>NC_139344.1:252761862-253391862 GCF_055883805.1 Amblyomma maculatum
AAGTTGGTCCATCCGACTCAAAACGCACTCCGCAGTGTCTTTTTGCTTCAATACTTCTCTTAATTTCACACTTGCTAATCACATATCAGTGCATCCAATCACATGCCAATCGTGCATCCAAGTCACAGTGTATTACAGCCTTTCTACTCCTCCAAATGTTGTACAGACCCAATAGCATGATTTGGTCATACTGGACGACATTATTACAGTTGGCAGGTAACGGAATCCACACGGTGTCAATGGTAAGTCTCTTTTTTTTTTTTTTTCAGGGTTATTTACAAAACATCCCAGTAGAACACAACATCACAACAATCCAGGAACACGTGCTGTATTGTTTCTGGTTTCCTACACAGCGGACAGTTTCAACCCCAAGGTACAAAAAGGCCCTTTCCCTTTAGCCATGTCTTAACTGGTAGGATTCCTGTATGCAATTTAAAAGAGTTTTGACACCAGGAGCACCAATCATATTTTTAACTCGCCTCAGCACGTCTTTCCTCACACAGCATAAGGTTTTGCGCAATGGTGCTGGGAACAATCGTGTGATGAGATCCTTGTACAATCTTTTAGGCATTATGATCGCTAATTACTTAACCGATATATCTCACACGCAAGAACCTGAAAGACCAGACCACTTCTCGCAGGAAGCGAGACACATCGTACCACCGAGCAGCTTTGAATAGACAATGAACTCTGGAATTGCGCTGGATAGCATGATCTGCAAAATGTTATCAGGAATGCGTCATTTTGGTCACGCACGAAACGAAACCTTAAAACTACCTGCTGCACATATAGATGCATTAGAGACGATCCTCCATCCCTTACTCGCCGAAATTGATTATTTCTGCTGATGCATTCCCAGTTGGACGACCAAATGACGACCGCAAAAACACTATAAAACTTTTGTGTATTGGCTCGCGCATTATACAATACAAGTACAATATTCTTGCCACCAAAAAAGTGTTGTGCACCGTTGCACGTGCGAAAATAGAGGCGTCACGTCCCATCCATCCTTGCTCGCATTTCTTCCGCTTTTTATTTCAGTAATTGGTATTCCCCCCCCCCCCCCCCCCCCCCCCATATTTGTCCAACGGGACTTCCTAATACACTCCGGACGTTTTATCCCAGCTCATACCACAGAAACTTTCTGTTGCTACGTCCAATTGCCCATGCCAGATTCCCAGATATTTGTCTAAATTAATGGCGCTGCGAGTCTGCCTACAATACATTTCCATTACTCTTAAAGTTTCTGCCAAGCTTTTGCGGTCTTCACAAAAAAAAAAGTGTCACATCATCGGCGTATGCCAATATCTTGACTTCACACTCTCCCAACTTAACACCACGGATGTACATTTACTCGCAGTTATCATTCTACAAAAGGGCTCCAAATAAATATCAAAAAGGAGAGGTGACAGTGGACACCCGTGCCATACAGATGGCCTTACATCAATTCTTTGAGATAACACTTTGTTTATCATAAGGCGTGTAGAACAACATGCATAAGCCATTTAACACCTTTCACAACAACTGACCCAATAACAATATGTTCCACCAAATGGTAAAATATAACATGAAACACCCCATTGAATGCTTTTTCTTAGTCAATTTAGGCCAAGCCACTTTCATGTTTAGCACATCACAACACTCGAGCACACTGCGCGCTACATGAATATTATTGAATATGCTTCTGGTCTTTATTCCGCACGTTTGGTGAGATCCTACAATGTCCTTTATAATGTGCAGTAAGCGCTTAGCTTGAACTTTGACCAGAATTTTATAATAAACATTTGTTAACGTGATCGGTTTACAGCTTGCAACGTTGAAGGTGGCAGACAACATACATCAAAACATTCTTTAAAAAGCTCATATAACATGATAACTAACTTACTTTTTAGGCTCTTAAAAAGACGGCACTCAAACCGTCTGGTCCCGGTGATGTCCCGGCATTCATCAATGGTTTTCTCTATTTCCTCGACACATAGCTACTACCATAGCAATGAAACATACTCTTGCGCTGTGCATTGCACGCCATCGTCTCCATCAATTTGCATCTCTGCATAAAAGATTTCGCCCATCTTACTCGTCCTAAATATGTTAACACCCTATCCTACCTATGCTGCAGCATAGCCAGCAAACCAACGGATACTACCACGGCAAACGCAAATACTTCCTACTTCCGATCCCAGTATACCAGCGAGACTGGTATCCCTGAGTATGTCCGGCCAGTGTGCTGGGTCAATGCCACCCATTGCGTGGTGAATAAGGCCACAATGCTCATCATCGTCGACGTCGACACTGCGGAAGTATAGAGGCTGTAGTCCTCTTAAAAGTTGCACAAGGGGTCGTGCAAACGTTTATATGACTACAGGCACAGACTACCGCTTCACGGATTCGTCTTGCGCGTATGAAGCGTGCAGACATGTGGGCGCGAGGCCGTCAATCTACCCTGAAATTATCGGCGATTTATTAGTAACATTCAAAGCTTCATTCTCAAGCTTAACATTACAGCGACGATTTACTGAGTAACTGCAAAAGCAGGCATTGAATGCAACGAATGGGATATCAGTGAGGCGCAAGCAGCAGCACGGAAAATTTCAACCCCTCCGAACGCACTTTCCATCATTGCCGGCACCCAAACTTGCCTGTTGACACTTTCCACCTTCAATGAAATCGATGGGAAGTGCCGCCGCAAATCCCTTGAGCACCTCCACAATGGAAGAGAGGAACGTGCCGAGGAATATCGTGCACGTTAGTCCGCCCGCTCGCAACCAACACTGCATTAGCTCCGTCATCAACGCTGAAATTATTGAACAACGACCTCGATGAAGGGATGTGTGGTGTCGCTGCCGAATCCAATGTCCAGGATATTGTGACATTCAAGAAGGGCTCTGGCAGAAATTCCCGTTGCCATCCGCCTGGCCAACTGCATCGACTGGGTCTTCCCATTGTCCTTCGACAGCGCGGTCCTCGCTATGCTCTGGGCAAAGTTCGGAGAGTTTGTCGATGCAGGCCCAAGAGAAAAACTGGACCGCAGTAGACGCCAAATGAACAAGCACCCGTGGTGGGGCCAGATGCCCTCACAGATGGCTATAGCAAACGTGCACGTTCGGGGCTTTAAATGAAGTCGTGTTTCAATCAATCAACCATCTTTTTTTTCGACAGTACGTGCCTTTGTAGACGGGAAGAAGGGGAAAGGAACACGGGGATCGTCGCACTGTCTTTCTCGTCGTCTCCGGCATCCTCTTTTATGTTTGGATTCTGGCTTATTTCATTTCAGCTCCTTCTTTAACTGAGTTCCAGGAAAATTATTTCAGTGCACATTCATTTCTAAGCTGCTCAAAGACCCTGAACCCTGACAGAATGCAAAATGGGAAAAGTGCCTAATTTGGTCTGGTGATCGCATTTGCTGGTTACGTTGCACTAACCAGAAGAGAGTAATCTTCACAAATGATGAACAACGAATAATGCCAGGGAGAGATTCTTCAGTCATCGATTATCATGCATGGAGCGTTGCAACAGGTTTCGACGCCGCGATGCGATGGAGCCGGCGACGTGTGCCTTCTGCGAGTCAGCGCAGTACCTGAATGGCGAGTAGATCTGTCACATAAAGGGGAAGGATTATAAGCACGAATTTCGTTCACCAAGCCAATTTGGCTAATAGATGTTGACGGAGGTACCTGGGGGGGCTTTTCTGAGGGTTGTTCTGAACTTTAGACACAGAGTGAATTCATTCAAGAATGCGCATTTAAGATTGGAGTGCTATAATGTTGTGCGCGGCTGAAAAAATGAAGATGAATTATCTCTGAAGCGCACTTATCCAGTTGGAAAAAAGAACACCAGAGAAGGAAGCGAAAGACCTTTGTTTTTAATTTTCGTCCATGAGAATTTTGTGCGAAGCGGAGAAGATGTGCATTCGCTTTTCATATGATTCCGCCAGTCAGCGGTGGCGAATATTGAGAAATTTGACGGGGTCTTCTTTTTAGTTCTCATGAAGCCAATTTACGATCTTGTACCCGATTTGTAAGCTTCATTGGGGCATGTTATTAAGCGTGTGGCATCAAAAATGGGGAAAAACGTACCTTTTGGATGAACGGGAAGCAAAAGTCAGTGCGCCACCGGGATCCGCAGATAAAGCGCAAGCTTGTCATCTGCAGTGATTGCTTGCTCGGCGACAGTTACGCTTAGTGGCTAGACCGTAAATAGGATCGCCTCATTTATTATGCGGTACACCGATGTAGATAGCTTCCTATCAGCTACGTAAGAAAACGATCGACTTCCGATTGAAGCCTATACACATAGGCGTTGATTTATGGGCTTGTTCACCAGCGAGATAAAACCCAGAGCGCACTGTTTGCCAGGGAAGTTACGCGGAGATGCGCGAGTCAAGACGGGCATTTCAACCCGAGAATCTGAGTACTGCGGCCGTTCTACAGGAGTGACTTGACTGTATGGCGAGAGAACGTATTTCATGACAAAATTAGAGTTCTCTCAGGAAGCCCTTTCGCGGAAGCATTGAGCTCTCATGCGCTTCTGGCGTCACACACTAACATTGAAATTCATTTTCCCATTTTACACACGCATAGGTGTTTGTTCGATATTGCAGCTAGCTTTTTCCTGCGTCATAGAGCTATTATCATCTAGATACTGGGCTTTAGACCAAGCACTGTGAGTGGCAGCATGTGGAGACGCGGGTACTCGCCCGAGCACGAAAAACTAATGCCTACAGCAGCACTCTACAGTTGTTGGAAGGCACTGCGGATACGCTGATGAAGGATAGGGGCCGAATTTCAGAACGCTCCTTAGCTAACACGGCTTTCGTACCTAACGTGAGGAGTTTACACTTATCCAGTTGGAAAAAAGAACGCCAGAAAAGGAAGCGAAAGACATTTTTTTTTTTTCTAATTTTCGTGCATGAGGATTTTGTGCGATGCGGAGAAGTTGTGCATTCGCTTTTATGCATGCCTATATGTGTGTAAAATGGGAAAATGAATCTCCTCAGCTCGAGGAAGCGCTGAAGGAGCCCATCTAATTTTCGAACCGTCCCTAGCCGCACCTTGGGTAAGGATCGAGGCCCTGAGAGTAACTAGAAGCCGCCTGTACGCGCCTGGTATCGAAAATTTGCGCCTAATAATTCAAATATATTGGTTTAAATGGCAAGAAGTAAACATCTATAACTGCGTATTTCTTTCGAAGAACGCTGCTATGAGCGCTCATTTTGGATTTTATACGTATTGTTTCAAGGTTTTAGGTGGCTTGGCAGAAACGTCGTTCGTCTGGCAACGTGGCAACGTGCATTTATTTACGGCGCAGCGGTTGTGCAGGGGCAGCAGCGAAAGTTCGCCTTCCCCACTCTCCCACAGTGAACTCTATTTTGCCCCAGCCTCCGGAGACACCTTAATGCGCAAGCGCAGAGTTTCTGGCTGTGCAGTGAAGCATGCTTTAAGGTGCAGGAGCGAAGAAATGACGCACCGAGAGCGCTATGCCTACCTCAAGGAAATGACGTTGCAACGGATATTTAGTCACCGCTTCTTAGTAAGGTATGTTTAAAAGTTTACTCAAAGAAGGTTAACCGCTCTTATGACAGCCTCAGTGAGGTAAGTAGTGATTTAAATTTTCCTAGGTGCATGTGAGCGTGCATGGTAAGTGACCATAGTCATAATTTGAATAGACCAGCACCTGATTTGCCACTTATATACCGAAGCTATAACGTAGAGGCAAATTGAACTAAGGCGACGCATGAGATTTTTCTAATGATCGTTGCAAAGCCCGTCTTTGTGATCATCAACCGCCCTGTTTGCCCGTTCTTGAAACCACCTATACCTGATACCTTGCTGCGGTTTTTCGCTTGTTAGCGCTGCTGGAATTCTCAAGATGGCGTCTGACAGTAAACGACAGTAGTTGGCACCGCAAGTGGAATCGAACCCATCGCGGAATCCTTGGATCTAGCGTCAGACACGCTACTACTATAGGCCACACAGTCTCGTTCTTGTCATTACTGATTAGAAATTTATTACAAAGTATGTGAAAAACAATCACATGGCGCCAGTGGGATTTCGAACCTGCGGCCTCTCTATACCGTGTAGGTCGCACTATATTCGGATACAGGTCAAGAAAAAACGGCAAAAAGCCCTCAAAAGACCCCCAGTGGCATCGTTCCAAATGTGTGACGTCTTGGCACTCACGGGGGAAAAAAAAGAAACAGAAAAGCATGTTCTTCCACGCTCATGGGCTCGCGGACGTTTACCAAAAAAGCCGCCACCGGCTGTCGCGTCCGTCCGTCGGCGCAGGCGCTGGTCGGTCTCGACAACGGTGTCCATGGCAGAAAAAAGATGCAGTGAAACGCAGAACAACGAAGCGGTTTCGTGAAAAATCGACAGTGCTGAAATTCACCATCAGAATTCGTCGTTTTACCTGTTGCACTCTGATGAGCAAGCGATTGTCGATCGAATTGAGTAAAGGTACGTATTTTTGCTGGAACTCACGAAGCATTTAGGAACTATTTGCCAGCACGGACTCACTCGAAGAAACCACGTTCCAAGCGCTACTCGTAGGTGCAAGGTGGTCGGCCGTGACTTCATGGTATAGCTCGGCAGCTATTGGGTTGGTGGGGGTCCTTTGATAGCTGGATGACACTTTTTTCTGGACCTGTATCCGAATATAGCAGCTGCGGGCAACCTATAACGGTGACAGTAGTCACATAGATACCCTCAAAAGTAGAATCCTGAGCCGCCGCCGCCATAGCTTAGTTGTCAGAGCACCGTGAGCCACTTAGGAGGCTATGGGTTCGGATCCCACTGGCAGGAATTTGGTTGCCTTTTCTTCTAAACAGCTACCTTTCAGAGAAAACAAATTGCGGGGACACTTAAGTTCCGCCTTTAAGGCTACGATGCGATGGCGTTAATGGCTAGTGTTTGCCGCCTCTCCTTGCGGGTCCCCCTTCGCGTACATGCATTTTGCAACTCAATTTATCCTTGATCAGTTTTATCAACTTTAATATTATCAATTTATCTCTAATCAAGGGGGGGGGGGGTTATAATTAAAATATATAGTAGGTAAACATTGAGAACAATAAAACAAACTAAATAAGTGTGAAATTCGGCGTAAAAGCAGCTTAAAGCAATCATTTTCCTTAAGTTCGAGTCCTTGGTTCATGGCGAGCGTAATGGATATTTATGGTTCGCGGGCCGAGCTGTCCGGCCATTGCAGCAAGAAGGAGGCGTTACGGAGAATGCAGCCTGTATATGCTGCTGTTGATGAGCCTCACCAAACCTAGCTAAACTGAATCTTTTACCAGGGCACGAACTGGCGGTTAATCCACAGAATCCTGGACGCGGTTGGCAGCACTGTAGTTGGCATCTGCCTTTCGGCCTAATTCTAGTTAACTTCCAGCCCTGTAGGTAAGTACTTTTTCATGCAAATTACCGGCGTTTCATTCTAGCCCGACAGCACATGATACACGCGCCGTGCTCGAAAGCCACGCTTTGCCTCGTGCGACCAGTCCACTGTCCACAAGCCCGTCCACACGCTGACCGCTGTGTCGGCGTCTCGGGGAGGGCGTCGAAAAGCGTTGGTAGAGTTCTTGGTGACGCGTGATTTACGAGCCGCGGACTCATTATCCGGGGCATTGAGACGTTCCCCTGAGAGTGAGCGCGAGGATGCAGGGCCCAGGTAGCGTGGCCGTGCAGAGGCGGCCGCTAAAACAAAGCGCGCCGAATAAAGCCCAGAGAACCCCGGGAGGTAATGATTGAATAAAAAGAAGCGCCGGGGGAGGAGCCAGTGTCAAGGGAGACGAAGAAAAAGCGCCCAAGAAGGAGCCATTGTTGCCGAGGGAAGACGACAGGGCGCCTGGGAACGCTGGCAGGTGACGGGGAGCCCCGAGAATAATGGCCTCGGCCCGATAGCGGCCCCTTCTAGGACTGCGGGCTGGGCACCGGTTGCAGGCGCCGGGCAAAGTTTTCTCCCACCGTGTTGTGTGTCTTGTAGTGGCGGGTGCTTGGCGCGTTGCCCCGGCACCAAAGCCCCTGCGCCGAGCTGGGAATCCCCGCTCAGGTTCCGCACGTTGGGTTTATGCGCACGGAGCGAGCAGCTCGTGTGCATGGGAACAGTGTGACTACCGGTCGCGAAGACATGCGTTTATAGTCTCCCTTCGACGTTGCAAGGAACACGCATACGCTTTACGCTCAGCGCGCTTTTCAGAAGAATCCCGATCATGACAGCAAAGCACTGTGCGAACCTTGTTTCAGACACTTGGTCCCGTTACGAGCCACCAAGCTTCAGCGGAGTGTGAGTTGGCGAGCGTAAAAAGTGAGGAGCATGCGCTGTATAGTCAGGCGCTTGTATGTACACATATACAGGGCGCTCCCATGCCAGCGCGTCCCTAGTGGTCCAGCGCCAGGTTTCCCACTAGGACTGCTGAGAGAAACGCGAGAAGACTCGGAATTCCACGGCGCCATTGGTACGCACTGGCAGTGCTCGTTATGAAATGGTATTCAGTCTGCTGATTCACTTTATATCTGTCAAGACACGCGCCCCGTCTTCCCTCTCAGTCTGTTCATATTCGCTCATGCAAATTTCTAAAAAATCGACCATACGCAGCATCGCAGAAGCTACAACGGAGCCATAATACCTGTAATCATATATGACATCTGAATAACTTTGGCCACGGTGCTACACGCAACCTTGAAGCCTTTCCGAAGCATGGATTGTGTCCCCCTGGGCGCCATCATGTTGCTAGCTGGACTGCTGTGTGCATATTCCGCTATATACTACGAAACTCAATCGTTGCGCCACGTGCACACAGTATAGTCGACCGGGCGATGTGGCGACGGCCAGGAAGCGCTTTTGGGAAAGAACGATAGCGCACTTAATTTCGGACCGAATACCAATACAATCCGGAGCCATTCTTGCCCCCCTCCCTCCACAACGCTTTATTGGGTCGAAATGCACTAATAGAGTGCGCCACGTTCGTTACTAACAGCCAAAATTCTTCCCACCTTCTCTCTTATTTACTTGCTAATTTTTACGTGTGGAAGAAATATATATAAAAAAAGGTGAATTGCCTTCTCCGGCATTTTTTCCGCCAAAGTAAGCATATGTGCAGGACACTGCGATGATTTTTTTTCTTTTTATCAGCGTACGACCACAGAAAAGAGGACCCTTTTACGGTAGCACTCATAGGTTCCAAGCCATTATGGAGTTATAAATGGAAATGGGAAGACACGTACGGCAGCCCAAGGAATGTTTGTGATGGTGCACGCATAAAAATACCGTACTTTCCTAATACCGCTAAGTTGTGGTCCCAGGAATGCCGTCAGAGATTAGCCATTCGCAATTGAGTTTGTGCAAAAGGAAAGCAGAAAATTTGGTTTCATATGTCACTATCTTGCTTTGGCACTTTTTCTCCGTGGATATCCGTTATAACAGCAAGCTCAAAGAAACGCCACCGACAATGTGTATTGACGATATGGGAGCTCGTCGGCAGACAATCTAGAGATCTCGAACTCGGATCGTCGCGCCAGTCACCGGGAAGACATGTTTCGGGGAGCGTTCAAACTCGACCACGCTGATTGTGCGGTTGTATTTGGCGTCGCCTCCACGATTGCGCTGGCATATAATTCAATCCATTTCTCAGACAACGTGGCTCGACCTGCACCGCCGCGCCACCGTCCCGTGAGCGGAGGCGGCAAGCTGAAAAACAGAAGCGAACTTAATGGTCACAGCGCGCGGGACCTGCGAAACAGAGGGCGGGAGCCCCGAAGCGCCTGCGACAGCGTCTCCCCTGCAAGTCCTCTGCACTCCGCGGCAGGAAAGAACACTGCCGAATTCAATTCAGGGACGTTGTTCCATCACCACGGACTCCATTCTTGTCTATTCGCTATGTCGGTTGCTTGCTGCTTCTATTTCTTTTTTTCAGCGGAAGTGGCGACTGTGCCTCTGCGCGCCTGAAGGTGGCGTGCACGGACGGTCGCTCGCGCACCTTTTGGGAGCCCACCGCAGCGTTGCCACTGGGGAGACCTGCAGACCTCATCGAGCGCCATCCGCTCGCATCTCCTTCCATCTCTTAGAATTCGGGCGCTAAAAGGCGATCCAGAAACTGGCCAGCGACGAAAAACATAAATAAAACGGCGTATTGAATAGCTGGGTTCGGGAGTGGAAACCAAAACGCAAGATAGAAACCATTTTTTTTTTTCTCTCTTCTTTTTTACCAGAGCAGACGGGAAGTGAGAAAAAGTGGAGAGTCGAAGTCGTTTTCTTCATCTTCCACATCAGCCACTCTCTTTGCTCCTTTCGGCCATTTAGGAAAGCTGTCCGTGCGAAAGTTGAGAATCGGGAACGAGCTGCCGGGCACTGACCGGCGCCACGGCCGCGCGAACGTTCCAGCCGAAGTAGTTTTTCTATAGATGCTGGTACAGCTGGGCCTCTCACAAAGAGGTGGTTCTTTGCGGTTGCCTTGCACCATTATTTCGCAGCTAAAAAAACGGGGCGCCTCCTAACACTTCTCGCTTCTCCACAATTTGTTCATGTAGAAATGATAGGACAAGAGTGAATACTTAGCCTGATATTGCGTTCGCTACGCAGCGGTTCGTGAAACAATTGCTATTCGATACTGTTCCCAGCAAGAAAGCTTCTCCTGCGCGCTCGCCGGTCCTCTGTGAATCTCGCACAAGTAAATGTATATTTGACGCTTTGTCGCGAAGGTGAAAATAGGTAGTATTGATAGCGCCAAAACACGGCTAAGGCCCAGAAAGATGCCAATTATGTGGGCCGTATATATCTGGAAGCTACGATGAGCTAACTTTTTTTTTCTTTCAAATAAACTGCAGTAAGCAAATTGGCACGTCACAAATCTGTACTGTGAGTTATTAGGCGGGTTGCAGTAGAGGGTTTTGGATTAGTTACGACCACTTTCGACGTTCTGAACGTGCAACGGGAAATCTCAGCCTATGTGTGTTTTCGCATTTCGACAAAGATGAACTGCGGCCACACCCGCTTAGATCAAATCCGCGACTGCAATTACCACCAGCGCGCCATTCACTGAGCTATTTCCAAGTATAGTTATGCAACCCCTCGTGTGGCAGTTATATTTCACAAGAAGAAAACAAGGAGACGTGTTCGCCGTGGTCACATTTCGATGGAAGAGAAGCACAAAAGGCATATGTCAGTGCACGTTAAATATTACTAGGTGGCCGAAATTATTCCATAGCCCTCCACTATGGCGTCTCTTTTTTTCTTACAATTCCACCTTCCTCCCTTCCTTAATTACGGCGCGGTTCAGGAGTCCATCCTGAAGTGTGAGATGCACTACACCTTCCCTTTCTTATAGATCAATCGACAATTTTATAGAACAAAATGGCGGCGGCTCGCCAAATTTAGCTGCCGCTGTGCGCACAGTGTGTCTGGACTACGAAATCTGGCGCCCGCTCGCACCGCTCCTATTTGAGTTGGTACCAGCCTAAGAACGGCGTTTGTACGGAGGAGACCTAAGCATGCATCATCTGGTCAAGTTGGAGCGCAAGGCAGAGGTTCTAATCGACGATATATAAACTCATAAAGCGACAGTGAAAATTGCTTTTGAAGAAAGAAAAGTAGTTATATGAGTCTCGGTGAAAAGCTGAATCGTATAGCATGAGGAAAAGAAGGAAGATATGGTCTATAAGAAAGAGAGTAAGAGGCTCCACTGCCGAATAATTTCGACCATCTGGTATTCTTCAACAAGCGCAGACATCACTCCACATACGGACACCTCTTTCGCTTCGCTTCCGTCTAAAAGTGGCCCCGGATTCGAACTCGGGTACCGCGACTAAGCAGCACAGCGTCCTAACCCCCGAGTGAGAGATTAATGGTCACTATATTCTAAATATCTCAGCCCCAAAAATGAGCACTACCAATTCTTCAGAAAAAATTTCAGCGTGTTGGTGATTGTGCGAAGGTGTCTTCGTCGAAGTAGTTTTGTGGAGAAAAATGTTTTGGTGACGTAAGCGCTATTTGAATTCTCCGCGAAGAAGCAAAGTTAGATCTATATAATCACTCGTGAACCAAGCAAGATGGGATCACAGATATTATCTTAAAATATTGCGCGCTTGCATTGTTCTTTCATGTGATTGAATGAATGGAACAACATAAGAATGTTTCGCGCTTTCTGTGAAGACTGAAATCGCAATATATATATATATATATATATATATATATATATGTGTGTGTGTGTGTGTGTGTGTGTGTGTGTGTGTGTGTGTGTGTGTGTGTGTGTGTGTGTGTGTGTGTGTGTGTGTGTGTGTGTGTGTGTGTGTGTGTGTGTGTGTGTGTGTGTGTGTGTGTGTGTGTGTGTGTGTGTGTGTGTGTGTGTGTGTGTGTGTGTGTGTGTGTGTGTGAAGGAAAGTAGCCAACAGTCGGCGAGGCCAAGGAAAGCATTGGGGATTGTACTTTGTCTTTTTTTTTTAATTTTTACTTCGGTAAGCACATAAATGAGTAATGTAATCTGTTTAGGGGAAAGATAAACACAAAGTAGAAGGAAAAACAACGTGCCGATGGTGGGAACCGAACCCACGACCTCCGAATATCGCGTCCGGTGCTCTTCCAACTGAGCTATATCGGCCGCTGTCCCACCTGCTGCTTTCTTGGGTATTAATGTTGTCTGTATACGAACCTTGAGAGTGTTCACCAGCGCAACCCTCAACTGGCAGGCGCTATAAAAAAAAAAGAAAAAAAAAACCTAAGTGAACGCTGAGAAAACATCAGAAAATTTTAATAGTCTTGCGCGTTGAAATACCTTTTCCGCGCGTGGTAGTAGTTAGGCCAGTTTCATAATGAAACAGAGATGCTAACAACATAGCATAATGGGCGAGTTTCGCGGTTACGTTCGTTCGAAATGTTAAATAGCGGGTAGTAGGCTTGTAAGATTGCGATAAATTCAATGGTCCCTGTAACACTATGTTAACGCCGTAGATAGACTCGTCCAGTCTCTCTATCATGTTGTCATGACCATTTCAGCGACATGTTTCGCATCCACACGCAACGCAGAACGCTGAATGACACTCTTTCCCTCGACGTTTTAAAATTCACCACTCTTCATATACCGCGTCTACATGAGTAGGTTTCTAGGTATTGATGGGTGAGCTATCTTCAGGTTTCGCATGAACGTCGTGCAGCAACTACACTGAAACAGTATCCAAGTTAACGTACGAAGCCCGTCCGCGCAGTGTGAGCAGCCTGGCCAAGGACGCGTGCTGCGAGTGAAAGCATGTAGCGGCCTCGCGTTATTATACAGAGTGGAACAAACCAGAGTCGCTGTGATAACGTATATTGTGCCGTTTGACTGAAGAGGGCCAGCAGAGGGGCGCCTAGCTACACGGGTGCGAGGAATACTGAGAGGAGAACGGAAGGTTCGAAGACGTCGTAGGGCAAATTTCGGTTCCCTTTAACTTCACCCCCCCCACAACACAGTCAAAAAATCTTTTCTAGATGAGAACATTCGAAAAGTGTTTCAGAGATTTTTTAACAGCTATAGACGGAGCGAATAAACAGAGTCCTGCTATTCGTGGCTTCGGTCGTCGCAAGTGTAATCGTCTGACTGAGTATGATCTCACGGTGAGGCTTCATCAATGAGGACTCTAGAATGAGATGCCTTCTGTAGAACTGGAGCTCCACTGAGCACGCCTTAGTGGCGATCACGGAGCTTCATTATTTCTCCTTCAAGAATGAAAGAAGGAACTAAAACAAAAGGCAGTTAGGCCTGACGAGGTCACAGTTCCCTATACAGTGCACAGCAGCGCGCAACACAGAAAACAAATGCTGACAGAGCAATAAAGCAAACGTGATAATTACAATATACTGTAGTAAAAGCAGCAAATAAATTACACGCAGGAACGTCGTGAGCAAAAGTGGTATACAACACTCAGCCAATGGCAGAGCTCGAGAAAACTGCATGCCAACTTTATCTAGCAACAGCTATCTGAGATGGAGACAATAATGGCGGTGCCCCATTTTATGCACATGTATGTGTCACTATCGCTGTCCCTTACGCAGTAGCTAGATGGCATTTCGACGCAGTTTTCCAGAGCTCTGTCACTGCCTGAGTGTTGTATACCACTTTTGCTCACGACTGTACATTATATACTCAAAATGAAACAACAAAACATGGCATATCAAAAGCTTTTGATAATTACTGAAAGTTGCGGTGCTCCACCCCAGTGCACAATAAGATAACTTATTAAAAAATAGAGCATTATATATAGAAACCTTTAGCGAAACAGGTAAAAGGCCGCTGATTCTGTAGAGACTGCCAACAGTTCTGCTAAGATATGTGGCAAGTTTAGAAATATGTATATTCCACGATAAGTCTTCATTGAACCAGACACCGAGAAACTTCTGAGTGGTTACCTGCTGTATTTGTTTGTTAGCATACCTTATATAAAGTGTGTAATGGATTGGGGCATTAATAGGTCTTAAAATAATATAACCGGTTTTGAACTAGCTTAAGCTAAATTTATTCGCCTGCATCCAAACACGCAATTTTACTAGGTAATCATTTACAGTAGTTTCTATATCTGGCAGAGTTCGAGCTGTGAAAAATATATTTGTATCATCAGCATACATCACCAAATCTGGTGAAGCAGGTATGTTACAACATTTGAGTAAACTAAAAACAAAAGTGGGCTTAAAACAGATCCTTGTGGAACACCTTGGGTAATACACAAGCGATTTGAAACAAAATTATTGCATTTTAAATACTGAGGTCTGTTGCTCAAGTAACTTCTAAGCAGGTTCAGGGAAATTCCACGTATTCCATAACAATTTAGTTTGCTTAAGAAAATTTCGTACTGCACGCAATCAAAAACTTTTCGGAGGTCCAAGAACAAACCAAGCCTATCGAGTGAATTGCCTATCTTTCGAACTCTAGGTAGAAAAACGGTTGCGAAGGAAAGAGAGACAAAAAAAAAAATGACATCTCATCTCTTTATTGAGACGGAAGCCATACATGGCTCATGAGACGAATTATTCTCCCCAGAACCTGTCACGGAAGCTGTCCGTATGAAGTGGTCTCTGAAGTTCTGGGATGTCAGCGCGGCATAATAGTGTCAATGGTTTTAAAGAGAGCTCGAGTCCCAAAGTATGGTGAAGGGTTCTAGTCCTAAGATAAGGTCTGGGATTTGTACCCCGAGTAACGCCTAGGGTTTCAGTCCCAGAAAAGGTCGTGGTTTCCAGTTTCAGAGAAGTTCGCGGGTTCGAGTCCCTCGCTCGCATCACAGTTGATGCCTCTGGTATCTAGTTAAGCGATAGGGATTCAATCTGGCTTATGCGCCTCCACTCGCGCCTCCACTTGACCTGGTGCAGCGTGCATTTTCGAATTGAGCGTCACTGTGCGAAGGAGCTTTTGCCTTTATACACGTAGACGGTTCCAAATGTCTCGAAATTTTTAGACAGACTTGATGCGCAGCACCTCCGGGCAGGGCTAATAAAGTTACAAATTGAAAATAGTAGTTAACTTACAGACGCTTCTTCGGGCGCGCGCAAGGACTTTGCTCGTTATCGTGGGTAGCCAAACGCGTAAGGCCCCTCTCAGACGAGGAGGTACAAGTTTGGGAAGTAGAAGGGGGCTTACATGAGGCGATCCAGCCGCATTTGGGGAGCAAGTGGCTGAGGCATTGGGAACGCTTGTCCAGCCTAGAGCGAACGCTGCCAGACAGAGAGGCCACAGCCAATATCCAAATGGGAAGAATGCCAGCCTCGTTGGTATTCGTAGCCTGGCCGGCGCGACGATGGCCGCCGCTCCCCGCGCGACCAAGGAACAGCGGTCAAGGAGGATTCCGCAGATGCTCCTCCATTCGGGAGATTACGTCCCGGGAGCCGGGCTGCGTGTCAATGGGGGGCTCCCGACGGCCATGTCTTCCTTCGTCTTGGCCGCCCGTCCTCCCCTGGGGAACAGCTCGCTTCCCTTCTTGTGGAAGCGCAAACGCTGGCCGCGACTGTGAACGCGAGGCCGCTTCCCGCCGCGCTTGCCTCAGCTGCTTCCTGGCCGCTCCGACGAGGCTATCTACTTCGGAGAGCACACGAAGTCCCTGCAATCGCAGACACAGCGGGTGATAAGGCAAACGCTTTGAATGTGCCCCAAGTAGTAAAAGGGGTGCATTTGTTGGATCACTCGAGAAAAAATGGAGAATCCTTAAGTTCTCCTCAATAGTTTTACGCGATAGTTTCGGGAGGATGGCATTAATATTGCCACTAATTGAAACACTAATTATTTACGCGCTATTGTACTGTGTAAGAAGAAATGGTGGTACAAGGCCCCCATTAATAGTTACTAGTTCTAGTAACGCTGTTCCGTTTATCCTCGCTGAACGAATGTTCTTTGGTGGTTTAGGCTAACGTGTCCGGCTCACGACTCAAGGTCAGCGTCTCGATTCTATCACTTGACCACTCATTTATTATTTTGAGCGGACGTGAGTGTCAGTGGGAATGAGTGGTAGCGAGTGTGAGTGGATGTTAGTGTGAGTGGGTGCGAATGTGACTGAGCTACCCCACAAGGTCCCGACCTGTCTCCTTCAAATCTTCCATTTTTAATCTCATCCTTCATTGATTTACTGGTTTTGCCTTTTTTTTCTTCAGAGGAAAGGAAAGGCTCAACATCTGTCACACTTTCTTCGTGGACCTGAACCCCGCCGTTAGAGAAGAGAGGAAGTTGGGAGCGAAAGAAGAAAGAGAGAAAGCGGTTCCCTAGTGCAGGGCTACGGAACAATTTTGACCACCTGGGGATATTTATGTGCATGATACCGCTAAACAAACTGACACCTTTTGCGTTTCAGCGGTTCGAATCCCGGTATTCCGGTCAGGAACCGAGCGCCAACCGCTGACTCACCGCCTCGGTCCGATCCTTCAACCCCTCCCTGACGCCATTGAGGGGTCCGCGGAAAAGTAAGACATTCGTTGCGTCTCTCTTTTCATTGTAGCGCGAAAGCAATACTTAACTAGTTCTAACCAGCTCACCGATACCACCAAATTAGCCAGAATTGGCAGTTGGAGTTCGGAATCCAAACTCCCAAGAGCCTTGGATCTCGACTAGGCTACGCAGCAGGTTGGTACGGAGTGGTTAAAGTGTGGAATATATGTATGTATGTATATATATATATATATATATATATATATATATATATATATATATATATATATATATATATATATATATATATATATATATATATATATATATATATATATATATACATACATGAGATGCGAAGGAAGGAGATGTATATATATATATATATTGTCACGTCTCGATTGAACGCCAAGGAGGACCGCAAGATAGGACGGGTTTAATAAATCAACCTGGACGAGTCTTGCGCTCCAACTTCCTTCTCTTCCAGGCTCGCGCTTGTGGGGCCCAGTCATCATCTTTGGCGTCGTCTTCTATGCGGCATTTGCCCCCCTCCTCAGGAAGCATCGTCCCGATGAGCATAAAAGGGAGTAGGGGGTCAAGGTCAGTCCGAGTTGTACGGCTTCATGCGTACAACGTGGACGACGTCGGCTTGTTGCTGGCGTCGCTTCGAGGTCGACACCCCGTCTGGCACCACCTCATAAGTGACGTCGGTTAAACGTCGCTGAACAACATATGGCCCGAAATATCGCCGCAATAGTTTTTCGGAGAGTCCACGGCGGCGAATAGGCGTCCAGATCCACACTTTGTCGCCAGGTTCGTACATGACATGTCGGCGTCTATGATTGTAGCGTCGTGCATCATGCTCTTGCTGATTCTTGATCCGCACACGCGCTAGTTGGCGGGCTTCCTCTGCACGCTGAGCGATTTCCTCGGCGTCCTGATCGAGATCGTCGGTGTCGGCATTCGGGAGCAACATTGCATCCAGCATAGTTGTTACTGGTCGCCCGTGAAGGAGGCTGAATGGTGTCATACGAGTGGTGTCTTGGCGTGCCGTATTGTAGGCGAACGTGACGTAGGGAAGAATTTCGTCCCAATTCTTGTGGTTCACGTCAACGTACATGCAAAGCATGTCTGCAATGGTTTTATTGAGGCGTTCCGTCAACCCATTGGTTTGGGGGTGATAGGCTGTAGTTTTACGGTGACTGGTACCACTGAGGCGGAGAACGGTCTCCAAAAGTTCGGCCGTAAATGCAGTTCCTCGGTCAGTTATAATGAGCGCCGGAGCGCCATGCCTCAGGACAATGTTCTCCACGAAGAACCGAGCTGCTTCGGCGGCGGTACCCCTTGGCAGAGCCTTGGTCTCCGCGTAGCGGGTTAGATAATCGGTGGCGACAATTATCCATTTATTTCCGGCTGTCGACGTCGGAAATGGTCCCAGGAGGTCCATGCCGATTTGCTTAAAAGGTGTTGTTGGCACTTGAAGAGGATGGAGTAGGCCAGCTGGTTTTACAGGGGGTGACTTACGGCGCTGGCAGTCTATGCACGCACGTACATAGTGTTTCACTGTCGCAGGCAGTTTTGGCCAGTAGTATCCGTGCTGGACTCTAGCCAACGTGCGGGTGTAGCCTAGGTGACCGGCGGTTGGCTCGTCGTGACACGCTTGCAGAACTTCACTGCGGAGAACAGATGGGACGACGAGTAGATGACTGTTTCCCCCAGGGCGGAAGTTCTTCTTGTAAAGCACGTTGTTGCGAATAAAGAATGAAGAGATTACTCGGGTGAAAATCTTAGGCACAACGGTAGTTCGTTTTTCCAAGAAATCAATAAGAGGGAGCAATTCCTGGTCTTCTCGCTGCTGTTGGGAAAGCGTTGCGTCATCTATGACACCTAAAAATGCAGTGTCTTCATCGGTCATAGTAAAAGGTTCGACCGGCGCTCGCGAAAGGCAGTCAGCATCCGCGTGCTTTTTTCCAGATTTGTAAATAACTGCCATGTCGAATTCTTGTAATCGAAGGCTCCAACGCGCGAGTCTCCCTGAAGGGTCCTTTAGATTCGTCAGCCAACAGAGCGAGTGATGGTCGCTAACGACTTGAAAGGGGCGAGCGTACAAATAAGGGCGGAACTTCATAACCGCCCATACCACTGCAAGGCATTCTTTTTCGGTTGCCGAGTAGTTCGCTTCTGCTTTAGATAGGGTCCTGCTGGCGTAAGCAATTACTTTTTCCACACCACCCTGGCGCTGCACCAGCACAGCACCTAAGCCCACGTTGCTGGCATCCGTATGAAGCAGTGTAGGGGCGTCGTCATCAAAGTGCGCCAGGACAAGTGGTGTCTGTAAACGTCTCCGCAGCTCATTAAACGCTTGTTCCTGTTCTTCACCCCAGTGAAAGACAGCATTGTCACGCGTCAGCGAAGTTAATGGCCAGGCAATTCGTGAGAAACCAGCAATAAACCGGCGGTAATAGGCGCAAAGACCCAGGAAACGCCGCAATGTCTTTTTGTCCGTAGGTGTCGGGAACTTGGCGACTGCGGAGAGCTTTTCAGGATCAGGCCGGACACCTTCTTGGCTAACGACGTGACCTAAGAATTGCAGCTCCTCGTACCCGAAGTGGCACTTCTCGGGTTTTAGTGTGAGGCCCGCAGATCGTATGGCCTGAAATACAGCTAGCAGACGGCGTAGATGCTCTTCAAATGTGGCCGAAAACACAATCACGTCGTCAAGATACACCAGGCATGTTTTCCACTTAAGTCCCGAGAGCACAGTATCCATCAACCTCTGAAATGTTGCTGGTGCTGAGCATAAACCGAACGGAAGGACCTTAAACTCGTACAATCCATCGGGAGTGACGAATGCTGTCTTCTCCCGATCTCTCTCGTCTACTTCTATCTGCCAATATCCACTTTTCAAGTCCATTGATGAGAAGTAACGTGCATTTCGTAGGCGATCAAGGGAATCGTCGATGCGAGGAAGAGGGTACACGTCTTTTTTAGTTACTTGGTTGAGCTTGCGGTAATCTATGCAAAATCGTAAGCTGCCGTCCTTCTTTTTAACAAGTACCACGGGGGAAGCCCAGGGGCTCTGTGACGGCTGGATAACGTCGTCTCTAAGCATTTCGGCCACCTGGCGCTGAATGGCTGCACGTTCTTTCGGAGCTACACGGTAAGGATTTTGTCGAATCGGGCGAATCGAGTCATCCGTGATGATTCGATGTTTTGTCAAAGGCGTTTGGCCGATCCGCGATTCGGAAGCAAAGCAGTCTCGAAATTGATCTATGAGATCTAAAAGACGGTCCCGTTCTGAAGAAGACAAATTTTTACTCACATCGACGATGGTTACGGGCGTCTTGCACATTGATCCTTCCTGTTGCAGTGAGAAGCAGTGCTGCGCCTTTGGGATGCTGTCGAAAAAGGCCACAGTTGTGCCTTTCGGAATTTGCTGACGCTCGTCGCTGAAGTTTGTCAGCAGCACTTCGGTCTGTCCATTGGTCAAGTTGACTAGCCCTCGAGCTATAGAAACACCTCGGCTTAGTACCAGGGCGACTGCCCTTTCGGCGATACCATCGCCGGTATGCGCCATGTCGCACTTCACTTCAACAAGAGAGCATGATCGCGGAGGTAATGTCACTGTCTCATTGGCGACGCGTAAGGGCATCAGTGGTACTTCCGCACAACCAAGGTCTTCATGATTGTTGGTGAAGGCAACGACGCTGTCACGAATGCTGATTACAGCCCCATGAAGACGCAGAAAGTCCATGCCCAAGATGAGATCTTTGCAACAGTCAGGGAGAATAACGAAGCTGCCAACAAACACCGCGTTTCCTATTCCTATCCGGGCAGTGCACTTCCCTGTCGGTGCCAGTAGCTGGCCCCCAGCACTTCTTATTACTGGCCCAGTCCATTCGGTTTTTACTTTGCGCAGCGTGTCAGCCAGTTTCTGGCTAATAATTGAAAAATCCGCCCCGGTATCCACCAGAGCATGTACCTCCAGCCCATCAATGGAAACGGCGAGGTCAGGCTAACAACGTTATCTGGGTTGCTCGTCTCTTTCGGCATTTTCGGCGGAAGTGCGGCAAAGTCAGCGGTATCAGCTTCGTCGTCGGGGCTGCTCATCTGATGCGGCATTTTCGGTGGTAATGTAGGCGGCATTTTCAGCGGTAGTGCGGCAATGTCAATACTAACGGCAGCGTCAGAAGCACGGGCTGTCGGCTGTTGCGGCGGTGGTGAGGGTTTTGACACTTTTAGACTGTGTGCAACCTCCCCTCGTGAGGTTGCGGCTGTTAGTTTCCCCGGTGAGGGCTAGGGGACCGCCGTCCGCCAACGTCAGCATTGCCACGACGCATCGGCGGAGAATAACGCTGTGGCGATGGGGAGGAGCGGCGGCGGAAGCCCGGGGATTCGGTTTCCCTGCTGACCGGAAGGCCGTCGTCGGTTTGGGCAGTGTCAGCGTCGAAGCGGCGGCGAGCAGAAGCAGACGGAAAGGCCTGCCCCTCTTCGCGGTAACGGCAGTACCGATATACATGGCCAGGTTGTCCGCAGTAGAAACAGAGTGGCCGGCTGTCATAACTGCGCCACCTGTCCGTTCGGCGTAGTTGAGAGCACCTGGAAGGCGCCCACTGAGGCCCCTGGAAGAATCGCGTCTCCTGACGGCTTGGTGCGCTCGGTGAGGCGTGGTCTGGAGGCGGGCGACGTAGGACCGCGGCGTAGCTCTCAGATTGCGGCTCGTGATAAGGTGCAGGAATGTTGGCCGGGTAGTTGACCGGTTGTGGAACGCGGTATGGTGATTCGGAAATGACTGCCGCGTTGTCGACTGGATGAAACTCGTTGCACTGGGCAGACGGTGTTAGGGAGCACCGAATTTCATTCCTTACAGCCTGCACGAGGGCCTCTGACGACTGAGCTTTCGTAACCGAAATTCGCTGCAACTCCTCAAGGACAATTTCTCTAATCATGTCTCGAAGAGTGGTCTGATCTGTTGCAGTCAGCGCCGCCGCAGTCGTCGGGGCACAGCTGGCTGGTCGGTTGTACTGGCGGCACCGATCTTGGAGGGCTCGCTCTATAGCCGTAGCGTCCTTAATGAACTCACTCACGGTTTTAGGTGGGTTGCGTACTAAGCCGGCAAACACCTGTTCTTTGACACCGTGCATAAGATGCCGTAACTTCTTTGGCTCACTCATATCAGGGTCGGCACGGCGAAAAAGGCGAGCCATGTCTTCCGCAAACATAGCCACGCTCTCATTCGGCTTCTGGACACGCACTTCAAGCAGGCGCAGCGCATTGTCGCGTCGATCAGTTCTCGCAAAGGTGTCTACAAGCTGGCGGCGGAAGTCGTTCCATGTGGATAAGCTGGCCTCGTGGTTTTCAAACCACGTTCTAGCATTATCCTGAAGGGCAAAATAAACATTGCAAAGCTTGTGATCTTCGCTCCACTGATTAATCTTGGCCACTCGCTCAAACTGGTCAAGCCAGTCCTCGACATCTTCAAACGCTTCCCCGCGAAAGCACTCTGGCACCTTGGTGTTCTGAAGAGTCACCGGCGTAGGGTTAGGATGTGCCATGGCTTTGGAGACCTGATGGACTTGGTCGTTTGAAGAGTAGCTTGGCAGATGGTTGTACTCCGGGGCTAGGCCTAGAAGGCGGCGGCTAGCGCGATGTACAGGCGTGTCGATGTCTGGGATTCGCTGTGGACTGCCGGAAGGAGTCTTATGCATACCCCAGCGCGCTCCACCAGTGTCACGTCTCGATTGAACGCCAAGGAGGACCCCAAGATAGGACGGGTTTAATAAATCAACCTGGACGAGTCTTGCGCTCCAACTTCCTTCTCTTCCAGGCTCGCGCTTGTGGGGCCCAGTCATCATCTTTGGCGTCGTCTTCTATGCGGCCGGTCAACTACCCGGCCAACAATATATATATATATATATATATATATATATATATTGAAGTAAAAAGGTGAATTTGCTGGTGCGTTCTTCTGCCTCGTTCTTCTGGTGCGTTCTTCTGACGAATGTCTGCCACCGTGACGGGATTTTGGGCAGCTAGAGCTGCGTAGGCAAAAGAGCCAATTCCTTTTAAAATATGTCCGACACGTTCAGCCTCGACCATGCCATTGTTAACTCGCCGGCAAAGGGCGAGTACGTCCTCAATGTAGGATGTGTATGTCTCTCCTGGAAGCTGCACACGGGTCTCTAGCTTCTTTTGAAAAGAGGCCGGACCAGCACCAACAGTTCCAAATATCTGGCGGATCTGTGTCGTGAATTGAGGCCAGTCAGGAATGGCGTCCTCATGGTTGAGGAACCACGTCTTAGCCACGTCACTCAGGTAGAATGAGACGTTGAGTAGCTTCATAGAAGCGTCCCAACCGTTAAAAGCGCTCACCCGATCGTACTGTTGTAGCCAGTCTTCGACGTCGTCACCGCGGAGACCGGCGAAAACCGGAGGGTCGCGCTGACGTGAGGTAACTGACCAAGTTGGGTGGGTCAAATGGTGCTGAGCAAGTGCACCTTGGGACGTCAGTGGTGCAGAGGTGGCATGGGCAGCCGTGGGATGCCCATCGGTAGCTACAGGCGCCGGAACGGTGAGAGCAGTGGGATGTGACTGCGCCATGGCGGTTGATGTGCCGCCAAGAACACGACCGGAACGGAGCTCCAGGGGGTGCCGCGTTGAGGACGCTGGGATCAGGAGGCACCTCCACCACTTGTGAGGCAGAAGAACGCACCAGCAAATTCACCTTTTTACTTCAGGTAGGCCGAAGCAGCAGCTACCGACTAGCCACAGCTTAGCAACACTTCGTCTTCTTCGCACGACCCGATGACCGATGATGATTACGCTGAGATGAAGATGAAGGTCACTCACAGTGCTTACAATATATATATGTGTGTGTGTGTGTGTGTGTGTGTGTGTGTGTGTGTGTGTGTGTGTGTGTGTGTGTGTGTGTGTGTGTGTGAAGGAAAGAAGCCAACAGTCGGCGAGGCCAAGGAAAGCATTGGGGATTGTATTTTGTCTTGTTTTTTTTTTAATTTTTACTTGGATAATCACAGATATTAGTAATGTAATATGTTTAAGGGAAAGATAATTAAACACAAAGTAGAAGAAAAAACAACGTGCCGATGGTGAGGACCGAACCCACGACCTCCGAATATCGCGTCCGGTGCTCTTCAAACTGAGCTACATCGGCCGCTGTCCCCCCTGCTACTTTCTTGGGTATTAATGTTGTCTGTATACGAACCTTGAGAGTGTTCACCAGCGCCACCCTCAACCATAGCGGCGGACGTGGAACGTCCTGTGTTACCGCCAGCGTCACGTAGAACGTGATCAAGAGCGAGGGCGAAAGCGGTGCTAGAACCCTCTTACGCTACCTATGGCTTCAAGACAGCCAGAACCGAGACCCCCGTAAGCTACAAGCAGATAAATGGAGGGGAAATGAGGGTGCTCGTTATAATACATGAAGGAAAGAAGCCAACAATCGGCGAGGCCAAGGAAAGCATTGGGGATTGTATTTTGTCTTGTTCTGTTTTTTTAATTTTTACTTGGACAATCACAGATATTAGTAATGTAATATGTTTAGGTGAAAGACGTTTCGGCAGGGCTCCTGCCGAAACGTCGACTACAAATAAACTTGGAAACAGTATGAAGCAATTGTTCACTTGTGTATATATATATATATATATATATCGGTCCTCCTCATGAGCGTGCCTGTGGCAGGTGAGGGAGGGCGAGAAGACAGCAACAAGTCGAATATATCTAGTATATACATCTCGTTAAACTAGTGCTTTCGCAAGTAATACTATGTTTAGTCACGTTAAGCTCGTGCTTTTTTCTTTAATGTGAGGGCCTTAGCACTGAAGGCCAATCAACGCAAAATACAAACACAGGAGCAGAAGAACCACAAGACGAGCGCTGACTCGCAACTGAACGTTTGTTCGTTATGAAACACAAGTTATAGAAAATGTGGCGAACCTAGCAACAAGCTTTGGTCAAACCAAAAGCACGTGCTGCTACGTCGAATCAAGTCATGGAACCTTCCTATCATGCATTAAAATATATGACTTGCTAAAGCACAACGTTTCTTTTTTCTTCATGTGGTAGGCTTCCATAATCTCACGTGTTAAGCGGGTCTGATGCTTCTACAGGATATTACAATAGTGCAAGGAAGGAAAACAAGATTCGCAGTCACGGACATAGTCAACGAGACTAGTAGATTCCTTGGTCTTGGTAGTTGGTAGTAGATTGTGGTCTTTCAAACGTGTATTAATGCACCGCCCCGTCTGCCCGATGTCCACTTGTCCGCATGACACTGGTATTTTATAAACTACCTCTTCAACGCATTACACATACTTTGCTTCATGCTATAACCCTACAGGTTATTTCAGGTTCTTTTCGTTGCTCCCCCCCCCCCCCCTTCAGCCCTATTTTCCAAAATAGCACAAACCCCTTTAAGCTCCTTGGGCGCAGAAAAAACAACCCCTTTGCCATATCTTTTTACCACATTTTTAAGATTATGTGACAGGCGGTTAACGTAAGGGAGAACGGCAAACTTCTTTCTTTCCCTCCCTTTCTTCGGACTAGTCACCAAAGCTGAAGTTTTGAGGTTTTTGGCTATTTTGTTACAGTCCAATAATACAACATCATCCTGGTATCCAGATGCCTTGAGTCTTGATTTGTTCATTGAAGCTGTTGGTTACCATGTGGTTACAAGATTTTGATAACGCAGACACCAGATGAGACCCCCATTCCTGTTTTTGCTGTTTTTGAATGATGCAATGTATAATTTAACAACGGTTTTTCCTCATTTGGTAGGTATTTCCAGCAGATATCCCCAGTCTCAACTTTCAAACACAGATCTCCGTGGTGACCTCCGTGACCTCCGTGGTGAACTGTCGACCTAGAGCATTTTGTTTAAATACATTTAGTACATTAGTCATGCACCTAGAGAAGTTAGAGAGTTAAAGAAGTTACTTAGAGAATTAGGATGTCATTGGTGTAACAAAAAATGCGCAGTGCCATTCCCAAAATTTTGTTTTCATTCCACAATCAACGAAGGACAAAAATATCATTTAACACATGCGCTGCTCTAGATGCAATGCAAACACCCGCTTTTTGGGTATACATTTTTCTTCCTATTCAACGAACAAAACTTTCAGGTAAGGAAGCAAGCTGCCGAAATGGCGCAACCCCTAATAAACTGTTCTTATCATTATCTAATGTTACACATTTTGAGACCGCACTAATCAATTCATTATGAGCTAGAGAATAGAATAAACCGGCTACATCTACATTGAAGACCGTACACGACCCTGGGGTTTCATGCCGAAGGAAATTTACAATACACAATTAGAGTTCCGACTCCCAAGTCTAAAAAAAAATATCAGGTGGCGCCGGCGGTTTCAGCGTTAGTAGTGTGGCCGCGCAGCCTGAAAAAATTACGAACATGCCTCTGGCAGGTGGTAATTGGTATGTCCTGGCAATCTCTGTTTAAGAATTCCCTGTCGGTGTGGTTGAGGTGGCCATCGAAAAGTGAGATAGTCACTCTCTCTTTTCATTTTTTCACCCCCTTCTTCATTCCTTCTGTTACGGCGTGGTTGAGGTGTGCACCGAACACTGAGCCAGCCAATGCTTCTTCCCTTTTCCTCTAATGTTTTTACCGCCTTCTCTATTTCTTCCGTGACGGCGTGGGTCAGCTGTCCACCGAAAAGTAAGAGACAGCTATTGTCTCGTTCTTTCCTGTCTGTTTATTTTATTCACGCCTATACCAAGGGGGTGCTGCTTGTACTGGCGGACAGCTTTCTTTGAATCTACAGAGAAGGCTAGACAAGAAAGGGGAGTAGACACGCTTTTGTCACTGTGCTGTGGAGTGTATTGCTCAGAGAAGGGGTGCGGCGGGAGGAGAATTCGGAGGGACGGAGCGATAACGGTATGTCTGAGGTAGCCCATTATCCGCGGGACGGAGCAAGAGCTCGTCTTCTGTGTTTTCCTATATCATCCAGAAGAGGCGGGTTTGATCCCGGTAGCAGCGGCTGCTTTTTGATGGTGGCAAAAGAAGTGCACTCTTGTAATGTGCAACGTCAGGGCTCGTTAAGAAGTCCCAGGTGGCCGAAATGTCTGGAAGCTCTCCACTACGGATTACCTCGTTGCCTGAGTCGTTTTGAAACGTTAAACCTCATAAACCGAACCAGTGTGTCCCCCTACTTGGCACTCACGGCGCGCTTGAAGTCTCCAACCGGAAGTGTGACAGGCACTGCGCCTTTCCTTTCCTGAGGCTTCAGGCAAACCGCGAAGACTAAGGTTGATTTTTGCGATGATGGGAGTCCGAATGCTGCCTCCACCTCAGTGTTGCTTCAAGCAGCGTAAGCTCGCCCCCAATCTTGCATGTAGCTAGTCTCTTGCCAAGGAGACGTCGCCAGGACAATGACGATGCTCTCTAAAGAACAGTTGCGCACAATCATCGGGCAAAGACCATTACACCATTACAGCATGAGATTCAAATCTGGAAGGGGACTGTAGTCTGAGCAACAATTCGAATGGCTGGGCTGGGCAAAGCGCTGACAGCGCGCAGAAGCAGTAAGGAAAGTCGTCCTTCCGAGGAACGCTGCTGCGAAAAAATAAAGCATTTAAAAAGGAGGTGCAGTGCCTGTGTGGTGTGGCTGCGTAGTACCTCGCCTCGTAACTTTTACTATGTTTCCCTCTAGCAATTGCTTCACCTCAACCTGCACTCTGCGCCGTGCCTAGTCCCCTGCGCAAATTTTAACGGACATTGCTCTTCCTCTACCAGTCCGTGATGGCACGGTGTCTTATGGCGTCCGGCTACCGATCAAGAGCGCGCGGAATCAAATAGCTGGAGCGGCCGCGTTTCAGCCGAGGGAAAATGTAGACTGCAGCCACGTGTTGTGTGATCCCGGTGCACGTCAAAGAAAACAAAAACCATTAGGTCGAAATTATTTCGGAGCCATCCATTACCTTTTATTCCTCTTTCCTGTTTCAATCCCATCTTTATCCGTTCCTTGGCAGCTTGGTTTGGATTTCCACCTAGAGTGGAACGGCGAAAGCCACGACGTTCCAACACGTTGGTAATTTTTCGCTCTGTAGCTGTCGCTCGCCTGCATGTGAGCTGGCTCAATTGCTTGCATGGGAACCGGCCTTTACAGAATTAAGAGAGCGGCTTTCCCTTCCTCTAAACCGATTTTCACTCACTCTCACCTGCTCAATACGAGTGTTGGCTGTGCCTCGACAGCCAGAAACACATCTCCCTGGAGTGTCACAGATGAGGCTATGCATGGGAACACTTTGTGTAATAAGCGACACGAGTTACGGGGTCTCCATGCCCGCGTGGCAACCTTTTGTCAGTGTACAATAAAAGAATAAACCCGTATCTCTTCGTTCATCCCTGTTGAGAGGGCGTTGTCGAAGGACCCGCCCTGATCGAGACAGTTACTACGCCTTCTTTTATACCCTTATAAAGAAGCACACACATGCACAGAACATTCGCATTGCTCATGGCACCATCACGCAGGGATCATCATCA
This sequence comes from Amblyomma maculatum, assembly GCF_055883805.1. NCBI lineage: Eukaryota > Metazoa > Arthropoda > Arachnida > Ixodida > Ixodidae > Amblyomma > Amblyomma maculatum. Next base: position 252,790,248 of record NC_139344.1, read on the forward strand.
CACGCCGGATGAAAAACAGCGATATAATGGCTGACTCTTCACATGTTGCGGTTCTGTTCTTGAGGCAGGCTGGCTATAGCGTTGTAGTGAATTCAAACAACAGAAGAACCATTATATCATAATTTTTCTCATCCCTCACATGACCTATACACTAGACTTTTGCGTCACAGCCATAGCTCGGCTGTTGAAACCGGAACCGAAACAGGTGAGGAAAGAAATTCAATTATAAATTATTAAGCGATGGTAGAGTTCCTTGGACTGCCAGAAGATCAAATCAGTCGATATTGTCGACCATAAACCCTGACTGCTCATTGGAGGGTCAAATTCTAAAGTTAAAGCTCAGCTACTTTGGTCATCTGATGAGAAGAGAGGAGTCACTGGAGAAAGATTTGATGTTGGGAAAGGTTGAGGGTCGCCGGAGAAGGGGTAGGCAGCGAACGCGATGGTTAGATGGCATCCTCAAGGCACTGCAGATGAAGTTATGTGATGTTAGGAAGATAGTGAGAGACCGGAAAGCGTGGCGTGACATGGTACATAGAGTCACGAAGAGTCGGACACGACTGAACGACTGAACTGAACTGAGGCTTATATCACGTGTTGATACGTTAATGTCTTGCGCATCATTAAAAAAGATGTAACACGTACGGACTCAATAATCAGGTTTCTACACTCCTTTAACTTCGGCTATGCTTCCCCCTCGCATTTGCTTTATCGCAACCTGCGCCCCCCCCCCCCTTCCTGCCACGGTGGCTCAGTATTATCTAGCCCGGCTGCCCAGCAAGAGCGTCAGGGGATAACATCTGAGTGGCGCGACGGTTGCGTTTAAATACAAGCGATATGGGGACAGCGTCCATGTGCTGTGCATTGTCAGTGCATGTTAACAAAAGAGGAGGTGACTGAAATTATTCCTCAGGGCTCTATTACTTTCTTTCTTCTTCCTCTCCTACTTCTTTGCAGTTATGAGTGTGTGTTTCTTTTACTAGTGGCAAAATACGTAACAGCCATAAAAAACACTTGTCCGTACCCCGATATCGAGCAACTCCCCATAGAGATAGTGCAATAGTGCTGTACAAGAGGAAAAAGAAGAGGACCTTCCGTATTAACATAATCAAGCAACCCAAAGCGAAGAAAATTGACTTCACGAACGTCACCACAGAAGCCCACAAACTAGCGTAAGCGAACCAACTTGTCACAGTAGGGGACTCAACTATGCTCACAAGGAATTTGGCTGTACATCAAAACTCCCACAGAGAAGAGACCATAATGAACCCCATGGGAGCGTTCGGAATGGAACGTTTTACATACACCATGTACCCCACAAGAGAAGGAAATAGTCCCCCGGGACACATATTCCGATCTAAGAATGATTAAAAACAATAGAGAGGTTGCTTGGTTCAACTTAAGGAAAACTTCGATAGAGACCACTGCATTATCAGCGCGTCAATATCTGCTACAAAGATCAAGAAGTATCTAGGCATCGCTAGAATCACAGACTGGACCACGTTCCCCATCCCCGAGAAATGACCCCCTTCAATCCATAGTGGAGTGGAACGAACCATCAGGAGGGCACGCGAAGAACATACAGAGCGAAAACAGCCCACCCCGAAAATATAGGAGGTCTACAGACACCTTCTGCAACTCCGGCACTAGCGGCGCCGCCAGCTAGTCAGAATATGAAAAAGACAAAGGCTCAACAGACAACTACTCCTACGTATCGCACACCCCATAAAGGAGGTTCAAGCATACGCGGCAGAACTTGCAATATTGCGAATCATTGAAAGGAACATTATAAAAGAGCACTGAACAAGGATAGAAGGGAGAAAGCCTCAGTTCACAGGTCGAGCCAACGTTTCGACAAGTGGGCTGGTCTTCGTCTGGGCAGAGCGAGCATCACTGGAAGGGGCTTAAATACGCTTTTGCTTTCGAAGAAGAAAAGCTGGGGAGGGGGAGGGAGGAGAGTGGGTAAGTAGAAAGTAGATGAAGGAGTGAAAAAAAATGTTTCTTCAGTATTTCTCAGCCTATAACCAGTGATCCTGTGGCCTGAAAAAACAATTGGCTTTGGTTTGACCAATGACCATCCCTAGTAGAATTGCGGAAGCCGGCACCTCTGAGGCCGCGGAGGAGTCGGCGGTGACCTCGGCGAGCCAGCTGTGCACCGTGTGACGTCACTCCCTCCTGGCGCATGTGCAGCTGGCGCGGCGGCGGTGGCCCCTCTGAGTCGCCCGCGCAGCCAAGGAGTTGGTAGCGGCTCCGACGCAGCTCTCTGGCTGTGCTCCGTGTGGCGTCACTCGCTCCTCGTGCGCGAAATGGTTCAGCGATTAAGTGTTACTTCCGCAACAAAAGAAAATAAAGAGCGGCAGCAGCAGGAAAAACTACAATCCGGGGTGGATGATTATTCAGAACCTAAAGCAGGTTCGGTGCAGATACACCTTTCTTGGAAAGGAAGAGACATTTCAAAGGGTCCTGATAAAGAATACATCTGCAGGGGAACAATTCTCAAAAGCTTTCTTCAAGGAAGGAGAAGGACAATGGAACAGAATACAAATGTGGGGCACCCCCAAAAAAAGGTTCAAGGGCCAACTTAGGAACTGTAAGAAAGAAACATGAGAGAAACACTTGCAGCTTATGCTATTGTGAAGGGGAGTACAGTGTACACGTGCTGTGAATAAACTGTACCATTAACGCTATATGGGATTGTTTTCCCGACTAGTTATGGCTCAAAGGGAATATATTTAAGGGATTCTAACGTTCCTTTAAAGATATTTACTCCTGCTCGTTCCAATGTTCTAAATTTATTGATTAGATATACCTCTATATATTTTCTGTCCTTCGCAGATTTAAAGGACTATAGACACTTCATTTTTGGGTTAGTGTTTTATCTTCTGTAATGATGGGTAAGACATTACTGTACACGAATCATTTCTTGATATTCGCCTACGGCCGCTGAATAATTTATAACCGAATTTCTTTTCCCACCAGTTTCGGTTTTGGTACCAACAGCCGATTGATGGCTGTGACGTCAAAGTCAAGTCTAGATCAAGTGAGGGATGAATAAAGCAGTGATATAATCCCTCCTTTGTCGTTTTAATTCCCCAGAACACTAAAGGCCAGGAATTACAAAAGGCGAAGAGTCAGCGATTGCGTTGCTGTTTTTTCATGTCGCGCGTGACCTAGACTTGATTGTGATGTCACAGCCATGTCTCGGCTGCTGAAACCGTAACCGAAACTGGCGAGAAAATAAAATTCAATTACAAATTATTCAGCGGTCGTAGGCAAAAACTGAGCGGTGATTCATATACAGGAATGTCTTACGCATCATTAACAAGAAGAAAAAGCCACCAAACGTTGGTGTCTGTACTCCTTTAAAGCCTGACTGGAGAATATATAATTTAATTTCTTCGAACTTGTGGTCCTTCTTATTGAAATGCTGGGAAACTGCTTTCGAGAGGTTTTTGCCTGTGTCTGTCCAACGCCCATTAAGCCTTATGTCCATTGATTGCATTGTCTCTCCGATGTATTGTTTATGACAGAAGGAGCATTCCAAAAGGTAGATAACGTTTGAAGATGTGAAATTAAAGCTTGATTTTATGTGAAAAGTGAAATCGCTTGCAGTACACTCAAAGGAACATTAGGCACACCAAGGACACAGGACAATTCTGCGAAACCTAATCGATGATCCAACCAAAACCAAAGTAGAATCCAACGGCGCTCTGAAGCGCATAGCACACATTTTTCAGGGTATGCCGCGATGCTGCTGACCGCATTGAACAGCAAATACATGGGCATCCCCCCCCCCCCCCCCCCCCCCCCGTCGAACGGAACTGACGAGAAAACAAATATGCCTCTGTGTCATGCAGTCTGTGCAGCCGTATACGCATGCATAACGAACACTGCGACAGGAGTAGACAAACAGACGAAATCAGCAATGCAGTGATCATGAAGCTAGCACAGATCAGATCTAAGAACTTAACAAATGCAAAAACAAATCCTTATGAGAAGAGAACGTAATCCCACACGAATGAAAACACTCCAAAAGCATTGGAATTCCAAACGCAGAGAGAGAAAGTGAGAGAGATAAATAAAAAAAAATAGAAAGGCAGGGACGTTAATTAGGCGATGCCCAGTAGGCTATCCTACACGTGGGGAGGAAAAGAAAGGGAGAAAAAGGAAACAAAGAGTGGCAAGGAAAGGAGTTTATCACATGTCCAGAGATCTCTAGTAAAAGGGGGTGAAGGGCGTACACCTAAAGTCTAGTACTCAAACCTGAGTTCTTATAAAATGTTAGGACCAGCTTCACTGATTTCCTTTCTGATGAAGGTGGACTCCAAGGGCCCAGAATCTCAGCTTCTGTAAGAGGACGAGAGTCCAAGCGGCAGAGTGTAACAGTCAAGAAGGCACGCTCTCGCTCAAACTAAGGGGAGTCACAAAATATGTGCGCAATCGTTTCACCCCACCCTCAGTGCTCATACGTTGAATAGTCTACCATTGTGATGAGATGCGAATAGGCGTTTGTAAACGCCACTCCTAACCACGGGCGACACAACGGTGTAGCATCACCGCGGGGGAGACCGAATGGTTTCTGTAGTTGAAGTAACTGGTCAGAGTGGTGCGAGCGGGACGTCCAGCCTCCAGGCGTAGCCCATGATTGTCTAGTCCCGTTTCGGGCGATCAGTCGAAGGTGCCTTGCTGCGTCGGCTCTTGTCAGTGGTATCTGGACAAAGCTGGTTGTATCGTGAGCCGATCGAGCAGCATCGTCAGATAAATCGTTGCCAACAATTCCACTATGGCCTGGCAGCCACTGGAAGATGATTTCGTGACCCTCTTCTAATACCTGGTGGTGCGGATGTCGTACCTCCGTTACAAGTTACTCATGCTCGCCATGGCTAAAGACAGATTGAAGACATTGTAGGTCAGCTTAGAATCAGAAAAGACAGCCCATTTTTAGGTGTGTGTTCAAAGATCTACTTCTGCTCCAGTAGAGGTAGTCGTATGCGAAATTAGAGGGTAAATTTTTGCCTGTCTTGCAGCAACGATGACGGCGCAGGCAGAGCTAGTAGGGATTATCCAGCCATCCGTGTAGACGTGAGTAAGGTCCCAATAGTCATTTTGTCGCATGAACAGTGTCAATTTCTAAAGGGCTGGCGTTGATGAATTCGATTTTTTCGATATCCCCGGAATAGCAAGTCGCACACACGGGAGCCGCAGACACCACAGCTGGGACGGTGGTCGTGCATGCCGGAGTTAACTGTTTTGGGATGGATGATTGGTGCGTTGCTATGATATCAGCAAATGCAGAATGTAGTCTCTGCAGAGGCATCTGAGCAAGGTGGTGAAGTGGAACCCTTGAAATATGTCGTATGTGCATTCGCAAGGAGTCTAGGGTAATATATGTCGAAAGCGGGTGGTCTACGGCGAGTGCAATACTTCCCAATGTTGATACGCTCCTAGGTAAGCCCAGGCATGTGCGAAGGCCTTGCCCTGGACTGCCTGGAGGACACGAAAATTAGTATTGGACGCGGTTGAAAGTACGGGCGTACTATACCGCAGGAATCCTAAAAATAGCGCTCTGTACAACGCTCAACTAACATTCAAGGCGCTCCCACTATCTCTAACGTCATGCCTGGGGAAGCTTTACGAACAAGCCATCCAGAGGAGACTTCAGAACTACACGGAAGGAAAAAAACCTCTTCCACCAATCCGCGAAGGATTTAGAGCAGGCTTGTCAACGCAGGAAGCCTTCTTGTTTCTTCGAAAAGTCCTCACTAACATTCCAAGAGGAGGGGAACACTTCACTCCCTGCAGGCTCCCTTCAGGCCATGGCACGTGACCTGCACGGAGCCTTTGACAACGTGTCCTAAGAAGAAACCCTCGAAAAGCTGACATAGTTTGCTGCAGATGCGTGTTCAAACATCTAAAAAACTTATTCATTCACATGTCATCAATTAGGATGGGTGAGACGAGGTTAGATCTCCAAAACGTACCAAAAAAGGTATGCTACAAGGATCGATCATCTGCCCAATTCTGCTTAATATTGCCATGATACACGTGGCTCAAGCACTACAGGAAATGAACACTAAATGCCTGAGACAACGATTTAGACAAGTAAAATATCTTTGGGAGAACACCAAATGCATAACGCCGGAACATGCGTCTATGACGCAGCCAGGGTGCGGCCTCGAGCGTTTTTCTCCGAAATTTGAGCGAGTCATCTTAAAAATTATAACTACAAGACAACTGACCCTATAAACTCATAAAAGTCCTCAAGGAGAGCACATACGGGAAGCATCGCTCGCCAGGATCTTAGGACTGTAGCAGCAAAGCGACAGGAAAGCGCACGCAATAAAACTACTAAACACATCGACCACTCCAGTCCCAAGAGAGATACGAAGGGTCGCAAGAACACGGAAAGGAATGAGGAAGACATGGTTAGACTAGTACAGGCACTGGTGATCAGCATCCCTTTTCTCAAGGAAGATCTCGACAAACTCAACGCAATGATCAGGACAGCATACAAGCAGGCCCTTGGTCTGCCCCCTTAAACCGTCAATGACAGGCTGAAAGGCCCAGGCATTCATGATCTTCGAAGAGAACAGGAAGCCGTATTACTATCTCAGAGAGAGAGAGAGAGAGAGAGAGAGAGAGAGAGAGAGAGAGAGAGAGAGAGAGAGAGTCTTCTCAGAACAGAGACATGCAGGCACACCTAATTAGAGTAGGCTATTCTTTAGATATACACCTTATACAATGCGCAACAAATATTTCATTCGCATACAAGGCATATATACCTATACGTAACCTCATTGCCGAATAATATGGTATTTTTTTGTTTTGTTTTTTTACGCAAGCTTACCATAAGGCATATTATAGAAACTCGTGTAAATTATTTTCGGTAAGGAACCGGAGCAGGCTCCCACTCTTGTCGTTGTCTGTGAGCCATTTAGAGAAGTCCTCTTCCCTTGTGGTTGTTCTTCGCGCAGAATCTGTGTCCTTGATGCCCTTGTCCCTGCACAAGTCCACAGCATCCACTTCTGCAGCGGGTGTGGAATACTTCGGGCATGTGGCTGGTCCGACGTCTGCTTGAGATTCCCATCGGCATGTTACCGACGGCGTAAGGGCCGCCCCAGCTCTTATCATTCTAAGGGAAACCTCCTCCAATTTCGTTAAGTTACGAGGGAGTGGGAATGTACACGGGGGAATGAGGGCACGTGTACTTTTCCTTAAAGAGGATGCTAAGATGGGAACAGCGGAGCGAGCATCAAAAGGGAGCCTGGTGGGAGCGCGCATTAGTGTTTGGAACTTCGTGTGTGAGGTGGTCAACTTTTCTCTACTCAGCGTTCTCGGCATCGTGTTGTGTCCAATGTATCTGGATGCGTATCTTTGTTTTTCTATTGTGTGCGTGGATTTCCTGGGTTCACACGTGTGAAAGCAGAAGAAAAGCCCGTATAGACTATATCCGCCGAACAGTGAGGCAGAGCAACAATGAGGTCTACGTAAGCGATCTACGTAAGTCAAGGACTACAGCGCTAGCTGGCGGCAGTAGTGAATCCAAATCTCTAAGTGATCATGAGCATGGCTCTCACTGAATGTACAGTCATCCAGGCAGAAACTGCAGCCATTGTCATTTAGACGGCGATGCCGCAAAGAATGACACATAATCCCCGAATCGCAGATAGCATGTCAGCTCCTCCTATCAGAACGAATTCATAAGAGGCTTCCCAAACTAACAAGCTGCAGCATCTCCCCTAATCCCTCGCTCAAACACCCAATGATATGAACACGAGCGCACTAGGGACTAGAGGGCAGAGGCCGGGGATAGCACAGCCCGACGATATGAAAACCGAGCAAGCTACGTGCAGACTCACGCCACCGGGTAGACACGCATCAATACCTACTGTCTACAACACGAGACTACAATACTTCCGACCAATGTGTCAAATCCTCCCCAACCCTACAAGGGATTGACAGCACTGGAGGCAACTCCAAAGCGACACCTCAAATTTACATGAATACAGCCTAGCAGTCCCTGAAGCCTAGCAAGACCCATGTCCGTGGTACGACGAGAGACCCGCAACATACCGCTCACGCGCGGCTGCTGAAGTGACGCACCAGACAACCTACGAACACATTACACGAAGGAGCAGTGAGAGGCCACTTTGTCCAGCTCTGACCTGACAATCCAAATCCGTTGTCGCCATCAAGAGAGACAGCCAGGAAAATCGGAGTCCTGAAATAAGGATACCATCTGCAGCGGAAGACTTCTTCATTTTGAGCTGTCAACAAATGTTTCCTAGTATACTACCACTGCAACTACTGCTATATAAGGGTTTTGCATTCTTAAACATAATCAATCTTAAGTGTCTATGCCGAATTTTTTCATTGCTGTACTAATTTTGCCACCATCATGCACGGATAAATGTATATTTGCTCGCTTTGTTTTTCCGTCATAGTTACTATCTTATTGCTCCGTATTTTTGTGGGATGTAATAAAGAATCGCCTACTTGTATTTTAGCCTCCCTGAGCAACCGACAGGTACGGAGCCGTTTTTGAAGACACGTCCACTGCTGTGCATTCTCAACATTTCGCGTGTCAAGAATTCAGCGCCATTTATTTATTTATTTATTTATTTATTTATTTATTTATTTATTTATTTATTTATTTATTTATTTATTTATTTATTTATTTATTTATTTATTTATTTATTTATTTATTTATTTATTTATTTATTTATTTATTTATTTATTTATTTATTTATTTATTTATTTATTTATTTATTTATTTATTTATTTATTTATTTATGTACCTACAGCGCCCTAACAGCGGCATTAGTGTAGGGGGAAATATTGCAAAGTAGCACAGGTGCTACAATTCAGTGCAAGAAGACACAACATACGTCATTATTAAAAATAAGACATTGTAAACGTATTCTTACCAAAAGTGGATATAAATGCTACAGAAATCGGTAAAATAGAACTGTACATAAAAAAGTTGGTTGGTTGGTTTGTGGGGTTTAACGTCCCAAAGAGACTCAGAGTGGATACGGAAACTTCCTATAACATCTAATTAAACAAAAACTCGGCAAGAGTATCGTCAAACGAAGAGGGCAACGTGGTGACAATCTCCTCCGGCAAACTATTCCAATCGCGGAATGTTCTAGAAAAATCGAATATTTGTATATATGGATTCGGCATTGGCTCTCGAACCTTTAAGGTGTGATCAACTCGGGCAGGCCTGTAAGTAGGATCTTGTATGTATGTTTCTTTCCTTAAACCTGTTACACCTGCAAAGATTTCGTGAAATAATTTTAGGCGCATGTATTTCCGTCTTTCTTGTAAGAGGGGCATCCGAGATTAAGTCTTATGTCAGAGGAGTTTTGGGTGAAGTTATAGTTTGAGGTGACAAATCGTGCTGCGCACTTTTGGACGCGTTCTAATTCGACAATACATTTTTCTGTTGCGGGTCCCAAGCGGAACATCCGTAATCTAGGATAGAGCGCACATTTGAAAATTAAAATGTTTCTTTTAACTTGACACGGGCTTGCTTGACATTACGTTGCAGGAAGTTAAGGACACGTCCAACTTTAGCTACTATGTAGTCTATATGGTCATTCCAATAAAAGTCATTTCTAAATAGAACGCCTAAGTACTTTTAGGTTGACACTACAGACAGGTTTTCTTCGTATGCAGGATATGGTGTTTGTTTATAAAGTGGGCACATGTGCATTTGGAAAAATTCAATGTCAAATTCCACCTTTCGCACCAGAGAAATATAGTGTCAAGGTCGCTTTGTAATTAGACAACATCATTTAAATCATTAATGTCACGGTATAAACAACGATCATCGCCGTACAATCTTAGATGACTTAAGACATATTCATCTATATTATTGATAAATATATATAAAAAAGAAAAGAAGCGGCCCCAAGACAGATGCTTGGGGGACACCTGACAGGAATTTTTTTTTATGCGATGACCTCCTTCTGTTAAGCACAACGCATTGTTTTCGGTCCGCAAGGTATGCCTCAATACACCGTAAAAGAACAGCAGGAATATTCAGTGCAGCAGTTTTATCAATAACATATGATGTGCTACAGAGTCAAACGCCTTTTGAAATTGAAAAAAAAAAAAATACAATCAACCTGTTTTTCATTATTAATTGAGATGGCTATATCATGACAAAATTCAATTAATTGAGTGTCGCAAGAAAATCCCTTTTTAAAACCGTGCTGTGTTGAGCAGAATAAATTGTCTTCTTGGAGGTGGGTCATCAGATTCGAGTAAATAATGTACTCTAGTGTCTTTCATGAAACAATGGTGAGGGATATAGGCCGGTAGTTTTTAGTTTGTTTTGTCGCCGCTTTTGTAAACTGGAACTACATTTGCAGTTTTCCAATCATCTGGTAAGGCACCTAGCACAAATGATTTCTGAAAAAGAATCTTCAAGAATGGGGCAATTGACGTAGCACAGTTTTTGATTATATAATTTGAAATATGGGGGGGATCCGGACCGGGTGCAGAGCTTACGATCGCTTTTTTCAGCAGTTTTATTATTCCCTGCTCTGAAAAGGCTATCTAGCTCATTTGCGTAAAATTCCTCAGAGTTTGTACACCACTAGCCTGATGTTTGAACTGTAAGAATAATGATTCAAAATAAGTATTAAACTGTTCAGCTTTACCTGTAAGGTCTTCGGCATAGTTATTGTCTTCTATAATATCTGGAATAACATCCTTAGCGCCTTGCTTGTTTCTGACGTATTTTGAAACTTCTTTAGAGTTCTTTTTTAATTTTTCAGCCAGATCACCAAGATACGTACTTTCTTCCCTGCGCATTTCAGGGGCAATCTTTTTATTGAGTGCTTTCATCAGGCAATGCAGTTCAGGTTTAGGCGATTTGCAGTACCGGTAATACAAGCGGTGTCTTCTGTTTATCAATGCTTTAATGTTTTTGCTCATCCACGGCTTATCGGTTCGATGCTTGGAAGAAATTACGCGGGACGGAACAAATGAATGAGTTAGTGACAAAGATTTTGTTTTTAGCAGATACCACGCAGAATTCACATCAAGGGTAAATACATGTTGTCTGAAATCAGGTAAAAACGCATCAATGTAGCGTGAGAGCGAATCGTAATCCGCACGGTCGTAGCTGAATACCAGTCGTGGTGGTGGCTTACGTTGGCGGGCTGCAATGCAGGGTATGCGCGCAACGACAACTTCATGATCACTTATACCGGGTATTAAATCGGCAGAAGCAATGAGCGTGCGATCGGAACAAACCAATAGATCTAGCAGATCTGTGCTCTTGGGGGTTATTCTTGTACGACTTTCTACGAACTGATACAAGGAACGGGCATTAATCATCTCCCGAAAGGCAGAGTAAATAGGTGAAGAAGTATTTATTTTCGGCTCTATATAGGCCCAATTCATGTTCGGCAAGTTGAAATCGCCTCCAAGAACAACATACGTTGCATCCAACGATAATAGGGCATTGCTCAATTGGAATAAGGGTTGGGGAGTGTTAGAACTAGGCGGCCTATAAAACGACCCTATTGCCATCGAAGAGCCATTGGATAGGACTACCTTACACCAGACTGTCTCGCACGCCGGGCTGTCAACATTAATTTGTATACTACTGAAATTATTGTGTACAATGACAAATACACCACCGCCGTGTACGTTACGGTCCTTTCGGTGTACTGTGTAATTGACGGGAATATCTTGTTGTTACTTATATATCTGTCTAACCAAGATACACTGCCAATTACTATGTGTGGGTTCACCAGATCTAGGAGTGAATCAAATTCTTCCTTTTATTTTTTAGACTACGGCAATTGATCAAAATAATCTTAATCTTCTTTAATTTTCTTCCCAGAAGACAAAAGAAAAACAAACTCTTGTGACACATTGGTCTTTATTTCAGGCTTTCATTTTCGCTTCAAAGGAATTAGCTCTGGCAAAAGCAACAAGCAATCCAAGTTCATTGAAGGCCGCCTAAAGAGAAGGGGGAAAATGGGAAGACGCCATAATTTGTGAACAATGACAAGGTTAAATAGCAAGGAAATGTTGATTCAAACTGCACGAGGCGTGAGGCAGGAGCCGCATGAAGATGGTGGTAACTTGACAGCGGGTGAACACGCGCCCCACCCGGAGAAGGCGAATGTAGGGCATGACGTCTTGAACGGCTGTTCTACCGCCTTCTGCGCATTACTTCACACCCGCTGTTGCGCCAGATTTCTCGCGCCGGTTTGCCATTGCAGTCAGTGTAAAATATGCGCGCAGAAGCCGAGTGGTCGGCCGGGTGCCGTCGAGAGCTCCACTTCAGCGGCTCTTTGTTGGACGCGCCATTTGATCAGTTCGTCGCCCATCGATGGGCTACTACAGAACAGGCCGCGCGGGGGTCTGAGGCTCGCACTCCGCGGGGCCACCCGGGCAGCTCCTCTGGAGTGGGTGCGCAGAGCACCGGGCTAGCCCCCGCCGGCGCATGTGGGCTCGCGCTCTCGTCTTCAGCCCTTGTTGCCTGCTCTGAGCGGCGCTTGTTTGTTTTTCCACTTCCGGCTTGGAGCGCAGGGGACGCTTCAGAAAGGCACTCCTGAGCCAACGGGTGTCGGGCGAAAAAGAAGACCGAGGCAGCCTCCTTTTTTTATGCCTGCTCTGCCTCTGTTTGGTTCTTATTTGTTCTGCTGGAGAGCCGTTGGCCTGTCGGTTCCCCGCATCTTTGCCTACGTACTACTATGCCAGGAGTGGCGCGCACGTGTTTAAGCGGGGACCAAAGTATGCGCTTGAGTACAGGAGCGGCCTCGAATTCACTTAGTGTCAATCACTCGCCCAGCGGAGCGCCGCGCACAACGAACCTGGTGGGCCCGAACGCGGTGCCGTGCGCTGAGCGGAATGCGGAGAGCGCCGCAGGCCGGGCAGCCCCTTTTCTAATTGGGGCCAGGGGCTCTTTCTGCGTGACACCTCCTGGCAGGGCTGCTGACGCTGCTCCTTTCGCGCGTGCTCTCGACTGGGGACTCGTGTGAAGCTGCGGGCTTTCGCTTCCGTCATGGCGCCCCGCCATTCCGGCGGACAGAGACAGTCGAGCTTCTCTGCGACGCTTTAAGGTTGTTTCCCTCAAGGTACTCCATTCTAGTGCCCGAAGCACCATTTTGGTTCTCTGAGAAACGATGCATTTATGACAGCAGTGGTTGCATGTCGTTTTTCCTCTTCCTTCCGAAGTTAAATAGTACCCTAGGTGCCGTCGTCAGCATAATGGGGCTTGGTGTTGATCAAGTACATACAATTATTATCCAGTGATAGAGTTTGGTTAAGGCATCAATTGGGACAAGTTGGTTCATGTACATAGCAGTAATGCAATAGTAGGTGCAGAATAGGCGCGCAGTTTTGTAACCTGGAAATCCACCAATCTTATACATGCCCGCGAAGCGGCACTGGCAAAAAACAGCACGTTATAAAAATTGGCATTTCATTTCAGAATTTTATAATTAGAATCGCCCAACGTGCATAACAAACAAGCAGAAGTTATCTGTTCTTTGGGGCTTGCCACCGCTCGTTCCGGCACCACGATTTCTAATAATTTTGATCCCTAGGGATTCTTTAACTCGTATATACATGGCTTGGCATTGTTATATTGCAATTGTTATATTGGCACAATTGTTATATTGCGGCGTGTACTTAAGCATTGTCGTGCTACTATGGCCGTGCACTTAGGCTCAGTATGCTGTCCCTTCATTGGTTTCAGAGTGCGATTAAGCTGTGTTTCGTTTCGCCGAAATAAACGTTGTTGTTATTCCTGCTAGGTGTGGCGTCCCCCCCCCCCCCCCCCCCTCTTCTCTTAGAGTTAGAGAGGAAAATAGATACCCACAAATGCTGACACAAAACTTATCACAGATAATCGCACATTGCTCGCTTTGAAACTAGGAAAGAAGCTTCGTATCAGCGACTGTTTTAATTTACGGACCCACTTCAGTTTTTATATGCCTATTAAGTGCGGTGACAGATTTCTCATAGCGATGAGGAGTATATATTCTGGCAGTGTGACTGTAAATAGTGTATGCATGAAGCAGAGCGAACAGCCCCTCGGTTGTCGCCGCTATTCGTTTGTAAGATAAGGACATGGAACGTTTTTTCTTTTTTTTTTTTTAACTTCTTCAAGACTAGCTTTTCTTCGCTGTTTTTACTTAGCTCATCACACGTATGCAGCTTTTCATCTTTTTTCTTCTTCTCGCTAGTCAATCCAGTCGTGTCCCGTTAATACGACACCCGTTAATATGGACGACTCGAATTATGGACAGTTTTTCTGGGCACCAAGCATTTCCCGTGTATTTACGTCTCGTTAATATGGAAATTCGCTGTCCGGACAATGGACAGGGAGAAAATGCATAGATACTATTAGGTTCCATGTATTTTTGTCGCGTTAATATGGACAGTCATGAGAACCGAATAGTTACACTGCTTCAAAGATAATTTCTCTTCTAGATTTTGTTGATAGGCACCACATGATGCACGTTACGATTTTTTGTGTTGCATGAATTCACTTGAACAAAACTCTAACAACAGCTTGCGCTTTGACATTCAGTCGACTGAATCTCGATACATAGCAAGGGTTCGCGGGAGATGCAAAGTAGAAGCCAAGTAGCTTATTAATGAAACGCCATCGAGAACAATATGCAACTGCATCCCAATACTCTTGAAGCATAACGGTGACACGGGTAATGTAGCTCTTAATGCCAACTTTGCTGGCCTACATTATGCTCTAAAGTGACCTTATCGTTAGAATTTTTTTTTTAAATTCCGATTTGTTATTACGGACGACTCGCTTTATGGACAGTTTTGTGCAGACACCAAAGTGTCCATATTAACGAGGCACGACTGTATTGACTCTTGAGAAGATGAGATGGTTTGGAATATGTAGCACTGATGTTGTATTGATGATGCACGTACTCCTTTTACTCATTTGCATGTGCTAAGTTCACGGTTCATTTTAGTTACCTTCATGTCTTGCCTCAGATGCTTCTTTTTGTTGGTGCACTGTGCTTAATAGCTGCCTGATAATTACGCGGTCCACTTTTTGCATTATTGTGCTGATTCGCAAAACAGTACAGAGTTCGTAGTCGGCGGTCACCCCTGTCTTGTGTGGTGCCTTTAGTGTTATGTATACGCATCACAGCAATTCCGTTTCGCTTCATGTCGCGGCTTGTCTCCGTAGCAGCCTCACCTAACCAGGCTTCGCAGACAGTGCCACCTACATAACACTAACTCAAGCTCAATCTTGAACAAACTTTAGTTCCTTTTCTGTTGTTAACTGGACGGGGCAGTGTCGTCAGTAACTCCGACAACAACCAAACATAACACTTATTAATCTTACTTATTTGGACAGTTTTCCTTCTGTTACCGTCTGTACCACCCTGCTTAGATTGCAAGGCGCTGAAGTAGAAAAATTTGGTTCTGCCTTCTGCGGCTGTGCTAACCTAGCAAAACAGTAGCGAAACTAATAGTGAAGACTTTTGTAGTGTTGGGTAGTGTGTGGCAAAATAAAAGCTTGTGCCTGGAGTGGAAGAAGACAAAAGAAGTATTGAAATTAAATTACGCGTGCCCCAAAAATTTCATCATACTGTCATTTTCTTACAAACACGGACATTATGCATCTTTTGGCCAGCGATATGAGCGATTCCTAACAACACGAAGGGGCACAATTGTTTAGTTGGGAATAAAAGTGCATATAAACTTGCGCAACACTGTAAGAAACCAACCCTAATGATATAAGCTACAGCGTTACAGCGCATCAGCAAACTAGCATCCCAAGTGCCTTTTATTAGTATGATATCCACGTATTATTAATTAATATATCCGCTTTCAAATAAACTTTCAAGAGTATTTACGGGACTTAAAATGCCCACATACTTCGTTGTTCCTGTGGTTCCCTTCCCTCGCGTTTGGTGTTCGGCCATTTTCTTTGCTTCAGATTGCTTCCCTGTTCTTTTCTCTCTTTGTTTTGCATCCCAAAACTCTTGAAAGTTTTTCAGCCGCTGGTCCTGTCTACGCAGTACACACTTGGCCGTCCTTTTTTCTCTCTCCCCTTGTGGACCCACGTGCGTATCAGCCCACGAGGCGTGTGTATAGCGGTCGGAGGAGTTGAGCTGCTCCCGAATCAATTTCCAACTCCTCCGAGAAGTATGCCGCTCGGAGCCCTGACCGGCACAGGCGGCCGCGCCTGCCCTCGGAGGGGAGCGCCTAATCCGTAGGGTTCCTGGGACCCCTGTCACCCTTTGGCTCGTTGAACGAATGTCGGACCAGGCCGGCTCGCTTGTCCGTGTAATTATTATGGATTCCGCCGGACACCGAGCTGTCACGCCTGGGCCCCGAAGAAGAGCCTTGTCTCGGCTTTACGGCTGAGCCGGCTGCGACCGATTAATTTCGATTTGGCCAAGCAACGGCTCGGAGCAGGGGATGTTGCGAGCTTACCGCGAGGCGGAGTGAGCCACCCGAAGGCGGGTGTCCGCAGGTTCAAAGCTTCGATCTCTAGCGCAGGGCTAACCAGACAGACAAGAAGTTTGTACAACTCCCGGAGAGCCCGTAGTGTAGACCAGGCTTAAACTCAAACCCGGCCGCCGTGCTAATAGGTCAGCCTATAAGAAAACACTGCCAGCGACTGAAGTTGCATGCCTGATTACGAATACGAGACAAAAGCGAACTGCGCTCTGTGTGGGTGACGAAACTCTTCGTTGCCTCATGTTCTTCCCAGTCAACGAGCTGAGGGCAGAGAGAGACTCGGAAGTGGTTCTGTGCTAAAAAAAGATATCGGTGCTTTCTTCTGCGGCAGGCAAAGGACAACGCTACTCAGCTGCCATGAAAAGTAGATGGCCCGGGGAGAGGTGTTACAAATATAAAGGAAGAGAAGATTGTAGATGGAAAGCCCTCTCTTCAACTATTCTGTACGTATATTAAACGGGACGCCTTCGCCAGTATGGCTGCAGTGATCAAAACGATGGAATATGCTATACGTCCCATGCAACTGCTATGGAAACTAGTCTGCACTGGAACGCAGATTAGCCTCTGAAGAAGACTACATGCTCACCTCGAGGAGGCAGCGAGTACAATTTTCCTCCTCCCACCTGCGAATCTTAGGTCAAGCTTTTGGCTGACGCTTTTAGCCATGCCTAAACGCCCACACTAGTGTGTGTGCGTGTGTGCATGCGCCGTGGGCAGCATTTTAGAGTGAACGAGAATTACCCTTCTTTCTGCCCCGCCGGGGTGATGCGGTGAAGTAGGACTCTCGACTATACTGTGCCCAAGGAAGCGCGGTCGAATCCTGACCCCGCTTCCTAACGGAAGCGAAAAGAAAGCCCCCGTGTGGTGTGCGATGTCAGTGCTCGTTAAAGAACCCCAGGTGGTCGAAATTGCCGGAGCCCTCCACTACGGCATCCCTCTAGCCCGAATCACTTTGGGGCGTTAAACCCAATGAACCATAAAGCAGCCTCCCTTTATGTTCGCTGCCCTGCATAATTATGAACAAACTCGGTTTTAAAAACGCGCAGCTATGTATGAACACACTTTCTTCGTGTATCGTGAGATTGCACCATAGCAATTATTATATCGGCAGGTCCTCCCTCTGGATGATTTAGTTATCTGCTATTTATTGTGAAAAAACGCACCCTTTGGTTTTAAATCGCAGGCGGTATCACTCGCCGCGAGCCCTGGGCAAACTTTGAAAGCAAGGTTTTACTATACGCGTTCGAAAGTTAGACTATTCTCATGAGTGTGTTCACAACAGCGTATATCTTACAAAAATTGGAAGGAAATATAAGCTTTTGCATTAAGTGTGCGACGTGCTAGCACAAATGGGTCCCTTGAGCGGCTTGTGGTCCTCTTTGCATAGCGCTTCGCAGGCACCGGTACTCTCGTTTGATGGTTATTGCCCGATAGCGTATTGGCTTTTCCTGACAGCTTCCTCCCGTTCCACAGGGGATGTTTGACGTGTTACTAAAACGTTAGAAGGTTACTCATCCAAGCCACTTCCCTACCTTTCTACGGAACTAAAGAGCGCAAACAGCTGTCCTTGTGTTCTCTTCTTCTCCTCTGTGGATTGTCTTCTGTTCGCGCTCTTCAGTTTCGTAGAAAATCATGAACCAACTAAGCCCAACCAAAGTTTTATTGAAGTTCCCTACCTTTCTTTACAACCTCCTCACCTCCCATCGGGTAATGCAAACTCCGTAAGTGGTTAGAGCACTCTGTTGCTGCGTCCAGTGAGGTGGTCACCATCTCGGTCGCGCGGTCGCGTTTCGACGGAGGCGAAATGAACACAATGCTCATGCCATGTGCGATACCAGTGCACACTGTTAACTTGAGGCGGCTTTAAAGCGATAACGTTCACCGAAAATACTGCAGTAAGGCAGCAAGTTGGGCGAGTTGGTATTTAGACATGACTGAAAAAATGCACGGTGCTAGAAAAGACGACGTGTTTCGTCGTCGTTTTTTCTAGCGCCGTGCATTTTTTCAATCAAGTTCACCGAAAATTAAGCGTCAGCCACCGGCGTCGGCATTGGTGTTAAGAGCGAAAAATCACGAGCATGGTGCTGGCGGGCTGTAGCTTGGTAGAGTTGGCAGGAGCTCTCAACTCGGGCCTCTCCTTTCATTTGGGAGGGCGACATCAGAATCAGCTTGTCATGACCCTTGCATTCACATTATCCCTATGCCACGCAGGCACGTTCATACGGCTCGGTTAAAGTGGGGCTTGCGCTATCATGCCATCGCGAAGGTTGGAGTAAAAAGAGAGAAAGATGCCGTAGTGGAGGCCTTCGCGCGATAGAGGATTTAATTCGCCTCATCGCACTTTAGCGATCCAAAGTGCCCCCTAGAATTTCTTTTTGTTCAGCACAAAAACACAGTGCGAAGGAAACTCTGGGCAGCGATAATTTCCATTTCCTCTTTACTTTCGCCTCTAACAATCTCACTCTCTATGCAGCAACGAGCATTGAAATAAAGTTGGAAAATTTTTCTGCATGTTCGTAAGAGCGTCGCAAGTGAACGTGGAAGGTTACGATAATGTTGCATGTTAAACAAAAAAAAATTTTATCGCAAACTTCACTTTTAAATCAAAAGTAGACATTGCACTAATGCACTAATTTAAACGTTATTATAATTTTAAGGGTGGAAAACTAACGTTATATGATGCATCCTAGGCATAAGTTCAACGTTCAAACAAAACATTGTTCGAACGCTGCGTTCTAAATGTTATTGCAATGTCCAAACCATAACTATAAAACAACATCGTAAATATATGCCAATCACTGAGACCTACAGCCTTTTCCACTGTTCTTACAGTGATGACGTTCTTCAACTAGCAGCACTTCGCGATTATCCTCTTAGATCCACAGTCCCTTTATCTGCTGGGAAAATTTGCTTATTTTCAATTCACAACTATCGCTCACTGACCACCCTTCCCTCCATTGGATCCGTTCGGCAGTGTGTGTATAGACCAGATTTTAGTACTCGCGCGCAGGTAGCTGGCGCGCTCCTATTTTCGGCACCAGACACCATTTGTCCGCGCGCACGGGCGTCGCGTGCAATGCGTGTCAGTGGGCAAGTGTTGTTCAATATTGTCGTTAACGCTCTCTACCACCTATGAGTGTAGGTGTGTGCTGCGCATCGGCCCATTTTTTTTTTCCCGTGCCAGAGAGTTCTACAGCTACAACTAGGTAAGTTAGAAACTGCAGATCACAGTTTATAAACAGATTGACACGCAGGTCTCTGATTTTGACTTTTTTTCTTAAGTGTGACAGATGCAGGTAAGGCTTATTTTTACCTTTTGATTTTGTGCACGAGAAAGCAAATTTACTGATTAGTATTGATGGTTTTAGAAGTAGCTGGCTGAAGAATGTTTAGGCTAAGCGGAAGTTTTCGGTCACCGGTGGTTCACCTTCGCCATTTTTTTTACGGGAATGTAAACAATACAAACTGGTACTTCTGTACACCAGAGAGACCTCGACAAAGGAAACGGCTGAGCATATCTTTTGCTGTCAGTATGTGCATAAGTCGCACCAAAATAGACATGATTTAATTGCTAAGACTGGTTAAGACTAAGAATGTAGTTAAATTAAGTTGAAGGACAAAATTTACATATTTCCCAGATACTCCCCAAATATCATATTTATCCAGGAAGAATAATATATGTGTCTCTATTAATTCTGTGTGTGTGTGTGTGTGTGTGTGTGTGTGTGTGTGTGTGTGTGTGTGTGTGTGTGTGTGTGTGTGTGTGTGTGTGTGTGTGTGTGTGTGTGTGTGTGTGTGTGTGTGTGTGTGTGTGTGTGTGTGTGTGTGTGTGTGTGTGTGTGTGTGTGTGTGTGTGTGTGTGTGTGTGTGTGTGTGTGTGTGTGTGTGTGTGTGTGCGTGCGTGCGTGCGTGCGTGCGTGCGTGCGTGTGTGTGTGTGTGTGTGTGTGTGTGTGTGTGTGTGTGTGTGTGTGTGTGTGCGTGCGTGCGTGCGTGCGTGCGTGCGTGCAAGCACAACATCATCATTCGACTTCTGCGTAGCGCTCCACTTTCATGTCGGCGCAAGTGCCGCTGCAAGAGTTGCACTGTGTATTTGCCACGGCGTTGAATAACAGACATGAGAAACTGTGGTGCTGCCCGAAACTGAATAAACGACTCAGAAATGCCCCGGAAATACTTGTATCCTCCTCTCAGACGATTCAAATCAGTCATACAGGTCGCCCAATATCCAGGTCATTACACGTGCACAACCCGTCTTCTGAGCCGGTCAGAAAACTCGTATGGAGAAGGGTACGATGAGCTCTTACTGGCCTCCATGCAGGAAGTTTATAATTGGCATTTGAAACATCTACGCTACGATTGCCAGCTCCAGCTTTGTACCCTGAGAATCAGTATAGAGCAGGAACTGAGGTACACTGTATTCCCTCACCAAGCTTGCACTCTGCACAGCGCAATAAGTCTGCTGAAGTGTGAAATGAAACAATATCAAAACAATATCAAAACAATACTCTTTATTTTGTTATATAAAACATCCTAACAAAAATAAAGAAACTGAAGCCGCAACACCAGAGTTGGACGCAATAAATGCTGCAGTGTTTGCAGCTATATTTCTGCCTAAAGAGCACTGGAGATGTCATTAACTGTCCCTTCCTGCGTCGCTTAACAAGGTTTCTGCTTCCTCTGGGCCAATTGTGCGCGATGCAGAAGGAGGTACATTAACCACCAACAACTGAAGAAAACACCTCTTTGATGAAATTCAAGTAAATGATACAGGGAACGTCATAGACTACATTGTGTCAGTTCAAGCCGTACCATATATCTTGGCTTTCTGTGTTTCGCACTTTTCCTATATGGTAAGCGCCTTGCTTGCGCCTTTGTAAGTGACACATAAGCGAGATTGTATTTGGAATAGTCGATGATGTAATAATTGGTTGCAAAAAATTGCAGGAAACGATTTTTTTAAAGGGGGGAGGGCGAAATGGTGGCAGGACAGCAAAAAAAAAAAAAAAAAAAAAAAAGATGCAATATCACGGGCTCATTGCATAATGAACACATGGCTGAGATTGAACGGCCAGATCTAAGGAGATAGCTAGAGTTAAGGGCAGGAATCCTAAACCTGAAATTTGTCTTATACACCTCGCGGTGGCGTACTCAGTTGGCTTTGCCTTCTTCGTTCTCGTTCTCTAAGCAAAAATACGCGTAAAATTTTGCAGAACACTGTTCGAAGTTAGTTTGTTTATTTTAGCACCATTTTATTTTTGAGTTCTGGACACCGCTGATAAACATCTCGACCTGAACATTTTGTCTCGTTGGGTATTCGGCCCTATGAACATTCGCCGCAATAGGTAGCCTAGCAGAAGACAAAGTAAATGAGGCAGACAGCAGCTCTCGAGTGCCACGCGCACAGGCGCGCTGCTAGGCCTCAGTAGGAACGCTCGGCCGGGCCGTTACCAGTCGACCCCCCTTCCCCGGCGTCTTGCCTCGGCTGGCCAAGGGATTCGCCAGTCCCTGCCATGCATCAACGGTGCAGCGGTGCGGAATGACTCCGAAGCCTGTGGCTCCCTGCTGCAAAATTGTCCAGTGGCCACGATTGTCAACCGTTGGGAGGCCCCTCTGAGACATACTCGGGTAAGAAGCTTTCCGGGCATTGCCGAGCAGATATCGAGACCTGACTACCCGAACCTTCGACCAGAGAGACTGCTTCTAGCCCATTTCATCGGTCGAAGCTGACCTGACGACAGCATGGATAGCGAGGCCCGCGAGAGTTCACGGAAAGCCGAGAAGCGTAGTCAGAGCCCAGCGGGAAGCGACTCCAGGGAGCCCAAGCAAAGGCGAACACGCAAGACGGCCAATACAGCTCCGGTCGCGGTTGACCCGCCGACTGATACATCAAAGACGTCCAGGAACAGGCCTACATTTGGTCGACCAAAGAAAGTAATCAAGGAAGCAACTGATGAGCCTAAAATCAAGGCACCAATTAAGATTATAGGCCCCTTTGTCAAGATCCGTTTCACGAAAAAGGCAGCGGACTCACCAGACAACAGTCAGTCAGAGCAGTCTCCCCCTGAAGGGAAGGCCAACGCTGGGCGCCGAAAGGGGCATTTCCTAAGCACCTCTTCAGGTCCCTCTTCGGCTATGTCCGGCAAGAGTGGCCGGCGAAGTATGAGCCGCCGTCGGCCGCACAGCATGTTCTGGGAACCTGCTGGAGCCATAAAACACTCGGCGAGAGGCCGCGCAACCATGCGCGCAACATCGCGAAGGAGCGGTGGCAGGAGGAGGCGCTCCCGTTCCCGTCGCCGTTCGCGATCCAGCTCCTTCGGCGGCACTAGCGCAGGAAAGCGGGCTGAGAAGAGGCGCCACAGGTCCCACTCTGGATTCTCAAGATGCACCGGCGGGCGCAGACACGGACGAAAGCGCCACCGCCATTCCGCCAGTGCGCCCTTCGAAATCAGCGCCGCAAAGAAGGGAAGCAAGAAACGAGGACGTTCAAAGTCTAGGGCCAGCAGCCGAGGCAAGCGCAAGGCCGCCAAGAAATAAGTGGCACAATACATGAGGCAGAGCAATTCAGTCTAATGGACAAAGACCTGGTCGAGGAAGCTACAAAATCTCAAAGCTTGTGGCACGTCCATAAGCGGAAAATTCTTCAGAGTGCCAAATAAAATTAAATTGCGTCCACCTGCTTTAACTCGTTTCTTTTCTTGCATCAGCATGCTTTTATGAGAGACAACTAATGTCGGCTATGCCATTTACCACATAGCTGTCGGAACTCTAAGTTGACTCATTTTGTGGAATTTCTCAGCATCAAGATTATTTGCCTTCGGGCCCGACAAGTGTAACTGATAACCAGTCCATGACAATGCTCGAATGAATTCTAGGAGTCGCTTGCTTAAGAGTGTCAGCAGTCGAATTTCATGCATGCACTTCGTGGCCACACTTGGTGGGGCGCAGGGCAGAGCTACTCTATACGAAGACTACTCACGGCTTCGTAAACATAGAGCTCACTAACAAACTACTTGAATGTTTGCCCTTCCAAGTATTGTGCCGCATATATAACCACGTATAATTATTTGGTCTTTTCTGCTTTTCGGTTTTGAGAAAATTAGATTTTTTCTGTGCTGTACTTCTAAACACACGTTTCGGTTTTTTTTTTGTCTTTGTCGAATATGATTTTCTGCGTGTTGATTTTCGTGTTTTGTGTGTGTGTGTGTGTGTGTGTGTGTGTGTGTGTGTGTGTGTGTGTGTGTGTGTGTGTGTGTGTGTGTGTGTGTGTGTGTGTGTGTGTGTGTGTGTGTGTGTGTGTGTGTGTGTGTGTGTGTGTGTGTGTGTGTGTGTGTGTGTGTGTGTGTGTGTGTGTGTGTGTGTGTGTGTGTGTGTGTGTGTGTGTGTGTGTGTGTGTGTGTGTGTGTGTGTGTGTGTGTGTGTGTGTGTGTGTGTGTGTGTGTGTGTGTGTGTGTGTGTGTGTGTGTGTGTGTGTGTGTGTGTGTGTGTGTGTGTGTGTGTGTGTGTGTGTGTGTGTGTGTGTGTGTGTGTGTGTGTGTGTGTGTGTGTGTGTGTGTGTGTGTGTGTGTGTGTGTGTGTGTGTGTGTGTGTGTGTGTGTGTGTGTGTGTGTGTGTGTGTGTGTGTGTGTGTGTGTGTGTGTGTGTGTGTGTGTGTGTGTGTGTGTGTGTGTGTGTGTGTGTGTGTGTGTGTGTGTGTGTGTGTGTGTGTGTGTGTGTGTGTGTGTGTGTGTGTGTGTGTGTGTGTGTGTGTGTGTGTGTGTGTGTGTGTGTGTGTGTGTGTGTGTGTGTGTGTGTGTGTGTGTGTGTGTGTGTTCGTGCGCGATGTGTATTGCCTCTGAGCATAAAAAGAATGTTATGAAGGATGAAGGGTATATCAATAAATGAATAAAAAATGTTGGCTGATGTAATGAAGTCGAGGAGTGAACGATGATATGGTCCATCCGTCCAAGCGGCATATGACGACGGATTATGAGGGGAAAGGCCAGCTGCCACCAGGTACCGGGTCCGCGTCGGCTTCAGCGCTGAATATTGCCACAGCAGGTGGTGGGTGTGAGCTTCTGCATCTGTGGACTTGCAGACGGGGCACCCATGGTGGGGGTACAAATCTCGAAATTGAGGCCACTTTCAAGTCACTGTAGGTGTTAGGGCCACGCCAACTCGAATCCTCCGCAGCGCCACCTCTTCTGCACGGGTTATACCACCGGGGAGACTTACCGTACATGGAGGTATGAGAGCACGTGTACGGCGTCGTAGTGCTCCTTTCTTGTTAAAAGCAGGGTTGCATTATCCAATTTTAGAAGATTTGGCGATGACGAGATTGAGGTCGAAAGGCGGATCACAGCATCCGAATGGCTTTGAGGACTTAAAAGGTCGCGCAGAGTCCACTTAATACTAATTGGCTGCGGTATGCGTGCCGCTAGACTGTATGTTTTGGCAGATTTCCGCGCTGCCACTGACGCGTCTAAGCAGCTTTGCCACCTGGAGGTCATCAGTGCGTATGACAATGCGGGCTGTGGGACGCATACAATGGCAGTCACGGAGCGAAACGCTTCTTGCACAGCAAGCAGTTCCGCACAAAAAGAAGATGGAGGCTTCGGTAATTGAAACATTGATTTGTTCAGCGAAGACGTACTAGGGCAGTAAGTTGAAGTTGTCACTTCGCTGGAATGAATACTTGCGTCGATGTCAATTACGATGGAGCCTTGCGGTAAGCAGGCGTCTTGCTCCACAATTCTGTCGCGAAGTGACGACGCTAATTGCTGTGTTCTCGATCGTCGTAAATCAGTTGGCTTATTATCACTCAGCTGTATAAAGCGCCTAGGAGGATAACTGGCAGTGGAGGTTGTTAGGATTGATTGTGGCGACCCTCAGAGTTGGCGTTGCGTGAGAGGGTGGCCTTAAGCCTGCGAGCATCACGTCGTTGTTGCACCAGTTCATCTATTGCGTTCTGCTGTGCGTTTTCTTGAAGCGCCTCAATTGACGTGATACGAGGAAGCCAGGTGATGACCCTCATTGCCTCTCGATTTATAGCTTCAAGGCGATCCCATTGTGGCATTGTCAAATGCTGAAATTGGGCTTGATAAACAAGGCGCTTTTGTGCAACTGCCCACCAACTGTCGTGCGACATCTGAGAGGGCGCTGCCCGTTTTTGAAGCAAAGCATCTGTTCAGACCCAGTCTATAACGCCTGTTCTTTAGCGCGAGACAGCCATGAAGTTCCTGTTCCTGACTTATACATTTTATTGCGAAAGCAATACTACTCACAGTTTGAGCCGTCAGCGTGGCCCGGCGGTGACCGCCAAGCTGACAGGAGCTGCCAACTTGGGTCTCTCGTTTCACATGGGACGCTTATGTTAGAATCAGCCTGCCAGGACCTTGGTATTTCGTTACCCCTCTAGGCCACTAAGGCACATTCATACGGCTTGGTTAAAGCGGGGCTTTATGTGTGGGCTGTGGAAGGAGAAGAAGAAGAATTAGAAGAATGCTCGATCACCCGCAGCTATTGCTTTCGCTCAATATTCGGTTAAGCAGCGTTGAACTCTTCTAAATTTTTAAACCCAATATTTTAATGTTGAACTTTCTTGAAGTGGGTTTCCGGACAGATGTAGACGAACAGGTGCTGTTTTAAGGTTGTAGTCACATGAAATTGATAATTGGTTGGTTGGTTAGTTTATGGGCTCCCAAAGCGACTCAGGCTATGAGAGCCGCCATAGCTGAGGGCTCCGGAAATTTCGACTACTGGTGGATCTTTAACGTGCTCTGACAACGCACACGGACGCCTTGCTTTTCACCTCCATCGAAAAGCGGCTGCCGCTGCCTGGATTTGATCCCGCATCCTTGGGCACAGTACTCGAGCGCCGTAACCTCTGCACCAAGTGGATAATTGGTTCACAGGCAAGGAAAGGCGCAGTATCTGTCACACTTGTTCTGTGTACACCTGACCCGCGCCGCAAGGGAAGGGAGGAAGATGGGAGTGAAATTGGAAAGAGAAAGAGAGAAGAAGAGAGTAAATTTGACCACCAGTGGATTTTTACCGTGCGCTGCCATCGCACAGCACACGGATGCGTCCGTTTTGCATCATCGAAATGCAGCCGCTGGCAGGCGGGTTAGAAGAAGAAGAAGAAGAGGAAGAAGAAGAAGAAGAAGAAGAAGAAGAAGAAGAAGAAGAAGAAGAAGAAGAAGAAGAAGAAGAAGAAGAAGAAGAAGAAGAAGAAGAAGAAGAAGAAGAAGAAGAAGAAGAAGAAGAAGAAGAAGAAGAAGAAGAAGAAGAAGAAGAAGAAGAAGAAGAAGAAGAAGAAGAAGAAGAAGAAGAAGAAGAAGAAGAAGAAGAAGAAGAAGAAGAAGAAGAAGAAGAAGAAGAAGAAGAAGAAGAAGAAGAAGAAGAAGAAGAAGAAGAAGAAGAAGAAGAAGAAGAAGAAGAAGAAGAAGAAGAAGAAGAAGAAGAAGAAGAAGAAGAAGTGGTAGCTGGCAGCTGAATTGGACGAGCACTAACTGGACGTACGGCTTCGTCGCGTTTGGCAGAAGCTGCCAACTCGGGGTTCTTCTTTCATATATGGAAGCGTGATACCAGAATCAGCCTACCAAGACCCTTGCATGCGCGTTACCCATAGGGCACGCGGGCACGTTCATAATACCGCTTGGTTAAAGCGGCACTTTATATGTAGGCTGGTAGCGCACGCTTTCGCGCCATACCCTTAAAGGCGCAACTTAAGTGTTCCCTATGATTTTTAATCAGTCCGCTGCCCCCTCTTATGGTGTCTATCGTGGCGCACGGGCTTTGGAACGTTAAACCCCACGTGCCATTCCTGTCGAAAAGTTCTTTCTAAAACATTTGAAATACCGCTCATCATGTGTAGATAAATCTGCGTCACGTTTTTCATCCTTCAGCTAATGCTTATTTATTTATACCCTTCATGGTGTTCCAGTGCGTACACAAAATGCTTAAGGTTTGGAAGGGCCAGTATTTGAAACAAAAGTATTTTTTATGTAATGTTTTAATCTCTTTCCTTGAGATTGCCGTAAAAAGTGATACAGTTTTTTTTTTTTTTTTTTTGCGAAGTTTATTGCCTCAGGGCATAAAAGGAATGTTATGATGGATGAAGGGTGTGGTCAAATAAATGAAAAAAGGTTGGCTGATGCAATGAAATCGAGGAGTGAACGATGATGCGGTCCCAGTGTCCAAACAGCATATGACTGCGGATTATGGGGGGAGAGGCCAGTTGCCACCAGGTGCCGGATCCGCGTTGGCTTCAACGCTGGACACAGTAGGTGATGGATGTCAGCTTCTATATTTCTAGACTTATGCATCTCTACAACACCTATTATACCCATAATACTTGCAATATCTCGCTGTTGCCTCAAAACAAAAGTGATCCCCAAGAAGCATTGTACTTGTTCTTGAATCGGTAGCGGAAAGGTATTTAAGGCGAACAATTGGCCTTTGAAGGTTTCATTTATCTTCACGACTGATGCTGCCATTTCTCTAAATTTGGCGCTGCTGGCCCGTCAAGCGGTCTGGATAGCATTTTCGCCCACTCCCCTCCATCTCCAGCGTAGCAGCTGTGGAAAAAAAAAAAAAAAAAAAAAAAAAAAAAAAAAAAAAAAAACTTCGATTTGAATTAATTCAGCCGGAGAACAGCATGCAAGACTATCCCACTTGTGTGTCCTCAAACGTGGAGTAAATAGCGTGATTACTTTTCAGACCTGCGTAAGCTGTGTGGTGGTTTAATTGCCGAGGTCCGGGCTCGCTCAGCCTGGAAAATGAATGAGGTATGTTTGTCAGGAATCAAGACGAGTACGTGTGGGTGCACTAGTTGGTACAGCTCCACCGCTGATGAGAGAGCGATAAAAAATGCAAGTCGTGCCAACTGAATTCTTCCACTCAACCATGTTTTGTACAGGCACAGGTTGAAACAATGAACCTTTAATCTTGCTATTCAAGTCACTCATCTCCCTTTTTCATGCAAAGCCTTGCCGCGAAAACACAGCTGTGTCTACGTCATGAAGTCAAGCTAAGCCATGCCTACCGCTCGTATTTCTTCGGCACGAATGGGGAAAAATTAAGGAACTTGCCCAAGTGACCTTTAGCGAATATTCCAGCGCACATATGTCTTACCTTCCCATTACTGTCCTTTCTTCGTGTTTTTTTTTTTTCGTCGTAGCATGTCTTTCCGAATGCTTCAGTGGGCGCATGCGTAAAAAGCACGAAATGCCGTTATCACTGGGAGGAAGTCAAGGCACTGCGGACTAAACTATACCTGTTAAATGAGCTGCGCGAAGCCTTTAGCAGCCATTTCTAGCAGCCCCATACGTTTTAAAGAGTTTTATGACGTGCGCTTGCTTAGCTATGAAACCAAAAACTTCAGCCGTGGCACAAGCGAGGCTGCATTCCGAACTTTATGAAAGGCATGCCTGATATACTTTATTCGTTTTAGTGCACCCTACATGGACAACCAGACGTACGCTGCGTGAAACTTTTACAGAGTGTGGACTTCAGATCCTTGAGACGTGGTCGAACAGCTTCTTCTTCCGCCCACTACGCCTTGTGCGGCGGCGCTGCGATGTGCATGCTGATCTGCAGCACAGGAGGAAGATGAGGAGGAAAGGCAGGGAGGTTAACCCGTAACAGCAACCGGTTTGCTACCCTGCACTGGGGGAAGGGGGTGAGTGGATATAAAGGTTGTGGGAGAGGGATGGTTGAAGTTAGTAGAGTCACATCTCAGACATATGCCACATCACATCAAGTCAGTCATATCACTTAACATAAGAGCAAACTCATAGTCTTTCGGTTAGGCCTGTGCTTTTCATAAAGCGGAGCAGTGCCAGGGAGGCCTTCACCGCAGACGATCGCCGTGGCCAGGGATCTAAAATCTTAATTTCAGTCAATGGGCGTCCATCTGGATGCTCCAGCGTACGGCACAGACACTGTCTTTCCTCACTGTATATGGGGCACTCACAAAGAATGTGGCCTATAGACTCGTCGCATCCCCAGTTTGTACATTCAGGGCTGTTTGCCATGCCTTTGATTGCTAAGGACGAATGCATGTGCTTTAAAATCAACTCTCGAGTTCAGTGCACATCTCTGAATTAATTTTGATGCTGTTCAGGGTACGACGATTTATTTGGTCTCTGCGCCGGGTTCATGGGTTCTTTCTCCAGCATAGGCTTTTGTGGTCGAGGTGTTAGAATATGCACCAGCCCCCCCAGGGAAACTTAGCCACGTTTTTTGACCACTTTGAGCGCGAATTATTCTTTTTTAACACAGAAACCTTTATTTCCTGTATAGCGGGAAACTTCAACATAGATATTAACAGAGTAAGACCTGCACAGCAAAAGCTTTCTGCGCTTCTCGGGGCGACTGGATTGCACAACGCTATCAGTAGTCCCACACGCATCACTGCTACCTGTTCTTCGACGCTAGACCTTATAGTAACAAACAGTCCCAGTACACTCTTTTCGGGCCGGATCGCAATAGATATCAGTGATCATTTACCTGTTTTCTTGCGCCTAGACAAACAAATCTGTACGAAGGCAAACGCACAGCCTCGACGGCAACTTATTTCTCAAGAAAGGCTTGAGCAATTTAGGAGACGCATTGCTTTAGTGAACTGGGATCCCGTATACCGAGAAAATACAGCTGAGGGCGCTTACCGCAAATTTCTGCAAATTTTTCTCTTAATGTACAATGACTGCTTCCCTGTGGTTGACATAACGCCATGCAAAAATGCTCGTAAGCCGTGGATGAACCGTCGCCTCACGCGACTCGTGAAAAAGAAACACAAGATGTTTGCACAGTTCATTAAAACGAGAGATGCGGACGAACTAGCGAGATTTAAATCATTGCGCAATCAGCTGAATAAAGAAATCAGGATAGCTAGGGCCGCTTACTATAACAACTTGTTTGATATTCAGCTTTCTAGAAATCCCAAAGAAAAATGGAGGCGCTTAAACTTAGTTTTAAATAGAAACACACACAGCAGGAACATAACGAGCTTAATAATCGATGGTAAAGAGACCTCAGGTTCATGCCTTGCAAATGCATTTAATAAATTCTTTTCCGAAGTAGGTTATAGCCAATTCAATGCCGGAATCGCGAATTTCTTGAGTTACAAGATAGAGGCATCTCTCTTCTTAAGACCAACGGACGAAAGTGAAGTTTTTGCAATATGCCGAAAATTAAGACACCTGCAGTCTTGATGCACATAATATACAGAGCCGACCAGTTAAGTACATTCTTGACATAATTACGCCATGCCTAACCTATATATACAACACCGCACTTATTACAGCTCATTTCCCTACTGACATGCAGCTAGCCAGGGTAGCCGTGATATATAAAAAAGGCGATGCGAACAAGTTGGGAAACTATAGGCCAGTGTCTATACTTCCGTACTTTTCTAAGGGTTTAGAACAACTGATTCGCATCCGTTTGCAACATTTTCTGCAGAAACATTCCGTAATAACCGACTGTCAGTATGGCTTTACACAAAATAGGTCCACGGAGCATGCGCTACTCGTCCAAAAGGAATACATTAAAAAAAATTTTGAGTCACAGCTTCTAACTCTCGGTGTTTTCGTTGATTTAAGTAAAGCCTTCGATTGCCTAAATCACGATATTCTTTTTGCAAAACTAGAGAACTATGGCATACGCGGACATGCTCTCAGCCTAATCAAATCTTATCTGAATTCACGGTCTCAGTATGTGGTGATTAATCATTCCTCTTCACAGATTCTAGGAATTTCGAATGGCGTCCCTCAAGGCAGCATTTTAGGGCCACTCCTGTTTAATATATATATAAATGACATCCCTAATATCAGTAACCACGCAAAATACATTATATATGCAGATGACACCAGCCTATTTTTTTATTCCAATGACGTACAAAGCTTAGCAGACACCGCGAACCGCACGCTCTTATCGCTTGCCACATGGTCATCAGCCAACTCATTAAAGATAAACAAAGAAAAAACTAAAGCAGCACTCTTCCTTCCTAAAGGAAAACAAGTACTTTACCGCCCCTCGTTATACCTCAATGGCAGTGAAATCGAGTACGATGGACACATTCAAATCATTAGGTGTAACGTTTAGCAGTACGATGACATGGGATGCCCATGTTAATAATATTGTGTTAACGCTTTCTAGAATTGTCGGAATTACTTCACGTAACAGGCATATTCTACCTATCAAAACTAAAATTACTTTATATTATGCATTTTTTTATTCGCACCTTAGCTATTGCCTCCTTGTCTGGGGCCATACAACGGTATCTAATGTCATTAAACTGCAAACATTACAAAAGAAAATGCTTCGCGCAATTGTCAACGGGACGTATGATTCGCCTACTAGACACATTTACCTACATTATAATATTGTACCTTTCAACAAATTATTTGACTACATATTTGCATGTCTCTATAAATCAACGATAAAAAAGGGTGATTCATTTTTTTCTTAAAATGTTCCTATTAAATGTCGCCACTCATCATACGACATCAGACTGCAGAGTAGGTTTGCATTACCAAAGTGCAGAACTAACTATGGGTTTTGTATGTTGAGATTTATTGTGCCAAAGTTCCTAAATACCCCTTTGAGTGACCAAGTGAATATTATGTCTTTTTCTTCCATTCGTAAAAGCTTTATTCAGCAATCTATGCTACAGTGATGTCAATTGTGTTTGAACGTACTGTGCCACTCTGTGTTATAGCCTCACGGTCTTCTGCGTCTATTATTGCTGCCAGTGTCAACCTTGTTCTGTAGATGCACTTGTATTCATTTTTTTTTTTACCAGTGGTTGTTTTTGCCTTGTGCCTACTGCTGACTTGTAGGGGTGGTGAGGCCCGTCAAGCGGTGCATAATTCACTGCTTTTTTCTCACCATCCCCAGTTTGCATGTACAAACTGAAATAAAGATTGATTGATTGATTGATATTGCTGCCGCGCCAAACTGAGTGAGGCGAGTAGTAACTCTCCATTTATCCGAAGTTGCTTCCTTGTATCACCATTATTCATCGACCCTGGCTTTGTTATGCATCAAACATTAAAGTAGGTGCGGTTAAAGAGATTGAATTTGTGTTCGACTTCGGTAACATTTTGGCTTAGGTGACAAAGGGCCCAATCATTAACATCCGGACGCCTTCCGCAGATTTGTGAAGCTCTTATCGGGTAAAAAAAAAAAAAATTGGTCTGGCTTAGCTTATGGTTAAGCCTAGGATGCGAAGCATACTAGCCTAAAAAATTAAACATTACCTGGCTATACCTGGTTAGCCATTTCATAGACAAGAACAACTCGTGTTACTCTGCTTCTTCCTTTATTTTTCTCAAAACAATAAATACACTATGATGATCAGTCTTCAGCACGCATTTTCCGTTTGGTAGCATTTCGCCGCTCGAACCGAGTAGAAGTACTCGAAGCTTCATCCTTCACCTCGGCATCGGTTGTCGAACGCTGCCGTCTAGCTGCATACTGTGCACGTCGCTTGGCAAGCCGTACTTCTCGTTCTTCTCCCGTTTCCGTGGCTGTTTGTAACTTGCGCTTTGCGGTCTGGCAAGCCGCCCTCACCCTGGCCGACATCTCGCTGCTCAACTGACTCAACGAGTGCGTCGCCTTTTATACAATTGCGTGACGTCAGTATCTCCTAGCGGTAGGAGCGGGAGTTAGGCCGCCGTTGGATGCTGCGCGTCCGCAAGCGAGCGCACGAGTTGAGCCCCAGCTTTCGCGGCTGTTGTGACGTCATATCACGTGGTGCGCCGATGTAGGTCAAGTG
Organism: Amblyomma maculatum; assembly: GCF_055883805.1. Classification (NCBI taxonomy): domain Eukaryota; kingdom Metazoa; phylum Arthropoda; class Arachnida; order Ixodida; family Ixodidae; genus Amblyomma; species Amblyomma maculatum. Next base: position 252,823,487 of record NC_139344.1, read on the forward strand.
GTAGCTACGCGGCCGCGCGCGGCGCAGCAAGGCAGAGCTCGGTTGTGCGGCTAGTATGCTTCGCATAAAAAATGAACTTGAGGACGCATACACCAGTATTTAGGTAGACGTATGCCATTTCTCTCAAGCATCGCCTCATTTCACTAGCACACCTGCGAGCTTATGAGTGGGTCCTCCAGCTTCCAAGAGATCGGCTGATAGCACAGCTATACGCATATTGGTTCCTGTTGACGCGTCTGAAGACTTTCGTCTATAGCAGTATCGGCAGCTCTCCTATACGTCCCCATCGCAATCAACCCCCAGGGCTTGTTGCAGAGCTCCAACCCGTGTTTCTCTCCGGAATTCGTCGCCAGCGCATATCTTTGGCGGCTGCACCATTCTAGAGCAAATGTACTGCAACCGATTGCGGGACACATATGATAAAGTTGAATGTTTATTCCCTCGCTGTAACCCCAAGTCATTCCTGTAGCGCCTCATCTGCTCCTGGTTCCCGGACCCGATGCTTTCTGCTCCGACCAGCGTCGTCCTTTCACCGCCTTTTCTTTTCCTTGCGCTCCGACCTTTCTTATCCTTCCCGGGTCTATCGTGGCCTCCTTTACGACCCGATGCTGAGGCCGCTTTGTGTCGCGGCGTCATTCTGCCAGGAACCCATCCTTCTTCCCGTCGTGGCTGCCGCTGGAATTTCTGCCGCGGCGTACGCGCAGATGGCCACTGGTGGACCCTTGGCCTGGCCCGGGGGCGAGAGTCGACCGCTGCCGCGAGATGGCGCCCGCCATAAGGCACCACCGTTGGGTGCCCACGGCGAGGCATTATGGAGGGCTTTATGGCCCGTTTGCTCTGGATTATGGATGTAGCACGGATGCATGGTGCAAACCACACTGGACGTTTCCCTTGCCCACGCTCCTCGGCGGGTCGCTACCCTAGCGGCTCCTATCTTTTTCGCGCTCGCCCTTTGCTCATCGTATTCTTTTCTTCATCGTCACGAAAGCGGGGTCAGAACTCGTACGACCGTAATAGTAGCAAAAGCGAAGTAGCATCCGAAGAAATACAAGGCATGGCACAAAATCTCCCCGTGTCCTTATACTTGACGCGTTTTCGTCCTTTTTGCCATCTTCTGGCATTATTTCATTTTGCAAATTGTTCCATTTGTACTAGCTAGTCATCAAGGCGGCCCACAGACTTTTTTAGATTTGCTGTCCGGTGTATGATGCCGTTGTGCGTTTAACGTTACAATGCAGGCAGCGCCGTGTCTCAAACGCTTGAGCGCATTATATACCTTCATATCCTCCCTATCACTCGTTTGCTGCATATCTCTCATGTGGGTCCGTTAACCCCTCTTTTTTTTTTTCGAAGTTTCAGTCCCCCCCCCCCCCCCCCCCTATTGCAAACAATGAATCACTTCGCTCTCTCAGTACTGAATTTCACATTCTAATTGACAACTTTTAACGAATTCACGCGCGCCGTCAAAGTTCAATGGAAGGCGGTATTAGCGAAAAATCTTCATTTCACTGCCGTTTTCACTAAGACGGGAGTAGTTTATGCGAATGTACCTCTTAAGCAAATTACACTGAGCCCCATTATATATTCAGCTATGCGCACCCACCGGCTGGGAAACAATAGCATTCCTTCGACAATCGTCATTCCTTAAACTTCTGACGTTGGGTGCGCATTTGCGGGTGATTGGCAACTTGATGGCACCGACTGTTCACTTCTCGCGGTAAGAAAATGTGAATCTTCACAACATCACAAGTTAGTGCATCATGTCGAAAAGCAGAAGGCTATAGCTATTTCGGCACTATAGAGGTCATTCGTCCCCGCCTGGGTGGTGAAGTGGTTACGGCGCTCGACTACTGGGCCCAAGAATGCGGGATCGAATCCCGGCCTCTGCAGTCACTTTTCGGTGAAGGCGAAAAGCTAGTAACATGCTTAGACAGTTCCTTCTGAAATTGGTTAGTCGGCAGTGCACGCAGAAAACCATCTAGATTATGCCATAATTCAAGTGCCTGTAGTAAAGAAGTAAACGTAAAGCTCCCTAAGGATGGAACGAATGGGATAATATTCAGTGGGTCAGTCTCCCGGGAAACTCGTGCAGTAGGAGCAATTAGTGAGGATAGGCGCGTGAATGTTATTTGACCCATGTACAAATTTGTGCAGGACGGTTTGACGGTCGCACGTTCGTGGACACGACAGTCAGAGGCGGAATGCGTGCATGACATGACTGAAGAAGGACTGTGACGGCTGTAAATAAACCCGACAGCTTTTTTTTTTTGGAACGCTTCTAATTTGTCATTTATGAAATGAGGTCATCACACAGCAGACGCATATTATAGAATGTGTTAGTGACTTGTAGGCGGTTAACTTGCACTCTTTAGTGTCGCCTTTTAAATTGTATTTTAGGCATATCGATGTTTGCGAAAAGCTTTAGAGCAGATTCACTATCATCAGTCTGACTACACCACTACACCACTGCAGGACAAAGATCTGCTCTATATTCCTTCATTTGACCCAGTCCTGTGCTAGCTGCGTCCACCTGACTCCTACAAACTTCCTAACCTCATCCTCTCGCCTTCCTTTCTTTCTGCCGATATAAGTGTACCAGCTAATATTAGTTGTTGAGTACTTGTTGGTCATAAAGAGTGCTAACGTTAGAGCAGAGAATGCAGTCATCCGCGTATAGACGTACTCTCAGATGTGTATTTCTGATCACTTGAACGACGTCATTAACTTATGTGATGAGTTAGAGTGGCCCTAGCACTGAGCCTTACCACACTCCAAACATGACCGCAACATTAGAATATTTTTTGTGATTAAAAATGATGGATTGAAATTTTATGTGCACATAACCGGATATCTGGTAAATTACCATTATACAAAGAAAACTGCAGTGCGTCTGCGGAACAGTTTTTTCGTGACTTATTATGTCGAATGCTTCCGATAGTCAATGCAGATGGCATCAAGTTGAGCGTGATGATTTTGTGTTGTAGATATGTCGTGATTGCGTTGTCATAAGAACACCTATCCGAAAACCGTGCTGCAGTTGAAACAAAGCTATTTTCCGATAAATACTGAATGATATTCTCGAGAAGCTTGCAGCAAGTGAATAGCACTGATATCGGTGTGTAGGTAAGGAGGGATTAGCTGTTTGTTGGCAGATTTGAAGACAGGGATGGGGTAAGCATGCCTCCAAGCCCGCGGAACGGATGATGTGTCGATGTATTTATTGAATATACCGTATTTATTTATTTAGTAACGGGGATTTTGTTCAAAGTACAGCTTCAAAAATGTGTCTTGCACTCCGCCTGTACCAAAACGTTTAGTCGTGTTTGTTGTTAGCGACAAGTAATGAAATTAAGAACAAGTTACGGCAAGAAAAATAAGTTCTGGTAAGGCTTCTCTGACAGAAACTGAGGAGTTTGCGCTGTCATTCTGGCGAAGCATAGATCGAAAAATAAATTTTCTCTGCTTTTGGAACAGTCATACGATGAGATGAAGAATGGTCATTAATGATGGACGCTGAAAAAGCATGCGCAGCCAGGAGTACCTATTTCCAAACTTTGATGGGCTTTCTTTCATGAATATTAATAAAGCGCTATTGAAATAATAGTATCTGATTTCAAGAATTTAGTTTTTAATAGATATTTAAGCGTTTGTAGCAATGAACGTCGGCTGCCCTGTCTCAAGCTTATGCATTTCCAGATACGTTTGATGCATCTGATGAGATGACCGTGGGTGGTTTTTGGTTGCTCTTTATACATTTTTTTGGGAACAAACCATGAGATGCAGCTTTGAACAATATTGAAAAAAAATTTTGAACAGTTCATAAGCATTGCAATGTTGTTCAGGTCTAAAGAGGACTCTAAACAACAACAGTAGAATTGCCATCAGCTGCAGTACGACTCTTTGTAAACGTTGCGGCAGAACTCTGATATCAGGGCTAACAGTGAAAACGTGCAATGTGACTGAAAAGGAGCTTAAAAGCCTTGAAAAATTCCCAAAAAGGTCGACAACGTCCACGTGTCTTTAGAAGTGGTAGCTGATCAATTACATATTTTAGTTCTGCTAACATTAAAGGGCCACTTATTGTCGAGCACTCATCCCCCCAAAAAAGGCTTCACAGGTGAGACGAAGCGCGCCTTACCCTCAGCGTTATGAGGCTTATGAGGGAGCAAAAAACAGGGATGCTTATTGTTTCTCGAATTACGCTATTATTAAATATGTGCTAGTAATCAAGAAAGTGGCATAAAAATGCTGATATTATCTTCACAACCGTATCACGGCGCACATCAAGCATATCCTGACGAGCCGGTTCCTCAGAGTACAAGGTGCAAATGGCGCGAGACCAAATACGGACAGCCCTGTAGCCAATCCAAGTCAAATTTGAAGCTGGAATTTTACACCAGCAATCACTCTGAGTACAAAACAGGAGCATCAGAGTCAAAAATATAAAATTTATGAAGTGTTCTTCGCAACTGCTTCTCTTCTGACTTATTTAAGTAGGACCTAAACGAACCAATCTTAATTTCTATACATCGCACTTCCTGCTTAAACATTTTCCAAGCTGCATGTAAATAAATTTCTCTCGGGGAACAATACTGGAAAGCTGAATTTATGTAAAACCCGAATCGCCAATCAGCATAGCATTAAGCTTCCAAAGAGTCAAACGAGGCTGGAACTTGGAACTGCTGCGTTCACCAATAGACGCAATGACCATGTTGGGATCAAAAAAAGGCAGTGGCTTGACGCAACACTAGACGCGTCGGTTAAGTAGAGCCGAAGATACGTGGATCTGGTCCAGGCTGGTGTACAGATTTTCATGGACATGGCTGTAAGCAGGACGTTAGCACAATGCCGAGTAGGCCCGCTAGTTCATTGATGCTTGAGAGCAACACAGACCTTCTGGTGCTATTTCTGTTCGATCCAGAGCGATCATTGGGACTACACATGTAGTTAAAGTTGCCCATCAAAATACCGTGATACTCAGGTTCAAGAGAGCCACCTAGGTTTGTAAAAAAATAAAAAGTTACTCGATTTGCTTGATCACAGAAAGCGTGAAAGTTAATCAACCGCCACAACTCGTCATACATACGAAACTCGAAACGTATACTAACCGCCTATCTGTATCTACTAGGTACACAACGTCACAATAAGGTGTTCTCTTTCCCAGAAACAGGAGAGAACCCGCTGAAAGACAACACAGTGTGACACTCAAACATTGTAATCCGCTATAAAAGGCCGGAGGGCTTCCTAAGGCGCGTCATCCTTCTCTACCTTGGTCTCCTGTATAGCGACGAAGTCTAGCCGACTGTCCGAAAAAACGCGACACAGTAGTATTTGTTTTGGCCGAGCACGGAGTCAACAGACAATGGTGAAGCTCAGTTGCTGGGTGGTCGCCTACTGCCGATGAAATTACGCATCCACGATGTCAGGCAAGGAGTGCGAGGGCGAGACCTTTCTTAAAACACTGTGCTCTTGCACGCTGTGCGCCGGGCTTATATCTGGCAGTAAGAACCTCGTCTGTCTCCTCAGAAGATCCATATGTGGAGGAGGCACACCATTTCAGAGCCACCCTTTCACAACATGGATCTGCATTTGAGCATTCACCGGCTGCTGAACAGATCACCAGCTTTCAGGCTTTTTATTGGTGTACCCGAACACAAATTAGAACATGTAGTAGGCGATGTCGCAGGAGGTATAACTTCCCAGCTCGAAAACTTAGCAGCCTTTCCAGCACTAATCCACGTAATAGACGCTTCCGCTGCAGGGGCATCCACGGACAACTCGGCGACAGGAGGCGGCTGCCCTTTTGGACAAGGCTGAGTTGCAACAAGCACGTGTGCAGCGCGTAGGGAACTAGAAACTGTCTTCATCTTTCGACGAGGTATCATTAACAGTTTCGATAGGCGCTGCTTCTGATAGGCTACCGGTCAGATCCAGCATTTCGGGAGCATCCATGAAATGCTCCAGCAGGGAGCATTTGGTTCGCAGGTGAAGGTCACCCCGCGACTGGTTGGTACATGAAACAACCCACTTTTCAGTACAGTGGCCAAAACGTCGGTGGTCTGTGATCACAGCTCGGAGTACGGTGGTAACGATGGATATCGACCTACGTTCCGGCACTGTAAACATAATGCCCCCCCCCCCCCCCCCCAAATTAACAAAAGGCACTAAATTCAACAGTCAACAGATGGGCAACACCACTGACTGTGACGCCATCAGCCAACGTCTCAACACGATATCTCAATTCACTGTCCGCATATACTCCATCACTGCTACCCTCTAGATTTAAACCGTAATCGATAGCACTCCGTTAGAACGTAGCCCCCCCCCCCCCCCTCCCCCTCTCCCAATTGTACACAACCTCTAGATGTTCCGGAAGCCAAAGTGACTTCATCTTTACTACCTTCGGCTCAGGGCTAATTACCATGTACCGACGGTTTCTGATTTATACTTATCCTTTATTAACGACATTCACACTTGCTAACGCTGAGTCGCAGGTAACAATCCACACGTGAGACATCTGAAACTGTCCGGGAGAACTAATATCACTCAAGTCGATGACAGAACACAGAGCGTCTCGAAATTACTGAGCAGGGTAGTGGCGTACAACAATATCCGCGTGCAGAAAAACGGAATTGAGGACGTGTTTATCCGCAAGATGACGAGGAAGGACTGTACGGTACATATTACTGCTTGCGTCGTCGCAGCAGCTATGTACCTTGGCCCAGAGCCGATTGTTTTATGTCGGATAATATCGAACGTGTTAAACAGCCAATTTCTCGCGCTGTGCATTGCCGTCTTCATCAACAGCCATCCGCGCGCAGTCACTCCCAAAACAAGACCACGCAGGCGCGCGCATATGCAAGTTGAAATTTGAACGCGTGGTCTCATCCCGTGGCAAGTAACAGGCGCTAACCTTTTGTGTTGCTGCACGTGATTGCTGTGAGGAAGAGCAGGGAGAGAGAACAAAACTGCCGCCTGCGCTCCCGGCCTAGGTCCGGGACCTCCTCCCACTCCACTCATTTCGGCGAAAAACTTCCAATCAGCTGTATTGTCTTTCCATAGCTAAATGCGCTCTTTTCATTAAGTTATCTTAAATATCAGGTGTCCGCCTGGAAGTTAGGAATTATTTATTTTATTTATTATTTATTTAGTACATACTGCAGACCCTTATCAGGGTCCAAGCAGGACAGGCATATATTGTAACAAAACTCAAAAGATACAGAACACAATCAAAAGAAACATGCATAAAAATGAACAGGCAAATTTTGCGAAACTATGACAGTGCCATAACATGGTTCCAATCGGATATTGTCCGCGGGAAAAATGAATATTTAAAACAATCAGTCTTCGCAAAATACGGTGTCAATGATTGAATGTGATGATGTCGGGTATGCCGTGTGGATAAAGGGGATATGTACTGTGAAGGATCCAAAGCTAACTTATGGTTAAGTAAAGAATAAAGAAACTCAAGGCGATATTTTCCTCTTCGCGTTTCAAGTGATTCAATATTGTTAGTCGCCATGATATCAGTGGGGGAGTCGGTGATTTTAAATTTCGAATAGATAAACCTAACAGCTTTTCTTTGAACCCTTTCTAATTTATAGATGTTAAGCTTAGTAAATGGGTCCCATACAACCGAAGCATACTCAAGCTTTGGCCTGATGTAAGCGTTATACGTTAGCAGTTTTATGTGAGAAGGAGAATTTCTTAGTTTATGCCTCAGAAAACAGCTTTTTAAATGCAGAGGAGCATATGTTATCTATATGTGAGTTCCAGGAAAGATTGCTTGTTATTGTTACACCTAGATATTTGTAACTATTAACCTGCTTTAGTGTTGATGATCCAAGGGTATACGCATGGTTAATCGGGTTCTTTTTATGTGTTATTTGCATCGAAACTGTTTTTTCAGTGTTAAGAACCATGGAAAACTCACTGCACCAATCAAGAACATTTTCTAGACACCGGTCAAGTTCATTTTGATCGTTAGTACATGTAATTTGACGGAATACAACACAATCATCTGCAAACAAGCGAATATGCGTTCCTGGAGTAACCACATTGACAATATCATTTATATAAATCTGAAAAAGCAAAGGTCCCAAGACGCTTCCCTGGGGCACCCCAGAGGTGACTGGGAGACAACTGGAGCTGCACCCATCGACTGAAACAAATTGCACTCTATTCGTGAGATAATCTGCAATCCATGATATTAAAATGTCTGGAAGATTAATATTTTTTAGTTTTTGAATTAGCTTTCCGTGGTGAACTTTATCAAATGCTTTGCTAAAATCCATAAATATGGTGTCTATTTGACCATTCATATCCAGTGTTTTAGCAAAAGTGTGTACTATTGTAACTAATTGTGTTATTGTAGAATAGCCCTTTCTAAACCCATGCTGACAGTCGCTTAATACGGAGTGTTCTTCAAGAAATTTGTTAATATGTTTAGCAATAATGTGTTCGAGCATTTTACAGCATGCAGAAGTTAAAGAAATAGGACGATAATTTTGCAATAATGTGCAGTCGCCTTTTTTAAAGATCGGAACAACTCGAGCAGTCTTCCATTCAACCGGAAGTTTTGATGACAAGAGAGATTTTTTAAACAACACAAAAAGAAACTTCGCAATTATTTCGGCATAGCGTCGCAAAAATACATTAGGTAAATTATCAGGACCAGAAGAAGTTTTAGGCTTCAATTCTAAAAGCAAAGCAAATACACCAGGGAGGCTAACAAAGTCCACCTCCGATACAGGAAAATATGACGCTCTTTGTACACATTGTGTACCTGCTTCAGAGAATACGCTGTGAAAAAAAGAATTAAAATTACGTGCAATGTCAATCGGATCAGTCAGTGTATCTCCCTCCGATGTTATTTTTGAGATATGTTTCTTGCTATCACTCAGGAAGTTCCAAAATTTACTTGGGTCATTTTTAACAAAATTGGGTAACGTTGTGTTAAAGTACAAGTCCTTTGACTCACGAACCGCACGTTCAAGATTATTTTTAAGCGTTTCAATCTGACTTAACTGGCGGTTCTTTTTCTTAGATCTTTTTAGTTTTCGCTTCAGTTGAATAATCTTCCGCGTCATCCAAGGTGTGCGTTTGTGAACTTTTTTGCATTTATTTGGAACGAAGGTATTTAGACAGTATTGACACATTTCGACGAATCGCTCCCACAGCTTGCAGACATCATTTTCATCGAAACTGGATAAACAAGTTTCCATATGTTCAATCACTGCGGCATCATCAGCCCTAGAATAATCCTTGAAAGATCGTACGTGACTGACTTTTTTGTTGAGGGAAGGGAACTTAACTAAATCTATCGACACGCTTACCAGGTGATGGTCTGAAATGCCTGTTTCAACTGACACAGTATGCATAGAATATTGACGGCTAGCAAAAACTAGGTCTAGTATAGAGGAAGATGTACCTTGTACACGAGTAGGTTGATTTACAATTTGAGCTAAATTATGAGTAAGCATGATATCAAACATAACGTCTGCACTGCTCCCAGATTTAGTACCGCCCTGGAAACGGTCCCAGCACACGTCTGGTAGATTGAAGTCACCTATTAGCAGTATTTTCATATCTCGGAAATAAGACAGGTGATGCTGTAGCTTAATAAGATAGTCGGGTGTGGCATCTGGTGGCCTGTAGCAAGCGTACAGGATAAAAGAATGACCCCAGCAAGAAATTTTCATGCAAAGGCATTCAAGGTCAGGAACGTCATATACGAGGTCGCATTCTACAGAGTCTTTCAAGAGAACGGCTACGCCGCCACCCCTTGAGGTCCTATCCTTGCGAACGACTTTATAATGAGGAGGAAATACCAGGTCATCTGCTAAGTCGTCACGTAACCAAGTTTCCGTCAGGACTGATATGTGTGGGTCGCACTGCAGCAGTTGAATTTCAAGCGAGTCTTTCTTGTTTGCAACGCTGCGTGCGGTAATGTTAACTATTCTCAAGCATTTTTTACTAAATTGGCTCGTGTTACTATGGCAAATCAAGCTATCTGTGTTAGTGAAGAAAGAAGCTGACTTAGATGAACTGCTCACTTTTTCGGTGAGCGGTTTCGCAGCTGCGAGCAACTTCGCGTCACGGGCCGATTTGCGGTGACCTCGTCGTTTTTTTGAACCCTCACTTTATCATTTTTTTCGCAGTCCCATACGTAAGGGATATTATTGATATATAACTTATCAAAAACCAAGGAAACCCGTTCTTTTTTATCTCGATTCAGCTTCGCGCTGTCCCATAGTTTCTTTCTTAGTTCACGAACTTTCTTTGAAAAGTTTTCGCCAATTGAATAATCTTTTCCCTTTAGTTTCTTTCCGTTCTTGAGTATCGCAGTTTTATGTCTAATGTCTAAAAGCTTTATGATTACAGGACGTGTTTTGTCAATATCCGGCTTACCTAACCTATGTATCCGCTCAATAGGGACAGGGTTGAGTCCTAAAATATCATGAAAAATATCTTTGTTTACGGTTTCTTCAAGTGATTCATTTGTTTCCTCTTCAGTTTCCGGGATGCCATAAATGATCAAATTTGACCTCCTACTATAATTCTCAAGCTGCTCAACCCTTGCTTCAAGCCTTTCAATCGTTGTACTCATACAACTAACCTGTTCTTGGCAGAACGTTACTTGGCTTTCAAGCCTGGACAGGGCATCTAATTTGTTTTCTATATTTAGTAATCTGTTCTCTTTTATATCCTTTATGTCAACTGCGATTTCATTAAGTTGTTGCAAAATTAGGGTCATGTCAGGGCCGGGGTTCGATTCAATGTCACCTGCTAACAATAATAATTTCCTCAGACAAAATGTAAAAACCTCTAGCAAGCAGCAAAACCAAGGGCACGGCAGCACCAACAGGAATAGGTCATTAGAACGGAAGCATTTTCCGTACTTTTTGCTCACCTGCACAAGGTAGACAAACGGATTAGTGCTCCGCATTCTGTCGATGCTGCCATGCCCAGTGGCTGCGAAACAAGCGGGAGTCCCATTTATAGCTTGAGTGCACTGTGATGCCCCCTGCAGTCCAGGTTCCTGGCAATCAGCACGTGTTGCCGAAAAACGATGATACAGACGCCAAGATTCCAATGCTGGTGGGCGTATTTCTTGATCGATGTCTTGATGTGTTGAAAGATGGACATGCGCAGAGAGGTTCAGCACGCTGATGTCCGGACAGCCACCGTTGAAACATCCGAGAAGGCCACATAGCTGCACAAGGTAGACAAACGGATTAGTGCTCCGCATTCTGTCGATGCTGCCATGCCCAGTGGCTGCGAAACAAGCGGGAGTCCCATTTATAGCTTGAGTGCACTGTGATGCCCCCTGCAGTCCAGGTTCCTGGCAATCAGCACGTGTTGCCGAAAAACGATGATACAGACGCCAAGATTCCAATGCTGGTGGGCGTATTTCTTGATCGATGTCTTGATGTGTTGAAAGATGGACATGCGCAGAGAGGTTCAGCACGCTGATGTCCGGACAGCCACCGTTGAAACATCCGAGAAGGCCACATAGCTGCACAAGGTAGACAAACGGATTAGTGCTCCGCATTCTGTCGATGCTGCCATGCCCAGTGAGCATGGCAGCATGAATTAAGCATGATTGCGTAGGAATTATTTTGTTTTTTTTTTAATTAGAAGTAGCAAGGCTCTTCTGTAAAAAGAAACAAACATAGAAAACAAACAGACGACTGCAGCCGTACTCACACTGACATGCGGCCAAGACGCAGGGGCCTTCGCTCGCGAACGTCCGCCCAACGCCTTCAGTTCGGGGTGACTTCGCGTCCGAAGCATCACATGACAGGCAGGGCTGTCGTATGCTCCAGAACGCGTTGTAGCCATCAAGTGAACGGCCCCTGGCACGGAGGGTCCACATCCGCTTGAAAATTGGCGCCATTGCCATTACCGGCGTAGATAGGTCGCCCTGGCCCCTCTCCTTTGCGAGAATTTTCCGTATGGGACCTGGGGAATAGCGGTAGGTGGCGGAGATGCCTCGCGCGGAAGCGTCGGAAGCCACAGGATAGCCGCGCGCGCGCTCATCCCACCGCGGCCGTGAAAGCGGTTGGGAAAAGGAAGTCACCATGGAGTTTAAAAATCTGAAATAAAAACGGAAAAGAATATATTTGTTGGGGGCTGGTTTTGGGAGAGGTAAGGGCAGAGGGGGGGTGTAGTAGTAGTGGCGATGGCGTTCTTCTTATCAGCTGGAAGCGGCAATATTGGCGAATCGATTTCGAAAGCGGTCTCGTGCACACTCGGCACCGCCTTGTCCCGTGAGGAACCGCAAGGTGATTCGGAGGAGGCGCACCCGAACGGCTCACCATCAAGCCGCGGAACTCGCGCAGGAGAGAAATCTGCCGCAGGCGGCTGAACAACTGCCGGAACTGAGGCAGTCGGACGTGCCCAAGAGGGCCCCGCCGAATAAATGGCTGCCAGCTCGCATCGCCATTTCTTACACTTCCGGAGAGGAAGGCGTAGACGCTGGAATTCGGGGCCGATTTTGTAGTGCCACGAACCTGCCTTCCCTGGAAGTTCCTGCACTCAGCGCATTACTTAAGCTACGCCCGAGAAGCAGCTCCACTCGCGGTGGGCCAACGAGGCGTTTTTTCGAATTAAAGTGGGCAGTTTATACATGGCGTGGTGGCACCTTAAGGATTCAACTCGCTTACATATTTTTTCCAGCCCCTGCGAATGTTGCTTCTCTGCTTCATAACTCGCATTGAGAGGAAGCCAGGGGCTGATCGTTTTTTAAAGCGGTTACGAAATTTGCCTTTGGAGATGGCAGCGGTTGTGAACCAGTTTTATATCAGAAAATAAAAGGAAAATTGACCTCGCCCTTCGCTGTACTTACTTCCGCAGCATATTCCTCATTTTTAAGTACCGTAAGCCTTCATAGGTTCTTACCGTAGTAGAAGAAATCACAAAATCTAGACCATGTACAGTAAGTACATTCGAGGGAAGAAAAACGTGCAAAAAGCTAGAGAGAAAAGTTTACCATTATAACTGAGCATATTTTTCGGAAAATGTCTGTGAGTAGCACGCATATGAAACATACAGACCAAGATGTTGTGCTTTGGAGCCGCCAATCATAAATTTGGCAGCACACAGTGTTGCAGCTTGTTTTCCAAAACTATTGCCAACTTAGCAACGAACGCATCCATAGATACGTGTGAAAGAATAATTCATAATTATATGGCAGACAGAAAGAAAGAATTCTTGAGAGTGTTATAGCGGGAGATAAACAGTTTGATAGCCACATCTGTCTTCTTTGGACCTTTGCAGGGAGCCAATTGGTTGCCAGCATGGCTGTTCGAAATGACACTGTAAACACTGCGTGGACGAAAGGAGTTGCATGTTATGCGTAACACTAGAGGAAATATTTGAAGTATTGTCATAACCAGAGGATTTTTTAAACGTCAAATTGTATCAATATATTAAGTATTCATTGTTTAGTTATAACTGCTTCAGACGTCGATAACGCAAGGTCCCTCGCTGTTTAACTTCCTGTAAACACTGGTGTACACGTACAAAGGAACTATAATAAACTATAAAAGGAGCCTTACAATATATAATAAATGTGTCGACGACAGTGCAAGCTGCGTCGATTACAACTGCATTGGCTTCAACCTACAGTGCGCCAAGTAGTTTTCAAACTTGAATAGGTAGTACCAAAGCTTTTGCAGATCTCGTTACATAAAAGTTACAAGTTTTGCAAAAAGTAAGACGCCTCTTGCATTCCTAATAACAGTTGTTAGCTCTTCGGTAAGTCGACAAATATCTTCAGAATCTCGTTTTTTATTTCGCATCATTTGCAATTTCCTTCTTTCTTTTGTTGTTGTTGTTGAATCACACGACGCTTAACCTATGGACTTCTATGTTTTGTACGTTACAGTCTGGCAGTAAGGAATGTTCTTTCACAGTGTGCTATTATGTCTCTTAGTTTCCGCCATGGATTATTCACTGTACCTATATTTCGACAGCAAGCGTTTCAGGTGTTTCAACATGATCAATAACGCTGACATCAGCTCCACAGTAATAGTAAAAGCTAGACGCGAGTCAGGAGCCCGACCTCTAAAATCAATAATCATACTAGTGCCTATTATAGCGGCAGTCTATGATATGCGACGGTCTCTTGGAGTCGGGAATCCGCTGTTGTTGGAAATCAAAGAGAGGTCTAATACTGAATGTGACTGCCCTTTATCGCGTGTTGGCTCTGTGACAAGCCGAGATAATGAAGACTAAACGTCATGCTGAAAATCCCTAACATCTCGACTCCCGATTTTTAACGCAATCTAACAATAGGTAAATTAAAATTGCCAGTGAGAATAGCCTAGTATTTTCAAAGCCACGAAGTTAAAATGCAGCCTAGTAAAAGGAGAAACTTAAGTACAAGCTCTGACTTGGAGCTCAACGAAATTCAAATGAAATCCACTCTATGAACAACAACAAAAAAAAAGCGCAGCTGCATAGTCATAAAACAATTACGCCAATACAAACAAGCAAGTTCTGTGTCACTGTCAGTGACACACCAGCAGTGAGGATCCACAGAATAAGGCTATCAGACACCCTAACTAAGCATAAAAGCCAAAACAGCAAAAAAAAAAAAAATATTATCAGACATCTTGTGTCAAGAAAATTCATCGCTGTCTTGAAGAGGGCAGGTGATGCCTTACTCACGCAATATTCTGAACCGGTATTTCTTATCGCGTGAACTTCTACAATTTACTGAGACCAACCTGTCAGAAGCGCGCCCGATTACCACATAGTACCAAGGAAACAATGTCACTGTTGCCTATTATATTTCCAAGTTCTGCAATAGAAAGAAAAGTTCCGGCAGTAGGAGCCCAGGGATGGGGTATGCTGTCTAAGCAATATCGTGCCTATATAAAGTCCCACAGCTAAGAGGTCACTTACATGCACTTACTGCACAAGTTTTGTTTCTTTCGTGATATGTCATCAACTTTATGTTCTAGTGCAGGTTGGACAGGTAGGACAGATAGCATTGGCGAGACAGTAAAAACAAGGTGTCTAAAAACATCAGCGACGGACTTATTAGGCACCGTTTGTCATTTTGATACAGTCGTACATAAGAATTTCTATTGGCGCTTACGCTCTTGTATGCGTGTGATGAGGTTCAACAACGAGCCTCTTAAGCTTCCGTATTCTTTCTACAAATGTATCTGCCACAAAGCAAAGTATCGAGCGTGAAAAGCCTGTATATTCTACTGAGCGTTAAGCTGTCGGTTAAAGTCGGCTGATCTCAAGCAGTAAGAAGCAATGTTCTATTCTATAAGGTTGGAATGTGCACAGTCATAAGGTAAATGAGCTTTCTTAGACCGTGGTTTGTAACCCTAAAGGAGTAGGTTGTTATTGTAGTAAACGAAAATTCTAAGGATGGTTACCATACTCACTAATGCGAAATTAGCGCAGATATTTAACCGTTTTTGAGATATATTTAGGCAGATTATTTGAGCGTTGCTTGTGTGCATGTATGTTCAGTTACAAAGAGAGCAGGAGATCAATCAATTGGGTGAAGGGTGGCAGTCCTGGCCCTACGGGGCTGGGACGGTAGGTCACCGCCGCTTGCGGCGGAGGCTAGCCAGCCACCGAATTTTTATCTGTTGTAGGCCGTCATTGCACCCGCCACCGCTTAGGTGGTGGACGACGGCTGTTGTTGCGGCGCGCGTCTTCCTCTCCCTCTTCTTTTTCTTTCTTCTCTACTTTATCTCTTCTGTCCGCACGAGGCAGCGGAGGTGGCTCAGCTACAGAGCCAGTAGCAGGCCGGTGCATTTTCTTTTCCTTCTTCCTACAGCCACAACAACAATAGTTACAAAGAGCACATTATTTTAGGAGAATTGCTCAGAAGAAAAGAAAGAAGAGCCACGAGCGAGCCGCGCACACCTCGTGGCTCTTTTTTCACTTTTTCTGAGCAATTCTCATCGGTTCGTGACCCAATGCGACCCGCCGATCATGGTGGCTGGAAAGTAATAAAAATACCATGCTCGACAAATTAGGTTCCGGAACAAACCTTGGCACAGAAAATAGACTGGCTATGCTAGCTGAACAGGTCATACACGTGTCGCCTTATAGCCACCTTGTGCGCATTGTAGTGGCTACCGACGTAGCGATGGCATACGATAGCGTGTTACATGCCAAGATATTTAACATAATGGAAAGTATGGGCATTCCCTTGCAGGTCATAAAAGCAGTACACAATCTGCTTAAGGACAGGACGTTTTCTATCCGGATAAACGGAAAACGAATTGGCAATTACACCTCGAACGGAGGCGTGCCACAAGGGTCAGTGTTAGCACCTTTGCTATATAATATCGCACTGATCCCATTGGCGTGGAAATTAGCTGAAATACCATAAGTGCGGTTCATGATATACGTAGATGATGTCACAATTTGGTTTGCTCATAAACAACTTGAGAGACAGAATCAGTATCCGCAAGAGGCTTTAAATGCCATAGATGAGTACGTCCAAGATGCAGGTCTGGAATTGTCACCTCAAAAGTTCAGTTACCTTCATATTGCAAACAAGAATGAAATAAAACAATTGGCATCGCAAAGAGTCACCTTAAAGATTGGAAATCAGGCACTGCAAGAGGTGGACGAGTTGATAGTTATTGGCCTAGAAATTCACAAATCCGGCAAAGGAACACAATAGCAAAAAAGTAGCTGCGACTTCCTTAAACTTGATAAAACGCATTTCGTCTAGGGGAGGAGGAACTCGAGCGGACATGGCAAGACGTTTTGAACAATCTGTGTTACAGCCGGGATACTATACCAGGCCCAATTCCAAAGACTCACGAGGCGGCAGTGGGTGAAATTGGAGACACTAAATGGAAACGGAATGCGCACTATCACGGCCTTGCCAAAACTATCCCTATTCTACAAAAGTTTGCACAGATAAATACATTGACAAAAATAATTGAACAACGAGAGGCAACAAGGAATATGGAGCGAAAGTACGCTGTGCCCATAGCATCCTTGTATAACGAAGTGACAGTGCAAACACCACCAATGGCTGACCCCCTTCCGTGGGAATTCACGACTATTACGACAAACAAGACTACTCGGCTTCGTCGTAAAGAAAACCTGGCATCTCGACCTCTGGTTGATGTACTTCCAGGTACCTGCATTGCATATACGGACGCATAAATTATAGGAAATGGCGGTAGCACAGCAGCTACTAGCCCAACACACAGTGAAATAAAGGTACATAATGAATATGTACCTTGTAATGAATATGTACCTTACATAATGAATATGTAAGGGGTTTTGGCTATGTTAATAAAGTTGAATCCTAAAAAGGCTACCGGACCTGACGAGATACCAAACATGTTTTCAAAACGCTACGCGGAACAAGTGTCCGGCTTTCTGACGCATATTTTTAACTTGTCTATTCAAAAGGGTGAGCTACCACAAGACTGGAGCAAGGCACTCGTTGTTCCTATCTTTAAGAAAGCTGATCGCCTTTCAGTAACTAATTACCGCCCAGTGTCAATAACCAGTGCCTGCTGCAAGTTGCTGGAGCATGCTGTAGCCAATTATGTGCATGAATTTCTTGATCGAAATAATATCTTGACGAAACACCAACACGGATTTAGAAGGAACATGTCGACTGTCACCCAGCTGGTGTCTACTGTTCATGAATTCTCGCGAGTGCTTGATATATCCGGACAAATTGATGTGTTGTTTTTGGATTTTTGCAAAGCCTTCGATAAGGTGCCACATACAAAATTGCTGTATAAATTAGAGAAAATTGGACTACCGCACGATATAATTCAGTGGATAAAGGCATATATTAGCAATAGAACACTGTTTGTTGACATTGGGGGTTGTTTATCTGCTGTACTGCGCGTTTCTTCTGGTGTCCCACAGGGCAGTGTGTTAGGCCCGCTTTTATTTTTAATTTATATTGATGACTTGGTTGATGTACTCAAAAACGATGTGTCTATCAGATTATTTGCTGATGATTGTGTTGTTTTTAAAGAAATTTTATCCACGGATGATCATGCTCTATTGCAAAATGCACTTGTTGAGATTGACAAATGGTGCAAGGTATGGGGCATGGAACTTAACGTGGAGAAAACGGTGCTATTACGGATCACTAGAAAAAAAGACGCCCAGCATTTTTTCTTATAAGCTTCAGGACAGTTTAGTTAAGGAAGTTGAGTTTTATAAGTATCTCGGTGTTACACTCGCGAACAATCTTTCATGGTCCCGTCACATATCAGATATCTGCAGTTCTTCATTAAGAAAATTGTGGTTTATTAAAAGGAAACTTAAAACGGCTCCGATTGAAACAAGGTTGCTTGCCTATAATGCACTTATTAGGACAAAGCTCGAATATGCGGCGATAATTTGGGACCCTCATAACAAAAAAGATATAAATCAGTTGGAGCGGGTACAGAGAAAAGCTATTCGCTTTGTATTCAGCAAATATAAAAGGCTAGATTCCCCATCACTTATGATGAAGCAACGCGGTATCCCTCTATTACAGACGCGTAGAAAAGTTAGCAGGTTAATATTTTTGTACAAAATTCTTACAGGTAAGGTAAGTTTAGATTCAAGTAATTGCATAAAGCGATCAACAGCACGAAAAACCAGACATAGTCACAATAATTCCTTAGTCCCAATTTTTGCGCGCACGGAAGCATTCAAACAAAGTTTCTTTCCAAGAACCATTACAGATTGGAATTCCTTGTCGGTAAAAATAACGGAGTCAAATAATTTCGCAAAGGAACTCGAAGATTATCTCATGCAATTTTTTAAAATTTGTAGTCTGTAATTGTATCATTCACCATTGTTTTCTCCAAGATTTTTGTGTGTTTCTGCATGTTTTATGGTCTTGAGCAATGTGTATGATGTATCAAGCTGGCAGCTAGTTTTTGCACCACTCTTGCATGGGCCGTAATGGCTTGCAATATTTGTAAATAAAAATAAAAAAATAAATGTTTCAGAATACCCGGACCCGCTTGTGATGGAACCCTATGCAATCCGCGATGCTATGGAGGCCATAAATGAAATAGACTCCATAACAGTAGCTCACATCTATACAGACTCCTTAGCCGCCATAAAACAACTGAATAAAGTGACAAAGACACTATGTGTAACCCAGAAAATCTACGCACTCAATAAAAAAATAAAACAAAAATACGCATTCAAATACATTGGACATAAGACGATGCTGAGAACGCTGAGCAGAAAAAAGTTTACCACCTCACACACGAAGTTCCAAACTAATGCGCCCCCTACCAGGCTCCCTTTTGATGCCCGCTCCAGTGTTCCCATTTTAGCATCCTCTTTAAGGAAAAGTACATGTGCCCTCATTCCCCAGTGTACTTTCCCCCTTCCTCCTGACTTAACGAGATTGGAGGAGGTTTCCCTTAGAAGGATAACAGCTAGGACGGCCCTTACCCCGTCGGTAACATGCCGATGGGAATCTCAAGCAGACATCGGACCCACCACATGCCCGAAGTGTTGTACACCAGCTGCAAAAGTGGATGTTCGCCACCTGCTGTGGACTTGTGCAGGGACAAGGGCATCAAAGACACGGATTGTGCAGGAAGTGGGACTAACCGCAACAAGGGAAGAGGACTTCAACAAATGTCTCTCCGACAACGATAAGAGTAGGAGCCTGCTCCGGTTCCTTACGGAAAATAATTTACATGACTTTTTATAATATGCCTTGGCAAGCTTGCGTAATAAAAAAAATATATTGTCACGAAGACAGGGATTTATGGGAATCGGCAGCAGGGGCAGATACACACAGTCAAGACAGAGGTTCCCGGAAAACGGTAACACAAAGACACAAGCTCAAGAGTCCAGAGTCCTAGCTAGCCGAAGCGCGCGAGAGTTTCCAACTTCTTCGTCTTTCCAGCGCTACCTCGAACCGGCAGGTGGCATTATTCCCCCCCCCCCCCCCCCCTCGAAAAAAAAAAAAAAAAAAAACCGCAAGCTCACAGAAAAAAAAACTGATCCGGATGGCAAATACGACTTTCAGAGGGTAAAATGCGGCTATGCGAAGCACATGCACCACGTCAGACGAGCACTGACGACTAGAACTCGGTACAGTTCCGTCTGGAATAACCTCGTACGTAACTTCTGAGAGGCGACGCAACACTCTGTAGGGTCTGAAGTAATGATTGAGAAGTTTTTCTGACAGGCCTGGGCGCCGGACAGGTGTCCACACCCACACTTTGTCACCAGGCTGGAACACGACACAGCGATGGCGGTCGTTATATCGGCATGCATCTGTTGCTTTCTGTTTTGTAATGTGATTACGGGCGAGTTGGCGAGCTTCCTCAGCGTAGTTGGTGAATGCTTGTGCGTCAGCGGTAAGCAGCTGGTCATCAGCCGCACATGGCAGCATAGCGTCGTGCATGGTCTGTACATCGCGTCCGTATACTAGGCGAAACGGAGTGAATCGAGTTGTTTCTTGGACGGCCGTGTTATATGCAAATGTGACATAAGGTAATATCTCGTCCCATGTTTTATGCCGGACATCCACATACATGGCGAGCATGTCCGTTATTGTTTTGTTTAGTCGCTCAGTAAGGCCATTAGACTGAGGATGGTAAGCAGTAGTCTTTCGGTGATGTGTCTGGCTTAGTTGGAAAGCTTCTTCAAGAAGACGTGCTGTAAATGCCTTGCCACGATCAGTGATGACGTATGAAGGGGCGCCATTGCGGAGGACAATCTGCGTCATGAAAAATTGTGCCACTTCGGAGGATGTTGCACGTGGCACCGCCATAGTTTTCGCGTAACGTGTCAGATAATCTGTAGCCACGATAATCCACTTATTGCCAGCTGACGATAGAGGAAAAGGGCCAAGAAAGTCCATACCAATTTGGTCGAATGGTACTACCGGTGGGGGAATAGGCTGCAGGAAACCCGCTGGCTTCAATGGCGGTATCTTGCGTCGCTGGCACTCGCGGCAACCTCTAACATATCGATGAACGGTGGCGGTAAGTTTGGGCCAGTAGTAGGCCTGGCGCACTCTGGTAAGAGTGCGTGCAAAGCCCAAGTGTCCAGCGGTGGGTTCATCATGGCAAGCATGAAGGATTTCATCGCGCAGATCTGCAGGGATGACTAGAAGATAGGCTTGGTCACTGTTGCCGGCGCTTTTCTTGTAGAGGATTCCGTCGCGCGTACAGAAGGATGACAAGTTCTTAGCAAACAGTCGAGATACTGCAGAATCGAAACCCTCCACATGATCGATCACAGTTTTGAGGTCTGGATCAGCCCGTTGCCGGGCCTTTAAATCAGAGGAACTGATAATGCCAAGAAAATGGGCGTCTTCATCTGTACTGACATGGGCCAACTCCACGGGTGATCGAGACAGTGTGTCAGCATCTTCATGTTTACGTCCGGATTTATAAAGGATAGAGTAATCAAATTCCTGCGTATACGAAGGCTCCACCGTGCAAGACGTCCTGATGGATCTCGAAGACTAGCCAGCCAACACAAAGCATGATGGTCTGTCACAACTTTAAATTTACGGCCGTAGAGGTAAGGTCGGAATTTCATTGTGGCCCAAACGACGGCGAGACACTCCTTTTCAGAAGTTGAATAGTTTGATTCTGCCCGAGAAAGGATGCGGCTGGCATAAGCGATCACTTTTTCCTCGCCTTGCTGGTACTGGACCAGAACAGCACCCAGACCGACGTTGCTGGCGTCGGTGTGAATTTCGGTGGCAGCGTCCTCATCGAAGTGTGCAAGAACGGGAGGGTTGTGCAGCCGTTGGCGCAGCTCGGTGAATGCCTCCTGCTGCTCGGAAGACCAGACATACGGGACGTCATCACGTGTCAGGCGCGTCAAAGGTTCTGCAATTTTGGCAAAATCGGCAATGAAACGGCGATAGTACGCGCACAGGCCCAAGAAACGCGGACTGCTTTCTTCGTGGTAGGGATGGGAAAATTGGCTACAGTGGCTGTTTTATCAGGATCAGGCCGGACACCGTCAGCGCTAACCACATGACCGAGAAATTTCAGCTGCTGATATACAAAGGGACATTTTTCCGGTTTGAGTGTCAAATCGGCCGAGCGAAGAGCGTCCAATACCGTTCGCAGCCGCTTAAGATGTTGGTCAAACGTTTTTGAAAACACGATGACGTCGTCCAAATAAACCAAACAGGTTTGCCATTTAAGACCAGCAAGTACGGTGTCCATCATTCTCTGGAACGTCGCTGGCGCTAAACACAGACCGAAAGGCAATACTTTAAATTCATATAAGCCATCGGGTGTAACAAAGGCAGTCTTTTCCCGATCGCGCTCATCAACTTCTGTCTGCCAATAACCACTTTTTAAATCAGTGGAGGAAAAGAACTTGGCGTTGCGAAGTCAATCGAGTGAATCGTCGATACGGGGCAACGGATATACATCTTTTTTTTTTTTGTGATGTCATTCAGTTTCCTGTAATCAACGCAAAAATGCAGCGTGCCATCCTTTTTCTTAACCAACACGACTGGCGACGACCACGGACTTTTAGACGGCTGAATAACATCATCATTAAGCATTTCCTGGACTTGTGTCCGAATTGCCTCACGTTCTTTGGCCGAAATACGGTACGGCTGCTGTCGAATAGGTCGGGCATCGTCAGACGTTAAGATGCGATGCTTGGTGATAGAAGTTTGCCGGACTTTCGATGATGAGGCAAAGCACGGGGCGTACTCCAGCAGTAAGGCACGCAGGTCGCGTTGTTGACAGACAGAAAGGTCACTGCTACCATCGATGTGGTCTAGAACACTGGGAGTATCAATAATGTCAGACGCAAAACATTCAGAAACTTCCTTTAACAGTTCGCCGAAAGCGATGGCAGTAGAGCGATAGAGGTGGCGAGATTCATTCGTGAAGTTCGTGACGAGAAGCTCAGAGTGACCATTGCTGAGAATAATTAAGCTTCGAGCTGCACAGATGCCATGAGAAAATAAAAGCGAACGGTTGCCTTCAGCTATTATCGGCCCGTCACAAAGCCCGTCGCACACAACACTCATAAACACGCTGGAGCGGGGAGGCACTGAAACACACTCGGCTGAAACTCGTAAGGCGCACGTACGTTGGCCATCGGTGGGGCTGGCAGCCGCTTTCTCTCTTGAGAACGAGACCGTTCGCTGTCGGAGATCGATGATGGCGCCATATTCCCGCAGGAAATCCACACCGAGAATCAAATCACGAGAACATTCCCGGAGAACGACGCAGCTGACAACGAACGTTGACGTGCGAATCTGGATTCTAGCCGTGCACTGTCTAATGGGAGTAATTACATGCCCCCCATCCGTGCGTATTTGCGTGCTACACCATGGTGTCGTAACCTTCATAAGGTTCGCTGCCAGTTTCCCACTCAAAATATAAAAGTCTGCTCCGGTATCCACTAAACCGCTGACATTATGGCCATCGATGCACACAGGGATGTCCAGCGATAGCCGGCCTCGTGAACCAAATGCTGTCGTTTCTGCTCCAAAATCCATATCTGTTCTCATTGAGGGGACTTCTTTGTGCTGACATTTAGCGGCCCCGCCCCCGGAGGTCGCTCTACTCAGTTTTCCCGGTGGGGGCTTGGCGAACGACCAGGCGGTGCTCGCGAAAAGTCACCAGTTGTTGAAGGGGATTGCCGACGTGGGGATGGCGACCTGGATTGTCGGCGCGCCATCCGGAGGCTCTCTTGTGCGAGGTTGTCTCCAATGTCACGAGGTAGTTGACCGAACGTGCGTCTAGGTGCGTTGGTGTAAAAACCCTCCGGTCCGAGTTACCGATAAGGGCACCACCGGAAAATGTGACCAGGTTCCCCACAGTGGTAGCAAAGGCGGCGGCTCCGAGGGGCCTGACAGACGTCCATTCGTCGAATGTTTGACCACGGTGGCCGCACGTACCGCGTTGGCTGCTGTGCAGGAATGTATTGCGTTGGCTGCTGGACGGGCATGCACTGGGTTGGTGGTAACGTAGACAACGGAGCTTGGACGGGAACTGGGCGTCGGAGAATGTCAGCGTAAGTCGGACGAGAATAATCAGGAACAGGGATACTTTGAGCTTCAGCAACATGCAGAGATGGCTGCGTGACTTGCTGAATCTCTTCGCGGATCATATGTGCGAGAGAATCACCCCTGGGTTGGAACGTGCCACAAACCTTCTGCAGTTCCTCGCGTACAATTGCACGAATAAGATCTCGGAGGTGTTCAGTATTGCTTACAGCATCTGCAAGAGGCTCGGCAGCAGTCGTAGCGAGGATTGGGCTGTCGTAGACCGCCGAGCGGCGCTGGTGTAGGATCTTTTCCATGGTGACCGCCTCTGTTAAAAATGAGGTAACTAGTAGGTGGGCTACGTACAAGACCAGCAAAAAGCTGTTCTTTAACCCCATGCATCAGGTGGCGCAGCTTTCTGTCTTCAGACATGTTGGGATCCGCACGTCGAAATAGTTTCGTCATGTCCTCAACATACATCATGACGGACTCGTTTGGCATCTGTTTCCGAGATTGTAGAGCCCGTTCTGCTCGTTCGCGCCTATCCAGGCTGACATACGCCTCTATGATAAGACGGCGAAACTGAGGCCATGATGTTAATGTGCCTTCTCGGTTCTCATACCATGTCAAAGCATGGTCTTCCAGGCAGAAAATGGCGTTCCGTAGCTTTAAGTTGTCCCACTGATCAAAGGATGCGACTCGTTCGAACTGAGTTAGCCAATCCTCAACGTCTTCATGCGCAGTACCATGGAACGATTTCGGCACTGGGGGGTTTTGAAAGTAAACAGGAGCACCTTGCATGACCGACGTAGTGCTTTGCGTGGCTGGCCGGAGGCTCGTTGTTGAAGTGGACTCCAGAGGCCCGTGTTCGGGAGGAAGGCCCAGGCTCCTCCGGCTGACGCGATGAACTGGCTGTCCACAGGCAAAAGCTCGGTGTCGTTGGTTCGCGAAGGGGTGTGCGACATTTAGAGGACAATTACCCAGCACCTCCACCAAAACTGTCACGAAGACAGGGATTAATGGGAATCGGTAACAGGGGCAGATACACACAGTCAAGACAGAGGTTCCCGGGAAACGGTAACACAAAGACACAAGCTCAAGAGTCCACAGTCCTAGCTAGCCGAAGCGCGCGAGAGTCTCCAGCTTCTTCGTCTTTCCAGCGCTACCTCGAACCGTCAGGTGGCAATATTGTTACCCTGCTTAGCTGCTTACTGAGAAGTTAGAGATGAAAAAAGAGGAAGAGGGAGGTGCGCGCAGACTAAGCATTTACCTGTATTAAAACTTTTTCATCCGCTAGAATATTTATTGCCAGGCTTTAACAGACCTCAACATACATACATCAAAATACATCGCAGGAAAAAATAACCCGCCAACTTGTACGAGTATGACTTTGACACACAAAAATTGACACACCCAAGGATGCGGGATCAAGTACCAGCAGCGGCAGCCACTTTTCGATGGATGCGAAAAGCACGGCGTCCGAGTGCTGTTGCGATGTCAGTGCACATTAAAGAACCCCAAGTAGTCAAAATTTCCGGAGCCCTTCAGTACGGCGTATTTCATAGCCTGAGTCGCTTTGGAACGTTAAACACCATGAACCAACCATCCTGAGTCGCTTTGAAACGTCAAACCCTATAAACCAAGCCAAATCAGAAGGAAAAGCCGAAGACAGAACAGTCCGTAGAATGGATCACGTGACGTCGTACAAAGGTGTATGTCGTTTCATCAGTCATATATTATCTTTAAGTCTAATACTAAGTCACATAGGGTAATACTTAGTGATATAATATAATAATAGGTCATGTAATTATGACATATCCTGTGATGCCACAATGTCATGAGACACAAAAATAAACGTAGAAAATGGTCATGTGAGATGTATGTAAGGCAATACTAATTATGTAACGTCATGGCAAAGTCATGATAAGAACTATTGAACGGAACGACAGAACAGCGCTGACAGGCGGGACAGTAAAAAAGAAAAGACAGACACAAGCACATACTAACGACATAACGACTTAATCAACCGTACAGTTTAATCTTTATATTTGGCGATGATTGTGGTCTTGTTCAAAAACAACTCACAGTTTTCGCAATGGGGGAATTAGGGATTCTTATCTCGGCGCGAATGGGTTTCTTTGTCATGCGCGTGTTCGCGTAGTCACTCCGTGACGCATCGTCCGTCTATTTCGATGTAAAATCGGCCGCATGACAGTGGAATCTTACAGAGAACAGAACAAAAAAAAAACTGTTGACAAATTTATTCCGGTATTTCACTGACATGTCTTTTACTTCGTTGGTTCACTATCTTGCACAGTCCTCCTTATTCTCTGACTTTGAGCATGCGCACTCGCGCCCCGCTATTCTCCGATCCCCCTAACCGATACTGTCCCCTATTCTAAAATTCTCCAAAACCTTCTTCTTTCAGCTAGTATTTACTTTGCTATGCTGAAAGGATAACGTTTGCTATCCCAACTATCTGAGTGGCCCGACTGACAGGGAGAAAGGGTCTTCTGGGAACACGGGGAGTACATTCAACATACATGGCAGTCCAAGCCCACAAGTTTCAGATCTAAAAGCTTGTTGTCACATGGGAAGCTATGTAGTCGCTTTTAGCTCATTAAGTTCAGTACCGAGCATGTCAAAAATCTGTGCACCCTTTCGAGGGCCGTTGTCTTTGCTGTGAAATCCTAAAACAATATAATCAACGTAACGCATAACTTCAACAACGGTGTTGTCGTCAAGCTTGGTTTAAGTCGTCTATCGCGCGAGGCTAAAAATAAGTCACTGAGATTGGGAGTGAGGCTGGATCCAATGCAAACTCCTTGATTTTGAGTGAAAATCCTGTTGGCTATACTAGCGAACGTCGAGTGCAAATAAAAGCTATCTTTCCAGAAACATGCTAACATTCATACAAGAGTTCTGGAACTTTGTGGCTCCGTGACGATCACTGCGATTGCTTATTTCGGCAGTCCCAGCGCACTGCGGCAGGGAATAATACAAGTCCTTAACACCTACCGAAAAGGCGCTTACATGGGCTGGGCACACATTTTGAAGAAACTGACACTGTCTAGGCTCTATGATGAGGAAAGGGTCTTCAACACCAAGGTGTGACAGGAACTTCTGCAGTAACCCCGCTGCCTCGATCGCATTGCCACGCATCTCGTTTGGACACAATAGCACGGAAAGGGCAGTTTTCTTTGCATGTCTTGGCACTGAAGAAGGCGTTCAGGCCAGAAGCCTTGGCAGAAGAGGCTAGTCATGAGAGTTCAGTGCATTCAGAAAGTTGAACTGCCTGCTCTTGCACTTTTGGCGGTTTCACAAATTTCATTTTTCTGAAGTTGGCTTGGATTGCAGCTTGGGCCTTATCCTTGAGAGATGGTTTGCCAAGACTACGAAACCATGCACCTTGTCCAACTGAAGGAGCTTGACGCGGGTGATAGTGTCAACCCGCGCAACACAGCAAAGGACACGACGAAGACAGACACACACCCAAGCGCTGAAAAATCTGCTCTTCGTCAAAAGCATTTGCTGCTCTTAATGACATCTTTTACGAGACAAACTGCACCGTGCTAAGGAGGATAAAAATGAAGTCGAAAAAGTTGTGTAAATAAATGAACTTGGAGGTTCTGGTTCGTTCCATCGAGAAGTCTGAACTTAATGCATTCTTTACTGCAAAGACCCACAAGCCGGGTCAGCCGCTTCGCGTTATAATTTCGGAGAATGGTAGTTGCAAAATCAGTAGTTGTGTTCCTTCAGTAAAAGCTCAAGTGCTCTCAATCGACGATCATTTCTTATTACGAGGTTCGAGTGACGTAATCAAGTATATATCCCAAGGAGGTTTAGAAAGGATGTTCAGCATGTTCGATATACGCTAAAGACCTGTGCTATTCGATGCCTCAAGATGGTCGCATGCGCGGAATAGGGTATCGAAGCTTACGGGTCGGGTCTCCTGGCTTTCCGAATGCTGCAGGGACATTCGTAAGAGGGTTTCCTTGAGTTGCTTGCTCTGCACCTGAAGTCAACTATTGCTCACTGGCAAGGAAACCGGTACGCTCAAAAAAGCGGGATTCGCATAGGGTCTTGCATTGCTCCGGTTCTCAGCGACCTATTTCTAGCCCGGAAAGGCAGAATCTTGGTATCCCTTTTAGTAGGTTCCCCTGTAGTCAAAGTGTTTCGTTTTGTGGACGAAGACGTAGTCGTTTTTGACCACAGGATGACAACCGTAGCAGAAACCCTGATCTTGAGTGGCGTTGGGAATTTCAAGCAATGCATGAAGCAACGTCAAGTGACATACAAGGTTTCGTTGGAAGGATCCATCCTGTTTTTAGATCTACGGCTCGCGTTTTCAGAGAGTCACAAATGCTGGAAATATGAAGCATGGAGCTGGAAGCAGCTGTTGCCGTTTTGGTAGGATCTAAGAGAGCGATCGTCAGCATGCGCCTGAAGAATGCAATCCACAGATCTTGCGCTCATTAAATGCAAGAAAATTTGCACAATCAGGCGGCTTGTCTTCACGATAGGTTACCCTCTGGTCATAGTTGCTTCTGTTTCTGAAAGCCTTTTGAAAAAAGAAAATCGAGAAGCAAGTGCTACCAGCAGGGATGAAGAAACGCCGCAAAGGAGGGTGGTCATTGTGCCGTATATATACACAAAGTACCACCCCTTCTCATGATGGCCGGGACAAAGTTGGTGACGAAATCCCTCTGGAACAGTTTTAAACAGTCAGAATAAGGAGATGCGGCTGTGGGTGAAAGACAGGCCCAAAAAGAAATATTTGAAGCGCGCCGCCGAGCTCGCAGAAGAGTTTCAGGCCAGGTACGACGTAGGAAAAGAGAGCTTGCGGGCAGCCGCAGAGCACCAAAGTGGTTTCATGAAGCGCCCAACGCGGAAGTGAGAACCGAGTACCCACCATATCTCTGCACAGAAAGGAAATAGTGAGGAGGACCGCGTAAATGGTGACGCCGTAAGAAAAACTTTTGACGAAGAAAAGAGGGAGAAGGAACGTGCTAAAGCTTTTAAGAAGAGTAAACCGGCAGTCTGTGTCCGCTGTAATGAATCCGGGCACATAGCAAGCGGCTGTCGAACGTAGAAGGTATACTCTTTTCGCTCACTACCTTCGACGCGGAAAACATGAGCCTGTGGAGCCGTACATGCCTGAAAAGGCCCGTAAATGGGAAGCAGTGTCATGTTCTGCGCGACTATGCCACCACAGTGTATGAGGTGAACGCCGCGCTTGTTTCACCTCATGATTTCACCGGCGAGTGCGTGCGGCTCAGACAGGTGGCGAGGAAGGACAGCGTTTGTCTCCCGGTCGCGCGCGTTGCAATTGAGGGTTCGTTTGGTGTATTGCATAGAGAAGCGGCTGTGACGGTGACCTTGTCAAAGCAGTGCCTTACCTCTTTTTTAACCATTCAGAGGCTCATATGGAGAAGAGGGCCTTGAGCTACAGGGACCGTTTTGTACACGCGCTTAACGAGCTTTGAACCCCGCGAAATCACTGGCCAGTTGAAACATTCAGGTGAAGCTAAAGAGCATGCTCTGTGCGAATGAAATACTCGCGTAGACGCAGCGACAGTTGCTTTTGAGAATGAGATGCCTTCTGCGCCACCTAGTGCCTCCAACAAAGAAATTGAAACCTCTCTAATGCCTTCCCAATGGGGCTACGACACTATCCGAGTTTTGAGGCGTTATGCCAGTGAAGGAATGACGAGAAACAATGTTTTTGAACAGAAGCGCGCGCGAGCAATCTATCGGCCAGCGAACGGAGCCATACCGCGTCGTTGTGAGAGAAAAGCACGAAGAGGCAGGACGCGACTCCGGAGAGGGCGCTTAAAAGTAAACGCTTTAAAATGATAGGGGAGAAGCACGTCACCTGTGCTTCACCATTCAGGGTGGCTTTATTATTATTTTTTTTTGGTAAGTTGGGGACATAGTGCAGGAGAAAGCTACTTTGTCATTCTTGTAGCCTAATTTAAGAATTGTTGTTTGTTTAGTTGTCTGGCATAGCTCAGGAGGAGGTGACGCTCTTGCCTTGCCGGAGTGGAAGTATTGAACTCATCCCTAATGCCCTGCCTGAGACCTTCGGCCTTCAGACATTTGCACTTCTGGACAGAACCGGGGACCGGAGACCAGCCCAGCTGATACGGCCTCTTCAGGGGACAACTAGGAGGTTTGACCCATTTCGAGACCTCTCCGAACGATGGACAAGCTGTTATGATCGGGCTTTTAGCCGCGGTTCGCGCGGCTCCTGCAGCGATCCGAAGACTGGAGCCGAGCGGGTGCCGCCGAGCGCCTGATGTCCCTTGACAAGTCCCGATGTTGCGCCGCATAATACCAGCGTATTGAGGGGAAGGCTCGGTGCCGGACAAGGTTTGACAAAACTTATTCTAAATGGCGCCTTTATATCAGCGGTGGTAGTGTCACCTCCCCGCCCCATCGCTATGGCTCTGACAGACACTAGTGCCTACTATGTAGTATACGAGTACGCACCACCACCGTCCAGCTCTACTCCGTCGTGCAAATGCAGACGACAATGCGGCACACACAACGGAGGCGTCAAGATTGCCGCCTACTTTGAAATCTCTTGTCTTTTGCGTTTCTAGCAAAATTTTTTTTTATGCTCTTGAGAAAACATTTGTATTTCTTGCAAAATAAAGTACACCTATTTCTAATAGTGAATTCACATGTTTGTGTTTTCGTCCATTCTCCTAATATGGCGCAAAAACAGACGACAATTCGGCACCGAGTAAACGCAGGCGCAAAACTTGGCGTCTGCTTTGGAGCTTTTTAGCATTGGCTGCGTAACGTTTTGCTGATGAAATTACATTTAACTAAATCAGATACGGTTTAATAAAACTTTTTTTAATTGTGTGATAAAATAATTCTGCCTTTCATCTAAGACATTTTAATTCTATATATATTCTGTAATCAGCAGTGCGCACGTTTGTGGGCTGATTTGTTCTCTTGGAATATAGAGTCAGTAAGCCACAGCTCTAGGACCATGCAGTATTCCACTGCCGAGATTGTGCGTTTTAGACGGCTTTTTAAAACACTTGGATCGAAGCAATGTTTGTCAGAATATTGACGAAAGCCATCCTATAGGTTGACGCTTCGCTTACTCGTCGGATGGTCTGCAAAGTGAACTCAATTTCGATTTATTTTTGCAATTCATGTTTCGTGCTTTAGAGTCCTCTACCGCATTCATTTTTCGGTTGGCACCCGGATTATATTCACTGGCGCTCGTGTTAATTGCGTTGGCACTCGGATTAAATTGGTTGACGTTGACATTATTCGAGGTGGCGCTTGGATTAAATACTCTGGCGCCTTGATTAAATGCTTGGCACTGGAATTAAATTACACGGCGCGCAGATTATATCAGTCGGCGCTCTGATTATTTCCGCTGGCACAAGGATTAAATTCAGTGGGAAAATCTGTAGTGACACTAGTAGTAGTAGTAGACACTACTGATACTAGCGACTCCAAAACCGTGATCTCAAATTACGTTAGAAGCAGGGTACACCTCTCTGCCAAATGTCTGCTAGCCACACCAGCCCCCCACCGCCCCCTACGTGCTGAGCTCATCTGGGTACCTGAACACTCGGGAATTTAGCTCGAGGGGGGGGGGGGGGGGGAGGGGGGATTTCTCGAAGGAGCGCATGCATGTCTTCGCTAAGCTCACCGCACACTTCTGCGCCGAACGGCAACACTACCCATCACCACCAGGGAACAGTATCTCTGGCGACGATTGCAAACGAGAACCCTCCCCAATCCCTCCCTATTATCCCACTGTCAATCGATCCCGCCAACCTGCCCTCTCTGCCAAGCCCCTAAAGCGACACTGACCCATATCTTACTACCTGACCAGCGTCTCCTCCCCCCAGCGGATGACAGCTGGTTTACTGTCTCATTAAAAGCAGCCATTTATTACCAAGACGAAACAACAATAAACGGCGTTTGGAGCTTCTATATAATGAGTAACCAGCCGACGCGAGCATTTTTATCATGAAAATGCACCGCGTGTTTGAGCTGTCAATGCCAAGTCCCCACTGATCCATTAGCGCTGGCTCGAGAGTTGCAAGTACAAAAGTAAGTTCAAGTCAAGACCGAGGTCGGCGTGTTTTTCGTTGAGACATATACACAGTAACGAACCCCGAAGCTCCTGCTGTGGTCTCTCTCTATGCCACTTTATGTTCGCGGAATTTATATTTTTCAAAACTAAGCGCGTGAGCGTGACTGATGAGTCCAACAACGCGTAGGAAGGAAAATCCAGCGTAGGACCAACAAACAATTTATGAACATGCATGGAAGAAGTCCAAGCGGCATATGTACGGCCGGCGGAAGGCGCCAAGTGGAACTGTTTACATCTCGGATTTGTTATTTACGCTATCTAATCATGTTCGGCTTCGAGTATTCACGCACCTGACATTATTTGCATGTACAGCTTTCCTAGGGCTCCACTTCGTACAATACGCATGCCTGGCTATCGACTGGTAGCGTGCCGAGACTTCGCCTCCGATTTCTGCACGTCCTATAAATGCGTGACATTGGGTTATTTATTGCCTCTTTCCCATCTGCACCAAACATGAGAACAGTTTTAGTACATTAAATTCATTTTAATGCATGAAGCGATACAACTGAAAGCTGTGGGCACATATTAATTGTATGCATGTGTGAGCAGACGTGGGTGGTCTGTGCTGGGAGCCTCTCCATGCGTGCTGCGTGCTGCAGCCAGCAGGATTCACATGTGCTTACTGTTCGTGTCATGTATCCCGAGAAAAAAAAAATTGCCCACGATTACGTTACTTCCTAATGTGAAATTTGAGCGCAGCTTATCAGCTGTTTCACCTTTTCGATAGATTGAGGCAAATATTTCGAGCAAGACACGTATGTACAATTTCAGACAACTTTTTTTTTATTTTTCACACGTATTCCATCAAGAAACACTCCACTAACAGTTTTTGGCTGTCATGAAAGAAGCTTTGTGGTCGGAGAAAAGAAGAGAGCAGTTGAGCTATCGGAAGGTTGCGGGAAGCAGCGCGTAGGCCCATAGGAACGTTGCGCGACGAACAGATAGCAGTTGACGCCGCTAGCGAGTGAAGTGAGAACGGGATGCACGCACCGTGATCCGCTGACAGCGAGCCGGCGTTTCGGCGACCGGAGAGCACCTTCGCCGCCACGTAGGAAGAGAGGGACCCCCTCGTCCTCTTCCTGCATGGCGGCGACGGTGTTCTACGCAGTCACGTTGTCTTGACTCGCTAGCGGCGGCAGCGGCATCAGTCAGTCGCTGCTAGCGCTGCCTCCGGCGACTCCCCCCCCCCCCCTTTCCTTTCCCTCGTGTTCTCCGGTTGCTGCGCGCGCTCGTGCCCCCCTCGTCCGCCGCTGAGTGTACCCCCCTCCCCTCTTCCTGCGAGGCTCTGGTTGCCGAAGCGCCGGCTCGAACTGGGGTATGAAAGGGTGGCGGAGCTGGTTACGAGGCCAACGCAGTCGACGCCGACGCCGACGCCGCCGACTACGACGACGACAATGCGAAACCCAGGAACGGGCGTCAAAGAGCTGCGCTCAAAAAACAAATAAACAGGGAGTCTTCTTTCCTCGCTTGCCTGGAGCGGACGTGTTTCTGGCCGCACGCGGAGCACCGGTTGCACGGCGTCGAGTGGCCTCGCGCCGGTTCCGCGAACACTAACTACATGGTGTCGGAAGTGGGATCGTGGTAGCCGGACGATTTTTCACCCGAGCGACACTTGAAAATGGTAGCGAAGACTCAACAGGCGTTGCCTGCAAAAGCCGCCATGACGGACGAAGAAAAAACTTCACAGTTCAGCGGCGCAGGGCTTCTTCAACCGCCACCAAAGTTCGACTTTGCGACCCTCGGCGCATGGAAAGATTGGGAGTTCCAATTCGAAGACTATCGCTATGCTTCAGGCCTTGACCAAGCTCTGGGCGAAGTTCAAGTCAGGACGTTGCTATACGCAATGGATTCCCAAGAAGCTAGTCGCGTCCTCGACACTAGCGCTGACCACGAACGAATGGAGCTCGCTATAGGCGGTAAGAAAAAAACCTCACCGACCACTTCATCCACCCGGCCAGCGAGGTCTACGAAAGTGTCCGTTTCAACCGGTGCGCGCAAGAGGAAGGCGAATCGATTGATCACTTCTACATCGCGCTACGCGAGCTCGTGAAAAAGTGCAACTATACGACTCTGCCGATGTGGAAGAACATCCGGTTCGAGACAGATTCGTTGTCGGTCTTCGTGACACAAACCGGGTGGACAAACTGTGGAGCAGTCCAAAGCTCACACTAGAGAAGGCAAGGTTTCAAGCAAAAATTTATGAAGACGCCGGGAAAGCCCGTGCAGCGGTCTAGAATCCTACCAATGTGGATGCCGTAGACCAGAATCCTCTCAGCGTGTATCCCGTCGACCGATGCAGGCGACAACAGCATGGCGGCGAACGGCCAGAGCAACAGACAGCAAGGACTGGCGGAGAGTCTGTGGTGGAGACGCTCATTCGCGGTCTGTGTGTCCAGCTCGAGCACAGAAGTGCTGCAAGTGTGGAAACAAGGGACTTTTTGGAAAGGTTTGCCGTAAGAAGGCAGCGCTTTCACCGAAAAAGGTACGCCTGTCGGAAGTCAGGGAGGAAACAGACGAAACTTTTCTGGCCACTGTAGAAGGCACGGAGAGTAAGTCACATCATGTGCCGGTTCAGATAAACTCGGTGCCAGTTTTTGCGAAAATAGACTCCGGTGCTAAGTGTCGGTTTTGTCAGTAACGTTTCCGGGCATTCCCACAAAACTCGATTAAGCGCAAAAAGTTCTAATTGTTGCAGGTGGAACTCGCCTCAATGTGCTAGGCAAGTTCGTCGCAGAAATCAACTGGAAGGATAGAACTTCAAATCAAATGTATTGTTTAGTCAGCCCACTCAGGGACGCATTCTTCGGCTTACCAGCACTGGAAGCACTTGGCGTAGTTCAGTTCGTGGAGTCTGTTAGCTCTGAGAGAAAGCACTATGAGGTGCTCTATCATAAAGCATTTGAGGGCCTAGGAACAATGCCAGGAGAATACAAAATTCGTCTCCGAACAGATGTTGATCCTCGTGCTATAAGTGCTCCACAAAAGGTCCCCATGCCGCTAAGGCAACTACTGAAGCGCGAAATAGAAAGAATGAAGCGTCATCAGAAAAGTAGATGGCCCTACCGAGTGGTGCGCAGGAATTGTCCCAGTCGTGAAACCATCGGGAGAAGTGAGAGTGTGTGTGGATCCAACGAAATTTAATAGCAGTGTCCTTCGGGAGCGTTTCATGCTTCCAATAGTTGGTCCGGTTCTTGGGTCGCTTTCAGGGGCAAAGTGGTTCTCAAAGCTCGATGCTAACTCTGGATTTCACCAGGTTCGACTAAGTAGAGACTCGGAAGAGTTGACGACATTC
The DNA here is from genome assembly GCF_055883805.1 of Amblyomma maculatum. Lineage (NCBI taxonomy): Eukaryota > Metazoa > Arthropoda > Arachnida > Ixodida > Ixodidae > Amblyomma > Amblyomma maculatum. The sequence continues at coordinate 252,858,875 of NC_139344.1, forward strand.
ATAACGCCGTTCAGGTGATACTGTTTTAACAGGGTTCCATTCGAAATCGCTTCTGCTCCGGAATATTTCCAAAAGAGAATGTCAAAAATGTTTTGCGACCTTAGAGGTGTTGACAATCTCATGGATGATATCTTGGTTTTCGGCGACAGCAAAACAGACCATTACAAGAGACTGTCAGCCGTAATGAGACGTCTACAGGACGCAAATGTAACTTAACAAACACGAATGCATGTTTGGAGTAAAAGAGGTACGGTTTCTAGGCCATATTCTGAGCGAAAGTGGCATACAGCCTGACCCATAGAAGGTGGAAGCCGTAAAACGTCTAAGTCCGCCTAATAATGTGTCTGAACTGAGAAGTCTGTTAGGCATGGCCAACCAGTTGGGCCGCTTCGGGCCTAATCTGGCTTAGACTACCGCGCCACTGCGTACTTTTTTGTGTAAAGAAAATGAATGGCTTTTGGGGTGTTATCAAGAACATGATTTCCAAAAGCTAAAAGCGCTCATATGCTCCACGCACTGAATGACAATGCATAATCCCGAAATAAAAACGATTCTTCGGCGGATGCATCCTCACACGGCTTGGGAGCTGTCCTTTTCCAAACGCAAAAAGACGGGCAACGACGAGTTCGCTCACCAAATCCGAACAGCGCTACTCCCAGATGGAAAAGAAGCGCTAGCATTAACGTGGGCTGCCGAGAGGTTTGGTGAGTACATACGCGGAATTGTAGTGACTTTTGAAACTGATCAGAAGCCTTTGGTTTCATTGCTGGCAAAGGTTGCAATCGATGTGATGCCACCGAGAGTGCAGCGTTTTCGACTACGTTTGATGCGCTATCGGTGCAGTGTGGTGTATGTGCTGGTAAAAGCGCTAATCAGCACCGACACTTCAATTGCTTGATTGTATCGGAAGTCACGTCATATTCAAAAGCTTGCCTAATGGGCTTGGAGACAGCGGACGACCTGCTTGCAAGAGTGAGAGAATGACAAGCACGGGACGAAGTTTGTAAAGAGCTATGGAAGCTGTGTAAAGAAGTGTGACCTAGAAAACAAAACGTGTCCTACTTTCTTGCACCCAACTGGCAAGATAGAGCTCTGATTACAGTTGTTGGTGTGTTGTTAGGAGCTAAGCTTCTCGTGCCTCACTCACTAAGAGATGAAGTGTTCCGGCAGCTGCATGACCAAGGCATTTCGCGATGGCCAGAAATGGCTAAAAGATCAGTGTGATGGCCTGGACTAAGTGCTCAGTTAGCACAGATAGTTAAAAATTGTAAAATACGTGCTCAACATGCAGCGAACGTATACAGAACCAACGATCGCTTCTGAAACACCTTGTTTTCCGCGGGACCAAGTTGGGGTTGACTTGTTTGTGATTGAGAAACGCCAATACCTAGTGGTTGTCGATTGCCTGTCGCGATACCCTGAAGTAGCAGTCCTGTCGCCAACAAAAGCCATTGCTGTGATTGACCGGCTGAAAAGCATTTTCGCGCGCCATGGTATCTCCGGGCGTGTTGTCACGGATAATTCGCATGCAGAGTTTGAGAAGTTTGCAAAACGTATATGGCTTCGACATCTGTGAGTCCGAGGCATCATCAAGGCAACGGAGAGGTCGAAAGGTTGGTACAGGCAGTTAACCACTTCGTGCAAAAATCTGAAGACCCATACTTGGCTCTTTTCGCCTACAGAGCAACGTCAGGTTTTCTTATTTATTTATTTACAAAATACTGCAGCGCGAAGGCCAAGCAGAGTGGGCAAGATTACAACAGCCAAAATAAATTCCATCCGAACAAATTTCGAACGAGAAAAAAAAATAAAATAAAAAGTCTAAAACCAACTATGACAGTGCACGATGAACATGAAGGCAAACAGTGGTAACAGGGATTGCCGTATAAACAACAGTGTCCAATGAAAACACTTTCGCGAGATGCAGAGTATGAAACATAAGGCTGTCGACTTCAATACATTCCAAAAGACAAGGAAAAAAACCGAAGACAAACAAGATAAAACTCGGGTAAAAGGGATCAAGTGCTCTTCAAAATCGCGAAGATCACGCGCGCAAAAGACATGATCTGGCAAGCTGTTCCACTGGGTAATAGTGCGAACAAAGAAACAATGTTTGAAGAGGTTTGTGCGAGCAAAGTATGGCGTAAGGCTGTGGACATGGACATGCGTAGTTTGCCGGTTTAAGCGCGGGCGCAGGTAGTCCTTGGCGGTGGAATTAAACTGTTGGTGGTAAAGAGAAAAAATAAATTTTAGCCTGGCAAGTGCTCTTCTTTTTTCTAATGATAGAATATTATTTACGGCCATGATATCGGACAGTGCACGCCTTTCATAACGGTTGAAAATGAAACGGATTGCTTTTTTGTGTGTGTGTGTGTCATCTCCAGTGAATGTATATCTTTTTTGAGAAATTGGATCCCATGACACACTCGCATATTCAAGTTTAGGTCTTATGAAGGTGTTGTAGGCTAGTAGCTTTATGGTCTGTGGGAGAGACTTTAATTTGTGGAGGAGGAAACCAAGTTTTCTAGAAGCAGCAGCGCAAATATTGTCGACCAGTAAAAGAAACGTTTTATCTGTATTGATTTCCATTAACCATTCTACGCACCAGTCTGCAACTGCCTTAAGGTTTGTCTGTAGGCATATTTGATCGTGGTGGCTATTTATAGGCTTAAATAGAACGCAGTCATCAGCAAATAGCCTACTATTTATAGCTGTAGTGTCAATGGCCGCGACAATGTCATTGATATAGGAGGAAAAGACAGGACCAAGGACGCTACCCTGGGGCACTCCAGAGGTGAAGACACTGGCAGAATGTCAGAGGAGCAGTCCTTTACATGAACAAATTGATGTCGGTTTGAAAGGTATGAGCATATCCATTTAACCATGTTATCAGGAAGGCCGATATTCCGAAGCTTAAATAACAGTTTGTTGTGACAAACGCGGTCGAAGGCTTTACTAAAATCCGAGAAAACTGCATCTATCTCTTCGCCTCTATCTAGTGATGAGGCGAATTCGTGAATAGTGGTCACGAGCTGCGTGGTGGTTGCTAAGTCTCTTCTGAAACCGAGCTGAAAGGGTGAAATAATTTTCGTATTTTCAAGGTACGAGACCACATAGTCAGATAAAATGTGTTCGATAAGTTTACATCATGTAGTGGAAGTAAGCGAGATAGGTCCGTAGTTTTCCACGTTCAAACGGTCGCCTTTTTTAAAGACCGGAACCACTCGAGCCATACGTCAGTCAATTGGAAGAATGCATTCTCTGAAGGACAGACGGAAAAGGTGGGTCAGAATATGAGGGAGTGGTTCGGCACAGCGGCGCAAAAACGCATTAGGTATATTTTCCGGGCCGACTGAGGATTTAGTTTTCAGATTGAGTATGATACTAAGAACACCTTCATAAGTTATGAAATTTGGTTTAATGTCAGAGGACGGGTTAATATGAACTACGTCAGGAACCAAGGGAGAGAAGACATTGAAAATAACGGTTGAAGTGCTCGGCCACGTCGGACGCGTCTTTAACAATGGAACCATTTATTAATATCTTCCCTACTTCATCACTTGAGTCACTTAGGTAGCGCCAAAATTTATTGGGGTTGCTTGTTAGAAACTGTGGAAGGGAATAACTAAAATACATTGCTTAGCATCAGACAATTTAGATGCAAGCTCACTTCTGAGTTGGGCTATGATTGGAGTCTGTTTACCGCATTTTTTAGCGCGTTTAAGTCTTCGATGAATATGTATACGATATCCCTGGTCACCCACGAGTTGTTCTTGTTCACTCTAACGCGCTTATTAGGAATAAGTGTACCGATGCAATCATTACTGGTTTATTTCAGCGTATTTCAAACTGAGTTGGTGATTTTCGGAACGTTAACGCAAACGAACCAAATAAGATCAAGAGTCAACAGCTTTTGAGTAATCCTTCACTGTTTTGTTCAGTTGTTCCTTGTGAACTTTGAGGTTTTCGAGAATTACAGAGAGGTGAACGCTCTTCTGATCGGAAATGCCGCCATGAATGGACACAGAACAACATGACAAACTGGAACTGAGGAAACAAAGATCAAGAATTGAGCCTGTACTGCCCGTGATTCTGGTGTATTCGGTAACAGTCTGAGTTAAATCACACATTAGCATTATATCGTCAAGAGGAATAGAAACGTCATACGCAGAACGCGAGTCACTCCAGTTAACACCAGGAAGATTAAAATCACCGGCCAGAATAATGTTGTCATCCTTAAAAGAACATAAGTGATCGTGTAATTTTAACAATAAATCTAAAGTAGTAGCTGGAGGTCTGTAGACCGCACTGAGAGTGAACAAATGGCCCCAGCAGTGGACCTTAATAGCCAATCTTTCGTGCTCATCTAGCTGATTCAAAGGGTAACCACTTAGAGGTTTCTTTAAAATGATAGCAACGCCACCACACCGGAAAGGACGGTCTCGCCTAAATGTGTGATAATTTGAAGGAATAAGAACTGAGCTGTTCATGCCATCGTGAAGTCAGGTTTCTGTCATTATAGTAATATGTGGATTATAGGCTAAACGCAGGTATTCTAGTTTATCGGTTTTATTTCCAAGGCTCTGAGCGTTCACGTTAAGCAGTCTGAGCTCCTTTGGTGCTGTATATGACCGAACAGAATGTCAATCAGCACGTGCCGTCCTGGAAGGAAGTGCCACACGTTCGTTCTTTGCGTCATCCCACACAAACAATACATCGTTAACCTTCAGTTTGTCATGAAATAAAAACACACGCTTCTTGCTATCCCTATCGGCCCTTGAACTTTCCCAAAGCAATTTTCGCTTACGTAAACTCGGTTGACTGTAATCGTTGCCGGCAGCTTCCCGCGCGGCCTAAACGGTGAATGCGTGCAACTGACTTGCATTTAACGCCAATATGGTTTTCAAACACATTGCAAATGACACTTTCTTTCAGGGTGTCCTCAGTTTCATCTGGCTGCTCATTAATACCGTAAACTACGATGTTTGAGCGCTGACTGCGGTCTTCAAGATCAACCAATTTACTGCTATGTGACGCCATCATACCCTGAGGGGAATTTTGTTTCCTTTATAATGGATGCTATTTGAGGCGAGGAGGCGATAGGCTGTTTAAAGAAGACTTCAAAGGAATCTCAAAATAACAGCTTGAGGGGCTAGTTAGTGCTGCATAATACCCAGAAATGTGGCGCAACAAACACAAACACGTGCGAAGAGACACAACACACGCGCACACTACCAACTGTAATATGGATCTGAACACACTTCCTCTTCACCACTCCTCTTCTTCTACACTCAAGTACATCTTCTCATCATCCTCTTCTTTGCCAAGGAGATAGCGGCACTTTCCCACTAAACATAAACATCGTCCAAGCATGGATCTCCACACACCTCTGCTTTTCCCAGCAGCTAATACCACGCTAAACAGTCACAACGTCCACCACATAGCCACATAGTCACACATTAACAACCACCACCACACATGTGCAGTAGGACATGTCCATCCAAAACACATCACTTGTGAAGTCCCTATGTAATGAAAAAACTGTAACCTGCTAACATGTCTACATGTCTACGAAGCAACGAAACAGGGATAGCTTCCCTTTGTTTGTAGTCGGCCCTGTTAAAATCATGTGAATTATGGCTGAGGATAGCTTCAATAACCAATTACAAAGGCTTGAGGTGGCTGGTTTCCCGGTTACGATTATTTGTGGGGTAGCAGAGTCTCTGCTTCAGAAAATGAAAGGGAAAAAAAGGCCTGCAGATAAGTTGAGAAATATACGCCCACAAGTGTTACCTTATATTCATAGGGTGGCGCAATGCCTGAAAAGGGTGGCAGGTAGGTATGAGGTGCCAGTTGTGTTTTATGCGCCAAAAAAACTGGGTGGGTTCTGTGCATTAATAGGGATGAAGAGAAAGCCCAATGGGAAAAGAAGCATGTAAAGAGTTTTATTGGATGTGTGGTGAGAGTGATTTACGAGATTCCACTGGCGTGCGGTAAAGTATATATAAGGCAGACTGGAAGATGTATCAATGATAGAATAAGGGAACATGAGAAGTCCATAAAAAATGGGAAGAGGTCACATTTACCCCTGCACTGTCAGAAGTGCAAGTGTGAGCCATTGTTTAGCAGGCTTAATATTTTAGGAAAGAGTCGGGTTAAGATGGCGGGCGAAATTTTAGAGGTGTTCTGGATACAGAAGAAAGAAGACAGATGTATATGTGAAGCCTCGCTGAGTTTACGTAGAAAAGAATTTACTTTTATTGAGGAATCTTCTTGAGTAATGCAAAGAATCGAGTTTATTATCGGGCCTAAAGCTGTTATTCTTAGACACCTCTCACGTATTGTGGCCATGTTTGTTTATTGATCCTTTTTCCCTTAAGTACATGTACTTCTCATTCTCATGTACTTCGTTGCTTCGTAGACATGTAGACATGTTGGCAGGTTACAGTTTTTTCATTACATAGGGACTTCACAAGTGATGTGTTTTAGATGGACATGTTGGGCAAAGCAGTTGGGCAAAGCAGAGGTGTGTGGAGATGTACGTGAGTGTAGAATTAGTGACTGCCATGCTTGGACGATGTTTATGTTCAGCGGGAAAGAAAGTGCCGCTATCTCCTTGGCAAAGAAGAGGGTGATGAGAAGATGTACTTGAGTGTAGAAGAAAAGGAGTGGTGAAGAGGAAGTGTATTCAGATCCATATTACAGTTGGTAGTGAGCGCGTGTGTTACGTCTATTCGCATGTGTTTGTGTTTGTAGCGCCACATTTCTGGGTATTATACTTTAAAGGAACGCAGCCTGGAATCTATCCCGATTAGGATTTTGCAAGCATTATTCCAACACGCTTTGAGTTCAGTGATTTCTTAATATCAGCTTGGCCATGGAGGAGAGTGTCGAGTATTTGTTTATTGGGGGACCAGGATTTAGTTCAACATCACCACAAACCAACAGCTTACACACGAAGTAGCACTCATACAAAATGCACGAAACAGTGTGTGGGCTTGGCACACAACCAGGAATATTTCTTTCCCAGATCTTATTTTGCAAACGGAAATGGAAAGACTAATCTGCACAGGGAAAACATATTTTGCAGTAAGCGGATTGGTTCCCATCGTCTCGCCGAGGCCACTGACGGGAAAGCAGTCCAGCAGCTCTTTAATACGGCCATAATCAGAAGGCGTCGCAGATGACGGCACTCCTTGATCATGCACATGGAGATAGTAGTCGCCGGAGGGCGATAGTTGGTGGTCGGGGGGCGGTAAACGTCCGTGGCGATAGGTGTCCAGTTAGAAGGCGACAGCTGGATGGACGAGGCACATGTTGCTTGAGTTTGCAGAACCAGCGATCACTGCGAGGAAGACCTGCACAGCGAAAACATATTTTGTAGTAAGCGGAATGGTTCCCATCGTCTCGCCGAGTCCACTCAGTTCAGCTGAAATCCTTATGGCCAGACGCCTCTGGACTCGAGTGCCCATGCTGCCGCAACACCGAAACTCTGGACAAGAGATCCAGAAACGCATAACGGCAAAAGACCGCCCTAAACGAGAACAACAGACGCGGTACTTTAACCAACGTCACAGAGCCAAAGATCTCCCACATTTGAAGAATGACTATCTAGTTTCAGTAACAGACATTACTGTAAAGGCTGAAGTCGCGAGGCTAGCACCAAATTCAGCATCATAATTGGTGGAAACAGAAGATGGAATCATAATGCAGTCAAAATGGGAGAATTTTGAATTGCTTGTCAAGGGAGGATCTCGATCTCGGCTTGTACAATTTTCTCGTGAGCAAAAATGAATGTAGAACGAAAAAAAAAAAACGTTGGCTGTGGGTTAGCTCTGGTTAACCTTAGTTGAATTGCGAAAGCAGCGGGTCGGCTGAATGGCTACGCTTGTGGCCAAATGAAGAGTCTGATGCATAAGTTCACTCACCATCATTTTTATGCCACAGCCGGTCGCACACAGGACACACATTGTCCTTGTTTATGTGTATGTGTGTATTGTGTGCCTCTCCTGTGTGTCGTCGCCTACTCTGCTGCGTGGTGCATCATGTAGTGTTGCTTTCGCAACAAAAATGTAAGAGCAATTTCGTATAAACATTATGACGAATCATTCATCGTGCACTCTTTAGAGTGGTGTCTTATCTTCTCGCTGTACATATAGCCCCCATCTGCTAGACAAGTTGGAGGCTAGTTGAGGGGTAGCAAACTCCCGCTAGTTTCGGCTCCAGCTGCCTCAGCGCACCTGGTGGCAGGAAGGAAACAATGAGTGCCTTCGCGGGAATGTGGCGCGATGAGCTGCGGCGGCGCCAGCCGAGTTCTCTGGGCGCCATCATCCTGAGCTACTCCTTTTTCGGCAGCGGTTCGAATCGCGCTCGACGACGAAGTTAGTTTTCTTCTTGATATCGTTGCATGGGACAACGATACAATGCCTCAGTAGCTTTCCTCCGGCCCCGCTGTGAAAGGATTTGGCGCTAGCGTCTTAAATGGCGGACAATGACTTGTATGGAAGTTTCCTACCCCTGGCTAGTTCGCCACAGAGATTCAAACCGGCGACATACCTCCTACTGAATGTCGTAATTGTAGGTGCAGGTCGCAACAGGGGAAGAGAGACTGCGCCTTCCATTTCCACAAAAACGAAACCAACTAATGACATTTAACACTTTGGTGAGCTCTGTGCCCGACTTTCAGTGCTAAACCAGCAAGAAAAACCATATTTTCGGGAGTTTAAATCGGTTTAAGCAGAGTTAACCCCATGGTCATTTTACAGTTTCTCCAGATCGGTTTTGGTTGGATTTGTAGGTTTTGAAGTCCTCAAGTGACCCAGGCCACAGCCGCTCGAGGAGATCGAGCGGCCGTGCCCAGGTTATGAGGGCAGTGCTTAAAGTCTGGCTCCATTGAGATAGAAAGAGAGAGAGAAAGCGGCTGGGGGGTGCCCCGTTTTGCGCATTATTTTGTACCAAGAGGAGAAACGATATTTCTCCATCTTGAGTTTTAGAAATCATGTTAATGGTCTTTTAAAACTCACTGTGAAATTGTGGAAGCAATAAAGAAGAAATGTCTTGAAAACCATTGACAAAAATAAAAAATGGCAGCCTGTTTCGTATCTATGCAGTCCTTATACATTCAAGCACAGGGGGCCTCAGACCCCCGAGACCCCCTGTATGAGGGACACCGTAAAGGAGGGCTTCGGGCAATTTTGACCGCCTGGTGTTCTTTAAAGTGGTGTCCGTGCAATATGCGATATCAGTGTTTGACGCAGTTTTGATTATTCCACTGCCCTCATGTCACGAGTACAGCTTCGTGAATAGTAGTGGTGGCAGGGCCACTCCATGGTCGCTCAAGATTAAACACCAAAAAGAGAGTGATCTGGTGCACAAGAGCCAGCTGGTTTCTGGACATTGGGTCCCACGTACGATCCAGCTGTTAGAAAGGGAACCAAATAGAAAATTAAATCTTCAAAACGTTCACAAAGACACGCAGCACGTGTTATAAAAACGCTTCTATTTTTTCATCAATGAACAATCTGTTTATTTGCTCGGACCGTATACATAATTTTCCTTGAGATTACGCACGTTTGTTTAAGTAGGGAAGTGGCAGCAATGTAAAGGTAATTACTTCGAAGTAAGGCATTACTGACATATTTGTCCATACCTAATGCATGGCCTTTCTGTAAGAAGATGGCTGTAAGCAGTGGTGCAATTTCCTAAGCGACCACTTCGATTTCAGACGTCCAGGCGAAAGCTGACACATGGCCGGACGCCGCTTCTTTCCGGCTGTGGCTAACTGCTATTGGTGCGTCTTCCTTGGTTCACGCTTAACTCGGCTCATTGGGTCGTTGCGCACTGCTTATATATCTGGGAGGGCTAGCGGTGTCTTTTGGAGCTAGCGGGTCGCCATTTTAGGAACCAAAGGAAGGGAGATTGAAGAAATCCGTCTGTCTTTCGTTGAAAGGGATCACAAAATTAACCCTCTCGGGATTGCTCCAATAAAAGGAGGCACACCCTTATAACGAAGCCCTATGAAAGCAGAAACCCCAAAAGTATATTCGAGATGAGTTAAAAGAAATTTCTTCTCGTTTGGGCTGAAGCCTTAGAACTTGAATTGCAGCTTAACATGCCATGCCTGAGCAGAGCAAAGGACATAGGTAAGGGGATGAAATGAGGACTGCAAAACATATTCGATTTGTGGTCACTTATGTAAAGTCGTCATAGAAAATTCTATAAATTTAGGAAAAAAAAAAGAAATAAACAAATAAGACACAAGACAATAAACGGGAAAGAGGACCTGTGAGAATGAAGTTAAACAGTGGCGTCCAGTCTGAACTAGTCGCAAAACATTCCGAGTATTTGGACGTCTGGGTGAATTGGAGAGGTTTGAGTCTAAAGCGTTGCACTTTATACGTGGCATGGCCCACCTTGAATTTTTCTCTTTGTGCGTTTTATAAGCGCGAATGCAGTCGCAAAAAAAAAGTGAACATGATCTGCGTGCCTTATGTCCATGTTCAGCGTTCTGTATTGAAAAAAAAAAAAAAAAAAAAAAAGAAAGCTTTGCGAGTGGGACCTTATCAGGTAATGTCGTCTGTCCTTGCTGAAGGTAGGAAACGCCTTGCGGGAAACGATCGCTTTGCGAATTATAGGCCACAGCAGAATACTGCTCGCCCATGCCGACAACGTGCTATGCCCGTAGCCATTTCATGCTTACATGTATGTACTCTCTAATACGGTAGAAGCAGCAGTTATTTTTTGTTTTTTTTTTTAAGTAGTTCGAAAATACAGGTAAAATAGAAATAAGAAATACAACCGCTACTTTAGTCATTTTAATTCTTTGCGGGAATATAGCAGAAAAAAACGATATGTTTAACATATGAGTCAGGCAGGGGGCTATAACACCTGCTACAAATTTGACGTCTTTTCCGCAAGACATCATAATAAATGCTGGCGGTTTACATAAGGTTCAGTAGTAGACACTTCACTAGCATCAGCATATTCAAAGGTGGTTTATTCACTCACTCTGAAACAGAACTTCAAGCTCAGGTTGAGCACCGAGATGGCATAAAACCTGCCAAAAAGAAAAAAGAAAGAAAACGTTAAACTTTCCAGCGATATGTCATTTGACGAGGTGGGCTCTCAATCAATCATTATCCCTCATAAGTTAGTCTCGCTTATTTTATTGAGAAATGCGCCGTTGAGAACTTTCCAAAATAATTTGATATTATTGCTGCTGTTTGTAACAAGTAAGTGATCCTGCAACGACAGCTCGTCGTTTTAAACTCTTTGTTTAGCTTAGTGCTGCATGATTTGGATTTTTTATAAATCAACAGGATCCTGAGAGGACGTAGAATGTATGATATTTTGCTTTCACGCTTTATTTTGATTTAATAGGCGTATTCCAAGGTTTCTGAATTTTTACTTTTGAGACCTTTCCTTCCCAAGGTGTAGCCGTTCTTAAATATGCTTACAAAGAACTCATACGTATCGTCAGGATTAGAAGATGCGAGAACGGGAGACCAATAAGCGGCATGTATACATTCACAAATATGGCACAATGGCCACTGAGATCACATACAAAACTTCCAACAGAATGCACTGAGCAGGCGCCACCAATAATAAAGTCATCAAGGGTACTACAGCATGAAGAGGAAATCCCTGTAGATGTGGAACTAAAATTTCTAAAACCATTACAATGAATGATGGGTTCGGAGTGAGAACTGACACTGGATTCATCAGATGTGTTAATATTAAATTCTCCTCCAACAAGAGTCCATTTTTCTAAGCAAGAACCTAGAAGTTACTAAAAGTACAAAAAAAAAATCATTTAGTTTCTCTGATGGAGGCCTAACCACAACTCACTGGTAGCTGCAGCAGCGAAAAGAGAGCAAGCGACGTAACCAGACTAACCTGCAAACATGAGCGGACACGGTTCGTCAACGTCCGACCACAAGCTGCCCCCGCTGTCAACTGCAACGTTGCCAAGTCTTCGCAAACGTCCACTGCCGTTTCCTACTGATGCCGTTTCGGTGTCCTGCGATTGTTCCACATTCTTGCTGAAGTCGAACTAATAGGCGCACCGGCCAGAAATGATTCCGCGTAGAAACGTCGGCCGCCACAGCTGACAGTCAGCACGAAAGTCAATGGCCAGCTGCAAAAATACACGGTGATGTTTAATCAACGTGCAGTCCCTAATTTCCGTCGCTGTCAAGTGCAAAAAAAAAAAAAAATCAAGCAAGGAAGAGAAGCAGAAGTATTTAGTCGTTATCGTTCGCGCGTAATACGTTTACGCAAACCTTCATCCTGCAGGGCCCTTTTTATCGGACATCGTTGTTTTCTCCGCAATACTCCAGCCTCGCCAGGATGAAGCACACGAGCCGCTGCAGAGCAGGCGTTTGCCACGGTGCTAAAGTTCGAGCGGCATTTCTTTTTTTCTTCTTGCCGTATATTTTTTCGTTAACCGCGTCCGCAGAATTCTCAAGTAGCTGGTATAGGCGAAACAATATAAAAATAAAAAGCCTCGACGCCTACCACTCCTTATAATACAATTTTCGCCGCAATCTCAGTTGGACCTAATATGATTCGAAAAAGCGCAGCAAACGGTAGCCTGTTTGCGTTTCTTTTTTTCTTTTTCCTGCGAGAAAAGGGAACAAGAGCAGCGGCGTAACGAAGAGTGGCGCCGAGACTTTAAGCGGAGGCACGAAGAACCCAGCGCGCGAAGCATGGAGCAGATGGGAAGAGTCAAACGTCTTGGCTCGTTAAAACGCGTCGCGCAAATTTGTTTCGACTAGGTGTGCGCACACTGCTGCCGTTGCCGCCGCGCGCGAGCGAGCGCCGCGGTTTACTCGGAGGAGTCGCTTATCCTGCCCAGCCTTGTTCGCCTTTTCTAATGTGTTTACGCACTTTCCATTCTTGTTTACCTCGTTATATCGCTCGGCGTCCCTAACAGGAAGGAGCACTTCCTAGGCCTAGCGCGGGCGTCTTCTGCTCTTTCGCGCGGTGTTGCCCTCTGCTTCGCACTTTTTCACTCCTTCTGTCACTGCGCCCTTTTTCTCACTTGTTTCTGCTTCGTTCATTTACTTGCCACGTCAGGATCACTCTTTGCTGGGCGGCGCCTAGTGAGGAACGGGGTTGAAGACACGGTTTTGAAGCGCGCCGAATCTCAATGCTTGACTGGCTCTCCGCTCTTGTGTTTGCGTGTGAGTCTGTCTCCTTCCGAAATTCAAAGATGAATAGTAACTCAATTTGTGCGGAAACGCAATTACGGACTCCTCGTTCCTCCATCCGCATGCTCCCGGTGCCCGTTTTGCTCGCTTTTTTTTTTTTTTTTTTTTGTACGTGTCTTTTTTTAAATCTCATTTTGCTTTCTCTTCATTGCGCCTCTGCTTGGAGAGGAAAGTGGGTTGTTCCGGCTCGCGCGCTTATTTCGAGGAGAATTCTTTTTTTTCTTTCCTTTTTTTTATCATCCTGGAGGTCGCTTTATTTTTTTTCCTCCCTTACTCCGTCTGTGTGGCTTCGTTATGGCGGGACTCGCGCTCATTCTTCTGAGCGTTGTTGCCGGGTTTCGCGCTTCGCTTTCTCTTCTTCTTGTGCGTCCCTTCATTCCGACGCGCCTTCCCAATGAAGCTGCCGCCTCGGCGCAGAGGCCTCTTTCTTCCCTACCGTTCTGCCCCTTCAGCCATTAAGACAGCCGCCGCGTTCTTCTCGCAACCTTTTTTTTTTTCTCATGTATTTTCTTCCTTTCGATTCCCTTTGTTACTTTCCTTTGTCCTTTTCTTCTGCCACTTAGAGGAGGTAGAATACACGTCGAATGAGTGCGCGCTAAAGTGAATTCGCGAATTCACTGCATTTTTCTCTCGGCGCACCTCCTTGGAGCAGAGCGCTCGCCCGGAGGACATTATCAAGCCTCGGCGGCATACAGCACATTCCCACGTGCGCGTAGCGAAAGAAGCCGGCTAATGCGGCTCGTTTCTCTCTCGGCGCTTTCCGTCCGCTCTCGGTCTCCGGCCAAGCGGCGAAAGGCGGCTCCGTCTGCGAGGACGAGGCTTCCCCGGCGAAGAAAAATCACCTGCGCGCGAGCACGGTTGCTTTTGCGGTCCTCGCTATTCTGCCCAACTTTACCGCGCAGTTTGCTTTCGCCGCGTCGGTAGAAAATTTCTCGAGCAGGAGACGCGTGGGACAAGCTGTGATTTATGAAGCCGCGATGAAAGACGTCTGCTCTGCCGCGCACGCCAGGCTCGGAGCAGCGCGGGCGCTCCCTACGGGAAGACGGAGCTGCACCTCAGCCGACGCATATTTCGCAGGTGCGGGGCTCAGATGCGCCGACCTGCCTCCCGCATTTCTCCAGCCAGTAATGCAGTGTCGCCTTCGGCAGCCCTCTGGCGCGTATTAGAACAACGTTTTCCCATTCTTCGTGCCTGTTCTGAAGAAATCCGATGAGGTACCGTCCAGTGAGTGTAGCTTGGTTGCGGACGAGGAATTCAGTGCAAGTAACGATTGCGCACGTATATATGAATGGCTACGCGCCTCAAAAGATTGCCTCTTCAGGCATCTAGCAATTGCTTCTGATGCACCTCTCGTCGTCCATTGTTAGTAGAGATATGATACAGATCAAGCGAATTCCTGAATCACTAATCACGGTTAGATAATTCGTGAACGTTCACCAAAAGGAAGGGCCGGGAAAGTTCATTAGCGGGGAAAATCCAAATCACTGCTGTCGCCGTTCCCGTTTGAGCCTAACACCCCAGCATCGAGTCAGATCTCTCTCTCTCTCTCTCTCTCTCTCTCTCTCTCTCTCTCTCTCTCTCTCTCTCTCTCTCTCTCTCTCTCTCTCTCTCTCTCTCTCTCTCTCTCTCTCACACACACACACACGCACAAGTGGACGCTCAAGCTTCGCCTTAGGTGTAGACACGGTAGCACATTGTACAGCCGCTTTTTCCTGTCACGAATTTTTAAAACTTTTCTGTTATTAAGTTAGTTAAGCCTTCAACGCGAAAAAAAAAAAAAAAAGATGTCCCGTAACACAAGAACTCGGGCGTGGTGTGGGCGTTGTGAGCGGAAAAATGGCGGGTGGCAGCTGATATGGCCGGGCACTGATTATTCGATGGTTTGTGCGACTTAACTAACCACATGATATCAAAAAGTTGCGAGGAGCTGCTAACTGGGGTTGCTCATTTAAGATGTGAAGCTTGAATAAGAATCAACCTTCCAGTGCTCTTGGCTGCCGAGTCATCCACGCTACTCCTACGGTATACGTGCAGCATGATACGACAGTGCTGGCACCCAGAGATGAACTGAGAGTTGCGCCAAAGTTTAATTTCGCCTCCACAATCTCCTCCGTTCTCTCCACGGAGCGTGGACAACGGGTGCTTAAAGTATTTAATGCTTAAAAATGCTCACTACGCCTGGTGTGCTGAATATGCGAGTACGGCGACGAGCCCGCGCTTTTTTCTTGCAGCAGCCTCGGCTAAACTCCATTGCACGCGTTCAGGCCGGGGTCCGTCTCTTAGGTGTTTGGGGCTTGCAGTTTTCACATTTCCGGTTCCGTGGGGAATAAATACTCAAACCGCTCCCCGTATACCCTCGGCGAGTCACCCATTGGCAGCACATACGTCGCAGCTGGCGTCGACCGTGTCGGTACTTGAGTCAGTGGAGTTCCAGAGGTTATCCCTAGCTTGTACTCAAAATCCTAGATTAGCGCTCATTCTGCTCGCTAAGAAGTGTGAGCACTTTTTTTTGTTTTTTTTTTGTTTGTTTTTTGCCTCAGATTAAGGGTCTCTGTAAGATGACAAACCCAAGTTTAATCATTTTGAAATACGAAAATACTACTGCCTTATTGCATCCTTTAGGGGCTTCGCCTCCCAAGTTTTCTGAGATAAAATCTTAAGTTACTTTCAGCTTCTGATCATACAGATTATAAATCATAACAAAATAATTAAGATTAAAATAGTTTAGTTTTGGTTTATGGTTTGGAGGGCTCCGGAAATTTCGACCATCTGGGGTTCTTTAACGTGCAGTGACGTCGCAGAGCACTCAGGCGCCTTGCTTTTCGCCTCCATCGAAAAGCGGCCCATATATCGGGGATTCGACCCCGCATCCGTGGGAACAGCCGTCGAGCGCCCTAACCACTGCACCTCCGCGGCGGGGTATGTGTAAAGCGAGTACACACGTGCTTGGACTAGGATAACGGCAAGAGGCTGCTTCAATTTCATTTTGAAGACGTGGAACGCCGTAACATGCATCGCCGAAAAATTGACAGCTGAAAACGTTGTTGCATTTATAGCACATGGCTCGATAGCACGCAGACTATGATAACAGAAATTCCTTTCAGAGAACCGCTGTACTAATAATGGTCTAAAAAGCAGCTGCAAAAGGAATGCGTCAACAGCTGTTTATGAAGCAGCCCCCCTTTCCACTTAACAACTTACAAACACTACAAACAACTTACAACTTTCCACTTACAAACACGCTTCTCTGCAGAACATCTGCACATCGTAGATGATGTGATGGGCAGAAACGTGAGAACTGAGCGCGACTGGAAAATAAGGCACTGAGATATTTCTCACTGCTAATACTACTGGACAGCTATAAAGATACGCTAAGACGTTTTAATCACATGCCTCTTCCGGAATATAAATCCTCAAGAGGCCAGAGATAAAGTTGCGTGCGCAGAACTTCCCGAGAAACAACTTAATTAGTTTTGTTTCGGTGACATAAGAAGCAAGAAGAAAATGGCCAAATTCTTGGTTCACGGAAAGCTATAGCATGGTCTTGTAACAAAATGACCTGTTTTGTCTCGCTGACTGCCGTCTATACCACTATGGATAAGTTACGGCACGCAATGCTGTGATTGGGGCCACTACTTTTTTTCGTTTTTTAATCGAAAAGTAAAGGTAAAGGTGGCAATGCTGCATTAACCTGTTTCGGTTTAAACCGTGGCACGCTGAGAGCCCTTTTTAAGGAAGCAGAGGTATCCGACTAGAGCAGTACCACGCAAGGCTTTCGAAGAGTACACAACGCAGGATGTATATCTGACAAATTAAATGATTCGGCAAACACGTAGGCTTTAGAAACTGTTTCTTTGTTGACTCGTGTAGACTCGGTTATTGCATTTCGCTGTCATCGTATGGAGAGCCAAACAGGCCACGGTGCCAAGGCGCCGAACTTCTCAGCGGAGTGTCGAACAGACTACAACATTCTGCTTCGCTCCTTCACGCGGCATATTTACCGCACTCACTTCTATACACAGCATCGTTTCAAAAGTTTCGGTTGCGTATTTTCTTGTCTCCTATTCCCGAGGAGGACTTTTCGTTTTTCAGTCTGCTCTGCCCTTTTATTTTAGTGAGTAGATGCCTCACAAGAGAGACGGAGAGAGATCGCCGCGCAAGGAACAAAAAAAGAAAAAAAAAAAAAGAAGTGAACGCGGATGGCAGAGCGTCGCCCAACCTGAAAAAGAGCATTTCGACGCTGGGCGCACGCAGTGCAGGGAGCTGCCGGGAGCCGCTGGACGGGAAGTGGAACAAATTGAACGTCGCACGTACACATATCTAAAGGAGGCGGACGACGCCCCCGAAAACATGATGCAGCCTAAAACAGCCATTCGCGTGAGGGGGAGGCTGCGCAAAGAAAAAGAACATCTGCTCGCCGGCGTCGGAGGCGCGATTTTCAAGGCTTACCACATTTCTGAGAGCGAATGCGGAGCAAAACCTAAGAAAGCCAAGTCTGAAATACAGAGAAACGAGAGCGGGGTGGGGGTGATGGGGGAAGGATGCGTGGTTTCCCGGGAGAGGAGAGGCGCGCGTCGAGCAGCGATATCGATATTGCGGGAAAGCTGCTCTCCGCCGCGCTTTCGAGCGTTATCTTTCGCTGTAATATATATAACCGTGAACTGGGACGCCAATTTCGTCCGCCGCCGCTGCCGCCACCAAAGTGCCGCACGGTAGCCAACTGCTCTCCGGCTCTCTCTCTCTCCAGGACACGGACGCACCGTGCTTTCTTTTTTCCGCCCTTTTTTCTACTTCAGAGAGCTCGACACGCCACTGCTGTGCGCAGCTATACCTATACGGCACAGGGGTATTCGGGTTCCGCTGCTACTCAAAACACGTATCGTCGCGTAGCACGTTTCTCATAATCTGGGAAGGGGAAATGGAGTTTTGTTCAAAAAAAAAAAAAAAAAAAGCGAGCACCGTCTTGCTTCAAGCGTTACGCCGATGCAGGTTGCTTGAACTTTTGTAAGCTTTAAAGAATTAACCGAGCTTACTGTTTTAAACTTTAATGCAATAGCAATAATAAAAATAAGATGTAAACAATTCAAAGGAAAACTATACAGGTGCCCGCGGCATGAGTATCATGAGTTAGGTATTCGTAGTTTTATCTCTGTTGTTCGACGCTGCCAAAGCTGGATCGTCTGTTCCAGTTTGGCTATGCTTGCGGCCAGAACGTGCATGTCACCAGCGGTACAAGGTGGAGAAATCAAAGGTCGGTTGAACCAGAGGAAGCCACTCGCAACTACGTTGCCGAAGGCGGTAATTAGGTTGGGCGAATCTCCAAGTACCGTAATTTATTAACAGTGCCTAAAATTTCGACTTGTACTTTACCGCACTTTGAACCCACCTCTCACCAAGACTTTGAGAACTGAGATTGATAGGCAGCGGAGCGATATGATTACCTAACCGCACCACTTACGCAGCATCCCCACTTACCAGAAGAGCGATATTACACCAGTGTATATTGCCGTTTAGAAGCGGTACTGTGCATACGTAACATCATCACTGCATGTTTGACCCTCTGGTCCTCTGTCTCAAAATTTCGCTGCGTGGACAATCGCTTAGGCCTCCAGCTTGGTTCAGTGTACGCTTCCGAAAATTGGAATGCAACTTCATTCGTGCGCAATGAAGTACACTTATAAACGCGCTCACAGTACATCTTGTGTACACCGAACAGGGTTTTACAAGAAGGCATTACGTACTGCACGCCGGTAATGTGCGCTGACCTAGCTCAGTACTCGGGCGCCGTGCGTTTCTCCTCCACCGAAACAAAGCCGCCTGAATGGAACGCGCGTCCTTGGGTTCAGCACTCCAGTACCTAACCACAGCCATTCGGCGGGGCTCAGGCATATTGTGTCGGTGCGTGAAGACGGTCGATGACCACAGATGACGCCCTATCCAGATCGCTGTTATATATGCCTCGGCGCTTATTACATACGACGTTAAACATGTAATTGTCGCATGGCGCTCACGATAGATCATGACTGGCTGCCGAAACAAATTGTAAATTAGTTTATAGGAAAGGAAGGATGCAGCATCTGTCACACTTTTGGGTGGGCACCTGAACCACGCCGTAAGGGAAGGGAGGAAAGTGGGAGTGAAAGAAGAGAAAAAAAAAAAGGTGTCTTGTGGAGGACTGTGGAATAATTTCGATCACCTGAGAACCTTTAACACGCCCGTCGAAACGCGGCCGCCGCGGTCGGGTTTGAGCCCAGGTACCCTGGTTCAGTAGCTGAGCGTCCTAACCACTGAGCCACCATGGCGGGTCTAAAAACATCGACAAACGCGTAGACTAGTGACAGGTCCGTGTTCACAAGCTTGAGCAGGCTGGATAAAAATGAAGATCGGCAATGAGGAGGGGCACAGTAAGTGCGCCGTGAAGAAAGGGATGGAGGGGCTGAAGGATTGAAGACTGGTAAAGACACCGCATCAGAGGGCTCCAGTTTAATTTAAGCCTACCCCAAATGATCTCTAAGCGTCAGCACCACGCAGCAAAGCTCCCCGATAAACTAAAGGTAATGCCTGGTGAAGATTGCCGCCATTCTCCTTCCCTGCGCCTTCTCACGGCGTTCGACCCTCCCATCAGATGAACCAAAGCCACCTTTGATGAACACTGTCGCTTGTTTTCTTGCGCTTTCTTCTCACTTGTGTTGCTACCTCCTCTTCCGCAGAGGCGAGCAGCGCGTACGGCGCACACAACCATCACATCTCGTTACCTTCGGCGCATCTTTCGTGCAGTTTCTAGAATAGCCCCTCGTTCGCGATGCCCTATGCTAAGCTTTCGAGTGCAGCACACATGAAAGTGACGCCAAGCGGCTATTCAAAATAGGATCCGCGAATCGAGACGGTGCAGAGGATAGTTTAATTGGTCGTTTGGTTGCATATAGAATCGGCCGGGCTGACTTCAGCGCAGGAAAATTGATCACGTCTCTATGAGGTTGGCGAGCGATTCCTCTTTCATCACTAACCTTGTACGCTGTAAACCATGCTGTGAGCACATTCATTGGGTTTGCGCATATATGTACTGTTCTCAATGCGCCGAAAAGCCGTCGCAGTCCCATGTTTGGGAGGGAGCTTTCAAGGAGGGGTCAAATTCCTGCCGGCGCGAACATTTCAGTGGCGCCGTTATGCGATGCGACAGCTACCGGCACTGAAGATCGCATGCGTGTTAGATAAGGTAAATGGCGCCTCCGAGTTCTAGTGCATCATCATCAAACAGACTGTCAAGGTCGAGTCGAAACAGATGCCGGGAAAATGATAGGTGTTTTGCGAAGAGTATGTATGTGCAGTGTTGATTGATCGATTGGGGCGATTGGGGGTGTGATTGGTTGACTGACTGATCAGTGAGCACTGAGCAGTGCATGGGTAGTTAGTGAATGAAACCAGCGTGGTGCAGAAAGGTAACCTCGCGTTTATGTCGCTGAATTTGAACACGTGCGATAACCTGCAGCTGGTACTAGTGCGACAACGTTGCCCGACATTGTCCAAGATACATGTGATCGCGCGGGGCCTTTGTTTGATGATGTTTCTTGTCGTGATGATGCTACTTGACTGCCAAAAAGAATTCGCAACACGGATGCCGAGAAGGCGGAGAAGAACGCTCGGTATGAGGCGGCTAGACGGTTGAAACGAAAGCGGAATGCCAAGGTACGAACGCGAGAAACGGAAGTAAAGCGACGTGAATGTGCCGAGGAAGCTGCCGGCTTTCCACCACCACCACAGAGGCGCCCATGGTTTCCATGGGTGGTGGAATATAAGCCGATGAAATGCGGCCTTTGCTCATTGGCGTCCTCAATTCAAACAGCAGCGCTCAGTAAACAGCGCACCGCAAAGAAGCGGTTGCCGCAATTTCGCAATGCTGGGTTTCGCGGTAAACAGCAGAAAATACGCTTGGCAGTCTTGCCAATTCGACACTCGACTCCAAGGCACACACAGAGCTGCAATGCCTGGATTTGTGCAAAGCAAACGCGCATAACAGCTTGATTTGCCGGTGGACGTGGATATCTCAACGGAGATATGAGAAGAAGAAAAAAAGAACAAAAGCAGTCTAAACCCTTTAGTTACCAGCTAGCGTTTGTGTTCGTGGGCCCGCCAGAGCAAACCATAGTCCATATCCCCGCCATGTGAATGTGTGTGTTCCCATGCGCTGCGACTAGCGAAAATCCATCGAGTGCCGGAGTCGTAGCGTCGCAGCTGATGAGGAAACAACACTGAGTGCCAGTGTCTCGGCACCGCCCCAGTCGATTCCACCGTGACGGTGGGCTCAGTGCCGAAACATCGCAGGGCTTATCGCAGTGGTTTCAAATCGAAGAACATATACCTTTTTACCGTTGATTCTAGGCCCGCTGTATTTATAACAGAAACATTGGAGGTTTATGCTGTAACAAGAAGGTCATAGCCAATAAAAGCATTGTGTATGCGTTCTTGCACTAACGTCACATATTGGCCCGACGAGCACCGACACTTTTCCAGCTCGCTCGCCACTCAGGCTCTCTCTAGCCGCAGTGCGCAGGGAGGGAAACTAATTTCATGTGCGTTGTTCATGCGAAATGCATTGCTTGTCTATAAAAAAGAAGAACCGAACAAGGGTAAATAGGGTACGCCTCAGGTCGCAGATGAGCCAACGTTTCGACAAGTGGACTTGTCTTCGTCTGGGCATAGCGATCATCACTGGCAGGGGTTTAAATACGCTTTTGCTTCCGAAGAAGAAAAGCTGGGGAGGGGAAAGTGGGTGCGAAAGAGTGGGGAGGAGAAGATGGGTGAGAAGAAAGTGGGTCATGTAGTGAAAAAAAAAAAAAAAACACACATCTTGAGTATGTACTTATCAGCCATGGAACCAGGGATTCTGTAGCCTGCAAAAAAAGTAAAAGCGGCAGTACCAGGAAAAAAAAAAAAAAAAGGACTACTATGCCGGTCAGGTGATTAGTCACCACTAAAGACGGTTTGGTGAAGATACACCTTACAAAGGGAGGCTATGCAAAGGGCCCTGATAAGGCATATATCTAGGCGGACAATTCTTAAAAGGAGGGGGTAGGGGTACATAGTCACAGGATAATAACCACATAGTGAAAAATAATAATAACCTTAAGTGTGTATCTCAACCTGGAACCGGAGATCATGTGGTCTACAAAAGAAGTAAAAACGGCAGTACCAGGAAAAAAAAAATCATAGTACCGGGTAGATGATTAGTGACCACTTAGGCGGGTTTGGTGCGGATACACCTTACAAAGGGAGGGTTTGCGAAAGGCCCTGATAAGGCATATATCTATGGAGGACAATTCTTAAAAAAACTTTCTGCAAAGGGGGGGATACAGTCACAGGATAATAAGCGCACTGGGAACCAACACTGACATACTGACATGAGAGAAAAAAAAAAATGAAATAAAAAAAAGAAAAAAAAAAACGAGAGAGAAAAATAATAATGATAATAAAAAAAAATTGAGGACAAATTCAAGCAACAAGTGATAAGGATGAAATGTGTTTAGAGGAACGTGTAGGGTTGTGCTATTGCGGAAGGGAATAGGGTGTAATTGCGTTGTGAATAAACTGTACGATTAAGGCTATGTGAGATTGTTTTTCCGAATAGTTATGATGGAGAGGGAATATACCTAAGGGATTCTAGCGTTCCCTTAGATATATTTATTCCTGCTGGTTCTAATGTTCTAAATTTATGAATTAGATACGCCTCTCTATATTTTCTGTCCCTTGCAGATTTAAAGCCTGACTCGAGAATATATAATTTAATTTCTTCGAACTTATGGTCTTTCTGATTGAAATGCTGGGAAACTGCTTTCGGGAGGTTTTTGCCTACGTCTGCCCGATGTCCATTAAGCCGCATGTTCATTGGTTGTCCTGTCTCTCCGATGTACTGTTTATGACAAAAGGAGCATTCTAAAAGGTAGATAACGTTTGAAGATGTGCAGTTAAAGCCTGATTTTATGTGAAAAGTGAAATCGCTTGCATTGCTTTTAACCGTGGTGTCTTTTTGTATATGACTGCACGTCTTACATCTAGGTCGAGAGCAAGGGTGTGGTTGTGTTGGATGCTTGTTGTCGAGTTTAGAATGTACTAGAATATCTCTGAGGTTCGCGTTACGTTTGTATGTCACCCTTGGTGCCTCCGGAAATATTTTCTTGAGGCGTTCATTACACGTTAACATGGAATGGTATTTCCGCAGAATATTGTTTATGTTTGGGAGGGCATTGGAGTATTTAGTTACAAAAGAAGGCTGTAGTTCGGTGTTGGCCTTTGGTCGTCTCGTGAGCACATCGTTGCGGTTTAAAGTGCTTGCTTTTTCAAGGGCCGTATTAAGGGAGTTACCGGGATAGTTCCTCTGGATTAGTGTTGCTTTCAATGAATGTAGTTCGTTTAGGTAGTCACTATCATCGCTGCATATTCTTCTAAGCCGTGTCGCCTGTCCTACAAATATTCCTTGTTTACAATGTCTCGGATGATGACTCGTAAAATCTAGATATTGTTGCTTATCCGTTGGCTTTCTGTACAAAGAAGTTTTAAGTTTTCCATTTTCCACTGACACCGTGGTGTCGAGAAAGTCTACTTTTAATTGCGACGACTGGCAAGAGAATTTAATGCTAGTGTGATGATTATTAAGATGCGAGACGAAAGACTGAAGTGATTCTGATCCGTGCTGCCATATCATGAAAATGTCGTCAATATAGCGAAGGTATATAAGTGGCTTTTCCGGGAATGAATTTAGTATATTGGATTCTAGAACTCCCATGAATATATTCGCGTAAGTCGGCGCGAATGGAGTATCCATGCTGGTTCCAAATATCTGCAAATAATAGGATGAATCGAACTCGAAATAATTTAAAGTTAGGACTAGTTTAAGGAGCGAGAGATAAACTTCAGAGGCATGCGGATGGTGGTTGTTGATTAGTACTTGGGAGAGGGCGTCGATACCTTAATTGATAGGAATATTAGTGTAGAGTGCCGCGACGTCAAGTGTGACAAGTATACAATCATCTGCCAGATTGGTGGTGTTATTAATACGCTCAATAATTCGGAGAAAGTGAGGTGTGTCCTGCACAAACGAAGGAAGCTGGGTCGGGAGGTCTGCTAGGTGGTGATTTAGGAATATTGAGAGGTTTTCTGTGGGCGTATTATTGTTGGACACAATTGGTCTTCCTGGTATGTCTGCGGTAAACAATGCTTCTGCGGAAACCTTATGGATCTTGGGTAGTAGGTAAAATCGACCTGCTTGTTTGTTTGACGGCTGAAGAAATTTATAGTCCATCTCGGTAATTAGTTCCCTGGCTAATAGATCTCTTATTTTATTCAGAATGACTTCACTGAACTGTTCTGTCGGGTCGGTATTCAACTTTTCGTAGTGGAAAGAGTTGTTAAGCTGTCTATATGCCTCTTTTTTGTAATTTTCAACAGGGAGAATAACTATGCTACCACCTTTGTCTGCAGGCTTGATAACTAAGTCGTTTTGCGTATACGCTGGACGTGCTTGTTAGTAAAGAAATGTGTCCCGATGCCACCGACAACCCGCGTCCATGCGCCCATCAGCACACGCATTACCACCGAACCGTTAAGAACTTTAAAGTTTGGGACGTGCCTCATCCCTTGTAACGTCTGCAATAGGAAAGCTTTAATCTCTCTCAAAATCACTAATTGTAGGGTGGTCCACCAGCCAATGAGAAAGGAGATGGAGCGCAGACGCGAGAATTTAAGGACGGAGAGAACAGGATAAATTGAGGAAAAGGGGAGGTAATGAGAAAGAGGAGAGTGTAGAGTGAGTGTTTAATTTGCGTCAAAGTATTGTCGCTGGATGAATAAGGGACTTACGCGATGCGGAGTATAGCTCTGCTCATGGGTGGCTTTGCGGGCCTGCGTCAGCCCTCTGAAAATGTGCGCGCGCTCTTTCGCAAATTCCGGGTCGGAGGCCGGCAGATTCCAGATTTAGAGTACCTCGGGCTAAAAGGTGGGCGGCCTCGTTTCCGGGGTTACCGGAGCGCGCGGGCACCCAATCAGCTATACATGACGGGGTTCGGGTGCAACAGGCGAGTTTAGTGTGCAAAATTAGGGGCATCGACTCAGATTGTGCGAAATTTCGGATTTCAGATCAGAATGGCGAGGGCAATGGCGGCTACCTCTGCTGCTTTGGTGGAGGTGTTTGGTGGTTTTGCGTGTACCGATGGTAGAAAGAGGGCGATCCATCGTGGCAGCGACCACTTCATC
Organism: Amblyomma maculatum; assembly: GCF_055883805.1. Lineage (NCBI taxonomy): Eukaryota > Metazoa > Arthropoda > Arachnida > Ixodida > Ixodidae > Amblyomma > Amblyomma maculatum. Next base: position 252,884,332 of record NC_139344.1, read on the forward strand.
CCCCGTGCAGGCTGCGTCTATTGGCGTCAGGTTCGGAGCCGGAATATCGGTGGAGTGCTTTAGTGTCAGCTCTGCGATGTTGATTTTGGTGTTGTTCGGAGTGCATATTACGAGGAAACAGCTTATTTAGCAGTTCTCGGTGCGGGGTGGGAAGAAAGAGGGGGGGCGGGGTATGTAAAGGAATATTGGATCATTGACCTGTGCCTGTATTTCATGAATGCAGGATATGCTGGCCAGTGGCGGTTTTTGTGATTCAAATACACTGTGCTTAGTGATGCATGTCTACAAGTTTCCTGATTGTGTTGTGAAGGCCGAAATGTCGGTCGGTGGGTGCATTTAAGAGAAAGTGGAGGGCGACGTTGTTGGCCCGAAAAATGAAAGCATCCAAGACGTCAGTCTCACGGCTGGAGAGCTGTAGATAGTATACATTGGAGTAGCTCGCAGCTAGGTACAAAGGCGCTAAGAAGACGACACAGGCCGCGCTTCTTCATGCATCTGTGGTGGCCCGAGACCCGGCGGATGGTATGCAAGATCGCTCCTGTTACCTGCCCGAGTCTCAGGAGTCTAGTGGTGTGCGTCCCCCCTCTCAGTGTGTGCATACCCAGTATTCGGAAACTTTCAACTTCTGGTACCAACCAGTCTTCTTGGGACTGATGCAGAACAGTTCGGACTTCTCTGGGGAACAAGGGAGTTCGTGACTAACTGCTTAGTTTTGGGTCAGACTGGAGTCTGCATAGAGGGTGTCCTCTACGGCTCAATCACTGCCCTGAGTACACCATAGCGGATGTAGTCTGCTTAAAGGGTGTGTTTCAGGCTAGAAATTTAGGGCTGAGGGATAAGAATGATGTTAAAAAAATTACATGCTGCTCTTCAGTCTCCTTAGTACGGAAGTGCGAAAGCACAGCAAGTTGGTACCTAGTTTCTCTCTATTTAGCTCTCTTTAACAAGTATTGTGGCACCTGCTTCGAAATCGCATTACTTTGATCGACTCAAATATGCTTCGGGACAACGTTGCATACAGTCTGACCTATACAGCTTGTCCCACAAAACTTGAGCCAGGATTTCAACAATGAAGGTCACTTCGGACGCGAACTGCACCCTGTGCATGATGTTGGCACTGAGTAACTGTAGCTATTTTTTGTTTCGCCTTTAACTAAATGAATAACAGACGGAGCGCGTAAAACTCTTCAGTCTACCAAATGTAACTACTTCCTTGAACGTTCTGACTTTCTCCCTCTTCTAGTGCGCTGCTAGAAGGATCGCGCCCCCCGCTTGCGAAGGCGCCATTGTCACGTGTTAGCGCACGCTTTTTCGCGCCAGACATTCCGCCATTCCCGGTTAGAGAAACCGCGTTACGCCATGTTTTTGGGCGACGGGGCTTTGGCGGAAAGCGTTTCACCAAGGTTGACAGCGTTGATCGGTTGATGCTGACATCAATATTGCTTTGGACCCGCGTGACGTGATCGTCGCCGTTCTTCAGAATTGAGTCATGTTTTTCGGGAGATTTGATGAGAAACGCAATCGGCTCCAGTCTTTCCTCACAATAAATTACGTTCGGCGAGGTTGTACTTAGATTCGCTCGCTCCCTGGCCACGGAAGTTGGCCTTTGTGTTCTGTCTGTTTCACCGTTTGTGCTGCTCACTGCAATTTCGGGTCTAGCTTTAAGTTCCGCGCTTTGCCTGGCCTTTGGTTGTAGTCAGATTATTTCGTGGTCTCAACGACGTTTAATGTCGTTTAAGCACCATCGTTCAAGCTGTGAACTGTCCATTCAAATTTAGCACGCATTGCCTGGAGCATACATTCGGTTCTAGCTGGAAATGCCATTCACAACAACATGACAATCCCTTACTGGGACAACTCAGAGAAAGCATCAGCTGCCGTAACACGAGACACAGAGAAACTTAGATCACACCAAGAACTTACTTACTCTATGAGCCAGTCCTTAAGTTACAACCTTCCCGTCTTGCTAAACAAATTAAGTCATGATAAATTTGATATTACCAGCAATTCAAAACACAAAATAATAATAATACTTTAATACTTTATTTTTCCTTTACTACAAGGAAAGGAAAGGAGCAGCCGCTAAAAAGCTGCTTCGAAGAGCAGCTTGACGGGGCGGCTGCCCCTGCATGTGACGGCATTTCACAGCAGAGAAAGTCACGCCCACACAGTGAATAAACAGTCAATGGAGAAAAAATTAGACCACAAAAAAGCACTAGATAAATCAGGAAAAATACATGAAAATAAAACAGAAATGCCGCAAGACAGAACACCTAACTTAAAAATATGTATTTATAAAAACATTTCGTGGATTAATTTAATGCGAGGAAGAGAGAAATCTTGACCACTATTAGCAAAATATTGATTTAATATGGTAGGAAGCCTGAAGCGAAGCATCTGCCTGCCATAGTTCGTCCGGCACGCTGTAACGTGCCAATGCTCCGGGTTACGGGTGTCGTATGTGTTTATGTTGTCTTGAAGCGCTGCTATGAGTGTTAGTGTGTTGTCCTTTTTACTGATGCCTTGTTTATATAATCGCAAAAGCCTGTAGTTATACCAAGATGTTACTTTAACTATTTTTAGCTGCCTAAATATTGGTCCCGTATGTTCGAGGTAAGAAGCTTTAGTAATATTTCTTATTGCACGTTTTTGAAGAAGTAGTAACTTTGTAATGTTTTCTGCTGTTGCCCATACTAGCAAGGAGTAGTTCAGAATAGACGAAAACAGTGAATTTATTTTATTTATTTATTTATTTATTTATTTATTTATTTATTTATTTATTTATTTATTTATTTATTTATTTATTTACAATATACTGCAGGCCCTTTGGTGGGCCCAAGCAGGAGTGGCAACAAAAATATTAATACATCATATATAAAGAAAAAATTATAAATATATAAAGAAAAATTATACATTATAAAGCATAATGTTAATAGTAAGTGGAAATACACGAAAATGTCGGCATAGAGAACCTATTGTGCGTGATAATTTGTTGACTAAATATTCTATGTGAACGTCCCATGTCATGTGTTCTGAGAAGTACACGCCTAACGTCTTTACAGAGTGAGCAATTTCTATTTTCGTGCCACTGAGTACAAGAGAAGGCAGCTCGAATGCTTTATTTCTGGGATGGAAGAGAACGGCTTTTGTTTTACTGACATTGAGTTTTACACTGTTTTGACACGCCCAGTTTTCAATTTTTTCCGAGGTTATGTTAGCCCGACTGGATAGCTCTATGCCTGAGTGACCAGAGAAAAACAGACTTGTATCATCAGCGTATATAATGTGTTTTGCAGATGAATCTATGGAAACAAGATCATTGATGTGGAGAATAAAAAGAAGGAGGCCTAAAAGACTGCCTTGTGGAACTCCCGAGATGACTGGCTTGATTGTAGAGGAGAAACCGTTTATTTCAACATATTGTGTCCTATTGGCTATGTAGGAAGATATTAAAGAGTAGGCTGTGCCACGTATGCCATACCTGTCTAGTTTATTGAGTAAAGTTTTGTGGTTGATGCTGTCGAAAGCCTTCGAGAAATCTAAAAATATGCCCAAGACGAGTTTCTTTTCTTCAAAATTAGTTAATATATACTCTTTTTGAGCGAGAAGAGCAAGCTCAGTAGATCTGTTTTTCCGAAACCCGAATTGAGCGGGGTTTAAAATATTATGATGATTAATAAAGGACGTAAGACGAGCAAGAATTACCTTTTCAAATCCTTTTGAGAAGGTAGGCAGGATAGATATTGGGCGATAGTTGGAAAGGTCGTTTTTATCGCCTTTTTTGTATAATACTGTGACCCTCGCCGACTGCATGTTACGTGGGAACACGCCTTTTGATACACATAAGTTGAAAATATGTGAGGCAGTTTGATATATCAAGAATAACATATTTTACTGGCATTATCTGAACATCCGCGCTATCCTCAGATTTGCTATTGTTAAGACTGTTGAAAGCCGCCACCACCTCTCCCTCTCCGTGACTATTGCCCTTACAATTTCTGTATGCGAAAGAAGCAGACATAAAATTCCTTGTTGATTGTTATGTGACACCTATACTGTGTATATTCTAGTTACTTTCACTACATGTGTGTTTTCTCCTTGTGTGGTATCTTGCATGTGTGTTCGCGCTTAGCGTAAATGTGGCTCTGTATGGCCTACCCATGATAGCGTGAAATGATGTGAACGTTGTGACTCTCGCCTTCTTTCTGCACTGCCGCTATCTCAAGGAGCCGGGACTCTTAGTCAAGCTGTTACCACAGCTTTTAGTCCCGACTCCTCCCTTGTAAGAAAGGAAATAAACTTGAACTCGAACTTGAACCTGAACTTGATCCATTCTTCGGCTATAACCATTTATGTTATAGAGCCACATTGTTCATGCTGCTCGCTGTGCGAGTCTAGCAGCCATGTTTCGCGCACTGTTTTATGCATTCGAGTGCTTGCTGTTGGACTTGTTTGTGAACTTGATGTGGATGTTACCTTTCATATTGATCTGAACTCCGCCGTTCAAGCAGCTCGCTGTGCGTGTGTGTAGCTTTGGTGTGCGCGAAGCTGTACGTATTTCTCTAGCTGCAGGTGGTCTCCTTCGTTGGCCAGCTCAAGACTAAAGGTGCGATATTCGTTATTCTTCTCCGCCGTTCATTGTGCTCGCAAGGCAGTTTAATTTGATATTCCGCGGATTGCTGGACGTGTTCGTTCTGGTGAAGTCAGCCCTTACTGTGCTTATAAGGACAGTAAAGGCGGCTCTCATATGCGTGAATGATATTTACTTCATGAATGACATTTTGGCATGCATACAATTACCCCCTGCATATCTCAAGGATATTGGGTCCAAGGGAGGAGTCACTGCCTCATGAAACGCGTGTGAATTTTACTATAAAGTGGACAAGTGGGGTAAAACGAATGATTACTGCATGGGTGCGCGCAATGATCAAGAACATTTTCAACGTCAGACGTTGCCGCCATTTATACAGCGCACTGATGTGTTCTCAACAGTTCATTTCTTTTAAAATATATATGAATGGTCAGGCTATATATTTTTCTTCCGTTCCTCGCATCTTTCGCGGTAAAATTAATGTGCCATACGAAATTTTAAGTTAGTCTCCTTAGAATAAATAAATTAAAAAAAAAAGAAAGTTATAGAGTCTTTCTTATTATTCCCGCTAATCCTCCAATACGGTTCACCAAAATTAGTTTCATCGCAACCGTTCAACAGCGTCCAGCAGAGGCGAAGATCAAAATTCGACGAGAAAACGTGCCGTTACGACAATAATACATTACGGAGGAATCACATCGCCATCGGATCATATAAAGCCAAAACAGCACGTCTCTAATAAAAAAAAATAGGGCCTAAGCGTGCACATGCAGATTATGTCATTGGCCTTATTTTTTGTAATTTTCATGGCGGCAAAATATTTAAGCGGAATTGAATTTAGCAACACTGGTGCGTTTCGCGTACGCCAGTTCCGCCATATGTGCCGCAATATATCGACCGGAGTGCAATAAGCTTCGATAAATCAGTGCAGTGGTCCGTCAGGGCAACTATTGGGGCAACTAGATTTTGAATGCCCCATGCAATGATTTCACTTTGACTTAGGCAAAGGAAAAAAAAATTAGTAGTGGTTTAGCTCTGGTTAACCCTAGTTGAATTGCAAAAGCAACGGCGGAAGCTTCTTTTGCCTGCTACAATAATCTCCTATCACGCCCTATCAGTGTAAGGTGCTACATTATTGTGGACACTTCAGCTCATGCTTTTAGGGTATGACGCGAGAGCGTAGTCTACCAGCCCTCATATAAAGTCACGCTTCAACCTCGCCGTATGGACGTACCTGCGTGTCGTATAGGGGTAACGAGAATGCAAACGGTTTTGGCAGGCTGATTCTGATATCACTCTCCCATATGAAAGGAGCGACCCGAGTTGGCAGCTCCTGCCCGGGGCATAGGGAGCGTGAATTCAGATGTCATGGCAAGCTGATTTTTTTATGAGGAGACCGTAGCTACGCTTCTTTATGGCGTAGCAGCGGCCACCCGAGGTCTTGCTTTGGCTGTCGTAGTGATTGTAGTCAGGTGGTCGATAATAGGCACCTATCAGCACCTTTGTTTGAGAAAAAGTACAGGCTGTCCGGACAATTTCAAGTGTTGAAAGTGTGTCGATAGCAAAAGATTTGAGTGTTTGTTTGATGGCTATCAAAATGCCTCCACGTACCCTTCCTTTCTGAACGGTCATGTCGATATTGAAAATACGTATTTCTTCCAGGCAGAACTTCACTGCTGTCTATAACAGGGTGCAGCCAGGTTTCAGTTAATGTAAGAATATCGGAATTATTGTCATCAATGAAAGAACATAACTCGCCACGTTTCGGAAACAAGCTGCGAATATTGGCATAAGTTACTGATAAATATGGTGTCAAAGCGATCAGTGCAGCTATGCATGTGTAGCGGGGACTGATACGCTACTAGCTAGTTGTAAAGAATGAGGGAGACTTTTTTCTTGTGGCCCATGCGCATTTTATCCACAGATAAACTGAACTTCTTATCCTCAGCCTTAGCCTTAGAGTATCAGGCACATCATCATCCCAAGCTCAGCACATATTACAAGGAGCGCTGTAAAATCGGTCAATATTCCTTTTTTTCTTCTTTTTTTTTTTTTTTTCACTGTTCATTGAAACGACTGTGCATTGGCGTCAGAATTCGAGCACTGAGGAGAAATATTCAGCACTGAGTGTAAAGCAAAACGAGCTCGCGAAACATCAAAGATGCAGAACACGGAATGCCTGTACATGAAAACACAGACAGGAATAGAGTTCATAATCGCAATACACGAATAGGCGCAACATATAGGAATGAAGGTGTGGTTAAATATGAGAGAAAACACTTCACCGTGGTTTAAATGCGCTTAAACCGAACACGTCGTGCGAAATCAGTATTTATAATGGTTATGCTTGGTGGTTTATCAGTGTGTAACTGGCACAGCGACGTCAGTGCACCTGAAATACCCTAGGTGGAGGAATTTTAGAAGCTCTGCCCTACACTGCACTGCTTTTTCTCTCTTTCACTCCCTGCTCTTCCCTTTTCGGTACGGCGCAGCTAGAAGTGTCAAAGATATCCACGCGCGTGGACGTTTTTTCGCTGATTGGTGCGCCGCTATGCGGCAGCTTCTGTGAGGACTGAAAGCTTTGCCATCTCCGTGGCTGCGCGGATACAGTAGGAACGATATGCTGGCGCCCCGCCGGGGTGGCGCAGTGGTTGCGGCGCTCGACTACTGTTCCCAAGGACGCGGGATCGAATCCCGGCCTCGGCGGCCGCTTTTCCCTTGGCGGCGAAAAGCAAGGCGCCCGTGTGCTGTGCTATGTGAGCGCGCGTTAAAGAACCCCAGGTGGTCGAAATTTCCGGAGTCCTCCACTACGGCGTCTCTCATAGCCTGAGCCACAAACTCAACCCGATTTGCTGGCATTCGGGCGCTGCAAAATATTGTAAAATTATTTTCATCGCGCGGTTGCGTCGCAGAAAGTTTATTTGGGTTGTCACAAGGTCAAAATTGGTAGGTTGGTTATGATACTTAATCTCACGTTGGATGCTGGCGTTCAGCACGCAGTCGTGCGAATGTTAGTTTACTAGCCGAGAAACGTTTTTGAATGCTTCTAAGCATTGCTCGCATGTGTGCGCCTCACATATAATTACTCTTCCAATGCGTTTTCCCTTCTTCCTGTCAGCCATAGTGAACCTCACAGATTAGCCTGTTCTGTCGCCAGTCATATCAACAAATCGCTGTGCGCTCATCTAATTTAAAGAGCTAACTGAAGCAGCTTCTGCTTCGCTTTATTTTTAAACACCTGTGCATTACGATTGTTTCTTTTCGTGCATGTCAAACTGTTGTGTCTGCATGTTACCGTATGGCACATATCTTTAAACCGCACGCATATATTATCCTACATGCCAAAAGAACAGCAGTAAAAGGATGCTAGCTGAGGCATAACAAGTCAGTGATGTCCATATGGTGTATGAGGTTTAGTGCCCCAAAGGGGCATTGCTGCGAGGTACGCCGTAGCGAAGGATGCCATAAATTTCGACAACTCCGCGCTGACATCGCACACTACACAGGCACATGGAAACCCGGCCGTTGAGACCGGGAGCGAAGCCGCCTCATCGCGCTCAATATTTGGGCACCTTAACATCTGATCTAGCGATGCGGGCACAAAACATTTTGCTCATTGTATTATCTTGAGTAAATATTAACAGAGAAGCCAGCTCTCGCGACTTGTGCAGCCAGACGGGGAATACACGTATACATATGGATCTACTCGAACATTGAGCATGGATTTTCCAACGTGACGCATTGGACAAGGCAAATGTTGTTATGTAAACATTTTCAGTTGGATATCAAGAAACTCTACGTCAATGAAACAATAAAAAGTATTAGGATCGTTAATGCTGTCATCAAGTAAACTAGTGAGTGGGTGCTTTGCATAGGGGAAGAACAGCACCCACAAGAGAAAATCCAAGGAACTGCGTTTTTTTCTAGACCATCGCTCAAGAGCTGCAGAGTTAAACTGACGCTGCCTCAGCTCAATCTCCTCAATACCTCCCCGTTTCTCAATGAAATCTGCGCTGCTCTAGCCACGTGTTTAAGTTTTTACACAATTTCAAAATTTTCATGACAAAAGGAGAAAAAATGTTTTTTTTTTTTTTTTTTCTTCAAGATATTCAAAGTTTCCAGACATTTTGCGCCTCTACCCCAGCGCATTTGTGCAGAACATGGGCGCACCGTTCGATGCCTCTGTAAGAGGTCATTGGTTGCTTCGGCGGTGCTATCAGCTTCCATTCGGGAATATTCGTACCGTGCGTGTTTCCACACGGAACAACACAACTCCGCACAACGCAGCTTTGTGGCGATAAATGTAACCGGAACCACTGTGTATTTACTATTTGGCCGACGTTGCAGATATAGCAGGGGGCGCGAGTTTGTCAAGCTGTCGACAAGGCAGCTTTTTTCTCTCGCCCCCTCATGTGCTTTCAGTACGTGAAATAAACGAAATGAAATGAAATGAAACTGTGGGAGCTCCTCCGCGCGCCCTCCTAACACTCCTTGAAGTCTGTGCGCCTGAACTGAAGCTCTCCCTCAACCTCTGTTCGGTTCTCTATCTGTCCTTAAGGTAATATAAACACAGCCTTACACCTTGCGGCTCTGGAGTTGCAAGCGACATGACGAGCACTTCTGCCCTTGCGCTCACCTATAGGCTTATCAAGCGTAGTTCCTGCTTTTTAGGCGCCCTTCACTGTGCAAAAGAGAGCAATGAGTTGCCGACGCTAAGGGCCGCTGTCGGGTTTATGAAAGGTAATTTCAGTAGTCATTAATTGCTGTTACTGTTAGAATAGTGCGCTAAATAATTACATTACGAAATTGCCAGGTCACAAAAGTAATGCATAACATTACAAATTACCAGCCAAAGTAATTGCCTTAATGTCATGTAATTACACCAATTCAGTTACTACCATGTCTGGCGCTAAGTTGAATTAAGAGCAGCCAGGGAAGCCATGCGCGCTGTCTAGCCTGAAAGAACGAAAAGAACGGTCGGTCATATAGGCACGGGCAAATTCTGCAACCAAAGGCGCTCTATAGGAGTACAGTGAGCCCCTACTGTCTTTGAACTATCCTAAAATATCCTATCCTGAAGCGAATTGATTTCTTTACAAACTTCTTATTAGCGCCCTTGCAACAGCTGGCAGTACTTGGGGGCGAAATGAGCGGTGCAAGGGCACCGGCACGAACGGGGTATGGCCATACACACGGGAAATACAGAAAAGGCGTCTTATATATAACTGTGTGCTCTTTCTACATTGTCACATGTTCTCGCTGAAGGCTCTCCTGACTTTGCTTACTCTTTTTCTTGCTTCAAACTTCGTTTCACTTCATAGAGTACACACGCATCAACGAAGTTTAGTGCGAGAAAAAAATAAGGTCCCCTTTATTCAGCATGCACTGCTTGCACATATAGATGGTAATTCCGGGAGCGAGTCCTTTGTTGATTAAGGATATGTACTTCCAGCTATTTAATAAAGCCCTGTTACAAGCTGGGCGAAATTGAAGCGTAAATAAACGCCCCCTCCTCCTTCTTCCAGAGCACGCGGAACACGACAAAAGAGAGACAAAAGAAAGTTATACGCCGCGCGGCCCGAAGTGTGCGCCGGCCTCTAATGACTCGCCCATCAGGTAAAAACGCGGCTGACACCGAACGAGGAGGCCAAGGGGGGAAGGAAGGGCCAGGCGATGCCAGGAGCGCGTGCACTCCTTCCGCGCGGACGAACAACACGCAAAAAGCAAAATGAGCAAAGCAGAGCGGGCTGCCTGTTTTTGTTTACGAACCATCGGCACAGAGAGGGAAAATTTTCTGCTCATTTGGGCCCGGCAGCACCGCGCCAGCCTAGCCAGCAAATGCACCGGTGCCTCGAGTCGCCGCTCCGTTCTTGCTGCTGCTCGGCCAGCCTGCAGCCCGGCACAGCAGCGTGTTCTTGGCTCGCAAAGTTGGGGCCGCTTTGCTTTCTATTTTTCTATGTTTTTCACTTGCTCGCTACGCAACATGTCTGCACCTGACAACGGCATTAAACCCTCTGCGAACTCCACTCATTCGTTGGTACGTGCTTTTTTTTTTTTTCTTCTTTCTTTTGCCCCTTTCGCGTCTCCTCATTGTACGAGGCCAGAGTGCTCGAACGCTAGAGGCCGCTTTACTCTCCACGCTTTGAAGAACGCAAGATAAATGGTTTCGCACTTTGAGTCCGCTTTTGCAAACAAGGGATTACGTTAAGGTCGGGTAGGAGCACTGTATATCGTAAACCAGCCTTCCTTGTCGCTACTGCTCTTGCTCCTCGCTGCAGAAAATGAATGAGGTTGTGTGTGTTTACGACGGTTTTTAACATTTACACCGAATTCACTTTCGATAAAGTGGAAGCTGCTATTACTTCGCCGTTCGAGGGAAAATTCTAGATCGGTGATGTTCACGTGAATCGATGCAGTATGGTAAAGAACGGAGTACGAGTAGAGCAGCAGCATCTTTATTAATGAGAAGAAACTATAAGAATCCAGTTTAGCTCTTCTTGACTGGAGAACGCCAAGTGCTTGACATGGATTAATTCCAGCGCCTGCGAATTCGTTGCTCCTAACTGGATAGCGGAAATCGGCGTCTTGAACGCTCGGCCGTGGCAGTGGAGAAGTATATCAAGAAACACTTTCAGTAGCACGAAAGTAAATTGTTTGGGTTAGTTCGGTTAGTGGGATTTAACGTCCAAAAGGGACTCAGGTTATGAGTAACGTCGTAGTGGAGGGCTCCGGAAATGTCGGCCAATTGGAGTTCCTTAACCTGCGCTTACACTGCTTAGTACATGGGCGTGTAGCTTTTCGCCTCCGTCGAAAAGCGGCTGCCGCGGCCGGGATTTGATACATCGTAAATTAGTTCAGCATTCGGGGAAGGAAAATGGAGAATGAGGAAAAAAAAAAAAAAAAAGAAAGGTACAAGCTTACGAGCACACTTTCAATCAATGGATACATCAATTCACAAATTAAGGTGTACAAGTGCAACATAAAAAATTCTGCCCCATATCTTTCCTAGCAGAATTCTTAGCTGCTATAGAAAAGATCTGAGGTTATCTAAGGGATGTTTTTAACAAAGACTTTCTATGTGCTTGCAGAGCAGGCCACAACATTGTAATATGACAGAGCCTTAAAAGTGCTCCCATCCTATACTTTAGTTAGCTCCAGTCGGGATGTATTAACTTCGCTTAGCAGATTTGCTAATTTTATAATATCGCAATATTGCGCGCTCTACATAAAGGTGAGCTATTTAAAGACCTTGTCAGTAAATAAAATAAAAAGTCCGGTTGTAGCGTTCATGTGAACGTGTTTGACTCCTTTCCTGCCACTCTTTAGCGTTCCTCGCCTTTACGCTATGCGTCAACAAAAAGCAGCGCGATGAGGCTGACTGCTCGGAGCCATCGCTCTCGAGGCGCTGAGCCCTGTTCATCCAGACAGACCTACGGAGCCGAGCCTCGCCCACACGCCCCACGCAAGGGTGTTTCGCCGCAGCACACCATCTCGCGTGAAGTGGTTTGGTCGCTTTTTACTCCGCATGCTCCTCCGTCTCACCTTTTCTGGGCAACCCGTCCGACGAGTGTCATGGCGTCGCCCGTGTTGTGAGTTACCGGTGGAGCGGCGGCCAAGATAGCCAGGGTAATTCTCGGCATTTTCTTATCTCTCATTGTCCCTTCTGTCGCAGTGTATTGCAGTCGAGATCACAGCTCGTGAGCGAGCGAACGTGCCGTGGCGCGCGCGCTGTACGCGTGTGTTTTGCGTATCGTTTTGCCGTGCCGCGCCGGCGGCCTGGTCAGCAGCACGGGGCACCTGTTACGAGGGCCGCTCTTTTACTCTTTGCTCGCGCCCTTCGTCGCTAGCACATTCCCCGCGTGTTCCCCTGGCTAACGTCGTCGTTTCGCCGCGACTGCCCTTTTATCTCCGCTAGCGATGTCCGTCTGTTGTCGCTAGTTTCAGCGCCTGCCAAGGAGGAATGCGGCGGCGCGTTTATTTTGTTTTCGTCCGGAGCGCGACGTGAGGGGCAGGCCACTTCATACAAACCGGCGAGGCCCGGCGCGGAATGACCTGGCCTCCTCCAGCGCTTTTCGCTCCGTGGTTGCTGCGGTCTTCGGGCTTCAGGAAGCTCTGCACGTTCTTTGGCCAATCACAGAAAGCGGCGAGCAGAGCCCCGCGGCGTTGCTTATAGTGAAAGGATACGGTACGAATGCCGCGTTTGAGCGTCCCGTTCTGTTTACGGCCGCTGACGTGCATGTTTCTTCAAAGCCCCTGCTCAAAAAGTTTTCTCGCCCGCTGGCGCGTTTATGTTTGAATAACCTCATGCGGCTGTTTTGCAAAAATAGCCGCAGTAAAACGGGATGCCGTGACGTTGCTGTGCAAGTGTACGGCATATCACAGTGGCCGCAGGTATCTGCACACTGCTTACGCTCACCGCGTTAGAAATTCCGGGATCTCGTGGACATTTAGGGCAATTTTGTTATTGTTCGTGGAAGATGTTCGCAAATATTTTGAGCGCGTACTTTTGCAGACGTCGAGACGCGCTTGCAAGCAACTTTATGAGCGCCGTCAGATCTGCTCGGTAGAGAAACGGAAGCGATGCTTTGCGAATTTCTGCCTCGTTTCCTAGCGCCTCAAAAAGCATGCTGCTTCGCTGCCATGTCATGTTACTCTGCTTTCCTCGAATCATTTGTCTGTCGCCGCGCAACACGGGTCGTAACATCCAGTGCCGTTAGCTTCGCGGTCTGCTCGCCGCGGTGTTGTTCGACCCTGCTCCGAGTGGCAGCCCGCGGGTGTTAGCTAAGAGGGTCCGTGTCAAGAATGCGCCGCTGAGGCCGAGGGGAGCCCTCGCTGACTGTTTTTACGAGCCGAGGCTCTCACAGGGACCACGAGGGAGGGAACCGCTGCATGCGAGGGCGTCCGCGCGCGCGGTTTCCGGCCCCGTGGAAGCGGCTAATGGACACCGGCGCCGGCCCTGGCTGTGTCGAATGATGCGAGCCGCCTGCCTCAAGGCCAACCGCGACGCTCGTGCGCGCAGCTCGCCGGACGGACCGCGGCCTGATTTAGCCCTTCGGGTCGGCTCATTTACGGCGGAAGCGCCCAGAGCGGGACCACGCCGAATAATGGATGGCCGCCGAGGCCCCGCCGGTCGCGCCGCGGTCTCGATGACAGATCGGCCGCTGACGGGTCGACGATCCCCGCCCGGCCGACGGGCTCAAACTGCGCCGCCCTTCCCTCATCTGGAGCCTTGTCCCTTGTGCAAGCGCCGGAGGAAACACGTTGTTTTCCCTGCCGTAGGCTAATTGAGTGCTCCGCCATGCCCCTCTGGCTGTCCGACAAACCGATCCGCGCTGCCTTTTGCAAATTTTCACTGAGTCGATTTTGCTTCAAGTCTGTTTCGGATACCCAATCCGCATTATAGCAGACGACTTCACCGAGAAAAAGTAAAAACAAAATGCGCGAAAGGCTAGACTCGGTGGTATCCTCTCGGGCATCATGATTTCGTTTTCTGACGGCAGGTTTTCTGATATTTTAGTTTTCTGGTGGGTAGTCGGTCCGGCTGGCAAGCATCGCGTGAAAGTTACATGTCGGCCATATGGCATCACGGAAACACGTTGTGTGTGCAAGACTTTGCTGAAGTCCTTTCAAGTAGCCGACGAGATATGTAAGTGCTTTAAGTGACATGATTCTGCAGTGGTCTTCATTAGTTGAGGGGTGATTATCCACTGATGAATTGCTTGCTGGGTTTTTCTTCTTTTTTTTTTTCGGTTGTATTTCCAGTGCAGTCATTTTTCATATGTTAATCAGTCATCTGCTTATAGAAGGTTCCTTGATGCGATATGTTCTCGAGTACAACTTCGTGTGAGTACAAAAGGCCCTCGGCCGTGGTATGCAAGTGGTTCGACGCGCGTTTTCATCATGCGTACAACAGCAATATCTTCGGGCTTTACGGCACACATATAAGAAGAAAAAATTACCCTTCTCCGGCCAAGAGTCGCGAGGAATCTTTCATTTCGCTCCGCGCGCGAACATGAGGAGAAGGCAGTCGGTCCTTTCCTTTTCTATTCAGCAACCGAGGCGGCAGACAACGAGAAGGTCGGAAAAATGTGGGCGTCACCGAAACGGTTGAGAGGCCCGCGCGTTTTCCACGCTGTCGTCTTGGCGAATGCGCCGCGCGATTTGCAGTGCAGACCTAACAGCGGCGATCGATTTTTGAATCTGACTCTGCTTTCCCGTGAACTTCTAAGCACATCGGACTCCTTCGCCTGCCTCTTTTTTCCTCCGCTATGTCTGGGCGGCAGTGACGCGAGTGCGCCGCGACGTCTTCCGCGCGTCGCGCGTGAAGCAGCAGCAGCAGCGCCGGGGGAATTGTGCTCGGCGCTTCAAGCGGCGCCGGGAAAGGCGGGCGGGCGGCCCTATTTAGAGCAAATAAAGAAGGCTGCGGACAAATCCGAGCAGCGCCGCTTTGTCGGCAGCCCAATACATCACCCCGAAGGAGCCAGTCGGGTGAAGAAGCAGCAGCGGCGCATTTACAGAAGCGAGCTCCACCAACTCCTTTCGCGCGGAGTTGGCTAGACGCAGTCGTGCTTCATGGCCGCGCTGGTCGGAGATGATCGATTTCTTTTCCCAGCTCATATGGGCGGCTTCTTTACTTGGCAAGTTGCCCCCTTTTTACTTTTTTGTTTCTCTATTTTGGTGTTTCCCACTCTCGCGTCTCGGGCGCGAACCCTCCTTCCTGTTATGTCGCCCACTCTCCCCGCTTTCATTTCGGGCCCTGGGTTCCCGCGCACTCGGATTGGGCTCCGCGGCTCTCTTCCCTGCGAAGAATATCGAGTTTCTGCGAGGAATCGCCCGAGTCGCGGAACAGCCCCCCTCGCTGCTCGGCTGGCATGTCTCCTTCTTCCGGCCTCTCGCGTTGCGCGGGTGAAGAGACAATTTGCAGCACAGCTAGTGTCCGTTCGCCCTGGCGCCGTGGACCCGACACTGCAGTGATGTGCGCCTCGTGTCGTTGTTGGAGCCACTTTGGCGGGCGTCTCATGTGTCCTGCGCTGGGCGGAAAACAACTCGCCTCCCTGCGGCTGACGCTACTTTGCATGACCTCCGTATATAGACGCTGTCAGCTCCGATGGGGACACCCGAGACGCGGTGACAATGCCCTCAGAGGCTGAAGACGAGGCACACTGATCAGACCCTCCGCTCTTTACTCAGCTTGAGTGGCTCGCAGAAAGTTCCCCGATTGAAGTGTACACATAGCAGTAATTCCTAATACGTGCCTGGCAAAAAGTTTTTCTTTCAATTAGTGCTAAATATTATGCGTAACAGTTAACCCAGATGAAGAGATTTGGGGATGGAAGTTTCTTATTTCCAGTATCTCGACCCCTCTGGACTCTACGTCGGAGAAAAGTAGAACTAATTAAACTATGTATTTGCGAATAGCCCCCATCTTAGGCTCCGACAGAACCTTTAAAGTATCTACAAAGATGGTGATAAAAAAAAAAAAAAAAAAAAAAAAGGTAACGTAGAGAAGTTATTGAGAAAAAATGTATTTCCCTCCTACAGTGGTAGTGAGATGTCGGGAAACCGAGAGAGGCATGCACCCTCGCCCGGTGCAATCGTGTTGCCGGCAGGCCTTTTTTGATAACAGCGTCGCCGCTCGGCAACGTTCCCGCTTCTAGCTGTAGTCGCGCAATGGTTCATAGTCGCGGTGAGCTTCGAACTTTTGACAAAGAGCGCGTAATTCATGCAATGAGCCATTTATTTTTTTTTTTTTTGTTACACTACGAAATATATCATAATGGCTGTTTTCCTTTCTAACATGTATCTGAAATCATATGCTTGCATTCTGAGGCGCCCAGTACAAAATCTGCCATGTTGCAACAGGCACCAGTAAGTGAGCTTTAAACGAGACGGCGAATGGAAAATAGATCCAGCAGTGGTGGAATCCGGGCTCGCGCACAAGGCGTAATGAAGGATGCTGAAATCAGCTTAGCCGATTCCCTGTCTTAAACGTAAGAAAGTGAAACTGACAGAAACCGTTGCCATAACAGTCAACCGCCATATTTTTTGCTTAAACATTGCGCGAGACACTCGAGAAATGAACTCGCGTATGATGACGAAAGCGTAGCTTCGCGCCTTAGGCGGTACGCTCCAAGAGGTCCCGAGTGCTGGTCACACTCCATGGTTTCACCAGGACAAAATATTTTGAAGCGTGAACGCAACGAAAGTATGGAGGAAAGATTAAAGAAAGCCGAATGGCACAAACGCTGACTAACAATTAGAGCCTCTGTGTTCTAAGGTAGAGAGAGAGAGAGAGAAAACTTTATTTGTCAGCGATTGGTATTTGCCTTGGGCTGCATTCAGCTGCTCCAGGTGGCCGGCAGTCCAAGTCTGTCCGCGACCTCTTGCGCTCTTGCCGAGGCCCGGGACTGGACGTCTGGGTCCCGGCTGGCGAGAACAGCTTCCCAGTGTTCCAGTGAGGGAGATGGTACTAGATCTGCCGGAGGCGGATACTCCGCGCAGTCCCAGATTATATGGCCTAAGGTGGCAGGCTCGCCGCACAGTTGGCAGTACGGATTTACTATATCGGGAAAGATATTGGCATAAGTCCAAGGGTTTGGCTGCGACCGCAATCTTCGCCTTGCAGCTCAAGGCAACAACAACAAAAATATCAAGTGGCATATGCATAAGCCACAGGTAAGTTACTTGACAGCTCGTGCACTCTGCACGATGTGCCGCCGTGGCCACGCACTAGACACGTGTTCACGACTTTGATGATTTCCCGCTGCGATTTTTATTCTTTTTCTTTCTTGCCAATTTGTTGAAAACGCTGTTGTATAGAGAAAGATTTAACACCATGAAAGAGCCGTCAAGTTTTATGCATAAAAATAACCGTATTAGGCTGGCCATCTGAGGAGACAGGATGCTTTGAAATGTCTTTCGAAATCGGTTCACGACCGCTTATCGCATCTGGCTCTCGGAGAGCTAGGTATACCGAGGTCGATATAAGCTCAAGCTAGGCAAGGGCAGCTTCACTGGAACTCTTGGGAACGCAAATGGCGTTGGAAATAAAATCGCGGGATAGTCCCCTTTCTGCGGCATTCTCGACTGACATTGTCCGATCTACTTCCCAGGAAGATTCGTCTGGTTCCTGTACGAAGTTACATATTTTAATTGCCCGGAACGGTCAGCACTCGAATCGTTAGAACGGAGAGTTCTGATAACCGGCTCGTGACATTGGGAGCTGTTAGAGGCAAGCGTATGGTCAGCAGCCTAGCGCGGCCTAATGTATAAGTGACTTCGCGGGCATTCGTTTTTTTTTTTTTTTTTGTTTTGTTTTTTTTTTCTGATCTGTTATTACAACATATTTGGCTCTCGACGGGTTGAAACGTAATGTTGTGTCGCTGTTGGTTGCTTATCTGTATTTAGAAAGATTTGCTTCCACCTTTTTTCCAGTTCAGATTCGTCAGTTCTAAGCTGCTTTTTGTTCTGCTGTCCTGTGTTGCTCCCTATTCTTTGGGGAGATTACCAATTGTCGCTCTTAATGACTCAGCTATAAATGATGTAATATAGTTCACAGCGTTCTCTCTATCCAGGCATTTTCCCTCGGCATCTCGAATCCGTACCATCCTTCCTTGTTTCTCTTTACACAGCAAAGCTTATGTGGTTGCATACTTTTCTTGCCTCATCTTTAGTTGAATAGCTACCTTCAGCCATCTAGCGATCAGTGGACTGCTTTATTTTACCCTAAACAAGTCATGTACCTCCAGTTTCTTTGTCGCATAGATTCCCATATTTTAATTAACCGACTGGCGCCACCTGCTGGCCGCAAGTAGCGAGCACAGCATAACTCGGGGGACATTTGAAACTGGTAATTTTGAGAAAATCGGAGCGTTCAGAAATACTGTGCACGAGCATGGTGACAATCAAGGCTGGCTCTTCCCCCTTGCTGCAAAATCTCTCCACTGCCTCCCTCGAAACCGGCCCTGCCTGAGCTCACCACTTATTTCAGGTGGCCGTGGGATGGCTCTAGTAACGTTGAGTGGGGTGCGCTCAAAATTCCCGCTTTGATTTTGAGGGTTCAGCGTCACGCGGCTCGTGGTGGAAGACGAGCAAAATAGAAGCCTTCGTGCACATTTCCTGGACTTGGTTGCAAGGCAGCACATACTAGCCATCCAGGCCAGAACATCGCTGGGCTCGATCGATCCTTGCCGTAATTCTTTCTGATTTAAAATATGCCAGCCGTAGTGTACCGTCGCTTTTTGGCGAATGAGTCAGCGTGCGTTCAGAGAGAGGTCGAACATGGTCTGCATGTTGTCCAAGCAGCTCGGTGGGATTTTCGCAGCTCATTTCAGTGCGAGTTCTGAGCATTTGTTTAATAATCGAAATACTGAAACACTTCACGCGTCTCATGCTTGTGTAGATGACATTTACGTTTAGAGCAAATACTCTCAGAAGACCTTGTTTTTGAGGAGAGTTATGTGAAGAAAGAAAACACAAGAGTGAAAAGAAAAGAGGCGCAGATTACAGCTCCTACCCTAAACGGGACACTAATCAGTTCTCTGCAGGCCGTTGGTTGTTTTATTATGACGTGCAGACAGTGTAATCGCATTTTTTTTTTTTTTTTGTGAACTGAAAACGCGCGAGAGATTTCAAGCTTTGAAATACATCGTTCCACTCGGCCGCCAGGGTGGCACAGTGGTTACGGCGCTCGAATACTGTGCCCAAGGATGCAGGATCGAATTCGGCTGCGGCGGCCGCTTTTCGATAAAGGCGAAAAGCAAGGCGCCCGTGTGCTATGCGATGTCAGTGCACGTTAAACAACCCTAGGTGGCCGAAATTTTCGGAGTCCTCCTCTACAGCATCTCTAATAGCCTGAGCCGCTTTGGGACATTAAACCTCATAAACCAAACCAAGCCAGATGAAGCGTGAAAATGCCCTCTCTTTCTATCAGTACTGATACTGCGTCTTGCTGCTGTTGACGCGGCGTTCCGTCGGGCCAACGTACGATCGCCGACTGCGCGAGAGAAGGTTTCACGCATAGAGTGAAAGAGCAGCAGAAGTAACGATTCAGTAGTCCGCGCTGCTCCAAATGCGCCGGATAGAGGGCGGTGTGGTGCGCACCCACACAGCACATACTGAGTGCAGTCCAAACAATCTCTCGCACTCGAAGCGCCATTTACGGCGCTCCTCTGAGGCCGTTGTCCGGGCCACAAGTCACCGGCGGCCTCCTTTCGCTGTGACGCTCAGACGCGGTTTGCGAACTCGTGTGGGCCCTGGGCAAATTGATGCGGTGCACGGTTCGTGGCGCTGCTAACAGTGCGGAGCCTTTAGATAAAACCTGTTACAAGAGAACCGCAAATCCCGCGAGCTACGGCCGTGCTAGGCTTCAGAGCGCCAAGTAATGTAGATTGAAATTAAGGAAATGGGAAGCACGACAAGGACGATGAAAAAGAAGTAAAAGCAAGCGAAGGTGATCTGACCATCCGTATTTGAAAGTAAACAGCGCTCGCGTGCCCGAACGGAATGAGGGCGCGATATCATCAGCAAAAGAATTTAGACTATTTTGCCCCGAGCTGATGGTTCGCTCTTCTACCTTCCATAAATTTTGTTTTACTTTTTTTTTAAGTCGCATAAATTGGTTTTACATTTTGCATTTTTTTCCCTTCCCTGTGCTATCTCGGCTTTGTATGCGTAACACGGCAGCGAAAAATTTCGCTTATGTCTGCGACCATTTGCCCCGCACTGCTGTTCCCGTTGAAGCCTGAATACCAACCAATTAGTTAAAGGTTACCGTCTCACCGTTAATAACCGAAGTAAAGTGGCCTCTTTAGCTAGTTTAATGACGGCGGTTGCACGCTCACTAAACCGGCTACAAGTTCAACCAAGTGATCTAAATTCTAAAGGCAACAATGCGGTCACAAAGCAATGATACAAAGGCGCATGCGCAATGGTCGTCGCCTCCGTCATCTCAGCGGCGCCAATTTTTGCTCCTTTTCATTTCGGCTCCGTTTCTTTCCACCGTTTCCACTGCTCCAGGCGTGAATGCAGCCGCGGGAAAGTATAGCGTCGATCTGCGTCGAAGCGTACCAAAGTATCCTGCACACTTCCCTCGCTGTGACAGGGCCTAGGCGGTGGGCGTAGTAGCTGCGGGAGAGAAAGAGAGTCTGATGAGGCCGTGGTACCGCACGGATTTGCCCTGAAATTTCAACTGCCTATCCGATACTTATACCCTGGGGCATGAACGACTACCTTGAGCTCCTTCGTCTGCTCGTTGTAAAATGCAGAAATTCTGACAGATGCGATGGAAAGTCTACGCGGAGGATGTGAAACCGAACACGTTCCTGAGATCCGAGCGTAATGGCGCGCGACCGTGCGGTGATCGGAGGGCGCGCTGCGCTCGCTCCTGCGGCTGAACGCTAACGGAGTGCTCGTGCATATCCGCACTGCGCTTTTTTATTTTCTCGAGGCGGCACTAAACTGTTATCGCAGCGCTCTCTTTCGTTTTATGCTGGCTTCGCTCGTACACATTGGCAGCGTTCGGGGTGTGTACCATCGACCAAAAAAAAAAAAAAGATGCGCTTGCGGCAATGCCCCCCCTCCCTGCCGTTTTTTTTTCTTGCAGCGGGGTGATGTCGCACGCCAGTGTAGTAATACAAATGCCTCGATGATCTTGGCATGAAAATAGCCAGCAACAAGCAGGACTTTAGACTCTGAAAATAAAAAGATAAAAGGCTAAAAACTATAAAGTAGGCCTCACCAGTAACACCGTTTTTTAATTACCAGAGAATTGATTGTTTTATGAATATAAAAAAATTTCTAAATTGGACTTCTCACACTAATGGTGTAAAATGCCAGCTCGATTGGTAAAATCAGTCTATGGTGTGGTTTCGCGTCCCAAAGCAACGGATCGATGGATGGAATACAAGAGCGTCCCCTTTGAAACGGGGTGGTAGCAGCAGCTATCATGCTCATTTTTCTCCCTATATCTTAATTATTGTTTTAGATTGGTTAACTATACCATCATTCTATTTATAGAATTTTTGTTCCTACATTACTAACATTATATCACTTCTCTGCTTTTAAGCCACCAATCTTCCAGTCGTTTTTTGCTACCTTCCACCGCCGGTTTATTCACCCGGCCACTGTTATCTCTAAACCCCAGAGCTTTAGGAACAGTGACTGCGCCTGCATCGACTTCCGGATGGGTACCATTACATTCTAGTATAATATGGTCAATTGTTTCACTGGAGTTACCACATACAGCACATGAGTCATCTTCATTGTTAATTTTCTTTTTGTAGCTGCGTGTTCTAAGGCACCCTGATCAAGCTTTAAAAAGTAGGGCACTGCCTCTTGAGTTATCAAAGAAAGCTTCCTTCCTAATCTGCCTTTTCCACTTTCGGTATAATTCCACACTCTATTTCTTTTCCATCGAATTTATCTAATTTTTACCTTCTGTGTTTTTCGCCTGTTGTTTAACGCTCTTTATTTCTTCGTCCTTGTGACCAGCATACTTACTGGTTAGTTTCCTAGTTCTTTTCCTCCATTGTGAGTCAACGCTTTTTAGATAGAGGTATTTAAATACCTTAGCTGCCCATCTGTTACTGTCCAATATCCTCAGGCGTTCCTCATATAATATTTTACTCTGAGCTTCCCGTACTTCGAAAGATGCCCAGCCCATATCTCCCTGTACCGCCTCATTTGTGGTTTTGCCGTGGGCACCCAGTACTAATCGTCCAATGGCTCTCTGATTTATTTCTAATGTCGACTGTACCTCTGATTTTAGGCACAAAACCGCATTTCCGAAAGTAAGTCCGGGCATGCACCATAATTCCTTTCTCAGGAAACTTAGGCTGTGAGAGGCGCCGTGGTGGATGACTCCGGAAATTTCGACCATCTGGGGTTCCTTAGCGTGCACTGACCTCACACAGCGCACGGAGGCGAAAAGCGGCCGCCGTGGCCGGGATTCGATCCCGCATCCTTGGATACAGTAGTCGAGCGCCCAACCACTGCACAATAGCGGTATAGGCCGGTCAACTCAGTCAAGCACAGATTGCGTATACTCCTGGTCAGTATACATGGCATTGTTTGGTTCTGAACTTTGAAGTCAGTTTTCTCTTCGCAGGAGGTACACTATACAGTAGTCCGAAATGTCTTTTTCAAATAATATCAGATTAGTGGTTCCAAATCGAAACTTCTTTCATCAGTGTGCAGACTTCCGATGATGCCGCGACTTTATCTCTGAGCTTTGGTCTGCGTAAAACGGTCGCAAGTTATGTGTGCTTTTTTTTTTTTTTTTTTTTAAACTGAATACTGCTCCTACTTCCGTCCACTATTTTCTGTTACACAGAGGCTAAGCCTGAGAAGTTGACGTGAAAACTGCACAGGGTGCATGGAATGCCGCGTTTGCCTGCAGCGCACTTGCCCCTTAGCTTTGCGCTTCTTTTCTCTTTTTTTCTTGCGTACGACTCACTCGCGTCATATTTTGTGTCGCGTTAAATGTTTGTCATTTGCAATTAGGCAATGGTGGGGTAGGGGACACACTGAGTGTATAATCTTCGCAGAACTGACGATATTTGCTTGAAATTAGCGAGAAGGAAGGTAAGAGGATATACAATCTCCGAACTATGTCTTTATGTGGCTTTCTAGGTGCATTCCTTATGTCCGGGCTCCATCATATAGTAAAACTAGTATAGTATGATTGAGGTTATTGATCGACACGGAGGCCTTTTCGACGCGCACACGCGGATGTTCCAGCGTGCCACTCATCCATGAAGTATCGCGAGAACGCGTTTGCACCTTCTTCGCCTTGTTTGGGCTTTTGCTGAACAAAGCTTGCAACATTTGACACACTTTATCAGAATAAGCCTGTTAACAGCTGTTGGCATCGCCTGTTGGCGCAAGACGAAGTCGAAAAGTTTTATGGCGTACTGAGCCGTATTTATTTGCTTTTTTTTTAACATTTTATTAACTTGTATTTTTTATGTGACGAAACCTCAACTACACACATCTTTCGCTTTGAAGCTAGAGTGACGCCCTGCCCACTTTTTTATCCTCAGACTATAGTATTTACCATCTTCTCCGTTCTTAGCATTACTGGATGCCCCAGCAGACTTACCACAGAAAGCAGCTACTGTTGGCGATGACTTCCAGCACGTAAGAGTAAAACTTGCGACCTGTGATGGCAGCTAAGGCTTGTACTACTCGCTGGTTTCTTCGGCTTTTCTCGCGATGTACTTGTAGATGTTCTACCTGTTCCCAATTTGTCTGAAAGTTTTTCTTCTGATGCGCGCTTCTCTAATAGATGCGATGCGTCGAAGCCTCGCTTGTGGGGTCGAAACTTGAAGGCCAACGAATACACTTGGAATCAGATTATTGAGGACAGCACTTTTAGCTATGGAATATAAAGTAATAGGGAATAAATAGGGAGATTGCGTTAGATTAAATCCGAGCTCCAATCACGAGGAGAAAATTGCCGAGGGAGCATGCAAGAGAAATTGCAAAGCGTACTCCAAGGAGACTGAAACATGGCCGCAATTGAAGGGCGTAGGGAGTCAGGAAATCAATAATAATCTTGCTGGGACAGGGTCACCGTAGCTGCCCCAAATAGAAACAGTCCTCTTGTGGACGAAAAGGGCTAATGATAGTATTAATGATTGTTTTATTCTTTGTAGAACGGGGAATAGCAGTGACACGGGAAGTTTCCAGGTTCTGTCCTGCACATGCGACTTGAGGAGACCGATTGCCAGTTACGTTCACTCGTTACTGGCGCTTGAATACTGATTTCTGCTGGGAATAGTTGTGTAGCAGTCTATCGTGTAAGGAAGCGACTCGGACATTGAGCACACACGCCTGTCCGCGATGAGTCGACGCGTCGAAGGAGCGCTTCCGGTGCCGAACACCCGGCGGTCATTACGCTCCTGCGCTGCCTCGGAAGAGAAGGCGATAGAGCGCAGCTTTGGCGTTTCTCGTTAAGCGAATATGGCTCCTGGAGGGGTGCTTCTCCGCTCGCCCTCACCTTGCTGCTGGAATATTCGCAGGCAGGATCGCGACAGCGGAGGGTGGGAGGGGCGGCCATTTTCGCCGTCGGAGCCTCGGGAGCGGGCGAATTTCGCGAGCGTCCGCGCATCTCGAGTGTCGGGAAGCCGTTCTCATGCAGAGCAGTAGCCGGCAATAAAGGGCGCGCCAGTGTCCACGCGTCGCTGTTTGAGCCGGCGAAGGCAGCTATTGACTGAAGCCGCGAGGCACGCAAGCACCGCGAGAGAACATGCGGCGGCGATGGGGTGCTTCAGGAAATGAACAGGGCCACCCTGTTTGTTCCTGGCGCTGGCTTTTATTAAGGGGCCGTCGCGGACGGAGCTCTCTCGGCTCAAATGTCCCCGGGATGTGTTCCCCGCGTGTTTGGCCGGCGCGCGCCTTCCTTGGGCCGCACTCCCCCGATCGCGAGTTCGCGTGCCGCCGATGCTGCTCCCCGTCGGTGCATCTGTCGCCGTCATCTTGCGCTGCACTTTGCACCTGGGGTGGCTACTGTATTGACGTGCTTCGTATTCGGTGTCTGCACATGATCCATTCGAAGTTTGTCGTACACAGAGTTGGCGAATATATCTCTGTGGTATAAGTTTTAAGCGCGTCCATCATCGCGCAGAGCCAGGCGAATTCGTAGCTGAATATATCACCGCCTTACGCAAGCTAGGTGGGGCCAGTAGTTAAAACAAAACACAGCTTTCTTTTGACGTAATGTTACATGACCGTTTGTTTTCGAAATGGCGGGCAGCGTATTTCAGCGACTGTTGTTGACGCAGAATATTTGATTTTCTCGGACTGCCTAAGTGTTCGTGATTACTGCAAAAGCAACCGCTAAAGAGTAGCGGGTGATGGGCGAAAATCAACAGAAAGCTCCAGAATGACCGCGAAATCGGTTACGTAATATATATATATATATATATATATATATATATATATATATATATATATATATATATATATATATATATATGTAGATATATATAGGGAGGGGGTTGAATCTCGAATGGGTCCGGTAGGTCATAAACTTGAAGTAGGTGACACACAATGAAAAAACAACACTTTAATCCGACGTTTCGGCCGGGGTCCGGCCTTTGTCAAGGAATGTAGAAAGAAGCTGTCGGTTCCCATTTCTTATATACATGCACAATCGAAACACGTGACCAGCCACTGTCAACAAATAAACACCAAAATACCAAAACAAGATTTCACACGCGTGATGTAATGGCGGTGCAAGGTATATAGACCGAATGACACGTGTTGCGCTTAGGTCATGCATCTTAATATGTTGCACAAAGAAAACAAGATATATCACTAAAGAGACTGTTGTCACTATCAGGGCACAAAACAAAATATCGCGAGGTTATAATGGGTGGAGTACATGTCACATTTAATCCTGCAATATTCAGGAGGGGGGGGATTGATCAACTGAAATATCATTCTCATTGGTAGGCGACAGTAGCAGATAACACGTCAGTAGAATTTAACAGTGAAATATAACTGTGATTTAGCGCGGTACACACACACACACAAAAAGTAAACAGTCACTCAAATCGCGGCATGGTGACAAAACTCGATTTTCTGGATAAGTTGTAATGATCAGTGCATGTTACGGCGGGAAGCAATATGACAGTGAGAAACTGGCAAACATGAAAAGATCAGTGCAAGTAAAGCATGACATACTGTGAGGGGCTTTGGGCTGTGACCGTAAAAGCGCAAGCGAAGAGGCAAACAGTGCAAAATGGAGCCAATGTCGATTAAACATAATATCTTTTAAGAAGTTGCCAATGGTGCTACTTCTTAAAAGATATTATGTTTAATCGACATTGGCTCCATTTTGCACTGTTTGCCTCTTCGCTTGCGCTTTTACGGTCACAGCCCAAAGCCCCTCACAGTATGTCATGCTTTACTTGCACTGATCTTTTCATGTTTGCCAGTTTCTCACTGTCATATTGCTTCCCGCCGTAACATGCACTGATCATTACAACTTATCCAGAAAATCGAGTTTTGTCACCATGCCGCGATTTGAGTGACTGTTTACTTTTTGTGTGTGTGTGTGTACCGCGCTAAATCACAGTTATATTTCACTGTTAAATTCTACTGACGTGTTATCTGCTACTGTCGCCTACCAATGAGAATGATATTTCAGTTGATCAATCCCCCCCTCCTGAATATTGCAGGATTAAATGTGACATGTACTCCACCCATTATAACCTCGCGATATTTTGTTTTGTGCCCTGATAGTGACAACAGTCTCTTTAGTGATATATCTTGTTTTCTTTGTGCAACATATTAAGATGCATGACCTAAGCGCAACACGTGTCATTCGGTCTATATACCTTGCACCGCCATTACATCACGCGTGTGAAATCTTGTTTTGGTATTTTGGTGTTTATTTGTTGACAGTGGCTGGTCACGTGTTTCGATTGTGCATGTATATAAGAAATGGGAACCGACAGCTTCTTTCTACATTCCTTGACAAAGGCCGGACCCCGGCCGAAACGTCGGATTAAAGTGTTGTTTTTTCATCGTGTGTCACCTACTTCAAGTTTATATATATATAAAAACGAGCAAGTGAAAGAGCGCCATGGGGAGCGCCCACTCGCATTCCGGACGAAACTCTGTTAAGGGGAGCACTACGCGTATCGCTGCTACAATTTTAAGAACACGATAGGCATCCAGCTGTTCCGGAAAAAAGCGCGCTGCATACAAAAAAAAAAAAGAAAAGAAAATCAGGCAAATGCAGTATCAGTATGAGGCCTCACCAATGCTGGAGCATACCGAGTGCATCATCCTAATAATGATTGTTCTAAATTTATTGCAAGCTCTGGAGGTCAGAACGTCAGGTTCAAGTAGACTCGGGAGAAGCTATGCCAGTTATCAGCGGCCAATAAGAAAAGCTGTAAGTCGCGGAGAGCATCGTCTTGGAACCGTCAGACGCAGAACGGGCGAAGCAAGGTTCTCACATCTCAGGAAGCTATGCCTGCGCCTATGGCTGTGCGTAGGCTGCGTTAAAATCCGTCCGTCGTGTGATAGAGACACGTAACTGACCAGTCACTAAATCTGATCGTTACGTGTGAGCGGTGTACATGAGGTCTCGATCGCGTTGCACACTGTGTCGGTTGGGCGCGTAGTTCGGTGACGAGACCCGCTTTCCTGTGGGTAGTCGCAGAGCAGGAGGAGCTGAGGCGGCACCTGCAGTGGCCATGGGCAGCCGCGTGACGCAGGCGACGCCCCTGCACTTCCCAGACAAGTCGCTGGCCGGAGTAGCGCGGCTGCTGGACGACCTGCACCGACTCATGGAGGACCGGGACTCGGCCGACGTCGTCTTCCTCGTCGGACGCGAAGAGGCGCCCGTCTACGCCCATTGCCTCATCCTACGCGCCAGGTGAGCCCTTCCTCACCCCTTCTCCGCTAAGCAGCCACACCTCCATGTGGCTGCTTAGCGCATGAGAGCCGCATCCGCTGCGCTCACCAACCGATGTCGCATTTTCGATGCCAATGCTCACAGCCACCAGAGGTTTCACCCATCACGAGACAACGCTGTTCAAACTTAGCTGCATAGTTTTTGTTTGTAGCCTTACGGCTACGCTCAGGTGAACGTTAATTAGTATTAGCTACTACCTTTTGAGGAGGTCTAGGTTTTTGTTTGCTCAACATGTCATTGCTGAAGCCATAGAAGTGATTGTATTCGTCGACCTCGAACGCGTCATGGGCCACTGGTTGTTGGTGACGTTATCACTAGCTTGGCGCTTATGGGAACGTGAAGAGCAGCGCACGTTTGTTAATGGAAGAAATTGCCTGCAGTCTGCGCCTTTAGTGGATAACGACGTGCGTAAGTCGTGTCCTTATCGCCGATAGTAAAATTGCAAAAACAACGGTGGTTACAGCAGAGTGTTTGTGCAAACGATGTCCCATGCTAGTGTTTTGTACAAGAATCACGAGGCACGGCTTAAAGACCTCTAATTTAAGCCTTACAAATAGTGAGTTGGAGATGTCCTTCTTACGGTGTGGTTTCTCTAACCGATTCGGCGTCTGCATGCTGACCAGTAAGCGCTTGTATTCCCTTGGCCTTCACTCTGCAGAGTTTCATAATTTGCGCATCTGGACAAACGAGCGTATATAAGTACTCATAAGGTTCACTTTCGTTCCTCGTTGAACATCAAACGCACACGGCAGAATGTGCGCTGCCCTGAATCGGACAGTACCGCTGGCACTCTGTGATGACGAATTTATCTGTCGTGCAGTGTGGCATATCGTACAAATTGTCATTACTACGCGACCAGGTGACGCCTTCGAAACTTGGTAATCTAGACAACAGCTTCGACGACAACCGCTCTTTCCCTCTTGCCGGATGGCGAGGCCCCGTTGTGGTACTTTTTTTTTTTTTTTTTTTTTCAGGGTGAATAAGAACGCCGAGTGAGTAATGAACATTTTGAAATCCGCGCAAGCGATCAATATTGATTTGCGTTACTTTCCTGTTTGCCCCTTTCTTGTCGCGTGTTCCTGACGGGGCTGCTATGCAATGATGCAAGGACGCATTATTTTTCCTGCCTGCGAGACCAAACGACCTCAGCCTCTTCCAGCTGTGCGCTTGTTGAAGTTTCTTCGGTTCGCCGTTTTAGCCATACGTACGTATTTCCCGGAGAAGTTACAGAGTGAAATTTCGTCGTTCATATTCTAAATCTGAGCATGTCAGCAGCTAAAGCGTGCGGCAGTCGGAACGGCGTTTTGCATTTTAAAAGGCGCGCGTTGACATTGGTGCAGTACTCGCACAAGAAGTCCCGTTGCCGTCACTGAAGTTGGCCGCAGGGTTCGTGTCGTTGTGCTCATTGGTCAGTCGCTGCATTCAGGAAAGCGCCCGACTTCGAGCACAGTCGATTGGTCGGCCAAAGTGTGCACGTGTTGATTTTGTGTAATAAACCTGCTACAGCCTCAACTGAGACTAGTAGTATGTTGTAAATAAGTAAATAAATGTCTGTCGCCACCAGTATGCTGCGCCCATCTAGCGTTGCGGCACCTTCACCGAGTGCATAAATTGTTATTAGCCTTACTGGCTGCAGCAAACGGTGTAGACAACGCTCTTGCGTTTATAGAAAAAAATTTGCAATTTTGTCACAACAATGTATTGCGGCACAATTTCGCGTGCTTCCGCTCTTTCGCTCACACGAAACGAGCGCGCGTACGCAGACTCCGGTTGAAGTCTGGGGCAAACGGAGTCTATGAACTGCAAAAAAAAAAAAGAAAAAAAAAAGTGTCCGTCCAAATTCTTTTCAAGCCCGTGCTTCGTCTTCCGCAGTTCCTCACGCGCGGCGTGATTGGAATGGAGTGCGGCAATGTCATGGTTGGGCGCCTTCCATGCGCAGTGGGCAGATGAAAAGCGTGGAATGGAATCGATGGATCGTTGCGGAATTCTGCAGCCCTGGACTTGTTACGGGCTGACGCGATCCTCTTCTGGCCACGGGAGTCGCGCAGCGTGCGAAATTGAGCGACGAAGTGTCGCTTCCTAGCAGCACTGAAAGGCTTTCCCACCTCGCCTTGTGCACTTCTGTCCATTCTTCCTCACGAAAAATGTTCCCGCCAGAACCGCCTCTTTGAGAGCATCCGCTCCTATATTGCTCCGAGCTCGAAGGCTACACGCTTCTCGCTTCTTTTTCCTTTCCTTCCTTTTGTTTCCTCTGCGTTCGTACCGGGAACGAGAGGCTCCTCTCGTGCTTTTCTCGTCACGGCTCGCAAGTTGGTTCAGTGAACGCTTATTGTTTGTTTCGTCACAAGGGGAGAAAAACAAATCAAGCGACTCTTTTCCATCAAGCTCAAAGTTTGTTCGCGACGGCGTGTTTATCGCTCATGGACATTGCGGGATTATATATATGTATACATCACGCACATGGTAGTAAGCGTGTGCATACTTCGGAAGAACGCAGGAGTTCCTTTCCATAAAAAGCGCATTACCTCCTGCACTGTTCGATGAGAAAATCAACAGGGAAACATCGGGCAGAAGGTGGCGACTGTCGTCAGCCGAAGCCCTCGACCTCTGAGTGCGCGCCCTTTCAAGAGCGCTGTGCACCCCTTCGCCCTCTCCAGCCTTTGCCGAGGGGCCACTGACTGCCAGGGGCGATGGGGGTGTGCTATATGCCACTCTGATTTAACCTTTGGCAGCTTTATCACCTGCTTGCCCTGCCTCCTTTCGTACTAGTGGCTGTTCAGGGCTTATAGGAAACAAAAAGTACGAGAAGAAACATTCAAGGCGTGTATGCATTTCTGTAGCACTGATTCTATTCTACAGCATTGATTTCACCGGAAATGTTTAGTATTTCGCTCCCGTCTTGACAAGGCACCTCCGACAGTTACTGGTCTCCGCCTCCTTCACATCAGCAGCCGAATGTCGCCTGTTTAATTAGTTTAAACTGATGACCTTCACAAGGTGCTTATTCAACATTGAATGACATTGAATAACATTCAGAATGGGGTACCGCTACGCCCATTTGCAGTCGGCATCAGAGACGGTTAAGCAAATCTCGTTTCATTCGAAACGCTTCCGGCATGGGATTATAGAGGGCCGTAGAACAGTGGTCAGTGACGTAGGAAATTACGTTCATCCCTAATGTAATCGCTCTCCTTGTCAAATATTGCACTGCGGTGGATCTAATAAATGCAGCTTTTAATGTTACCAGCTGATTTTCCAATACATGCTTTGAAAACAATAAGGTACTCTAAAACCTAACGCTCGTCAGCGGACCAGAGAACAATACAGCGTCGTTTGCAACGGGAACAAAAATATTCTGATTTTATTTGCCAGAGCATCTTGTTTCAAATTTAACTTAAATATTGCTGGGGGACACTTAGGCTCCGCTGCAGCGTAGCTGACAAACCGATAGATAAACACCCCGCTTTAACCAAGCCGCAGGAACTTGGCTGCGTAGGCTGTTTGTATGCCTTGCTCGGCATCCAAGAACACTGGAAGGTTCATTCGTATTCCAACTTGCCACCTTAAATGGGCAACGCGAGTTATATATGATTTATATGAATAAATATATATAGGATTTCTTTCGAGAAATCCTGCAAAAGACCTCACTAGAAGGTTGGCGAAAATACAGACTTGAAAATACGAGAGGGCACATCTAACATAAGAAACCGAACAATAAAAAAAAAAAAACCTAGAAAAGCTTAATAAATGAAAAGGCAACACGTATCAAAATACGTAGGAACAACAACGCTCAGAATGAACATAATGAAAAAGGCAACAGACGAAAAACTACACATCGCTCTCAATGTTTAAGTGTTCATGAAATGGTTTATTCATTTCAGGTGTGATTGTAGTAGGCAGCCGGTTCCAATCAATGATGATGTTGGATATGGAAGATTTAGCAAAAGCATCTGATGCGTTTCATTTTGAAAGGACGGCAGTGGTGTGCGAAGAGTTCTCATAGTGAGGGAAGGAAATCGTCGTAAAGCAACAGATGATGGCAAATGTTGCGACGATGGGAAAGTTATCACGAGCTTTTAACGCCGTGGCAGTGCTGAAACGAGAATATCTGAAAAATGTAACGATCAACACGATTTTGCAGGCATTCGATGTTATCTATAACGGAGGGTTGATCCGGGTGCCATATGGCTGAAGTTTACTCGATTTTAGAGGTAGTATAGGTAAATATATGCTTCCGCGCTCTTGCTTGGGAGCATGTCGACTGTTACACTTTAAGAGGTTAGGAGAATGGTTAGGAGGTGGTAGAATCAAACTAATATGATGGTTCGCGGGTTTAGTCGGACTGAAGGTAAGCTCCTCAATGCTTCTACTGCTTCAACTGTTTTGTTATTAATACAGTATGAAGTTGGGGTGCGACAAGAATTTCTTGTAAAGGAGGTTAGCTTTGTCTTGGAGTGGTTTAGGGTCATTAGCCACAATGAGCACCAAGAATTAATCGAGGACAGCTTGTAAAATACGGAGGTCAGTGTGGCTTTTTTGGTTGGGCACGCAACACAGTCATTAGCAAACGTTCTAATTTGTGGAGATACGAAATTTGATAAATCATTAATAACTATTAGGTGGAGCAAGAGACCAATCGAACTTCCCTGAGATGCACCACATGTGACTTGAGCCATTGAAGAATTTAGAGGCAATAACAGACGTCAAGTTAACGCGATATGATATCCACGCTAAAACCGGATGGTGAATATTAAGATGTGATAAACTGAGAAGTAGTGTATGGATATATGGCGGGGGAGGTGATCAAATGCCTTTGAAAAATTTAGAACCAAAGAATCGACTTCACTCCCGGTGTCATAAAGAAGTCGTTTGTAAATACAGCGAGCTGATGTGCCACAATAATATCGCTTGCGAAAACCGTGCTGAAATTTAAATATAATGTTTTGATCTTAGAGATAATTATGAATTGAGTTTGTATGGCGTGTTCGAGGAACTTCTAGAATGGGCAGGTCAGTGAAATTTGTGTATAGTTTAGAGGCTTGCAGCTGATGCCCGATTTGAAAACAGGCATTACTTTCGCTACATGTCAGTCGTGAGAGGTTGAGCCAGATGATAACGACTGCGAAGTACGTGCAGATAAGACCAGAAAAATAGATAGGTTTTAGTATTTTGTTGTGAAAGCCTAGTGCATCTGTGCTTGTGGTAAATTTAAGATTGGCTGAGAAATAAAGAATACCGCCTTCGCTATTGACTATTTGGGGGAACAGAATAATCTGGAAATGTGATTTATACTCTGGTCATTTAGGAATCGCCCGCATAGTTGACGCGAAATGCGACTTGAATGAGAGCGGTCCGTGTCATTGTTGCGGTGATAATGCGTGAGCATGCGGGCTCCTATTTCGCGAGTGCTTTGTGTTGGCTAAGTGAGTTCATTCACACCAATGTTAGTTTAGATTTCTTTATCCTCTTGCGGGGCTTGAAATCTCCTGCCGCTCTGTGTGACCGGCTCCATGCTACTGAGATGGCACTTCTTGCGCCTGCAAGCGTCTGACGAAACCAGTCAGGGGTTCGAACCTGTCCAAACCACAGCGCGAGAGACTGGCGAAGAGAAACACTGCGGCGATGTCCGAGTGGTGTAAAGCGCAGCAGGTGAAGTTGATCCGTTCCCGCCGTCGTAGGTACGAATCGCAGCCATAAGTATGGCAAGTTTGTTTTCTGCTTTCCCGGAGGCTGGTTTATGGTCACCGCCAGGTTTCCGTTCGACTGAATGTTCTAATGCTAACGCACGAAAACAGTCATATTTCGGTATCGCTGGCGACATTTGCGCCGATGAAGAAAAAACAACACCGGGGTTGCTATTACCATACTGTGTAAAATAAATCAAACCTTGTAAGGAAGTTTCTTCGCGAAGAACGGCGCCGTCGGCACCGTAATGTGCGAAAAAACTTTCTGGTGCAGTTTCGCTATTTCCGCTGTCAGTAGTAATCTTCTTTATCAGGCTGTGCCTTTGCGTAGTGGTGTATTGGGGAGAACTTCACGGACCTTGTGCGAGAATCCGTCAAGCAGGCTTTTCCTCAATTTTCTGCTAACCCACAAAAGATGGGCGATCCAACGGGACAACGCGGGGTTGTTTGCTCTGTCCTTGTTGCACGTGAGTCGTGGTTCTTTTTTCCCACCTATGACGCTCTTCCTCAGCTTTCCCAACCCTTTTATCGAGCGTTCAGCCATCTTGGCTCGGTCAGCAGTCACACGGGGGAAGGTCCTGTTGCTGGGTTTCGCGTACGATTGTAGCTAGAAAACCTTAAAAACAGCAGTGTGGAATTAGCATAGTTGAAAGAGGTTATATTTTGGATAGGAAATAAATGTTAAATAATTTTGTCCCTGTCTGCCTCGTTAATGGAAGGAATTGCACATAGCCTATTTTTCCAGGATGGGATGGAACGCATAGTGAGGCGTTAAATGTAACTTCTGTGTGAAAATTGACGACGAATAAAAAAAGAAGACTGCCAGTTCTGAACACATTTTGTTTCCACTAACTTTTCTGATTGAATAGGATTGTAATGGTAGGAATATTTTGTGTGGATACAAAATGTAGGCTATTTGCAGACAGCGAATTGAATCATACTGTTATGGCCACAATATCCGAACGGAAATCATATCGCAAGGTGGCTATTACGGAGCAAGTGACGCGTTTTAAAATAATTTCTTCAAAGTAAGATAGCTATGTGTGAGCTCGTGTGAGAGGTTTAGCTGAAGGAAGTGTAACAGTGATAGTAATGAGTTAGTAGCTGCAATTATAACTTATGTTACTGTCGTGCTAGGAGGAAAATATTATAGACCATAGCAGAGGCGCGCAGACTTATACCGGTTTACCGGACGTCATTGCACACGCGTCTGACCTCACCCCTGTATCTCCGCGTGCGAAGGAAACGTCCGTTATCCGATAGCATCTACGCGAACAAGCCTCTGTTGAGCTAGCCTCCACTGTGCTAAAAACAAAAAAGGTGGGATTCCGTCAATGGCCGTTTACATCACTGCGTAAAAAATAGTTGGCTGGGATTCAAGGCCGAGTGGTTTAAGGATGGGATCGGGCGAAATTGGTCGCGCAACTACTCCTCTTGGGCGAATTCAAAAGGAAGGCTCGTCTTCCTGCTACGCATATGTTGACCCAGTGTGTTGCTTTTCTAAAGACACAGCTACACGAACGCTGGGTGCCTCTCCCAACGCTCTCGCATTATTGCCTCTCACTTGTAAAGATTTCCTCGGTCCCGTGGAATGAATTGGGAGCTTAGAGACAAATCTGGTGACCCATGGAAAGACGGAGCGAGGAAAAGCAGCTGGTGCGGGAGCGTGCCAGTCGAGGCGTGCCGAAGGAAAGCAGCCGACGAGAGGCCTGTCGCAGCGGCGCTTTTTGCATGTGTGGTCTCCGCGGTGGGCTCGCCGAAAGGGGGCCTCGCTCCGGCCGCACTCGACAACGCCATTGTGTCGGCTAGCAGGGGTGAAAAATCGCTGCCTGGTAGCGACGCTGTGCGGCGGCGCTGAGACAAAAGCGGAGAAAAAGAATCAAAAGGAAATAAATAAGAGGGCGAGTGGGAGGCAAAAGGCTCGAGCGCGGGAGAGAGGGGGCTGCCTGATTAATTGCGCCGAAAGCCATGCGTCACTGTCGGCACCCCGGAGTCCTGGCGCGCGCGCCCGGCGGGACGCTGAAGCGGCGGGCTGCTGGCGCGCTCGGCGTCCGCTGGTTCGGAACGCTGGCGCAGATTTGGGAGAAGGGCCCGCACGATAGGGGCGGCACAATCGCTCGCGGGCCTCCATTGATTCCGCGACTGCGCGCGGCGCGGGCCGCTCCATTAGGGTGCCTCCGACGCGGCCCCCGGCACAGTTAATTGATCCCCACTGGTGTAGGTGCACCCGCCTCGCAGCCCTTTGCCGCTGCTCTTGTGCGTGGCCTCACCTGAAGGTAGTACGTACACGAAGGACGCCCAGCAGAGCAAGGCGCCTTCAGTCTATTGCTCTTTATTATTTTTATTCTGAGTATGTTTGTTTCCTACACTACGCGCTCATCAACGGCTATCAGCCCACTCGTGGTGTTTGAAGCGCTCGGGCCATTTATTCTTACTACGTACGATCGTAGGCTGGCTCCATTGCTGAAACACAAGTCCTCACAGTACGACTTCCCAACGTGCTGGATGCAAAGGAACATCCATTAATTTGTGGTGGTAATGTGGCTTAGTAGTCATGACATTCAAATATTTTGCACTAGGCCGAAGGATCCCATCCCGAACGCCAGAGCCTGATTTGCGTGGTGGGCAGGATGAAGCATAATAATGGCAGTCACAGATCAAACGCCTCTTGGACAGTAACCAGCTCAGCATAGAAGGCTGAAGGTGATTCCGTGAAGTGGAACCTGAACATCTTATTAAAATCAAGCTTGCAGAGGCAGTAAACTGCGATCGTTTCTCAGCTGTGGATGCTGCCATCTACGTAGTTCCGCGAAAGGTCGATACCTTCTGTCATTCGTTTGCAAAGGGACGATGCCGCATGAGAAGGTGTTGGTCGAAGAATATCGATGGTTTTTTTGTTGGCCACCTGGACGAAATTACCGGGAGGAAGAACTGGCGATGGTAACGACAGTGTGGTGTGTAATGAAGCTCAAGGCTGAAGTACTCGCACTGAGTACAAAACGCAGGCCTTACGCCTAAGAGTCTCACACTCCTGCTGTGTCAGCTCCTTTAGTGCTTTGGGCTAAGCATTCTCTTGAAGTGCCACGATCAGGATGATGCGGGGAAGGCTAGCGATGGCCCTTCACAGGCTCTCGACTAACGGCTTCGAGAAGGTCCCACTGCGGCCCTGGTTAAACCCTAGAACAGCTTAGCTCGTGGAAGCCAGGCAGTCTCCGTTTCCCGACAGATGGACCGTCAAATCTAGAATTTTCACAGTTGAACGTTCGTCCAGTGGGGCGCCGGATAGGTGAAGACTGATTGCCATTGAAGCTAGTTTACGGTGGTCGCAGCGTCTGGCGACTGACGTGAACGTAGTGTTGATCACGGAAAGCTGAAGTCCGAGAGATATAGCATAGCCTGTCAGTAATATCCAAGCGAGGGCAGCCTCTTGAGTAGTCTTGGTGAGTGCTCCTTACGTGATGTCATCAGCATACATCAAGAACTTAACGCCAGGAAAATCTTGTAAGACATGGAGTGAAAGCTGTAATAAATAACTTTGTTGACAATACTGGTCCTCAGTGTCAGGGATGCAGCAGCTGCGCCAATTGCGCTATTTTGATACGGCTACATATTTCTGCGCCAAACTGCGCAATAAGTATGAAATTTGTTAAATTTGCGCCACGCTTCGCCAGAATGCCCTGACTAGCCGCAAAAGTTTGCCATACTCAGGGACAACTTTCTGCGGCCGTGATGAGATCAGTCATGACGTTTCAGGCGCGGAAGCGTGCGTCATTGGCCTTTTATTTTTATTTTGAGATGGCATCATGCCGTTCTTCACGCCTACTCACATTTTTCTCTTTGGCATCAACGTGCTCCCGCCGCTTTCGGGTACGCTGAACCGTAGCGGTTTGGGGATGCTTCGCTGCACGGACTGCGATTTGTGCGGTGAAGCATCCTCATAACGCAAAGGGGCCGCTTGCAACGAGGCAGCGCTGCTACTGCGTCGCACTGCGACAAGGACCATTGTGGTACTTAAGATTTTGAGCAATACTTCAAGGCTGTGTTTTTTTTATGCGCCGCATGCTTTTTATGAATGTATCTCTAGTTTTTTATGCAGCTCTTGGAAGTTTGGTAGGGCCATTCATGTAGAGCAAGGTTCTTTTTATGGTGTCTCGTCGGTAGACTCACTTTCTCGTCGTCAGACAGGAGGTGCATCAGTTATGGCTTTTGTTTTTGTGCTAATATAACTTGAAGTGGTACGTGTGAAATTTATTTCGGGTGTGAGCAGGTCGGGAAACGCGCAGCTTGTCTTATATTTTCAATTCCATAACGCTGCAGTGGAGCCAAAGACTGCCAAAATTACATTTACAAACGCTGGAACATCATCATCATCAGCAGCAGCAGCAGCAGCAGCCTGATTATACCCACTGCAGGGCGAAGGCCTCTCCCATGTTTCTCCACTTAACCCGGTTCTGTGCAAGCTGCATCCACTTGACCCCTGCGAACTTCTTAATCTCATCCGCCCACCTAACTTTCTGCCGCCCCCTGCTACGCTTTCCTTCCCTTGGAATCCAGTTTGTTACCCTAAGCGACCATCGGTTATCCTCTCTTCGCACTACATGTCCTGCCCATGTCCATTTCTTCTTCTTAATTTCTACTAGAATGTCGGTAACTTGAGTTATTTCTCTGACCCACTCTGCACGCTTTCTATCTCTTAATGTTACCCCTACCAGTTCTCGTTCCATAGCCCTCTGGGTTGTTCTCAACTTAAGTAGAACTCTCTTGGTTAGCCTCCACGTTTCAGCCCCATAGGTGAGTACTGGCAAGATGCAACTGTTGTATACTTTCCTCTTGAGCGATACCGGTAAGCTGCTAGTCATAATCTGCGAGTGCTTGCCAAATGCGCTCCATCCCAATCTTATTCTTCTTGTTATTTCCTTTTCATGGTCCGGATCTGCGGTTACTACCTGTCCTAAGTAGACATATTCGTCCACTACTTCCAGTATTTCGCTACCTAATGCAAACTGCTGTTCCTTCCCGAGGCTGTTGAACATTACCTTAGTCTTCTGCATATTGATTTTCAAGCCTCCCTTTCTACTTTTCCTGTCTAGGTCATCAATCATTATTTGCAGTTCATCCCCCGAGTTGCTTAGCAAGGCAATGTCATCAGCAAATCGCAGATTACTGAGGTATTCTCCATCTAGCCTTATCCCTAACTGCTCCCATTCCAAGTCTCTGAATACTTCCTCTAAGCAAGCCGTGAATAGTACTGGAGAGATTGTGTCTCCTTGCCTAACACCTTTCTTTATAGGAATTTTGTTACTTTCTTTATGCAGAATGATGGTTGCTGTGCAGCCACTATATATATCTTCCAGCACTTTCACGTACGGCTCGTCTACCCCCTGATTTCGCAATGCCTGCATCACCGCCGAGGTTTCAACTGAGTCAAATGCTTTTTCGTAATCAATGAATGCTATGTATAAGGGCTGGTTATATTCCGAGCATTTTTCTATCACGTGATTGATGGTATGGATATGATCTATTGTAGAGTACCGTTTCCGAAACCCTGCTTGATCCTTTGCTTGACTGCAGTCTAAGGTTGTCCTGATTCTATTAGCGATTACCTTAGTAAATACCTTATACGTAACAGACAGTAGGCTGATTGGTCTGTAATTTTTAAGGTCCTTAGAGTCCCCTTTCTTGTGAATGAGGATAATGTTTGCATTCTTCCAAGGTTCCGGTACCGTCGATGACACCAGGCACTGCGTATACAGGGTGGCCAGTTTTTCTAGCACGATATCTTTTCCATATTAGTGATGACGTTGCCCGCTTTGTCCCTTATCGCATACATCTGGTTTTTGCCTATGCCCAATTTCTTCTTTACCGCTTTAAGGCTTCCCCCGTTCTTTACAGCATGCTCAATTTTCTCCATGTTATACTTCCTTATATCGGCCACCTTGCGCTTATTGATTAGCTTTGATATCTCGGCCAATTCGATCTGGTCTGTTGGATTGGAAGCTTTCATACTCTGGCGTTTCTTAATCAAATCTTTCGTCTCCTTAGACAGCTTACCGGTATCCTCTCTAACTATCCTACCGCCTACTTCTACCGCGCACTCAGTAATGATATCTCTGAAATTATTGTTCCTTGCCTCTAGGGTAATGTCGCCATCCTCAGTTAGAGCTGAATACCTATTCTGTAGCGAGATCCTGAACTCTTCTGCCCTCCCCCTCACCGCTAATTCGTTTATGGGTTTCTTTCTTACTAATCTGTTGCGTTCCTTCTTCAGATTTAGGCTAATTCGGGACCTCACCATCCTGTGGTCACTGCATCGCACTTTCCCGATTACCTCTACATCTTGCATAATGGCCGCAACCTCCTATGATAAGCTCCATAAAACCCCGGCCTTCAGTCACCAGCGGCTGCGGAACAACTGACCACGGCGGCGGTCAGACCTGTGATGCAGCAGGGGGTGCTAAGAAAGCCTGGCTCCGCTGGACAGGCCGCCATTGGAAACTGACCCTGGCAACGTTTAATGCTAGAACCCTAGCTAGTGAAGCTAGTTTAGCAGTGCTGTTAGAGGAACTAGAGGTCATGAAATGGGATGTCATAGGGCTTAGTGAGGTTAGGAGGCCGAATGAGGCATATACTGTACTGAAGGATGGGCATGTACTGTGTTATCGAGGTTTACCAGAGAGGCTGGAACATCGAAATACTATAACTTCTCCCGCCGGGGTGGCGTCGTGGTTACGGTGCTCGACTACTCGACGGCTCGACTTCACTCTAGCCCAGAGTTTCTTAGAATTGCCAGCGCATATGCGTTTATTTGGTTGCTAAAATATAGCCTTTGCTGTGTACGCATGGAAGCAACAGCTTTATTTCTATGCATCTTATAATGAGCGCTATAATATGTATTCCCTCTGTTTTGTTTCATTTTGGTGTGCCAGTGAACGCGTATTATTATGTTTAGCAGAGCTGCTGTCATCCAAGGAGTACACACTGGATATGTATAGTATCTTTCTTTTTTTCTGTGTAAAGCTACAATTATTTATCACAACTTTAATTATACCGACAAGGCTGCGGCAATGTTCGTTGGCACTCATTTGAGCGAGGTCTGCAAAGCTGATTTCGGAGAGCATGAGTGCGCATTTTTGGTAGTCTATTTTCTTCATAAGTCCGCACGTGCTGTCAGAAGTTCTATGACTGTTTCTTCCACGCGGTATAAGAAAGCAACGGCGAGGTGATCTGCTACTGCCGTATCATATGCCCCAGCCATATAACAAGGTGGCACGAAACTGCATAGCACATGGTCGAAACATGTCGAACCTACGATTCATGTCGGGGTAGATGCAAGATTCGTAAATTCATATGAAAATAACGGTTCAGTAGTGTATAGAGTATGATTGGCGCCTAAAGTATCAATATTAGTATCGCCCACGATGATTGCATTTTTGTTCACTTCTGTTACGTGCATAAAAACAGATTCCACATCATTCACGAACTTACTGCGATCTGCGGGGGAGCGGGGGGGGGGGGGGGGGGGGGGTCTGTAAACACACCAACCATGACACCTTCAATTTCAACAAATAGAAATTCCGAACTAATACTGACAAACGCGTTAAGAAATGGACATTCGCAATGTACAAGGGTCTTCTTAATGTACAAACCTACCCCACCTCTTCGATTGTTAGAAATGCGGGGAAGGGACAGAAATACATAATTGGGAATGTCTTTCACCGGGCATCAGGCAGGTTTCTGTAACATCTATAACATCGTAAAGAAGG
This sequence comes from Amblyomma maculatum, assembly GCF_055883805.1. Classification (NCBI taxonomy): domain Eukaryota; kingdom Metazoa; phylum Arthropoda; class Arachnida; order Ixodida; family Ixodidae; genus Amblyomma; species Amblyomma maculatum. Next base: position 252,925,801 of record NC_139344.1, read on the forward strand.
CTGTGCTGTGCTGCAAACGTACAAAGGCCTTCAAAATTTCTAGCTGTGCTCCTTACGTTTGCAGTGGAGTAGGGTGCGTGATTCATTTAACGTGTAAAATTTGTGAGTTATTTGTAAGGTCAGCAATTTGAACAATCTAGACTATTAGGCCGAGGTTGGCCTCTGTAGTAATTCGGATCACGTCCGAGTTGTCTGCTTTTTGCGCCAAGATTCGGCCATGATCGAGATACCCATGCATATTTCCAGTTGTGAAGTTTCTTCGCCGCTACAGCCCTAGCTAGCAACACTTTATACTCTGGGCAAATATGTTCATTTACGAACACGGGTGCTGATCCAAAAATGCCAAGGTCCGAAGGAATTAAGCTAGTTTTCTTTTTCTTTTTTTTTGCCGATTCGAGCAGTTATCACGGGCATCACTTGACCTGAATTTGACGATAATTCGTTAGAACTGATGCATGGGCGAGAATTGGTATGCCATTTTGAAGAAGAACAGCGTTTCAACTGATGTTTATTGCTCGGAACGTGGTAATATGTATATCAGGCTCCAAACAACAAAAGAAAACACAGAAGCGATACAGGGAAGTGACGTGGTGGCATCACCCGTGTTTTCAAGTGTATAATCAAATGTGTATCGCTTCTGTGTTTTCTTTTGTTGTTGGGAGCCTGATATACATTTTACCACGTTCCGAGTAATAAACATCAGTTGACAGTCAGCGCCTGTCCGTGTATGTCTTCCTTCCGTCCTTGTCCAAGTCGCGCTGTTCTTCTTCAAAATTGACGATAATAATCGACTTGTTCCTTTCTTTTGTTACCACTCGATGCACGATGTCAATATCGTTCACCGTTATACAACTCCGTTCCAACCTTCGTGGCAAGAGCGGAGACAATGCTTGTCAGTGGCTCGCTGTCAGTAGAGGGGATGCCTTTCAACTCAAAGGTATTTCTGCGACTGTACTGCTGAAGTTCAGTCAGGTCTGCTCTAGTACGCTGCAGCTGTTCACTGTTTTCATGTTTTAGATAATTCTACGCTTCCTTAAGCTCACGTATCTTCCGACGAGCTTCGGCCAGTTCTTTCTTAAATTCTTCAAAACTTTCATTCATAAATTCGACTGATCCCCGCAGGCTGCCAAGCTCATGGTCGAGGTTATCTCCCAAGACTTCCAATTTCCTATTAAGCTTCACAAGAAAACTGTCGACCTCTTTCACTGTAGTTGCAGCCTTATCGAATAGCTTTTCACCCTTTTCTTTTGGGTTAGATGGGGTACCGGACCCATCATCATCACCCATTGATTAAGGACGACCCAGGCTCAGACTATATGTTTAAAGAAATACAAGTAAAGAGACCTGTAATACGAGAAGTATGATGAGCGCCGGGCCGATGCGTTCGTGTCTGACTCGTCCTCAGCAATGTTTCGTCCAGGGCCAGGAAGGAGCTCAGCTTTTGTACGCCCCGTCGCATCAGTGCGCCGTAGTCGGACAGCCGGAACATGCGCACATGCGCCGACGCAGTAGCCACTGGGTCCGGTGTGACGAAGTCAGTAGAAGCCAGCAAATTGGGTCGGCAATCGTTGACACGTGTTGGTGAACCGGGAAGCCATGACGGTGATCCATACAGCCGGGGCCACCTGCAATGCGAGAAATATGATGAGCGTCGGGCCGATGCGTTCGTGCCTGAAATGGGAGATGGGATCTCATGGTGGTCAGTTTTGCAGAGGCGACATCGGTAAGCTACTGCTTCTCCAGACGGAGGTTAATCGAGTTGTGCAAGGGCAGGGTCTGCGCGTGTGACCAAGACGGAAATAGCTGCCGCGTTAGATGGCACTCAGTTTATACGCCACAAAATGCATCCATGGTAGTAAAAGCAAGCTGATGTTGGTGAGCTGTGCAGAAGGACGATAAAAGAGCTTACCTTTCCGATATAACGTGCTTGGTTGACACGGTGAGCGGGGCAGTAAACTGAAGGACGGCAAGGTCCTCATCAACCTCGATGTTGTAGAGAACACAATGTTGTAAGTCCAAACCTGCAACCAAGTGCACATGGACAGGCACCGAAATGCACGGGATCGTTTGCAGGCGTTCTACGGCAACCATGGTCGGGAGCATTGTCTTTTCCCTGGCCGCAAACCCACGAAAACATTTCGTTTCGAGACATTCATGCCGGAATTCTATTGAATAATCCTGTTTGGAATATATGTAAGGGTTTTAGTTGCTAGATATTTAATTGTCGCCGAGCCGTGGGCAGACAAAACTGTGTAGTCTATCGTTAAGCAGGAGCGCTTGCTTTGCGAGCCGCCGCTGGCTGAAGGGAACCCGGATTACCCGGTGAAATGTCACTGAAATGCTTGGCTCCCTGTGCAGTAAGGTTGGAGGCCGATCCAAAAGCATAGGCTGGGTAGTCACTGCCGGGCTCCGCCCAGAGGTCAGATCACTCGTGGACTAATCACTCACCTTGATGGTATTGAATGTGTGGTAAATAATACCGAGTCTTCTACTGCTGACGTTGAAATGGTGACGTAATTGTCGAATGAAACTGCGACACTGTTCAGTCTTCTTCGTGAAGCACAGCGCCGGTTCGGGGCGGGGAAGGAGGGAACGATGACGTCATCGGTAATGGCTGCAGATCACTGACGCTGTAACGCTTTCTGAAATGAAGAAAAGAAATAATCGTCACCAAAAATGAAGCTTGTGGGAGCTTGTTAGGCGGCATTCGACGTCGCGTGACAGTGTGTGGGCGAGGGCGGTACAGTGAAATCGCACCGTCAATTACGTCACTGTCAGTTGCACTGCATTGCTTTGGCGCCCCAAGTAGAAGTATAAGCATTGTTGCGCCTTCAGTCGCCTATTAGGTGCATTTCAGATGCTGGCGCAGAAATACCTGCCTTGATTTACTAACCACTTGCGTCGTGCATTCAAATCTGAATTTCGGCGTGTTCTCAGAACCTGGTCCAGCTTCTGTTTAACGAAGCTTTGGTTGTCATAAAAAGTGACGGTGGCTACGAGGATGACGTGTTTTGCGGAGTGCATGAAGACCGCAACGGATCAGTCAGGGATTTTACAGAAGCAGAGCGGTAACTGCCTAGTGAGAAATGCGCCATGAGGAACCACATCGTCTCATGTAGTGGCCAAGCCAAGATTTGCTGTGCACAGCGCCACATTTAACGGCGGAGTGTGAGCTGTCGTTCGCTTCTCTAACAAATATGCAAAATTGCTAAAGGCAGCGCTTGATACACTACCTGGTGTCCTCACAGGCGCGTTTGGCATGCATCCGAGGATGTGGCTCATCGTAGTGATGCTGCATTAAGCATTTATTTGGGTAGTGATGTAGAGATGCGGTCTTCTTACGCCAGCCGCAGGGGCATCTCCCCACCTCCAAATCTTGCCTCAAGTCATTGGTCATGCGGATGGGTGATGTGTTTGTCCTTATAGTAGAGTGAGCTCTTCTATGAAATGGCCGCTGTGTTAAGAGCTCTTGCCAGCCAGCGTTGTGAGCTTTATCTTCCCTACACAGAAGGCTACTTCGTCTCGAAACTTGCCTACTTTTGCTCCGGGGAAAAGGAAGCGACTTGGGCTTGATCACCAAGGAGTCGCGGGCTCAATACACGGATTACAGAAACGACGTCAATACGGGGCGAACAAAAAAAATGGAACGTTTGTGTGCTTAGATTCCTGTGTGCGTTAAGGAACACGAGGAGGTGGAAGTTAATTTGGAGCCTGGACATAAAAATCTATTTAGCTAAAGCGGAAGGAATGGAATGCCTGAAGTGTGCCTGAATCTCGCGGTTATTAAGGCGGAACCCTTACTAGGCTATGTCGGCACCGGAGGTGTCCGCAAAATGTGTCGCCGGATGTGACGTTACCAGTCATGATCCGAAGAGTACCAGTGTGGTGGAGTATATAAAGGCAGGGATTAATTAATACAATCATATTGGTCATGAAGTCATGATCAGTTATGTCGTTAATAAATTATCTTAATTAACGTTTATTAATCGAAAAAGAATAAGTGATCCTAATTAACGTTATTATTTAGCAATTAATGAATTAATCATTATGATTGCCATAAGGGGTTAATTGTCCTAACTAGCTAGTTTAATTAGTGTTGGTATGTGACATCATCAATCCGCGACGTCATACCATACGTCTGATGACACGAAGATGACATCACGCATACAACCAAACAGCATGTAGACATGCGCACATTAACAGCCACCAAAGCAGACAAGTAGCTAATAAAGACGTCTAAGCTACCAAAGTCGACTAGGAGTTCTCAAAGTTGTCTACGAGCCATCAAGGACGATGCTTTTTTTTTTTTTTTTTTCATGCGATGTTTTGCACCATGAGCGCTTCTGGAGCGCAGAATCTGTCGCCACCAGAGATATGCAATGGTATTATAGCGCCTTTATGCGCTCCGCTGTGTCACATTACCAGTGCTCATTTCTGCGATTGTGGATAATGGATAAAATGCCTTTTTAAGTTCTGACTGCCTTGTTCTGTTCATGCGTGGACCACATAACCTATATGAGAGCTGGGCCGATTTCGTTCTTTGAAAAAAAACCTGAGTTTCATAAACGGCGGTTTGCTGCCTGTGACGGCTATAGAAGTGAAGATTTTGTGAACCGTCCTCTCATAGGGATTTTTCCGAAGGGTTTATGGGCTGTCTTCTTCATCCCAGGATCGAGTGCCGGTGCCTAGTGGTTATCGTGATGGTACCATCTACTCAGCATATCTGGTGAATTAACGGACGTCAAAATAATATTCGCCTTTTTAGAAATCAGATGACCGTTTTACCACATTTTACATTGTAGGGTGTGGTGGTACCTCGCGTAAGCCATTGCTTTTCGGCGAACGCATCTTTCTGGGCAACGCGAATTTTGAAGCTCTGCTATCTAACACTCGGAAACGCGTGAGCTCGTGGTTGTTATTTCGTTCTTTTAGACAGTTCGTATTTACTACCCTCAGACTTTTCTGCGCAAGGGGGTTCAAAACTAACTGACCAGCGTTACACACGCAGCCATAATATGCACACCGAACGGCCCTTTCTGTAGGAACACTTTTATCGAAAAACTCGAGTCGGCCATCAATCGGCTGGAACAGTCAAAACGAAGCAATAGTTGACGGTACAAACTCGCTGTTTGAGGTTACCATTACATCGCCTTACCGCAGCAGTATATGGGGCGCAGAAATCGGCGATCTCGTTGTTAGCCACGCTAGTGTGCGCAACGCGAACGGCAGTCGCTCTCGGTGCCCGCATCCACGCTCGCATCGATTTCTCTCTCTCTCTCGAGATCGATATTTTATAATCCCGCACGAAAGCGTCGCATTGCCGCCAGCCTCTTGACGTTTATGGATTTCATCTGTGGTGGCGGTCGCTTCTGTGTCTACCCAGCGCGACAGCACGCGGCCCGTCGTGTTGGCTGTCGCGCGTCATACGTCTCGATGCGGTCGCCCTCTGCATGCTGCGGGGAGTGAGTGTCCGCTGACTGTGAAGAGCAAGGCCGCGAATGTCGCGCCCCGGGCAACGTATATACGTCATGGTCGTCCCCCGAGGCTCCCATCTCGCACACGGAGTTCGTGTCGCCTTGGCTTTGCGCTGAGGCTCGTAAATCGTGCGAGCACTTGGAAGAATTATGAGCGCGTTCTTAAGTTCTTCGCCGCTTCTAGAAACAGCCCTCTAAACGCGCCTTTTTAGCGCTTCAATATATTTCATTGAATCTCCTGCCGCTTTTAATAAGGGGTTTGCAGTATCTTCAGGATTGCAAATTTTGCTACATGAAACGTGATGAGAGCGCGCTGGCCAGCGTACCTCCGCGGACAAAAGTGGTATATTCCACGGGCTGCGAGAAAACTGCCCGCCAGATTTTTCTGACAGAGAAGCAGTTATTTCTGATATATGCATAACGTACCCTCCTTGATATACTTTCCATCTAGTCCAATCAATTTCGCGTGGCACATTCTTTTTATACTGAAAAAAAAAACTAAACAAAAAACAAAATGTAATCGTTGTGATTCGCGTGGAGTATACCACTTTTGTCCGCCACTGTACATTGAGGGGAGAACAACGGCAACCTTTAGATGCGCATGATCGCGGAATAAGATGAGCATAATTTCCAACTCTGTCCAAAATATGTAATCACTGATTCCTCCACTGAGTGCAACTTTGTAGTGTAGCTGAACGGTAACGGGTGTTTGACACTGGGGGTGGAGCACCAGCCGTGCGATGCCGATGCTCCCTGGCCCTTCATGCTGGCTTTCTTCGCGCACCCCGGCAGCCTCCTCCGCCTAAATAAACTTAATTTTTGTGACTTTGTGGGCGGATACATACCGAAGTATTTTTCAAGGTATCCCACCATATCGTTGCTCTTATTAATAAAAACACGAAGAGGAGGAGGCGTGGGGAACATCGTATATCTGGGTTCGCCATGGTAAAAGAGATCGCGAGGTAGGGGAGTCGATGACCCTGTATAGCTTGCTTCGTAGTTCCCATAGCCCTTTAGCTGTTATCCGTAAGACGCTTCTGGTACGCTACTGTAGCACAATAGACTGTTTCGGTGTAGGTGTGGTACGCGTTCCGCTGCCGTGATCCATTTTCACGGGGTGCCATCTGTGCCAGCGCAGTGGTACCAGTGCGCCTCTGTAGTTCTTGCGAAAGCTGTTCTCGGGAGCGGGCATGACGGATCCCCCGCTTTCTAAAACTATCAGTTATCTTTACCACCGCTTCTGCGTTCTTAGTTTCTGGTTGCGTACACCCTGCACGGCTAAGGCTTCGGTTAGTTGTGCGGATTTCTGAGAAAATAGCACGCGCGCGAGAGAGGAGGAAAACATTATTTCGTGACCCAGGGCCGAGCCCCAGGTTTGAGTTGGTTGGTTGTGGCTGAAACTCAGTGGAATGGGATGCTTTCACTGCGAGTGCGCGATGATTGGGTAATTTGGGCCTGAGTAGTAGGAGAAAAATAAAGAGTAATTGCGGTTTCATGTAACGTTGGCCACTTATGCTTAGTTACGAGTGTGGATTGTGGTGCTTGATTCTATGCCATGGTTCTAAGTTCTAATTCAGTGTGAGCAAACGCGTTGAGAGCCAGGCGCAGGACGACAAATGACCCATAGTTCTATGTAGGACTGCAAAGGACCTGTAGTGCTATGTGCTGGGCTGAAGAGAGTAGGTCAGTCACAAAAGGCAGTTTAAGTGGGCCAGCTTCACAACATTGGGACACGGGCGTAGGAACACAAACAACACACATCGATGCCCTGTTTGTCACTGGTTTGGCCGGTTTATCTTTCTATAGGTCCGTGCCCCAATGTACAAACTGCCTCACGCACACGGAAAAATTACAATGATTCAACGCTGCTGAACCAAATATTGAGCGAAAGCATTAGCTGCGGGTAACTGAGCGTTATTCTTCTTCTCTTTTTCTTCTTCCTCAGCCCACATATAATGCCCCACTTTAACCAAGCCGTATGAACGTGCCTTATTGGCCTAGAGGGGTAACGAAATGCCAAGGTCCTGGCAGGCTGATTCTGACATAACCGTACCATGTGAAACGAGAAAACCAAGTTGACAGCTCTAGCTGCCAGCTTGGGGTCGTCTACGGGGGTAGTCTAAAGGTCAAAGGTCAAACGTGGTTACCGCCGGGACCACGCTGACGGCTTGAAAGTGCGAGTAGTATTGCTTTCGCAATAATAACCACCGAGGTTGGAGACGTGCCGTTCTGAGTATCAAGCGGGCGCGGGGTCACAATCTCCCTGCTATTATTCACTGCATGCATACAAGAGGTATTTATAGGGTTGTGTTGTAAAGAATTAGGTACGAGATAATGGAGAACACTTTGTGATTACATTTCCCTGCTTAGTAAGTTCATGGGAGGAATAGCAACCTTTTGTTGAGATCCTAAAGAAAGTGGTACACTGTCTGGAAGACGTTCTCATGTTGTCTGCAGAAGCTTACCAGTATCTCTAAAGTGAAATAGTTTAATCCTGCCAGTGTGCACATTGAGCCAGAAACGTGGAGGCTGACAAAAAGGCCAGAAATTAAACTGAGGACATGGAAAGGAAGCAGGACAGTTCCATCCAATTATTGTTCAGGGGAAAAAAAATCGATTCTTTGGGTCTTTGTGGCTACGTTTGCGCTTGTCCGGCATCACAAGAAGTATTTATCGCTGTGGACTTTAATATTTTCCAGTCAGTAAATTCAAACTCGTGACGTCCTTACTAAAAATAACTACCTTGCACTATTCTGAAGTCATTGGTGCTGTAGGCTAGCGTAATCTCTGGGATCCGCGCATGCACACACGCAAAAAACAAAACAAAAAAAATACAATGGCGTCGACCTATTTCATTGCGAAATAGGCCGCTGGTGTCTACACCTTAATTTCGTTTATTGGCCTTTTGTAATTTTTAAAAGCTGCCTTTTCGATTAGCGCGGTCTCTTTGTGACTGGAAGGCGGTGTTGTACAGATATAGTCCTAATTCTATTTCTTCTGTGGGTCCCTTTAAGAGGCAGCAATAGCACAGAGTGGGTCAAAAAAAAAAAAAAAAAGAACTTCAGCTTGGGATATCTTAGCTGAAATCAAGTGTAGGAAATGGAAAATCGTTAATGCGTTTAGTTGGGCTATTTGGTACTGACTTCCTAAGTTAGCGGAATAGAAGAAGCTGACGTGGTACACGCATGAAAAACAGAGAAATACAGTGCCTTGCAGGAAGAAATATCCGACGCCGGGTTGTAAACAAAGAGGATTCAAAGAAAGGGGAGTGCAGCAAGTGGCAGGAGGTGACATTATGGAATCTGCAGGAATACGGTGGCCCGAGTCGGCGCTGGATAGCACTAATTGAAAATCGGTGGAAGCAGTCTTTGTCCAGTACTGGGAATGGTTTTGATTGATTATGATGATAATGAGGATCATCATCATCACTTATATGTAAACAGGCTGGCGAAACAGTAACAGTTTATATACGCGGCCTGCAAGTGGTTTGGGCAATGTACAACATCCTCTGGTGCGGCCTACTCTGGATCGTGTTGTCAAACGCATTACGTTGACCGGTAGGAGAAAGACGTCGCCAGCAGTGGTGTATATTTCGAGGCTTGGCAGGATATCGGCAGTGTACGGTGAATCTAACTCGGAGGTGTGTGTCAAGACGGCTGTTTGTTCCATATCGATGTTTGCGCTTTGGCTGGCGAAAAAGAAGGGAACAAAAAAAAAAAAAAAAAGGCACCCACACAGAGCTGCGCCCCGGCGTTGTCCGTCGGCCGCTCACCTGTCCGTCTCGAGCCGCTAACCCTGTTAGCGGCACGGCCGGCGGCGCATTCGCTGTGGGGGCGTGTCGTAAACGTCTTTCGCATCGGTGCTCGGGCTCCACAACACCCTCGTAAAGCGCCGCGTCGTATTTCCTCTTCTGGCGGCCGGAGTCCGGCAGTAATCAGCGGGCCGGCGTCCCCACGCGGCCGGCAAAAGAAGAGCTCGGACAACGGGAGTGCGTCGTCCGCGAGGAGGGGGATGTGTCCAGCGGGATGCAGCGGGGTCGTTGGGCGTGTGTTTTGTCAGGCGCCCCTTTCGCTGATGGCCGCACTCTCCCCGTTCGCTCAGGTGCGCGGCCCATTTGTACGCCTCTGCCGTGCGCAAACACTCGGCCTGTTTGGACAAGCTCTTCGCGGAACGCGGTCGAGGCACGTTTATTTTTCGCCCCGGGTCTGTTGGCTGGCGAGCCCCGCAAATGTGGCCATTTGGATGTCCGAGGGATCTCCTCTTGCTCCGCTGTGGTGCTCGCGTTTTATACGCATGCACGCCACTCGCGTCCGGTGGCGGCCGGTTGCAGCGCTGCACCGAGGCGGGATCTCGTAAACTCGGCTCGCGTGTACATCGTCGCCTGATGAGCGGAACGAAGGAAAGACTCGGTAATATCGTCCTGGCTGAGGCAATTTGAGGCGCCGCCTTCGGTTCGCAGTCGTCATCAGAGGCACGCATTTCCTTTTCTTTTTCTCGCTTTCTTAAGTCGGCCTTTTTTTTTTTTTTTTCTGCGGCTAATCGTGTTACGATTTTCGAACGGTTCTCTCTTCCTCGAACTTTCAGTCCGCGCTCGAACTTCTCAGCGAAAATGGTTCGTCTCGTTCCTCTCGATTCCGTGGGCAGCGTTCGGAATATTATTACAAACCTAGATTGAAATTTGGAGTCGTTGGCCGTCCGTTTCGGGCTAACAAAACTGGCCGGAGGAGAAAGCGAAAAAAAAAAAAAGAAAAACTTTCACAGCATGGTCCCTCCTGTTCAGTGCGAAACACGCACATATGGATGCTACTGAGCACCCTGTTTAGATTTTTACCACTGCTGCTTGCTCAGGCCTCGAAGCTAGGTAACGAGTTGTTATCAAATGCAGAGTAAGACAAAAATCTGCTATTATCCTCGACTGCGCACTTCTCTCTCGCTATGCCTCATGCATTCAATACCCCCTTTCTGCACATGAATTCCCTCCTAACGGCATGCTTGTATGCGGGGCTCAACGTCCCAAAGCTGCACGTGTGTCACGAGAGACACTGTAGTGGTGGAGGGCGGATTGATTCGGATAAATTCGGCGGACGTTTTTCGGCGTTTTATGTGCGTATGTGTATATATATATATATATATATATATATATATATATATATATATATATATATATATATATATATATATATATATATATATATATATATATATATATATATTTTTTTTAAATTGTTGTTTTTCGGCTAGTTGCGTGGTGCAAACTGTAAAAGGCGGCGATTATCGGTGAGAAAAATTATCAAAGCACACAAGGTTATGGAAACAAAAAGGCACAAATTTTATCGATGTTTGATTTGAATAAACGCTATTTGCTGTTGATTTCAATAGATACAAGTATACTTAATAACTAAGTTGAAACTATGCCTAACTCCCCACTGTTTTTTGACCAAATGAGCGGCGCAGTAACCTTCTCATTTTTCCGTTGGCACTTCAACCGCTGAGGATTGGGAAGAAGGTGGGGCAGAAAGCAGGAGGGGAAGAGGCGCCTGAATTGAGTACTCAAATCATTTTGACCACCCGGGGTGGCATCGTACAGCGCACGGTTGCCTAGCGATTCTCCACCGTCGAAACGCGGCCGCCGCTGCCGGGTTCGCCCTCGGTATCCCGGCTCAGTAGCCGAAGGCGCTAACCGCTTATCCACCGTGCCGGAGACTGGAACGTACTACAGCGTCTGTGGCGGCGGCGGCGGTACCCCTTTAAAAAGCAACACAGCGTCACGGCCGGACTCGAGCGACGGCGGCGGAGCGCCTGTGTATGGCGTGCGAAATTATATTCTCAATAGTCATGCGCGACAGGCTTACTTACCATGGTTTAAACTTCTCTCCAAAAGTCATCATCAGCATTATTTGGTCTACAGGCATTCGCTTGATATGGTTCCTTGCTGATCACTGCTCTCCTCGAAGTCCAGATTTTTGATGCGAAAGCATTTATTGGCTCATTAGTGCAGTAGACAAAAACGTGTCCGCACGAACCGTCAGTCATGGATTGCATGGGTAATTAATATAACAGTCCATTAAGGACACGTGTAAATAGTAGGAATAATTAAGTCAGTGGAACGTTGAAATATTCGGCTAATGGATTAATTGAACGAATTAAGCTGTGTCCGCACGAATAACCAGGTAGTTAGACCAGATTTGATATTCAACCTAAATCGAGTACGGTCAACTTGATGGTGACCTCCCAATTCGAATGGGCCACCCTCAGAATTCGGGATATGAGAAACGCCGTAGTGGATGGCTCCGGAAATATCGACCGCCTGGGTTCTTTAACGTGCACTGACATCGTACAGCACACGGGCGCCTTGCCTTTCGCCTCCATCAAAAAGTGACCGAGATTCGATACCGAATCCTTGGTATACAGCAGTCGGGCGCCCTAACCACCGCGCCACCGCGGTGGGGCTCGTAAGAACTGGAGCAAAATTAGTGTATAACCTAAATCCAGTATAGTCAATTCAGTGGTAACCTACAAATTAGTACAGGCCACTTTCAAAAATTGACTAAAAACGATGTGTAACCTAATTAGAGGACGGCTAATTCAGTGATTATCTCTAATTAGGATGTGCATGGAACCTCCAAAATTTGTCCTCGTCAGAATTGGACCAAAATCGATGTCTGACTTCATTCGAGTATGGCTAATTCAGCGGTGGCCTCGAAACTTACTTGGGCTACGTGGGTAGCCTCCGAAAATTTGATTTCGCCCGAATTTGTCTCAAAATTGATGTCTAACCTAATTTGAGTACTGCCTGCTGAATGGTGACTTCGAAATTTGGGTTGGCCACCCCCAGAATTTTGTCCCTTGACGCTCAGAATTTGACTTCGTCCGAACTGGACCAATGGAAACGGCAACTAAGCAACGGTACTATGCAACGAAACGTGGAACTCGCGATTATTTCGTATTTATGCACAAGCAGACTTGAGTGCACCCCTGCCATTTTTGGCGCATTCCTATTGGTTTGATTTGTAGGTTTTAACGCCCAAAAAGTGCTCAGGCTTAGAGGTGCGCCGCAGCGGGAGGGTCGGGAAATTTCGACCACCCAGAGTTCTTTATTATACACTGCATTACACAGTACATGGGCAGGTTGTTGTTCGCCTCCATGGAAACATAAGCGCCGGGCCGGGTTCCCATTCGGGTAACCGGCAGTAGCCGAGCGCGCTAGCCCTGCCGCGGTGGCTCAGGGGCTACGGCGCTTGACTGCTGAACCCAAGGTTGCGAGTTTAAAACCTGGCCGCTTGTCGATGGAGGTGAAAAGCAAGGCGCCGCGTACTGTGCTATATGAGCATACGTTTAAGAACCCAAGGTATAAACCAAACCATACCCGGTGAACCGCTGCAGCGGATAGTGAAGCCGCATTAAAGTGTCGAGTCCACCGCGCTTTATTTTGAGCTGTTCCGTGGTTATGAGGCGTTGAAAGGGCGTGCTCACTTTTGCACTAGTCTCCTTCAACCATCGCGGAGGTATATGCCTCAGCTGAACATTTATTTTTTCTTTATATCCCTATGCCATCGGTGGCGCACATCTCGGATAAGCAGAAATTGACGGCGCGCGAATACAGGTCGAACGCTTCGAGCCCATTTCGAGCGTGTGTCAGGTATCGTCATGCTGGTGTTTTGCGTGCGATGCTTGACTGTTAATATATGTCCTTTCAATAAACACCTCTTCAAAGGTCATTATCAACCTTATTGAGCCTACAATCAATTCATTTATATGGTTTCATGTTGATCGTTGCTCAACTCGAAGTCCATATTCTCTGTACGTCACTTTCACGCGAAACGTATAAAGCTCGTTTGTTCGCCATGCGTCGCCGTACCCAGGAATTGAGAAAAACGGTGTAGGAGAAAATGCGCACGATATTTCGTATCGAAATTTTGATGCGCGCGTGCGCGTGTGCGCGTGTGTGTGTGTGTGCGTGTGCGTGTGCGTGTGTGTGTGTGTGTGTGTGTGTGTGTGTGTGTGTGTGTGTGTGTGTGTGTGTGTGTGTGTGTGTGTGTGTGTGTGTGTGTGTGTGTGTGTGTGTGTGTGTGTGTGTGTGTGTGTGTGTGTGTGTGCACGCGCGCGCAGCATTCAGTATAGTGTCTATATACCATTCCGCTTCCTATTTAGCATCTATCTACTAGTCAAGTGGGAGTCTAGTTTGCGACAGGGATTCGAAACAACGAATCATGTGCCTCCAAGGGTATCTCGTTAATTGTAAGTGTGCAACGAGAAGTAACAAATACTGTGCCCTCCTCTCCTCAAGAAAAAACCAAAATAAAGCCGTTTGACAGTTTTCCACACTATCTGCCAGTTTCTCATTGACAAAAATTGTCTGAAAGAAATGCCGGATAAAGAGACTATCGCATCTGTTCTTAAGGTGAAGCCCAAGCGTTCTCATAATTTTAGTTGGGTTGATAGATGCTAACGTCCCAAACTCGACTCATCCTATGGCGAAGCCACAATATAAGGTGCCGGAAATTTTGTCCATCTGAGGTTCTTCTTCATGTGCTGACATTGCACAGTGCAGCGGCTTCTTGTGTTTTTCCTTCATCGAAACAGAAATGCAGCCACTGCGGCTGGGATCGAACCCACGGCCTCTGAAACAGTAGTCGAGCGCCCCAACCCCCTGAGCCACTGCGCGAAGGTTCGAGCTCACAGCGATCTAGTTTATCCTCGTAACTGCAGGAGTAGCTGCTTGAATCGTTTTGTCTTTTTATACAGTGCCTTTGGTCAGGCTCAGAGGCTTCATAGTTACAACACTCTGAACCGCATTTTCGGGGAACATCATGTAGGCGAACTTCAATCTCAAGCATGCCGGGACACGTAAACCTAACCTGAAAATAAACTCCCCGCGTTATCTAGATAGCCGTGCACGTGTTACGGAGTGCGTATGATGTTCATGGAGCAGCATCTTGCAGTAACTCATGTTTACAAATATATACTGACCGACAGCTTTGTAACACTTTCGACGCATTTGAGTATTAATACCTTACTTTGCAACAAATTAATTGTTCTCACTTTCGCATCGAAGGTATTTATTGTACGTTATTTTTCTCTGCAAACAATGTCCTCACGACACTGTTCTCTACGTTTTTTCGAGTGCGCGCATGATCCACTTTATTTTTGACAACTGCTCCAGGTGTCTTCTTCAGCTCCGCAAAAAGCGGAATATGGCGAACCAAAATGAGCGCGCACTAAGCAAAGTCATTATTTACGTTTCATTGTTACCATTTCGCACTCTCATTTCTCTTTGGTGGGTCCAAGTTCCGCGCCCCGTCGTTTTTTCATCTTATCAGCCCTTTGTGAAAAGTTTATCCAGGTAGCCGGTTGTACAGTCCAACTGCACACTGTCCCGTCACTCCCCTGATCAGTGTGCGGATGAAGCGGACGATTGCACATCGCGTTCCCCCCTGTCAGCAGACAGCGTTAGACGCACTCTCGCCCGCGGCGTCAGCGAAAAGGGGCTTTTAGCGCCTCCGCATCCTACCCCCGACGCCTGTCCCCTGCAGCAGCACCGGCGTGAGTCATACTGGCGTTGCTTCGCCGTGCGCAGCAGCGCCTGGAGGTCGGCTTCGCAGCGCTGTTTGTTGTCGCGCCCCGGGGGCCTCTCGAGCCCGGAACCGCCGCGAACCCGGAGCATCGGCTCTGGCGACGCCCGTGACGTCATGCCGCAGTGATTGACAGTTGAGATTCATAATGGGCGGACGAAACTGTCGCCGGGGCGCTGGTTGGGAGCCGCAGAACCGCTACGATATATTGAATTCCTGGTGAGTGTGCTCGCTCGTGCGGCGGTTGCCCGGGAAAGCTCTTTGCCACAGGGGCTGTAGGGGCAGATACTGAGCAGGCCTGAGGGCCCTAATTGCGTCCTGCGGCTTTCTTGTTGGCCTCCTCGTCCGGAGACTGCCTCATCCCGCTGGGCCACGGGCGCAGAATTCCAGGGTGCGCTAGCAGCTGCCATCGTGCTGTGGGTGCCCGTACATCCGGAGCTCGCCTGGAAAGTTGGAAGAAAATCGGCCGGTAACTTTTCGTGTCGGTACTTTTTCAAAACCCAGCTGTCTCCCTCGAGTTACCTCCAATAAACGGCTGCTGAGGCACAGGATCAGATTTTGTTACTTCGCCCTTTTCCCTTTCTTCGCTGGAGAGGTGCAGCGGTCGGCACCAGTGACGTAGTCGGATCAGGGAACGCTGTGCGCGGACTGAACAGATATGTCTTGCAGCAAGCAGACGCGCAGGTATTTAGGACACATCACTGACATGCGAGGCTTACGAGTACGCTCGAGCAGACGCGCCGTGCTGAGATCACGTGTGGGGTCTCAGCCTTCAAACGACCTTTTCCTCTCGGTGTCTCACAAAAAGCAAGACTTGGATGCGCCTTCTGCGTTCTTGGCATAACATGGAGCTTTCTTTTTGTTTTTTCTTGTCAGAAACTGTACGAAATAAGAAAAAATTGCAGCGTATTGCTTGGTTGTAATTATTGGATCATAGTGCGTTTGCATTACGTCTTCTTCTCGCCTTTAATTGTGTCTTGTTTTTTTTTTAACTGTGCTGAGCGATTCTTAGCCACTTTCATTTTTTTCCTAGTCACTCATAGCCGCTTTACCTTTCAGTGAGTCATTCTCTGACCTTTAATTGTTGAGTTTTTCCGTAGCCACTGTCCAGTTGCTCCCTCCTCGCCCCTCCAAATGAAGAGAGAAAGTTCCCATCTCCACTTTCCCACCTACCAGCCATGGCAGGTGGTGGATGGTCCATGTGCACATTACGCGGGACGCCAGCTTCGGTAAACTACAAAGGATATTCGCATAATATTTTTCGCAGTTCCCCTAATTTTCAAGGACCGAAATTGCGCAAGATACATGTATTTGATATCCGAGGAAACCGTTACCCGCCGTGTAATCTGTCTCAGAACCTCTGGGAGGAGAACAATGAAATGTAAAATGCATGAAAAGACAACAAGTAAATGTGTTCGCATGAGGATGCTGTCTGCTCTGATTTCATTTCAAAAGAGAAGTGGCTTAGGGGACACTAAAAGGGGATAGGGATGGACGAAGTGATTATTTCAGAACAGAGCAGGGATAACCTAGAAATGCGATGTGAAAATTGCAAAAGTTATAGAATATGTGCCAACAAAACTATAACAACGTAAGACTGCAGCGGCACCTTTGGAGAATTCGGGTAACGTCATCTGGTCAAATGAAATCGTCGCGATTTCTCATCGATTGGCTCGTCGCTTTCGCATGCAACGTCGTTTTACAGGAAAGTGCTTTTAAAATCAGAAAGCATGCTGCGAGTGGTGCCGAGATACGAGAACTCGAAGCGTCGCTTGCTCCGAGTGCCACCCAGTCGGCCTGCTTGAAGCCGTCGCCTGCTGAAACTTTAGAAGCGCAAGCTTACACTGCGCAAAAGAATTGCACCCTTTCCGTGTCTATAATTCACACCTTCCAGAAAAGTCGCATGGAGGTGCTAATGCACCACCCTTCAGTTGGTGCAGCAAGAAGCACTGCACGCGACAGTAGCTCAATGTTTCCTTTCTGGACTTTTCCGGGGGGTGTGGGTTAGAGACACGGAAATGCACTTTTAAGGTTGCGATTTTGTTTACATTGCATAAGTTCTCAGTGTCGTTAAAGCTCTTCCCGAACGCTGCGGTCGCGACGTTTTCAGAACATTGTTTTGTAGCATGGAAAGTGGTAAACTGGAATTCATAGTAAACACAGTGTTGTACCTGGCGCCACATTTTGAAAAATATCATCACCCGGAATCGTGTGACCAGTGAGCCCAGGTGTTTCTTTTTAGCCCGACATCATTAAGGGTCTCGTTCAATTAAAAACCCAGCATCGGTGTAGTTAGCATTGTGTCGAGAAAAATCCGGATTTGGTGGAGAGGGTCTTGACGTCACATGGAATTGAAACTGTATAAAGCATCAGATAAATTGCGAGTATAATGTCTCAACACAAGTTAGAACGTAAATACAGTAATTGCGCTGAGATGAAACTTGTGGTAATAAGGTGAGTATGGAATCTTCGACCTTTGTATCCCGGGTCACAAGCCATCGAGGCACTTTCGTTGGACATGGTTAAAGGGGAGACTTGTGGTAAATGGAAAAAAAAAAAAAAAAAAAAAAAAAAACGAACGAACGGTGTTCGTGTCTGCGAAATGATATGGAAAGAAGAGGCCTGGTGGCTGACCCCATTAACGCTTGCGCGTCATATCCTTAAGGCGGAGCTTAAGTGTTTCCTCTCCAAAAGTAATGTCAGCGTTTCGTTGCCGTGGAGGAGAAAGAGTTTTATTGCGAACATAAACTGTTTGCGTCTTCCTTCGTGACTGAAGCCCTCAGTCCTTGAGGTTAAATGAGAAAGGAACTCGAGGACTTAATTTGCAGTTTTCTGAGCAATGCATTATGGTTTTTGCGCAGAAAGAGCGCTGCTTGTGTACCCTATGGGTGAGCTGTCAGTTCAGCGCAGCTTGTCGTTTCCCCTTGTACTTTTCTTTAGCGTGTCTCGGACGAGCTTGGAGTGCATATGGTTATGTCTGTTTCGTAATGCGGTTTCCAAGGCTTCATTTGTGTGGTAGCATCTGTGAGCCACAATTTATTCCAAGGCGGCCAACCCTTGAGAACGTCGATGTCCATAAAGGACAGAAGGCGTACATTCTTCTAAAAGGGATGAAATTTTCTGAAAATGGCTTTTTTTTTTTTTTGTTGTTGTTGTTATAAAATACGGCTGCAAATCGTATTTAATGCCCGCGACAGCAGGGCAGTACGACGTGCGTGCAGCGTTTTCAGCGAATGCAGGTGCGTTTATTATATGCTCTAAATTAATAACCCCCGTGTTTTCTTTTTTTCTTTTTTGTTTTTTAATGGCTACGAGCGCCGACCTCGTGGTAGAAATATCGTTTGTTTATTGTAATTTACTGCTGGCTTCACACTTCTCTCATAAACGCAAGTGCGCCTGTGCTTACCTCCCTGTGTCCTGCTGTGTGTATTGTGCTGCTTGCCAACAACACCAAATCCACCACTCGAAAGTGCTACTGTACTGAGCAGCGCACAGGCCGTAGTCGGCTCCTGGCGTGGCCGCTTGCACAGTGTGACCGCTGCTTTGGAAATGCTCCTGTTTACCTGTGCGCGCTACATTTCGACTAATGTTCGAACTGTAATTAGAGGAAAGGAGAAGAAAGAGTGCTCGCCTTTGCGTTTGTGTTTCGTCCATAATTCGATAATGACTTCTGGTAATAAACCCCCGGAGCGACGCCTGGGGCGACAAAAACAAGTACTTTTAATTAGCGGGCACTGTGCCGCGATGCGAAAGCGAAAAAGAAAAAAAAAAAACGCGCACAAAATGGCGCCCGTACAGCCGCCGACTCCTGACCCAGGCAGCCATCAGGCGCTTACTCACGGTTTAAACTCGGAATTCGATTTCGTTAATTAACGAACGTTCCGCGCATCGGCACCTCGGCTCCCCCAGCGGCGCGCGTGCACGGCGGCGGCCGCCGCCGCTGTTTGTTTTCGAGCGAAACGTTCCTCGGGCTGCGTGAGCAGCTACGGCTTCGAATTAGGAACGGAGCTTTGCGTTTGTCATCAGCCGCGGCCACGAGTTTTCGTTCGGTGCTCTCTGTCTGCCTGACAGGACGGTGGAAGCGCGCATATAACCTCCGGCTAAGATGGGAGCCGTCTCTCGACACGCAAAGCGGTTTACGCTATGGGCAGAATGTTCGTGGTGCTCTGCTGACTAAACTTGTTTAAAAGTCCGGTGCGAAATACATAGGCGGCGTATCTGACTCACCTTAACGGGTTGAACGTCCGCACACTACTGAGGAAGCTAGCACGAGCCCTCCTTGGCGGCCTTCGTCGTCAATATACTTTGCGCGTGCTGTATACATTTGCGCACTGTGAACTTAAATGCGGTCAGAAATGAGCTGAACCCCCGGGCCTTTTCTCGTATCTTTTTTTTACGGGGCGACTCGTGGAACTAAGTTTTATTCGCTGCCCACTCACAGTGCCAACCTCTCCCATCTCCTTTCCCCCTCGCGGATTAAAGACACAAATAACCCTGCCTCTGCACTGCGTGCCGAAGCATGAGACTCGATCGCTCCGTTCGTTTGACTGTTCCCTCACTGCGCGTTGGCGCAACGCTGACGTCATGGTTGGGCATGCACGAGAGCGAGCAGATTTCTCAGTGGATTAAGGAGTGCAGGAAGAGGAAATTGAAATGTCCCCGCGTTGGTGGCCCCGTGGGCTGCCTTCGGTAATCCTCCTTCGATACACGCTGCTCGCCTGGCGCTCTCCGCCTATATATAAGGTGCTTCGTCGTCCAGCGACGATATGTATATATATATATATATATATATATATATATATCAAAAGAGGACTACGGCTTGGAACAGCTTATTTGACGCTTCGCTGGTGCGCGCGCGTGCGCAGCAATTTTCTTTGAGCCCTGCGCTGGACGTGGGCGTCTCTGCAAATACCCGTTCGATTTGAGAGCCGTACTTTCGCTGGTCGCTCTTACTGGCACTGAAGACGTTGCCCCGACTAATTGCTGGCTTGGTTCGAGCGCGAAAAATCTCACGCGCGTCTACAGCGCAGTAGCAACACGGACGGACGTATAGCTTGCCAGACGGAACTTTTTTGTCGCTTGCCTTTCCAAGGTCATTACTTGTACAGCTGCTGTATTCATTGTTTGCTGCTTTCCTTGCCACGATGGCAGAAGTCATGGTTACTCTTTGTAAAAACAACCGCTTCTCGGTGTCCGTTTCCGATTTCTCCAGAAGCGGCTTTCCTAGACACGGTGGGTGTATAGTCGCGTGAGCTGTATGCAAACGCACTGAGCGAACATCTCTGTAAGACGAAACGACTTGCGTTGGCGTTTTCTCTCCATTTACACTGATCGCCAAGTACTTCAGTCATCCGTGCTGTAACCAGCTGGCACATGCTTTGCGTGATAGGTATATGCCTGTTTTTCAATCTGCGCGTCGGCTTTGATTTCTTGCCCCCTCTGAGACTAATAGCTGGAGTTTTAAATGCCAAAACGGCATAGTGTGCTTTGATGCATATCGTACAGCGGGAAACTATGGATTTATTTCCACCGTTTGATGTCCTTTCCCACTCACACGTCTACTGCATAAAGACACGGTATTCAATTGGACCAGTGAATGTGGCGCACTTTTCCGTCATCTGAAATTTCTTATAACATCGGGCCCCGTCCTACGCCACTTCTGCCCATCGGCTCCAATTGAACTACACACTGACGCAAGTGGTATCGGTATCGACGCTGTACTTGTACAGCGTCATGGCTGCGATCAGCACGTAATGCCATATGCCAGCCGCTCTTTGAGTAAGTGCGAAAGAAATTACACGGTTACAGAGCAAGAATGTCTCGCCGTTGTTTTCGCTGTACAGCGCTTCCGCTCCTATCTGTACGGGAATGCTTTCACCGTCACGACCGACCACCATTCGCTTTGCTGGCTCGTGAGTCTTCGTGACCCCAGTGGACGGCTCTCGCTCGATGGGCTTTGCGCCTACAAGAGTTTAATTTTACTGTGATGTATAAAAGCGGCCATAAACACTCAGATGCATGTCTTTCGCTTTTGCCGCTTCAAACGACGGATGACGACGCAGACAACTTCGATGAATACTTGGCTTCACTTTCACAAGCCTTCCCCGATCTTCGAGTTTTCCGAGCTGAGCAACGCAAAGACCAAACAACAACCACTTTGTTTGATGCCGCCAGAAATCCTATGAAGAACACTTTTTACATTCGCGAGGGATTGCTTTACAAGAAGAATTTCGCCTCTAGGGGAGCACGCATGCTTCATGTTGTGCCAGAAAGCCTACGCATCACAGTTTTTGAAATGATGCACGACGACGCCATATGTGGACACTTGGGAGTGGCCCGAAAGCTCCACCGCACACAGCAGCGATTTTACTGGCCTAAGATGCGTTCAACTATCCAGCGTTATGTAGCCAGCTGTGTGCAATGCCAACGTTTTAAGCTGCTGACTTCAAGTCCACCGGGAAAACTGCGGCCAATCACACCTCCAAAAGCTCCGTTTGAGCAAGTTGGCATTGACCTCCTTGGACTTTCTCAAGGTTCTCGAAAGGAAACCATTGGACTCTTGTGTGTGTAGATTATTTAATTCGCTATTGTGAGACAGCCGCGATACCATCCGCTATTGCGTCTGAAGTATCTAATTTCCTACTTTGGTTTGTCATTCTTCGGCATGGCCCTCCTGCAGTTCTCGTTAGTGGCCTTGGACGCCAGTTCACCGCGGACGTTGTTGAAGAACTTCTCCGCATTAGCGCCTGCAGTTTTCGCCACTCGACGCCATATTATCCCCAAACCAACGGTGTGGTAGAACGCACTAACCGGGCGCTCACCACCATGCTGGCTATGCACCTTGCGACATGGACCTCGTTTTTTTTTTTTTTTTTTTTTTTTTTTTTGTAATACCTTCTTTCGCTTTTTAAAAAAGTGTTTTTTTTTCTTTTTTTTTTTTCATCTCGAACTTCTGCTCCCTTTTATTTTTAATTGGTTTTAAGCCTGGCAAAGATTTTGCTGGTCCGGGCTACCTCTTTTTTTTATCTTTTTTTTTTTTCTCAGTTCGAGAGGACGAATAAAATGGTGAAATGGCTATGCATGTCGCTGCAGATCATAAGGACTGGGATGGCGTCCTCCAATTCATTACTCATGCATACAACACAGCGCAACATGAGACGACCGGCTAAAGCCCCTTCTACCTGCTGTATGCTCGCTCGCCTCGCTGTGGCCTCGACACCATACTGCCATTTTTCATTCATGGTGAACCTTCCCTTGCTACCACACTCTGCAGACCTGAAGAAGCTCACCACTTTGCCCGCGTTCGAATTTTATCTACGCATGACCGTTCAAAGAGCCGCTACGACGCCCGACATCATGAAGTTCTTTATGATCCTGGTGACATTGTGTGGTTGTGGACACCTCTACGTAAGCGTGGTCTCTGTCAGAAACTGCTGTCACATTTATATGCTGGACTGTTTGTTGTGTTAGGATGCACAAGCGACCTTAATTACGTTATAGCACGACTAACTGCAAGTGGTCGACGGTCGCGCCACTCTCAGGTGGTGCATGTAGCCTGCCTCAAGCGATTGCATCCCAGACGGGCTTTGTTTGCGAGGAGGGAAATGTCACGCGTCTTCGCAGTGACATCGACTGACGAAGCAACGTTCGGGAAGATCGGCAGAGAAAATATATATATATATATATATATATATATATATATATATATATATATATATATATATATATATATATATATATATATATATATATATATATATATATATATGAATGAAAGAAGCCAACAGTCGGCGAGGCCAAGGAAAGCGTTGGGAATGGCACTTTTATGTCTTTTTTTTTTAAATGTTTGCTTAGATAATCACAGAAATTAGTAATGTAATCTGTTTAGGGGAAAGATAATTGAACACAAAGTAGAAGAAAAAAACAACGTGCCGATGGTGGGATCCGAACCCACGACCTCCGAATAACGCGTCCGGTGCTCTTCCAACTGAGCTACATCGGCCGCTGTCCCCCCTGCTACTTTCTTGGGTATTTATGTTGTCTGTATACGAACCTTGAGAGTGTTCACAAGGGTTCGTATACAGACAACATAAATACCCAAGCAAGTAGCAGGGGGGACTGCGGCCGATGTAGCTCAGTTGGAAGAGCACCGGACGCGATATTCGGAGGTCGTGGGTTCGGATCCCACCATCGGCACGTTGTTTTTTCTTCTACTTTGTGTTTAATTATCTTTCCCCAAAACAGATTACATTACTAATTTCTGTGATTATCTAAGCAAACATTTAAAAAAAAAGACATAAAAGTGCCATTCCCAACGCTTTCCTTGGCCTCGCCGACTGTTGGCTTCTTTCATTCATGTATTATAACGAGCACCCTCATTTCCCCTTAATTGATCTGCTTATATATATATATATATATATATATATATATATATATATATATATATATATATATATATATATATATATATATATATATATATATATATATATATATATGAAGGAAAGAAGCCAACAGTCGGCGAGGCTAAGCAAAGCATTGGGGATTGTTGTCTTTTTTTTATTTATTACTTGATAATCACATAAATTAGCAATGTAATGTGTTTAGGAGAAAGATAAATAAACACAAAGTAGAAGGAAAACCAACGTGCCGATGGTGGGAACCGAACGCACGACCTCCGAATATTGCGTCCGGTGCTCCGGACGCGATATTTTCCCTTTATTTATCTGCTTATATATAGTGTCTTTGATGCACTACCGTACAGCGGGAAACTATGGATGTATTTCCACCGTTGTTTGATGTCCTTTCACACTCACGTGTCTACCGCATAAAGACACGGTATTCAATCTATGATCATATATATTTTATCATCATCGAAATGCAACCTCCGCGGCCGGAATTCAAACCCCATACCATAACTTACAGCTAGCGAACTACTCTTACAGGTCTCCCTGCTGAGAAAAAAAAGAAAACTCAGTTGTCCGGGCGCCGACGGGAGACCCATGTACCCGCTGGCTGCCATGTCGACCCGATTTTTAGTGTTGAGCACCGCTGCTGTTCCTCGTTATCAATTCATTTCGATTGTCATATGTCTGAAACGTTTGCATCGTTGTTTTTGTGCTCTTGATTACTAAAGCGTCTTCGTTCTAGCATGCATAACCTGCTTCCTGCGGTTTGCTGCGACTGCCACTCTGTCGATGTTCTGGTACGCTTCTTTGCATGTCCCTACTTTCCGTGCACTTTTTGGTGTCGGGATAATGAACGCAGAAATCGCCTATATGGTATTGGGATTATTGTGTTTCTCGGGATATTAACAGGCGTGCGCCGAATCTCTTTAATTTTCATATGTTATTGGCCTTCCTGTGTTCGTGTTTATTGTGGAAAAAGTTTGATTCTGTAACCTTATGGTAGACCCTAAACTGTTCATTGGCCTCAGTGAATGTTTTCGTTATTCTACACAATGAACTTCTCTGGAAAGGCTGGGCTAGCTTCTTTATTACCTAAGTGTTCTTACTGTTGACGCTGAGTGCATGTGCCGGCTCAAATATGTGAGAAAAAAAAGAAAAACACAAACACCTGTAATGTTTTCTTGGCAGTCGCACTTGCCAAAGGTCTCGCGACATGTGAATACTGGACAGCTTAGGCAATCAGAGCGACTGCACAAAGGAACAAGAACAGTCGGGCAAGATTTTTGGTCGGTGGTGGTGAGTGCTTGCGCATTAAAATATGTGGCCAAGAAAACGTAGATAAACGCTTAACGTCGTGAAAGGACGACTAGAAGACAAGACGGGATTTCTGGTCAACCCTGTATATTTTCTCTACACTTTTGTAGCTCGCTAACAAAGTCCTGCAGTATGCTTTCATGTCAAAAGGCTTGCACGTGCATTCCGGTTCATTCTGCGAGCAAAGTTTGCTTCTTTTTTCTTTTCTTTTTTTCGGTGAGGCTTCAGTGAAGAAACTCCAGTTTAGGCTCCACTGCGTGGTGCCCCTTGTCACGGAAGTGACTGTGCGGGGCCTAAAAGGATCACTTCCTGTTTTTGGTTTCTTCCTTCGTCGCCTCCAGTGGCCCAGGGAGAAAGAGACGAAGGGACTCCTCTGTTTTACTTCTGCTTTCTCCCTTTTAACACGACATCGTTAGAGCACACTTCCGCCGAGAACCCCGATGTCATGACAACAAAGTTCCTTCATTGGTCAACGAATCAATGACGCCACAGGCCACGAAGTTATTCTACCGCCGTTGTGAAGTGTCATCTAAAAGGTAAGAAAGTGCGGCTGTACTTTCCGCCGCATAGGGAGAGTGCTGACTCAGAGGGGCGCGTCAGTTCAGAGATATGTCAGAAACCTTATGCGTCCTCCTCGTATACCTTATAGTTGACAATAACTACACATTTTAAAGCAGCAACTCTTAGTTGATATTAAGACCACTAATTAGCATTACTACGTATATCTACTACTTCACTACGATGTATCACTACCGCTTAACCCTGTCGATTAGCACTATAGTGATCATCGTTTTTATTCTGTGCCGTAACGCTATGTTCCCCTGCGACATACTGCAACGAAATCTAAAGAGGGACACTGAAATTAGATTATTTGTCTGGTAAGGAAAACTGTGAAGTGCCTTGTGATCTCTTTGTGTTGGTGGGACTGTTCAGTCTGTGGAAGAGCCGTATGGGGGACCGACGTGCTGAATCGCCACAATCACCAAAGTGTGTGTTCCGAGAGCTGTGGGCCTCAAGGTGGAAAGCATATCCTTGGCTGGATGAACCGTCTAACTGGCTATGTAGCCTATCTTGGTATGCATGTCTTTCGCTATGTCACGTTTGTGATGGTGGCGAAGTGCGCGGGTATGACGGGCTCGTATGCTGCAGCCCGGTGATTCGGGGCACGATCATGCCTGGGTCCCTCTAAAGAAAAAAAAAAAAAGTTCTGTTGTGCAGTTGGTTTTAAATGCTGTGATTTTAAGCCTGAAGGGCAGTAGTTCGAACCTGTTTTAGACTGACACTATTTTCTTGCCTTTTTTTCAGAATAAGTATTGACAGCACGCAAATCATTGACTCCTGCGGGTGTGTGCCGCTTTAGGTTGGAATATGAGATGCTCCCGAGTGAAAATCGCCCTTTAAGGTACTCACTCGAAATCAACCTTTTACTAGCCTTTTTTTTTTTTTTTTTAACCAACAATCCCATGCACGAAAACTGTTTGCCACATTTGTATTTGAGATGTTTTGTAGCGTGCCTTGCCGCCTAAAAAGCTGTGGGACGAGCCGGGAGGGGACCGTTCCCACCTGCAAATAAGTGGGTGTGGTAAGTGATGTCAAAGGGAGAACGAATCAGATATGAAATTCTGAATCTTCGCTACATTAGTGCTCATCGTTTGAGGGAATGAAAGCATGCTGAGCTTCTTCGTGATGTTCTTTTTTTCTCGATATGGCTGGCGTCCTTGTAGAGTCGCCATCCTCAGCGTCTTCTATTCATTGTTGTGCACTGTGCATTTTTAATCGAGAGTCGCATTTCTGTGGCCACCGTTGAGCGTTGTGGCGGCGCATCCAGGGGGCTTCGGTGGCTTTCGCCCCTTAAGTTCGCGAAAGGTGACACTACCGAGAGGAGGTCGGCCGCTTCCCGCGTTCCCCTTTGCCTCCGCGCTATCACTCGAGACGCTGTTGCACGGCTTGGCGTTTTAATTTGCATGGACGGAAGGGGCAGCGTCGTCCCGTTTAATTGCCAACATTCGTCTCCATTATGCCGGCGCTTCATTACGCGGCCTCATCAGCGATGCCGGAGCGCCGCGGCCGCCGGTAAACACGCGCCGCAGCTTCCTTCTACCTTCGGGGCGCGCGGGAGCCGCCGCAGCTGTGGGACGGCGAGCGCGCGAGTAGAGCGTGGCGCGCTTTTTCTTCGTTATTCGGACGCGCCCCACTCTTCGCCACTCTCCAAACCCTCCTTCCGACTTTCTTCGGCTTTGTCATATTTGCTAACTTCAGTATTCCCTGCCAGGGGCTCGCATGCACGGTTAGAAAATGTCCGCGATAGAGCGAAGGAAGGCGGAACAAAACAAACAACGCGCTCAGGTAGGAAGACGTATGCGGTTGCTCCAGGAGAGCGCCCGAGAAAAGCTCGCCCCGCCTCGCCGTCGTCGAGATGTATGGTCGCGTGCGGTTCGCAGCCGTGTTCACGACGGCATCCTGGCGGCCATCGAACGGGCCCCAGCCGAGCGGAAGGGTGGTGCGAGGAAACAAAGAGGGCGCCGTTGTTGCCTGTTATAGAAATGCGCGCAACGCGAAGGGTGACCATTACTGCGGCGGCCCGGCTAAGTGCTTGTTTATGACGTTTCCTACGGGCCCGGTTTACGAGCGATAAACTGCTTTTTTATGATTAGCCCCGGCCGATTCCGGGCGGGACCACGATGGGGAGTGAGGCGCACGTCGAGTGACCTTCCGGCGGCGGCTGGCGACGGCGAGCCCGACGGGGCGGCGATCCCTGCGTGTGCGCGTTCTGTGGTCGGGTACCGGGATGCGCTGCGGGGCCCTCGGCTGCTTCGCATGCTAGAGCCGCGGCTTTTCCTCGGACCGCCTGATCGACTGGAAGGGGCTCTTCGGCCTCTTTTAACGCAGCCAGACCGACGGTTGTATACGCAGTTGTGCTCGCTTGCAAAGAATAGATGCAACACCTCGAGTCCATCATTCCGTTGTGTTTTTTTAGTTTTCTTTCGTTTATTTTTAATTTTTTGAAGGATTGGGTAAATGCAGTGCGGTAGATTTATAGCTGCATTTGTCAGGAAAAAAAAAGATAGACTGCAGACAAACCAGCAGCACGTGACCACCTGGGACATGAAATTGGCGTAAGGGTAGGCTACAAAGTGGTGCAGCCCTGGCCTTCGTCGAACGAGTGATGGGAACAGCTGTACCGCAACAGCCCCATCCCAGGCGAAGATCACGTGACCGAAGGTGTCGGTGTGCTCGAGAGCGCCCTTTCTGCGGGTTTCTTATGGGACAAGGTAGGCATGGAAAACGTTCAAGATGCGAATATCGCAAGTCGGCATACTAAGTACTACAGTGCCCTCCGAGTCTGGGTTCTTAATCAAGAGTAAGTTTTTTTTTTTTTCAATAACTATCTTTCCAAAACCTTTCCCGCTTATTTATTACCAAAGGCTTTTTCTTTTCTTTTAATTTTGAGCAGCTGCCTCCGAACCTCAGTTGTGCATATATACTGTTGTTCTTCAGAAACTTGAGTGAAGTTTATTCTTGTTTTCCATCTTTTTTTTTTTTTTTTTCCGCTTTCGCATTTGCACAATTTCTTTTTCAACGCTGTCTTTGCCTTCTCGCGAGCTGCAGATGTCAGCTGGAATGGAATTATGAAAAGACACAAATGAAGCATTCTTGAAAGCTCAATTCGTTTGAAAAGTTTGCTTTTATATGTAATAATTCCTGATTTTTTTCTGATCATTATATATATATATTTTTGCAATTCTGCAGGACAGCCCACTAGCTTCCTCATCAACAGATACAGCCTTCGTTGTTAATTTTGGTCGCTGCAAAAGCGAGTGGAGAGCATGTGTGACCAGAAGGGGGCCGCATAGTTCGCTTAGTTTTCAGTGCGTCAAGTTCAGCGCATGAAAGAACATTTGTTGGGCTAGTTGGTGACAGTTCATCGTAAGTTCAAGGCGCGAAAACACACACGGACACAACCGTCCCGTTACCTTTCTTGTGTACGTGTGTTCTCGCGCCTTGAACTTACGATGAAGTTCAGCGCAATTTAGCCTCGCTTCCGAAGTATGCGGAATTATCCATCGCTGCCGCAATAGAGAAATTACAAAGTATTTTCATAAGAACGACGATATTATATCGAAATGCATTTGGAGATGAGTCTGTGGGAATGAGTAAAAGTGGCGGTTTCCGATTGCGTCAAATATCAGGGCTGGCTATATGTTCGTCATCGTTGCTTCGAGATAATTTTTTGCTCTAAAACTGCGTCCAGTGGCAAGTTCACCGGAGCCATTGAGTATGGATTTTAGTCCCTGGGCACATTTGCAAAGTTCGCCCGGTTCAAGGTGTTGTGGCATTTTTAACTTACACCCGCATCTCAGTGTCGTGCAGTAGCGGCAGCGGCAAAGACGCAGCCTGAAAGTGCAGGCGCTTTCAGAAGCTTTTGCGACATGGGCTCTGAGGAAAGGGCGCGTTTTCTTGCGGCTTGGTTTGTTTTCGGTTATGGCACTTAACGCCACAAAGCGACTAATACTACGAGGGACGCGTGGTGGAGGGCTCCGGACAGGCCTTTCGCCTCCATCCGAACGCGGCCGCCATGGTCGCAGGGGACACTTGCTGAACGGGCGGAAAAGTAAACGTCAGAGCACACTTCGTGACTAAATGCATAGGGCTGCGAAGTCATTCGGGCTCGAGTTGTTTAATGGCTTGCTTGTTCGAAAACCTTCTGTGGATACTTGTATGCGTATAGCGTAACTTTCAAATGTTTTCTACACTGCGTACATATACGGAACGGTTGCAGGGCCGTGACGTGTGGCTTTTATTAAGCTTTGCTGGCGGCCGTAACGCGTCGAGCAGGGTGAAAAATCTGCCTTCATCATTGTCTAAACGTCCAGAAGACTGAGAAAGTGAGACGATATCGGAAGTGAGGCTTTGTTAGATTGGACTGCATAGATATTTAGAGTGCTCATTGAGTATCTTTTACCTGTCATTTGAGATCTCGGATATGCGCCACATGTTGACGCCGAGGCCTCGATAACATACTTAATGAATAATAACGAAATATGTTATTGCACCCGCGGTACGTGCGAGGTACAATTGAAAGATGCAGCTTATGTAGAGTGCGATATAGACCTCCTCCATGTTTACAAACAAACAAGGCAATCCAGGTGGCGCTGCAGTCGTCTGCTATCCCATGGTAGGCAAAAAGCACGGGAGCGGCACTGTGGCCAAGCTTGTCAATGCGTGTTTTGGGAGATGCAGGCTCCCAAAATTTTGGCAGGAGAAATTAGATAATTTCTTGAGCCTCAGCGGTGCAGACAAAAGCGATACAATATACATATATATCACGTACACGGCACGCGGCGCCCGGCCCCGTACGCCGTACAAGACGGAGCGTGGGTTCAAGACGCACAAGCGAAGCTTTGCTGCCGGCCAGGGAAAATGAGCAACGTTATTATATATTTGCTGTTTTCGCCCATGCAAACAACCGCGGAACGCGTCGAGAATTTCAAAACCTTGAGTTCTTACAACTGCTTTCAGTCGAGTCAGTAGACAGTGATTTTTCTCGCTCGTAAACAGCGAGCGCAAACCACGTACGAAATATTCCGCTCGGAACATATTATTGCACTCTCTGATGAATCTTCCCATCGAGCGGCAAATGACGTTGTTGCTAAGCACGAAGCCCCTCGCTAGCTTCGAGCAGCTTTTAGTTAAGCATGGCAACAGTAGCAAAGGTATTGCGCCAATTGGCACCGCACGGATTTTCTTATCCGTGCGTTATTCGTTGAAATCGCCACGCCGCACGTCTGTTGTATCTGTTCTCTTCGTGGGTGACTGTCAGCGTTAACTTTCGCAATTTCATCCCAGGTATTCACGTTTTTAGCTTGCATTACAATTACCAGCTGCAGCGGTCGTGGTGGTTCCGTAGCTAGGGCGACTCAGTTCAGTCCCGGC
The DNA here is from genome assembly GCF_055883805.1 of Amblyomma maculatum. NCBI lineage: Eukaryota > Metazoa > Arthropoda > Arachnida > Ixodida > Ixodidae > Amblyomma > Amblyomma maculatum. The sequence goes on from NC_139344.1 coordinate 252,956,503, forward strand.
TACCATGGCCGCGTGAACATGCATGATAAGCTCAGAATGCCACAACGTGCGATGCACCACGATGCAGTACGTATAAAAATCCTCAGAGAGTTTGAATCACGAGCCCATATATCACTCGGCCATGCTGAACCCCCCAACTCGCAATCACAATCAACCGCATTGAATACAACTAAAACCGCTGGGTACAAAAAAAAAAAAAAAGAATGCAGCTCCAATCGAGAAAATCAGCGGCTGTCAACGCGCGGTGGCGATCTTCATCACTGATGAGACTAAAATAATCTGAGGTGAACACGGCGAAGGCTAACCATGCAGCATAACCAAGAAGGAGTTCAACACTGATCACTCGCGCAGCAGCTCACTATCGCATACGTACAATAGAGGCTTTACAAAAGTTAGCGCCATCTAGTGAAATAAACAGAAACTGTGAGCGGCGGCCATGTTTTGCTCAGTCCGCCCGCGCCTCCCGTCGAGTACGCTGTCAACGTGCGCCTTCGTAGAACCCGTGCATGCACCGAAAGGTGCATTGGAATGCTCACAAGCGATTGTTTCATTTTTTAACATTACAGCGGTCGCTGTTAGCTCCACGCTCTATTCGGAATGATGCCAGCATGTTGTTGCGTGTCCTTCTGCAGCCAGCGAACCGTCGTAGACGCGCACGGAATCAAGGTATATGCGTGTATGCGACCGCTCGTTTGCAGTCCTAATCGGCTTTACAAGGGTCACTTGCATCATGTAAAGCATTACTGCACGTCCCTCTGACTGAGAGCTAGCTCACAGAATGTGCTATCACCTAAAACAGCAAGGTTGTTTTGCGCGCTATGGAGCCTTGTGAACTTGAAGGACAAGCTTATGCTGCGATGGAGGACACGGGAGAAGGAGCAATGCATGTATTTGCACAATGCAACGCTATTGTGCAAATACGTTCTTTGAAACATTTTGTACGTAGGTTGCATATACCATTGTGTATTGGATTTAAGACACGGGCATGATTACCGAAACTACTTTTCACAGTCAGTGGTGCAGAGAGCAATACGGTTGTCTAATGCGCCCGAAGTGCGTGTTTCACGCTGCAAAAGCAAGCGGCTGCCAAACCCGCGGCGTCTAGAAAAGCAGGAAAAGATGACATACCACTAGAGCGTTGTAACATGCTCACGTGCAGTCAGTTTCGACCGGTCCACGTCCAGTGCGCGCAGCTCAGGTTTTATACCTGCCAGCGCGGCCGATAAAATAACGAAGCGTGCGCTTCACCTTTGTGTGTTTTTTCGAGTCACCCGATGGTTCGCTAATTCACAGCTACCTGAAATTCACCGGAATTTTTAAATATATCGATTTCTTGTTTATACCCTCTGTCAGAAAGTAAACATTAGAAGCCATAATCTCATATGAAAGCGCTGGCATTAGAAACTTCGAGGAACTCGGAGGAGGAGGAACTCGGCTGAAACGAAAAGAAATTTGAAAAGTCAACTCACATTACTGCGAAGTGTTTGTGCTTTGTGCAACTGGCTGTGTTCATAAAAGCAGCTTATATTATATCATATCGTTATAGAAAAATTAGGGGGTCACTTAAGCTTCGCCGTTAAAGGCATAAAGCGATGGTGTCTCTCTCTCATACTCACACACGCACGATGTTTTCTTTCTTCATGTTTATATTTTAGCTCTTTTATTTATTTTATTTACCAAATACTGCAGGCCCCAACTGGGCCCTAGCAGGAGGGGCGAAAAGAATACAATGCAGTGAAATATGAATTCATCAAAAGTAACACACTACACACAAGTGTAGTATGTTATATGTTGTTATGTATGTTATATTTCTATGTTATATATGTTATGTTATATTTCTATCATTTCTTTATTTATTTTTCTTTTATTTGACGTTTTATATTTTTATACAACGCATGCGTCAGCAACAATCGGCTTTCCATTCTGAGCAATTTGACAGTTTTGAACACATTCTTCAATTATTTCAATTACACATTCTAAATTTTCTTTCTTAGCATCACCAAGCACTGGTTTTTAATTCTGACACCTTTAAACCCTTACTTTCCAATTTTTTCTTTTATTCGTTTTTTTTTATTTCATCAATTGATTAATTAATTAGAAATATTTTATTAACTCGTCATCGCCTATCGCACACCAATCAATATACAATCCCTGGAAGCACAATTTACCATGCCACTTTTTTTTACGCAGCCCCCGATTATTTCCGAGACTAATGCCGACTGCTGCGTCGACGGCATGGGAAGGAAAGTGCTAAGCGCCAGTCCAACTTACGTCAAATTACGCACGATCCTTTTATCTCAAAATAAAATTCATCTTCGCTCATTTCACCAACCAAGTATCTTCCAGTGGGATGAGCGACGGTGATTGCGCAAACCAAGCAAACTAACTCGCTATGATCTCTCATAGACGTTTGTAAACAGCAAAGGCGCACAGACAAAAAAGAAATCCACATTACAGAACTCTGGATGCTGTACCTGGATAGGGATGACGGTGCGGATTGCCGAGGGGTCCATGCACGACTCGTAGAGCAATTTGTAACTGCGCTCGGCAGCGCGGCCGGTGGGCCCCGCCACGTCTCGGCTGTCAAAATACGCTTCTAGGCGTCGCTAACAGAAACCGCCAGGGACCGAACAGAGGTCCAAGCACAGCACACTAGGTTAAAACGTGAAAAGCGCGAACAGAACGGCGAGCGCTGACGGACGGACACGAAGCGAACGGATGGAGCGAACAAAATATGGCGGCCAGCGCGGGATCAGCGTGCCGCTCACGGTTGCCAGACGTACTTTTGTAAACCCTCTATTACCAATGTGAAAAAAAAAAAAAAAAAACGTAATTGAGGAATTGTTTACGTATTGGTAAGCACAACTATGCATACTCTAACAAAGAAACAGGCCTACGCATTGCAATATACTGGCCTTTAAGCAGCTGTACAGCTCTGGCGTAAAAGTGAATAAGCTCTAGCTTAACCATGGCAAAGTGTTTGCCGCATATCCGATAAGCCGGCGTCGGTATCCAGCCTTGGCGCTTCACCGCGGCGACCCACTGTTTACGGCTACCTTCGTCGCCAAGAAATCTGTGCAAGCTCATTAAACTTCTCTTTCTGTGCCTTTCGGCACATGCCACGGTGACGCAAATAGTCGACATGGGGCTATTTTATTTCCGGCAGCAGCAACCCATTCCGCATTCACGGTAGGCGAAAGCGACTGAAATGTTTTGCCTACCACGCGAAAGTCACTGACGACGACAGCGCCACCGCATCTTCGTGACGTAGTTGGAGTGAAGGAGGTCTATAGGGAACCTTACAAATTAAGCGGCTGCACTTTCGGATCTGGAATTTCCCGTGCGTACTATAGCTGCTGCGGACACCTCTTAAGCTACGTAAATTCGTGACTGTGCCGTGCCGTGCCAGTTACTGTCGGCACTGTCCTTGTTGGCCATTGCGGTCCTTTTGAAGGACCTGGTCCGCGTGCTGTGGCTGCTCTAGTTTGCGGCCCAATTGAATTGTCTGTGGAGTACACTGGCCGGCGGAGATATGACCGTGCGGAAACAAAATCGAAGATGGCGAACGCGATAGACTCCGTCAGGCGTAGCGGGGAAGCGGCGGCTGCGCAGTGCTGCTTTGCATTTAGAAAGCCTGTATCGCCGATGCCGAAGCGGGACGCGTGCCTTATTTGCGTGTGCGGGGGCGTCCGCGATGCAAATGCGCGCACTGGGCAGCAAGGTTGACGGCGATAGATGGCCGCCGGCCAGAAAACAGAAAATTTACCGGACTCGAGGGGAAGAAAAACGCGGCACAGGAGCCGATTGCCGGCGGCGATGGATGGCCGAGATGCGCGGACGGTGGCTGCCTCTGGTCGTGGCCCCTAATCCCCGCATGGCGGCGCGACAGACGCGTCGCTCTGTCTTCGTTGCAGCAGCGGACGGGATTAGACGGGGCGCGCGACCAGGTGCGCCCACGCCTCCCCCCCCCCCCCCCCCCCCTCCTGCTGGAGCAGTCTGAGCGAGAAGCCGTCGGCGACGCGCTGTGCAGCGAGTTTGGGCAAAACGCTCGTGACATTCGGGCTCCGTTGACTCGATCAGCGCTCCAGAGAGAGGGAGCGTACTTGTGTGCGGCAAAAAGTTTGACTTTGCTTCTTCGTCACTCGTGCGCGGTGTGAGGTTCGATTAGGATTAGAGCGTCCTGCTTGATTATGCGCCAGTGTGGGCGATTCTCGGCCGACTCTTTGCTGCTTTGGGACTTGAGCGATAATTTTGTGGTCAGGCTGGCTGTAAGGTATATGCTGGGAATACACTGTCACTTCGGGGCTAGTGACGGTAATAGTAACGTGCTTATTGCGACGAAGGGCGTGCTAGTTATTTTCGGAGTCAGTATTTACTGCAGGGAATCAGGATGCCGTCTGAAATCGCGTTCTTAGAGACACAATGGACGCAACCAAGAAGCCAACAGACGAGGCTAACATGTTTCGCCGCCGTCGGTGTTATCGCCTGATTTGAGTCCAGAGTGGGACAAACGACTTTTCAAATTGCGTGTAGTTATTTGTTTTTGCGCCTGTCTTCCAAGCTCGCATTCCATCTTATTCGGTATCCGTGCAATGTGTTTTCCCTTGCTTCTTGTTTGTTGCGTAACTATTTGCGGTTTTCAGTTTCACACATTACTCGTTCCGCGTATGTCCATTTATTTCTTTTAATTTCAGTTACTATATCCACGCTACGTTCTTTGTGCGTCCATAGGGATACTGAGGATTAATGGAAGCAAACCTGTATCGATACAATAATCACGATAATAAGAATGACTCCTATCGAGAGGGGAGCTTGTGTAGCATAAAAAAAAAAAAAGAATTACAGGTGTCGCCACCGCCGGCAGATTTCGGAAGGGAAAAATGCATGCGTCGACACCAACCATTCAACGGGCATCCCGGAGCCCACGCTGTACTGCCATCATGTTCAAAGGGTTGGCACCCAATCTTTTTCGAGGGTGACGTCACGAGCTTGAATAAACTGGATTCAGTAGGCAACAGCTTATCATCATGCAGACCAGTTAATACGGGTGTGCCTCGAGGGAGCATTCTTGGCCCTCTCCTGTTTAATCGCTATGTAAATGACATCACTAAAAGTAGCCATATTCCACAATATATACCATATGCTGATGACGTCACCTTATTATTCCGAAACAGTAGCTTTCAGTTATTAGAGGCTGCAATTAATAACGTCTTTCAAGACCTACAGAAATGGAGCGAGGCAAACTCCTTGGAGATTAGCGTTAAGAAAACAAAGGCTTTCATCTTTACCCCCAGGCAATCCTCAATACCATATGCTTTAAATATCCCATTGGGATTTGAAGCATTAAAAAATGTCGACACAGTTAAAGCTTTGGGAATATGTCTTCACAAGAAAATGTCATGGGACAACCATATCATTTATATTATAACAAAAATATCGCAATTATTGAAATTTTCTCGGAATTCCGCTCATTCTTGCCACAAGCATATAAACTGCACATTACAAAATTCATTTAGTTTTTCTCTCATAAACTATTGTTTTCTTGTATGGGGGAACAACAACCATGGCTAATATAAATCGTCGATTCGTCATATCTTAGGGGTTAGCTCACAAGCTCACCCTGGTGGATATTTTACTCGGCCTAATATAGTAAGCGTGCATAGTTTATATTTATACACACTGGCAAAATTGGATATAAACAACACCTCCACAACAACCAGCAATAACCTAATTCAATGGCACTACTAAATAAGTCAACAACCTTCGTGACTCGCGTTTTTCACAACCATAAAAAATTCCCTTTTCACGGACTAGTTTAGGCCAACAAATGCTCCGTCACTTTTTATCAACATTACTGAACAACCTTCGCAGCACACAAGTTGACATTAATTGCACCAACATCTCTAAGCTTAGTTTTTCTAGAGGAGCAATTATTAGGCCAGTGAATATATGAACACTGTTGGAAGTATACGGTTCGGTATTGCCCGACCTGATTGAACATACCATTTATTTGCACTTGCATTCTACATACTGTACCTAAAATTGTACTATTGGAAAAATGACGCGTGAATTACTTGATTTGGTTTGCTTTGTATAATTTGCAGTTTTGCTTTGTTCTGTAGATGGAAATCAGCTTATTGTTAAAATACAACTGTGTCGTTACCGTATGCAATGAAAAGGGGACACGAACGCGATCAAATGATCTTTTTTTTTTTTTTTTCACTTTTTGTTTGAGCCCCCTCCGTTGTTTTCACGGAAATAAACTGAATTTGAAATTTGAATTTGGATTCAATCTTTGTGTGAGTCTTGCTGCAGGCCAAACGTCAACGTAGCCAGAAAGAGCCAGAGAATTTTTTACTCAACAGTAATTGAATGCAGCGAGTGGTCTCAGACTTTTTTTTTTTCTTGTTTTTTTTTTCTTTTTTTTAAGGGACCCCGGGGACGAAAGGGAAGTTTGCCTGTATCGTTAGACCACTGCGTTATGAGGGCAGGGATGCATCTTTTATGAGCTAGAAAAGGCCAGAAAATGAGATGCAGGCATCGCCGCCGCAGTCTGTTTTCACGATATAATTTGCGCCGGCGTCGAGTACTTGTTGATCCTGACAAGCGCATAAAACCACACGGACAACAGCAAAAGACGGACACGCGGGCGCTCATGTCTCTTTCTTTTGCTGTTGTCCGTGTGTTTTTATGCGCTTTTCAGCATCAACATGGCTAACCAACCCGCCCAAACGCAGCCATTATTTTCGAGTACTTTTTTTTTTAAGGACTATCATTTTTAAGTAATCGATCACGGGCTCTCGATATCGTCATCAAGGCGATGAGTTTGCAAGATGGAAAAAAAAAAAATCATCCTGTTGTTAGTCTATTGTTAACTTGAAATTTCCCAACCATAGACGCCATGAGAGCCGCAGAAAGGCAAACAGTCGAACTTTGCTTAGAATATAAATTGCCGAGAAATTGCTTTGCGTCAATAGCCTTCCATTTCGGCCCGTCTGTGAGTGTACTGACGAGATTTGTTAACGTGGAAAGAGGTACGCAGTTGAAGTTCAGCTTGCGTCCTGCGACTGTCTCCTTTCTTTGACCTGTTTTTTTTTTCTTTTTTTTTTTTCATTTGGCTGAAAATATGCATCCATAGTATTGACGAGAGTAGTCGGTTCCAAACGTTCCTTTTCAGAGGCGGGAGCATAAGCTGTTGCTCATGATTTGCGAGTTAGAGGAAAATTTCCTTCATACCAATTCGTCTGGCTTTGTTCTGACGTTGCACAGTACCTGTGGCCAAGGCGACCTGGCTCGATGTGGCTGATTCAGATCAGTTTTTGCCGGTTTTCCACGTGCTCTAGACACAAGCATCGTGACAGCAGAGTTTGCTTATTAACTGGCTTTTTTTTTCTTTTTTTTTTTAAGCCTGTGACAGCGGTTTGCAAGAAAAAGAAAAGTTACAATGGTTCAACGCTGCTGAACCAAATATTGAGCGAAAGCATTAGCTGCGGGTGACCGAGCGTTCTTCTCGTTTTTTTTTTTTTCTTCCTCAGCCCACATATAAAGTCCCGTTTTAACCAAGCCGTATGAACGTGCCTTAGTGGCCTATAGGGGTAACGTGAATGCCAGGGTCCTGGCAGGCTGATTCTGACATAACCGTTCCATGTGAAATGAGAGACCCAAGTTGGCAGCTCCTGCCGACCGCTTGAGTTGGTAGCCAAACTCCCCTAGTGTCACGTGGGGTGTGACGTCACAGCGGCACGTGGGTAAGACGTGGCCGCGCTACGCTGAAGGCTCGAAACCTAGAGTAGTATTGCTTTCGCAATAAAATGGAAAATACATTTTGCCTCTGTCTGCGTTATGTCCGCTAAACTTAACTGCTCCTGCTCACGTCATGAGAACGTTTCACGATGACATTCGTGCGAAATGTTTTCCTACTGTAAGCTCAGGCATAGTGCATAACCCAAGGAGGAGCAGTTCCGGTCATTAAGATGACGATGACGTTTCATGTCGGCCAAAGAGCGCCAGGCACAATGTGTTTCCATATACACAAGGTAGCGTCAGAGAATTATTATAGAAGAATTTCACGACCTAATAGCGAAGTGCCAGGCCGGGCAAATGCTCGCACCCATTGTGCCATCGCTGGGTGCCCACTGGCGCCATCGGGGATCGAACCCCACACCTCCCGCATGAGAGGCGGGTTCTTAAACCACCGCTGAGATCAAAGAGCTCTTGCGAAATAACCTGTGTGTGCAAGTCCGTCGGCTTGGATAGAGGTGTTGATTATGAAAGTAAAAAAAAAAAAAAAATGCGAAATCTATGCAAATCAGGGCAAGAGCTAGCATTCGAAAACTATTCATTTACCGGGCGGGCGGTGGCGAAAATGGGGGGCATTTTTTCGGCGGAGCTATAGTAGACGCGATGGCGCTTATAAGCCTTGAAAAAAGGGGACGGTTCGTCGCGAAGCCAGACAGTTGCTTGGATCACCGACTGGCAGCGAGAAACAGAAAATGGCAACATACATGTGCTGAAAACCTCGAGTAATACGCGAGCCACCGCGATTGCCTCACCTTTCGTGTTCGCGTCTGATGACGTTACTCCATCACGGCTGCACTATTATACGCGAGGGCGACAGGGGAGTTATGGGCATGTACTCGGGAGCCACCTGGAAAATGCTCGATACAACTCCAGCAATTCCATCACGAGGGCGAGCTCACGCACGTGCATTTTTGTACGCACTCACATCATCCCCAACTGCATTTCAGAGAATTCTTTGTACCAAACACCGTTAAGAGCCGTGCAGGCTGCGAGGTAGAGGTCCATTCTGTTGTACCACCATCAGCAGCAGCGTAACGCGCTGTGTGTGACGTTTGGGCTACTTGGCTTTTCTAAAGGTCCGGTGTACTGTAGGGAACAATAATTGGGAGCAAAAAATATGGGGACGCTTAAGTCACTTGAAGTGTGTTATGCGACAGCATTCAAAGCAACGCTGTTGACGCATGTTTGTCATTGCATCCCAACATGCTCTCTTTCTCGGTTCATTCTCCTTCGACGGCGACATACTTCCGTGGCGTTCCTAGTCGCGTGGGTGTGGCTGCATTATGAGTAATCATGGAAGCGAGCTTGTACTTTCCGCTGTTAAGTGCAGGTTGTGTATCAAACTCCGCGACATCACGATGATTTTAGAGCGCTGGCTCCACTGGTTACGTTTCTCAAAGTCATGTTTGCCGCAATGGATGGTCATGTGAGCCACACTTTCAAAATAACAACTCGGTGGTGCCATCATACTATATATATGACCAAGGTTGTCACTACACAGCAGCATCTTCGTGAAGCGACAGTTAGCATATGTCGCGTAGCGGCCGTGCTCGAGCGCCGCAATTCAAACCTATACTTTCGTTTCGTTACATATAGGCTAGTTCGGCGGGTATCGAGTTTGGACCCCTTATTACCACCACTTGTATAAACTTTGTGGGCTGCCCGTTTAGCGTAGAAGGTTCGGTGTGGTATTAAACGATTCGGCGGGTCAGGGAGCCCAGAACTGCTAGTTGAGTTAGAGCATAGTCTATGCGAGGGATGTGCTCCGGCGATCATTTTTTCTCCCAAGCCATGCCCCCCCCCCCCCCCCCCCCCCGATCTTGAAATGGCCATTGCAGCCGAGCCGTGTGCTGCAGAACATTCCGGATGGTGTCAATATCCGTCGTTTTGCGCAGTACACATTGATGTCTAAATTTGGCTTACAACGTTCATTTCGGATATAATGGATTTAGCGAAAGTTTACACTATGTGATCCGGTATAAACAAAGTTGGTTACAGCACCACAGGTTACAGTGTACTGTGCTATGTCAGTGAACAAAATGGTCGAAATTATTCGGAGCCCCCACCCCTCGTTCACAACGGTGTCCTTCACAGCCCTAGTAGCTTTGGGACGTTAAACCTTTAATACCCATAATTCCAACCGCGGATTCGACTCCATTCCAACCTGATACGCTGATCTGTATAGACGCGTATGCACGCAACCAAGCGCAGCATGTCAGGTGACGCCGAACCTCCGTCCGCGCTCGACCATGTCACGTGACTAGTCTGTGCACTTGCTTACATCCGGCTCATTTGCAAACTAGCCCATGCCACTGGTCTTATGGGTTCAGAGACCCCGCTGACCAATTAGCACTCCGTCATGTCACGTGGTCTCTTGACGTTATCACCCTCTCAACAATCAGCGTTCGGTCATATGAAGCGACCTGGCGGCGTCATCAACGTATCGGCCAGTGAGGGAATTTCGTGACACCAACAGACGCCATCGGTTTTTCTACTCGTTGACTCCACTGAATGTTTTGATCTAGCATATAAGCCCGCTAACGGCTTGTATGCGTCATCGACTGAAATGAATATTGATTAGAACTTTGTGCTACGCTATCTGCATTTATTCGAAGGTAAGCGTCTTCTCATTCGCAATTACTCCGCAAGGAATCTCGGTTTTAATCTTCATTCTCCACTTGCGCTAAACCGAACTCGCTTTCTTCCGACCGGAGCCGGTCCCTCGTTAGGTCATCGAGCGCTGCGATGCATTGGCGCCATCGGCGTAGTCCCGCAGGACTGCTCCAATGCGCCATTGGGCTCTCTCTCCAGTGGTATTACGACACTCGTGCGAACTCTGGCCGAGGGCGTGCCTAGCCGGGCTTAAAAACTTGCGCCGGTGGACTCCCAAACTCATTAATCATGGGCCCCGTTCGAGCAGCAGCGCCGTTCTAGCGCGCTCGGACGTCTAACCAACACGCGCGGCCTAGAGCCTCTGGGAACGGGCCCGGCTGCCAGCTCCACTTGGCGTCGTCATACGTTTTCAAACGGCGCGTCTTCGGCCCCTGGGAGTGCGCGAGTGCTGTAGGGATTGGCTGGCGCGAGCGCTGTTTGCCTTGGCCGCAGCCGCCGTCCGGAAGATGGAGCTCCGGGCTCTTCGGTGTTAGGGAGCCTACATGTTTCTAGTCGGTGTGGTTGCCGGCCGTCGGCGGCGATAAATCCGTTGGCGCGCGCACTAGTCCATGGCGAGCTCGAGTGCGTTTCCGCCGCTGCTTCGACGGTGAGACACGAGTGGGACCGGTCCGTGATTGAGTTGCGGCGATTTTATACCGAGTTCGGGCTGCTCGGGTTATTGTGGGCCTCCAGAGCTCAGCTTTAAAAGCTTTAATTGTTGGTCTAGTTGGTGATCAGTACGTGGTGATGGTGTACGTGTCTTCTTACTGTGTGTCCTGTCCTTTTGCGCTAAACAAGATCCATTTTAAGACAGAGGCCCTCTTTGGCCGGAGGCGAGTCGGTCTTGCCATCAAACGGACAGTGCATGAGAGATTGCGCGCGAACGAAATTAGAGGCGAGCCGTCCGCTGCGGAAGTTCCTGCATCAAACAGCTGTTCTAAGAAAAATGAATTGTTTTTATTGTTGTTTGTATTGCATTGTTTGCTGTGCGTATGCGCCCCTAAAGTTGTGCATCTTCACGCCCTTCTTTATGAATGACTGCTATTGCTCTTCCTCGCTCTGCCGCGTTTTAATATATATTGTGCCTCATCTATCCAAGCTGTTGTTTTTTGCTGTTTACAATTATTGGTTGATTACGCTGTGCGCAGTGGAGGGGATGAGCCGTCGGCGTTTCTTTCAAGCATGAAGTGAAGGGCCTCCTAGTCTTACTGGCGCGTGTACAGGCGTTAAGAAAGCCCTGACAATCGCCGAAAATAGCACCGATTTTCGTTCTGCAACAGCAAGGTTAATGTAGTGAAATAACCTATTTGGGAAAGCAAGAAATGGCGAGCGAAATGCCTCCATATTAGCCGGTGTTAGAATGACGTTCGCGAATGTTTGGATGTGAGCGAGCAGAGTTAATAAAGCACGGCATACAAAAAAAAAAAAAAACCGCTGATACAAACGCTTACACTCTTTGGATAATCGGTAAAGAGAATGCTGAGATTTAGAAATGTTAATTTTCTTTTCTATTTCGTGTTTTCAGGTCTGGACTGAAGGTCCCTTCGATCTGAGTCTACAAAAGAACGCGGAGTTGGAAATACTTTTTTTTTTTTTTTTTTCAAACGCATAAGGCAAGGGGCTACCCAGATCCGGTAAATGGTGGACATGCAAATCAGTTCCACGCGACCTTTCCTTAAATGCACAAAGTTTTTAACGAAGCAAACTTGTTTTTGCTTGTATGTGTGTGTGTGTGTTGTTTTTTTCCTTTTTTGTCCGCTTAATTCTGAAATTTAAATTCCGCCGCGCAGTGTTGGTCTGATGTGTAATTTATTTCGCCGAAACTTTGTGCCTACTTCATTTCGGCGCCAATCTTTTAAGCGTCAGCGTTTTATTCAAGCGAAATTTGAGCGTGACAAAAAGAGGAATGGAAAACGGAGAAGGAGACCAAGCAGAAATAGTTGAACCATGCATGCACGCCAGGTGAAACGAAGGCTGAGCTCCTCATTCCTCTCCCTTGCTTTTACTGTGCCTGCTTTATTATTTTTTTTTTCGGGCTTCATGTCCATGTTTTCTTCCTTATCATTTCTCTCTTTCAAATTTTATTCTACTATTCCTATGTGACCGATCGAGTACCGACCCCTTTGTTTATTTTTTATTATTTTTTTTAATCTTCTTACTGTATCCTAGGTGTTATTGATTTGCGATTAAACTTTTAATAACGGTTGGAGGTGGCAGTGGGGTTCCGGGAAAGCTGTGTGAGGAAAAACAAAAAGCTAGAACCATGTTCTAATTTGGAAAGTGTGGGAACTTTTTAAACGAGAGCGGGGAGGCTTTTGTGGCAATTAACCGGAGTCCACGGTTTAATAAGCTGGTAGCCCAGTTGGCTTTCTCTTCTGGGCCGGTTGACGAGCAACGCTTTTCGCGGTAAAAGCAACCGCTCCATTGTATGTGGTTTAGTTTGATTTGGTTTAAAGGATTTAACGTGCTAAAGCGAATCAGGCTCCATGAGAGACGCCGTAATGGAGGGCTCCTGAAACTTCGATTACCTGCGGTTATTTAACGTGCACTGGCATCGCACAGCACACGGCCGCCTTGCTTTTTCGCCTCCGCCGAAAAGCGACCACCGTGGCCGGGATACGATCCCGCATCCTTGGGCACAGGAGTCGAGCACCTTAACTACTGCGCCATTGCGGTGGGGGAGCCTTATGTGTGCATGGGTTAAGTAGTCAACAACTGCGCGTCGTTCTGGCAACTCTATAGTCTTGGTTGTTATATTAATAATGCGGCAGGCAACCGTAATTTGATCCTTTATCGAAGTCATGGAACTAAGGGAAAGCAACTAGGAAGTTTTATGTTGTGTGTGTCTTGTTTACTTAGATATTGACATATGGATGTCGAAAAAAAGGTGACAAAAAAAAAAAAAAAACATTCAGAGCTGCAGTTTCTGATCCCATCTGAGAAGTGAAGCGATATATGTAGTGGAAGTTTTCATATCTTTCTACTTTTTGGTTCTGGTTAGAGATACACTTCCGAAAACGATTTTTTGACCCATGCACGAGGTATTACTCAGCGTGCCTTTCGAAAAACGCTTACTACACATTTTTGCGAATTCGGGCTTTTTCGGAAAATTTCGACTTCGTATACAGTCTCTAGCTTGCAAACAGGCGTTTATACTTTCACTTCAGGATATATGCGGTATTTAGTCGCGGACATCTCGATGCGCCATGTCTTACAACCTCCGTGACAAGGGCGTAAGGATAGCGCTAAGTGTACATGACATTTTCTTTCCGCTATCCCGCCCTCTTTGAGTTTAATTCGTCAATGGGCCTATTTTCTATAGTGATATGTCGACTGTGAGTGGGGCGTCGAAGTTTGTATCTTCCCATTGTAGCATGATCTGGCTGGAAATGAGGCTACTGCATAGAACGAGCCAATATTCAAATGAGCTTTGACATATACTGTCGGTGCGCTCTGGTACCAGATGCAGATCCAACCCGAAACGCCGATTCGTGAAGGCATAATAGCGTCGAACATTTGAGGCCTACAAGCCTATCGTTTTCTCTATTTGTATCAAACAATGTTTCTTATCTTTCAAAAGTTCGCGCGTTTCATGGACGGTAAGTTCTCCCTGGCTGCAGATCTTTCTGCCTCCTCGTTTCCCTATTTTATTATCCTTTATGTTCTAGGCGTTATATGCTCGACCTTAGATGGCATCCTCGAGGTGCTGCAGATGTGATGTTAGGAAGATAGTGAGAGACCGGAAAGCGTGGCGTGATTTGGTCCATAGGGTCACGAAGAGTCGGGCACGACTGAACTACTCAACTGAACTGATATGCTCGACCACATTTACGTTGCGTACCCATTCTGCTAGCTTTTCTTGTATCTAATGCGAGCGTCAAAAAGTGGTTAGGGTGTTAACCTAGTTCAACCGAGCAGTACGTGTGGCAGCTTTTGCGCACAGATAGAAGTCGATGGAGATGACGACGTGTAAGGCACGGTGCGACAGAGCGTTGCAGTTGAACACGCGGGCTGATGGGTTGGAGGTGACTGGGTATTCTCGTGAAGATGTGTCCTATAGAATACTGTACGTACATTTATCAGGGGAGTAGTTGTCCTCTATAGGAAGAAAAAGTTGTACGCAGACTTGATCAACAACATGATGCCTGTACTTCTGTATATGACGGTGCGCTGTGGCGGCCCAGGAAATAATGTGCCGCAGTGAGTCAAAGTAAGATCTACTGTTAGAACATTTCTTTTTCAGCTGCATTCCAACACCCTTCATGTTACGTCATGGCTTGAGCAGAAACGAACCTGCGTACCGTGGACGATTAAGGCTCACTGTGTATAAAAACGAAACAGTTGAACATGCCTTCATTGAACGTTAAGAGGCCAGTTTTTTTTTTTTAACATTGTCTACAGCGTACTCTCTCTCTCAAAAAAAAAAAAAGAAAAAAAAAAAAAACTTCCCATAACCCCGTACGGAATACAATTCCTCCCGGTTGAAAGTGGTGAGGGTATACCGTATGATAGCCTTGACAGTTTGTGGAAGAAGAAAATGGCTGTTCTTCGTCAATGTGCGCGTTCGGCACGTACGTGATAACATCATTGAAAGCGTTTCGCTTATTAGAGAAGTGTAGCGAGCCCAAACCAAACCCCCTGAGTGGGTGAGCATTCTTGATCGGGCACCCCTGTGGAAATTTTAATATGACCGTGCATTCTTGTGGGACGCTGATGAATTGTACATAGTTATCTGTATTTGTGCGGTGTTGCTTAAGCACATATATATATACAGTAAACAAAAAAACAAGGAAAAAAAAGCGGTGATAGCTGTGACGTTCCGTAGTCGCTTCCCACGAGGAATTCCTGGGTTTTGAATACACTCCGCTCCGACGGTTTTTTTTTTTTCCTCGACTTTTTTTCCCCTCGACATCTGCAGATGCAAGCCATAACACCTCTGATTGTGTTTGACTGTGTGAAGTAGTGCCATCGCACTAAAAATGAAGTCAGGTCAAGGTGGTTATGCTGTACCCTTTCCGCTCCAAGACACGTGGACTTCGACGTCACGATCTTGCGGACCAATCTGGACTCAGGCGCGTACTTTCAACCGAGAGTAGCGTACTGCATCTGCGTAGGCAAGCTACTCAGGCATTACGGCAGGTTGCAAAAAGTCACGCAGTGGCATTCCTGCTTGTTTTTCATTACAGCTTCCTTGCGCCGGTTCTGTATTTGTGTATCAAAATTATGGTCGTTAAGTGTAACTGCGAACCTAATAATTGGAAACCATTTCAAAAATTATACACCACAAGTAGAAAGCTCTGAATTTCTCCACAAACGAAAAAAAAAAATCGCAACCAACACCGTAGTACACCCAGCAAGCTTGCCCTAAAATGAACTCCTTGTGAACGTGAAGCCATATCTGCATAGTCCCTCACATCGTGCTTACAAACTTCCCCACTTCGCAGGCACAAAACACAGGTCAAAACGAGAGTGCAGGACCGCTTCTTCCTGCCCTGTAATTGCCGATATTGTGTTGCCTTCCTTTGCTGCGGCCTTCGTTTGCGCGCATTCACTTGTCAGGGAGAAAGCTCTGCTGGACGCATTGCTTGCACCATCAAAGAAAGCACTATCTGCTGGCTATGTATTAATTGTGCTGTTTGAGTTGCTGACAATGAAAAGCTCCCGGCGATGGAACTGTTGTGTTACATGTCCGTTGTGTGTGCTAGTGACTTGACCAATCTAATGAAGCAACTTTTTCGGTGGACTGTCGGTGATGTCCCACGACTGCGAGATCGTTTGCGCCCTCGGGGAAATTGAAGAGGAGGGGACGCAGATTACAAAGGCATTCTTTTCCTTCCTGTCATTTGTATCTGCTCTTGCAACATTAAGTAAACGCATATCTTACTGCACTTTTGTTCGCTCGATGTAAATATTGCGGAAATCCTGGCTGGTTATGAGTTTTCCGCGCACATTCATGACAACGTATATGACCTCGAACGAACGTTTTGCTCTAGTCTATCAATAGGCTTAATACAAGCAGCTACTGTGAAAAGACACCCTGAACAGGTCTTGATACTATTATCGCTGTCACTAAAGATAGCTCTCTGCTCCTCTCTCGCCACGCAGATGTTTTTCGGCAGCAAAAGACGCATTCAGTATCGCAAGGAATGTTATATTTCAACATTTTCCCGCCCATCTAACCAAAGTCGTGGCGTCGCCTCACTGAAAGTGACTGGTCGGCAGCGTCTTTCAACTGGATGGCTTACGTCTCAGCGTAGTCTCTGGAATTCGTGGCCAAGGATCGGTGTCGACGAACCATTTCACTCTACAAATCGGCCGCTCGCGTCGACACCTGTATTTCGTTTGTCTTTTATGGCTTATAAAAGCTTTCTAGGAGCGAGTGATCTTCCATCGTGATTACAAAGCGATGCCATACCAATACAGGTACTACACTTCTTTTGTCCTCGGTTTCGAGCCCGTGTGGCGCATAAATATTCTGCGTGCGAACCAACTTCCGCAGTATTTTATAGATAATGGCGTTTAAGTGTTGTTTAGTACCAAGCTGCGACAGGTCGCCATCTCATATGAGCCTCGAAGCAGCTGCCTAATTACAAAGTACAACTGCTGGCGCTGGGCAGGAAGAGTGTAGGGAACAGAAACACGCGAACACGTTCGAGCAAGAAGCAATGCGAATGCAGGTATAGTACTGCGAAGCAGGCGTCCCCTGGCCGCTCCTCTGAGGAGGGCGGCCGCCATGGACTCCGCACCTGGCCCCGGTCCCTGGCCGCTGTTCACCACTAACTCCTCATCTGGGCCCGGAGAGCTTGGCGTGCGTCTTCCTTGCCTAGGAAAGCGGCCTCCCCCCTTATCCATCTTTTAGCGCGCTCCCCCGCGCGGGAAAGCAATTCTTTCCTATTTTTTCTGCGCTCCCCTTTCCCTCTATGGTGCGCTGTCAGGCCCGTTCTCTATGGAGCCGTTTTGTCGCTTTCGGTTGAGCAAGACAGGAAGCGGTGGGTGTTTGCGGGGGAGAGGCGCGTGCCGCTGCAGTCTTTTCCAATTTAACGTCCTGTTTCGACGCCCCGTGTGGCGGAAAGGAAAAAAGAAAAGGGGGCGAAAAGGGATATAAGGCGAACAGCCTGCCTCACCGTGGACAAGCGGCGTAGCGGAGGCTGGCGTAAATAGTAGACAGGCCCGGGTTATCAGAAAATTAGCTGTCGAGAACCCATCTCGACTGGCCACGCCGGTGTAGCAGTGGTCTCGGAGATTCGCCGCCGCCGTGGGGAGGGGTTTTGGAACGGAAGCCGAATCGTTGGCGTCCCGCTTCTTGGGCTTCGTCCGCCGTCGCAGGAAGCTCGTGGTTGGCGCCGCCGCTTTCCGCGCCATCCCGGAACCATAAACAGTGCGTCAATATTTTGGATCCCACGTTTTTAAGGTTTCACTGCGAACCCCGTCTTGTATTTTCACCGCTGAAAGGTCTTTTTTTTTTGTTTTGTTTTACTCGGAGAAGAAGCGTAATGCAGTTTTAATGCCGCTAGGAAAAGGAAACAGGTAATAACTGAGCCGTGGCCGTAGACGCTGTTTGCGACAGCAACTCAACTCTCGCTGTGGTAGAACGTGATGCTTCTTTCTTGCGTTGCGATATCAGGAAGCGACGCCAGAGTATCGATCGGTTTCGGAGAAAAAGGGGCATCCTGAAACAAAGTTTTGAGCGTCGTGTCGTGTGTTTTGTAAGCCTTATCGTACAGCTCCTGCTTTGCATAACGATAGCCGCCTCTTCTCTGCCCGTCTGCGGCAAGAAACAAGCGCTCACGCCCTCTTCACTTTTTCCTTCGTCGTAAGCTGACGGAAACAATAAGGCATACGCAGAGCGTTTCTCGCCTGACGCTTGTTTCTGCGTTCTCGATCGCGTCGTCGCCGCCTTCGGACAAGCGCGAGGAAAAACGGGGGTTTCGCCCAGCCGAGCGTGGCTTCCCAGCAACTCTTTGCGTTCTCCCTGAAACAATATCGGCGGCTCGAGGGGTGGCGAAATTGAAATCACGTCCGTGCATGCCGACGTGCGCCGTGTTCGCGATGGAGGCAGCAGCATGCACGCTGCCCGTCTGTCGCCGCCACGCGGCTGCCCCTCTGATTTGTTGCCTCGCCTTGCCGCCACTACATCCGCGGATTTGTTCGGTGAAGCTGCAATTTCAGACTAATGCTCGGAGTCCGATAGAAAAATGACAGCCAATGCCCTGTGTCGAAAAAGAAGTCGTCTCGAGGGTGAGCGGGAGCCGACAAAGAAAGGCGCTCGCTCCGCGACAGCGCTTGTTATATCCGGGGGAGAAAACTTTTGGGGATTTCCGAGCAAAATATCGAAATGCTTCCCGCGCAACGTCGGAAAAAAGAAGGGCCGCCCTCCGTTCCACGAAGCTCGTCGGGCGAAAGACGTCAAATGAATGTCGTTTTAATAACGCTGCTCGTCTCTCTTCCTTTTCTTCCCGGGTCGGCAGTCCTTTTGCGGAAGCGTTCCTCTTTCTTCTGCCCCTCGCGTGTCGATCCTGGGCCAACTTTTCCCGCCGCCGCTGTGATTCTCCCCGAGAGCAGCCCTTAGCGGGCGCCTATGTGCGGCGGCGCGCGCATGTTGGCTCGTTTGCGATGGGGCCTCGTGCTGTTTGCGCCGCCGCGCTGTTTGTGTCGTCGCTGTGGGCGCGAATGCTCGGCCCCTAATGAGCCGAACGGCGCGCTCTCCTTTTTCTTGACGTTGTGCGTCCCAAGACGCCCAGAAGGAGGGGCACGTCGGCTCGAGTAATGGCGGGCTCTTTGGGAAATCGTCGGCTCCTCTGTTTGCGGGCGACCGGCCCCGTAATTGCGGCCCTGAATGTTTTATCACAAGTGCGCCGCCTTTTCTTTGGGCGCCCGAATTAGCGGTTCTCCTGCTTGGCCAGGTCGGGCTTCCGCACCACGCAGGCACCGCTGCAGAATATTTCTCCGCATTCCCCCTTCTCCGATAAACGATAGCGCATCGACCGGCTGGGCCACGGATCGAGCTGCACTTTTCCTCCGTTTCCATAGCGAGCGCTTTGCTGTTGAAGAAGGACAAATTCGCCAGTCACACTTCCGTACTCTCCTGCGAATACTTTCCCGCTCGTCGTTAACACTGGCGCCATAGTTAGGGAATGGTGAAATGTTGATTTCCATGGAGGTACGGCCAATATAGGAGCAGCAGACGCGGGCGCCACGCACTAAAACAACAGATTCTTGTGTGTCGCCTGCTTCTGTTGTGCCGTGGTATTATTTATGCAGCTAGTTAAACTTGTCCTATTCGCCGCAGTGTCACGTGTGAAAATGGGCGTGCCACTTGGAGCGGGCCCAACCCTTGGAGTTACGTTTTCAACCTGAGCAGGCTGGGATGCATGCCGTTGGCGGCGCCCTGTTCGTTGCTCCACCGACCATAGAATGTTGGTAAAGGAGGTTTTGTGCAGCATCCTCCCGTCTCGGGTTCTGTTCCCATTGGGTCACGCGCTGCCGCCTCGCACGTCTCTGCGCACGGACGCCAAGGACTCCTCCACGTGGGTGGTATTTATGACGCGGCATCTCGCACGCTTCGCTCAATGGTACCCGCTATGGATAATACGCCCGTAATGGAGCCCGCGATCCCCGCTCTGGGATGGCACTTGCCGATCGGCCTGCTCCCTCTCGGCCGCCGCACGTGTGGCTTGCGATGAGCGCCGATTCTGTGAGTGAATGCGAAGCCCCGCCGGGCAGCTCTCGCGGGGGGGCTTCCTATAGCCACGCGGGGCTTTGCTGCTAGCGCTTTGTGTGTGTCGCCACCAGGAAGCGCCCATGCTGCTTGCTCCGCTATACCTGCGGGCTCCGGTTCGTTCCAGCTCGGGTTTTCCGCCCTTTTGCGAGGTTTCATCTTTCCTAACTTTCTCCGGAGGCAGGCTCCGGGAAATACGTCGTCGGCAGAGAAATGGCTCTTCTGTGGCGGCGAATGCGCATTGGGCACGAACGCAGCCTTTCCTTAATCCTTGCGCTCTATTCAGGGCGGCCCTTAGTGGCCATTCGTCGCTCATCCGGCTTTTGCGCGACAAGCTGCAGTGCCTCTTTGCTCTGGCGCTGGCCGAGCGGTGATAATCATTGCTCTTCTGAAGCTCGTTTCTGTCATCTTGCTTTGCACCACAACAGTCTTTATTTACTCTGATAACTTTGTGAACTAAGCAGCTTTCTTACATTTTATCCCATGCTCTTGTGAGTTAATTATTTTGGGCACTGTTCCATTTCTGTTTTCCCATGCGACCTTTGCTCAGCCCCGCAAATGAGCACGCGGCGAGGTGATGCCACCCCTAGTCCTAACACTCGAAAACTTCTTTGCAGGCTTGCGTCGCGATGCTAGCGACGCCAGCCGGAGCGGAGAGTGAACGCTTTTACTCTTATGCGGCGAATCATTCACCGGAAACGCGGCCGTCGTTCAGCTATAGCTATATACTTCGCGCTACAACGTTGATCAAGCACCTTACCTTCAGCTCTAGGTTGTTCTAACCAAAACGCTCGTTACTGATTCGCCACGCAGAATTGAAACCACGCATGCCTTCGTTTCGGCGTATAGGTGTAACCGCGCCGCAAGAACTTCACCCATCGAGCGAAGCAGAGTTATTCTATTCGCACGTCACTCTTAGAAACAGAGGTTATTTTGACATTGGCAGCCTAATGTTACTACCTGTTTACTGGGTTTAATAACACCTGTTCTGACGCATATTTTTAATCATCTCTCTTCAAGACAGTCTCCAAAAAAAGCTCAAGAAAGCTAAAGTAAGCGAAAAGCGGAGACGAGATCGATTGAACGAACTAGGCCAATATATATATTGCCAATGTTCTCTAAAGGTCTTGAAAAATTAGTATTCGCCAAAATAACCGCGCTTTGCGACAAATATTCAGTTACATCGAGTGCACAGTACGGGTTTCTATTTGGAAGGTCCCCTACTCATGCGCTTGATTCTTCGATTAAAAGAGAATGAATAATTTTTAATGAAGGTTACTTATTTTAAATATCTTCATTAGTCCAAGGCAGAAAGGGAGAAAGAAGATGGTTACAAAGTATGAAAGAGGCACTGAACAAGGCTTAAAGGTGGGGAGCCTCAATTCATAAGCCGAGCCATAGCCTCTGGCCGAGCCAACGTTTCGACAAGGGGACTTGTGTTCGTTAGTCCTAGGCATTTTACTGACTAAAGCATGCAGTTTTGCTCACGAAACTCGAACGATAAGGGTTACGTGCAACCAGCCCCTAAGAATGAATTAAAAGCAGCTTTTTTCGAGCATTCAGTATGTAGTGATTAATAAAACAGTGCAATTACCTTCCCATCACTAGTGAAGTCGCTTAAAACAGCCATTCAGGCCCACTTGTTTTCAATATGTAGATAAATGATATTACTAGGATCGCCCAAGCTGAAAACTTTGTTATCTACGTCGATGATACCACATTCCTTTTTAGCGCCTGCACTATCCAAGAACTCGTCTAGTCTGGGGACACCGCCCTGCAAAATTTCTATCAATAGAGTTAAGGCAACTATGTAGTTATCAATATTTAAAGAAAACAAAACAGAAGCAGTGGTATTCCGGACACAAAATACTATTTTTGCAGACATACTTGCAGATTTAAGCACTAATGGTACTAGTATATACTATGCGTTCGTGATATGAAAGGTAGGTATCGTCTTTAATGCAATGAGCACATTGGGATATTAAGGGAAAAAACTATCGAAAGCTTGCGGTATAATTAGCGAATTCCGGCTTCCAATTTACAACGCCCTTTTTAGTCTAGTCGTTTTAACTATGCTGTGCTTTTATGGGGAGTAACAACGCTGACAAACAATAATAAATGACAGTACCTGCAAAAAAAAAAAAAAAAAAAACGTGACTCACCCACAGCCGGCTTATCGAGCTACTTAATATCATGCCGGTTCATCGGCTGTACATGTTGATCTTTGTCCTATATCACTTATCAAATAAAGTTGCACAGTAGCCTTCTGGAAGAATTAGCAGAACTAACCCGAAACATAACACAAAGCATGTTCCGCTTCGCGCCTGACTTGAAGATTCCATTTAGCAGCTGCAGCTATGGTCAACACAAACAGCAGAGAGAGCAGACGTCCAGTCTGATGCACTAGGTCTCCGATCTTGAAAATCACAGGGCATCATGTGCTTCCGCGATTGCGCTGCACGCATTCCTTCCAAGTGCCTCTGTTGAACCCCTTGTCTTATTTGTGATATTTATACTGCAGTGCGCTACTTTATTGCCTGGAGTGTTGCGCTGTTGCGCGTTGCATTTGTATGCTTTCGCGTACAAAATTAGCACGCTTAACCTTAGTGTTTCGAACAATCTAACAATCTGGTCGAATATTTAGGGGAAACCCCCAAGGTGGAGTAGACTTGTAATGAGGGAGTAATTACTCATTGCATACACCCAAGCGCAGCTATACAGCTACAAAAGAAATCTATACAGCTTTCTCAGAAACTTCGTAGTTAAAGTAAAATTATTCCTGGGCCGGGGTAGCTTTTGTAGCCGTATGGCTGCGCTTGGGTGGATGCCAATGAGTAATTACTGCCTTATTAATCGATCAGTCTATGCCATCCTCATGTTGTCATGCAGTTTAAAACTTTGAATGCGTTTATGCTGTCGTTAACTGTAATATATATGATTTCATTTTCTTTGTTTTGCTTCACAGAAAAGCATTTGTGAATGCTAGTGAATGTGTAAATCGAAGTTGTTTGCTGATAATTCTGGTTGATTCTGTGTCTGCTGCTGCCGGCGAAAATGGGACCAGAGCGTGGCTCCTGTCAAGTCAACGGTATTGTTGGCGTTTTGACCGCGCTCCCAGCATCTCCTTGATTGTTGCAAAATAATTATTTATCTTATTTTTATTTAATTGCGCAACTCGGGCCAGTGGCTTGTGCATCATGACACCGCTTCCATCGATACATCATTAAATCTGTGTCAGTTCGACACACACACACACACACACACACACACACACACACACACACACACACACACACACACACACACACACACACACACACACACGCACACGCACACGCACACGCACACACACACACACACACACACACACACACACACACACACATACACGCACACACACACACACACAAACGCGCACGCGCGCGCGCGCACGCACGCACGCACAAAATGGAATCAAATCTTTTAGTGCGAACGTGCCATGAAGGCGAACATTGTCCGTCGACCCTGGACTAAAGCCTTGGCAAGTAATGTGTGCATGTGGTAGAGGGTACAGAAGTGGTAGGAGTAAGTTCTGAAGGTGACTTGTAACAGATAAGTTGCTCATGACATTATGTCTAAGCATGACTCAGCAAAGTAAGGCAACAAATAATGACTCAAGAAAATTTAAAATGACTACGAATGAGAGGAAAATAGTTAAAGATGACCAAGCATGACTCCCCAAAATAAAAGGCGGCTAACAGTGACTGAGCAAATTGACAGGTGAGTAAGAACAAGTCAGCAAAATTAAAGATGACTAAGGATTACTTAGCACATTAGATGAAAATACTTCATCACGTGAAGATAGATGTACAGAGGTAGCGCTGCTTCCGTAGAAGCCCATACGTTCAAAACATCGTGGCTTATGGCGCGAATCCAACGCTGTCTTCGGATCGTGAAGCGTCCTGAACAAGGGCGTAATATCTAAAAAGAAAAAAAAAATCAAACATATTTCAAGGCGCCATATCCACCAGATTTTTGGCGATGAAAATAAATCTTCGAACGCCACGGAGTTTCTTGCGGCAGACGGGAGAAGGGAGAAGAAAGGAGACGGGAAGGGAGTACTGATCACCAAATGATTTTTAGATAATGATCATTCGTTGGGTCTTCTTTGTTATTTCTCGTCTCGCGGGTCGCGCAGAACATTATTGGGTTATAAGCAGGCAAATCCGCTTGGTTAAATGCCCGAATTACACCTAAGCTCTATTCAAGCACGCGGGTTCGCGAGCGATGGGCTGTGACTGAATTCCGTACATTGTGTTTTGCTCACTTAAAAATAAAATAGTAGAGCAAACGTTTTTTTTTTTTTTTTTTAATGTTATGCTTCGTTATTTGAAAATCTCAACACAATTTACGCAAAATAGTGACCCAACAAGGAATTGCGTGCACGAGACAAGTGAAAAATCTACACGCGAGTTCGATAACCTACTTGCTTGCTCTACATAACTGGGTGCTGTATACAGCGCGATCTGCGCATTGAAAGTCATATTGGTGTTGTATTTTAGAACTTAAGACAGACATCTTATTAATAATGTGAGCAGCTACGAAGGCCGAATGAAGCAGGAAGAAAAAAAAAAAAAAGGTACGGGTGAATGAGCAAATACGATTAACCTAATAAAATTCAAATAAACAAGTAGTGTTCCTGTAATGTTGCAAAAACGTCCTGCTCCTCATTACGACACAGGTGGAGTCGAGAGGGCGTGTATAAGTTTCCCATTTCCTTCACGTCGGTCCAATTGATTGGCCTAACCTTTTTTCTCCGACTAATCACTACGCTTTTCTGCCCGTCTGCAATGGCTTTCAGACGCATTGCGAACCCTCTTCATCGTTTTTGTAGTCATGGGATAGCTTGAACCTATAAGGACTTTATATTTTAAGGTTCAGTTTTTTTTCGGCGTATGGGGGAGGGGGCGCCATGTCGTAAGCTCGATATAGGCAGGTTTAGTTTTTGAGGCATTTGTAATGTTATTCGGACAAATTAAAATAATTAGCTATGCGGCAACCTGTTTTGTAGCCGGGCGCGAAAATAGACAATTTTGCTTTTGTTTTCACTATAAGAAGAACGTATGTAGATGCGCCAAAGCAATGCTTGCTAAATCCCTTTTTTTTTTTTTTATCCCAGTTATTTCGTCACGTGTTCACTCATCTTGAATTGTAACAAGGCTGATTACTGATGTCGTTTGCGTCATTTGCTTCTTGCAGCGAAGTGCCGCCGCGCAGGTGGCAATTCAACGCTGGCTACTTCCAAGCACCACGTAAAACGTGCGGGGTTCGTATACGCTGCAGTTGTATGCCTGTACTTGCCTGCACCTTCGAGACGGCTTGTATGCCGGGCATATATGAACACGGAAGTGCAATATTTTGTTCTTGTCCTGAGGAATATGTAAAAAACGACTGGCAAGTCAATAACGGGGGTTAGTCGATGGTTCATGGCAAATAAACTGCGCCTATCGGATACTTATAAGCATAAGACATGCGCAAGAAGAGAGTAACCGATTTGTCCATATTCTTTAAGTGTCTCGCCTCTTCTGTCGCACTTGTTGCAGGGCGTTATCGGTGTACCATCTTCCTAACAGCTCGTCCGGGTTTTCGATGGGCCTCTGTTAACAGGACAGGCAAAGCTAGGCGTGCATCGTTGTTCTGTTCGGGGCTCCGGGAGTTTGTGTACGCCGAACTGCCCCGTACAGCCCACAGGTCTTGGTGCCGTTGGTAGAGGGCCCTGCTGAAGCACACACAGAGAGAGAGCGCAACATGGACGTGTGCGAGCCCTAATAGAGACACAATTTCGCTGTGCTCGCGGGGACACGGGAGGGGGACCCACTGGCGGCAACAGTGTATACTAAATTGCGGCTGTCGCTAGCTGCATCCAAGGGCACTTTGGCGGTTGGTGGCGCGCGCCGGGGTCCAGACCTAGGGGACGCGAAGCTGGGAATGAGTAAGCAGGCGCAAACAAGATTCTCGGCTCGAGGCGGCGTGGTGATTCATGGCCCTCGCCGTCCGCTTTTGAGGCGGGCCCCCTTGGCCATGGGCTGTGGACGCGCCGCTGTGGGCGAAGAGTCCCCCCTCACACAGACTTCTTCAGCGCCTGTTTGCAATTCCAATCTGCCTCTCCCCTATGCACGCGGTTTCATGCGAGACCGCAGGTTTGGCTCATTCGAGGCTCAATTGGCGGGCGCTCAGGAAGAGGGAGGGTTCTCCAGCCGCACCGCACAGCTTGTGCGTCGGAGCGTTTCCTTTAGGCCGGCCGTCAGCGAGCGAATATAGTGTCAGCTCATCTTAAACTTCGCGCAAATCATTACTATAGGTTGAACACACACACACACACACAAAAAAAAAAAGGAAGAAAGGAAACGCATATGAAGCAGATTATAATACAGTGAATTTCTGCAAACTCTTGTTTGGAATTCTCTCTTCTCTCACGGATGCTTGGCTTGGCCTGCTTTGGGCTTTTAATCGGCTTGCCATGTAGGGTTCGCTTGTTGGAACTTCGAGGGCACTAGGGTCTCGTTGGAGTATTCGATTGGATAGCAACTTCACAGGCACTATCTGTAGCCATGAAATTACCGAAGTTTATTCGCCTACATGCCTGTCAACATTACTGGAACATCTTGCGAAGGCAGGTGCCTCACTGAATGGCGAAACGATTAGTTTTTTTGATGCACATTCGATGACCAGGGATGGGCTGCGGGAGAATTTTCAGTGTATCAACTAGGGTTGTCAGTCCGACGATAAGCCGTTGTTTGTGTGTTTGTCTGAACGCAGCTGTACCCGCATAAAGAAAAAGAGTAAACATGGCCGAACTGCTGCATTGCGTGTCGCCGTCTTACGTGTGCAGTAGACCCATAACACAGCCGATATCGCATTGTCCTTCTGAGGTGCGTTAAGCTGTCCCAAAGTTTCATAGTGCGCTGCCACCAAAGTCCCCAATCTTCAGTCCTTGCCTGAAGCCTGACCTTGAAACCCTAGCCTGAACCGAAAGCGAATTGAAACGCGACACGCTGTGCTAGCGCGTGTACGTCGCATTTGGTTAATTTAGCTGAATTGTCCTTATATATATATTAAAAGCTAGGTGATTATTAAATATTGAAATGAATCACCAGGAATTTAAACAGTTTAAAGACATAGCGTGGAATAATTTTAACGTCTTACATAACCTGAGTCGCTTTGGGACGTTAAACCCCATTAACCATATATGTGCACGGCCGCCTAGATTTTCGCCTCCACCGTTAAGCGGCCGCCGAGGCCGGGATTCAATCCTGCATCCTTGGGCACAGTAGTGCGTTCGCAGTAAAGAAAATTAATGTTGTAAATGTCTGCCTCGCAAGCTTTATGACTACTTTTTTTATGTGTCTACCCTGTGTGTGCTGTAGATTACATATTGAGCATACAGTGTGCCTGAAAAAATCTGTACGGGGCCGGATTACGGACCACTCTGGAATTGAGAGCGCTCTAAAATGCCCGCTCCTATTGGTCGCTGTCGCCATCTTGAAAAGTAGCGTCACGGAATGCTGCGATTGTGTCGTCGAGGCGAAAAAAAAAAAAAACCGATGACGTCGCGCACCTAATTATGCCCGTGGTTTCAGTCTATTTTTTGTAGAGTGAGATTAGGCGGTGTAAAACGTTTTAGAACGAAAATGGCGGCGGCGTCCGTGGTGGAGTGGTGGCTGCGGTGCTTGAAGCGGCAATGCCGGCTCGAGCAACGATGGAGGACGGTGTGCGAGAATGAGGTCTACTTGTCCGGCGAGTTGTTCCGACGCTTATTTCGACTTGAAAATGCGAAAGCGGGATGGTCGTGCGACAAATTCGCCGATGAAGTGTGATGAAGCTCGCGGTCGAACGCTCTGTCGGTGCGGCAGTAAGTGTCATGCGCGCTCCGATCATTTTTTTTTTTTAATGCCCCCGGAGGATTTCAAGTGTTAGCAGATTGTCGGCCTCTCATAACCGACGGGAACAAGTGTGTGCGTCTAATGGCTGAACTCATTTGCAAAGTTGGCGCACCGAAGGTTGGGTGCGCTTTGCAGTTCACACTAATCAAAATGCGGCGGCGAAGGCGACGCAGTACACAATGAATGAAAACGAGCGAGGTTGGTATAGTGTGCGCTCTCCACCACATTGCTTTTTCCTGTGCTCGTTCTAACTGACGCATTTGTGTGTGAGACTTTCGTGGGGCCATAAAAGTTTATTTTGCCCAACGGAGCGTGCTCCGTGGTAGATCTTTCTTTTGTTTCTGTTTCCTAAAGAAAAATAAACAGAGCCCCGATTGCGCGGCTTTCGATCAGATTTCTCCGCTTTAGAACCGGCTTTAGAACCACCACACAGTATACCTTGACTTCAGACGATGCGCAAAAATTAGGAACTAGCCGTAGAATCAGCTGTTTTACTGAAGGGCGCCATTTGTACGGTTTGTTCACCTCTGCCAGCGCACCCTCACGGCGACAGAAGTTACCCACGAGACCATTATATTGCAAAACTGTAGCTGCTTCCTGATTTTTTTTTTGATGATGTTTAACTTGAAATGCGGCTTCTCGAAAAAATAAAGTATGAGTTAATTTATTCACATGCTATATATACATAAATATTTTAGCAAACAGCTTCAAACCTCTTGCCGTAAAAATAAGCGGCCCGGGGCGGCACCCTGGCGATCATTGGTCGATTCCGCATTTCGTCACGCGTTCACGTCTCGCCGAGGCGTCATGGTTTCGTCATTTTGACGTCATGCCCTAAAACTTAGAGGGAGTCCCGTAATTCGGCCCCAAAACCTTTCGTGCGAAGTGTTCAGGAAAGATCCAATGTTTTTCATTCACTTTCCGGTACTCCCCTGTATCTCTCAAGCTCGTTCGTGGCATTCTTACACCCATATTTTCCGAGGCCAAAATTTTTTTCGGACATTTGGATTGTTAAATTTTTTTTTCTTTCGTTCCTCAGTTATGCTAGTGTGCTAGGTGTTACGGCCTCGTGTTGCAGTGCTTCTATTCCTTTTTTTTTTTTTTTTTTAAACCTATCCATACATATACGATGAACTGCGGGACTATCCACAGACCTCGGCTCTATAAACGTGCGAGTAAAATTCACAGAGAAACTTTAGACAGGCAAAAGAGATCAGTTAGAATTAGATCGACCCATGACACCGAGTAATTCGAATTCGCGGGCAGTTCTCGGGGAAAAAGAAAAAAAAAAGAAATGCATTTTACCTGCAGGTCAAATCATAAACGAGACTTTTGCAGAAACGTGAACGAAATTGTGTCTGCAGGTTCTGGTATATTAAATAGGAGAATTCGCTAAACACAAAGAACCCCAAGCGTTGAAATTCGTCAAGTATTTAAAGTTATTTATACATAAAAAAAGAAAAGTTACGACACAGTTGCTTTCAAAATACCATCGGTCGGCCGTCGAAAAGACGTGGCTGCACACCGCGGGTAATGTGAGTACATGCGCTATGCTTTTCCCTCTCTGTAGCCGGCGCAAACAGAGCGCCACCATACTACGGATGTATACGTACTTACATACACGCGCGTTTTGTACCCTTACTACCTGTAGGTGTTTATTTGAAATGCCAATCTACCAGTCAGGCAGCCGCCATTGGCGAATTGTCAGTTGGAGAGTTTTTTTTCGAGAAACCGAGGCGAAGTTCTTTTAATTGTCCTAATAGGCACAAGCAGTTTAAGTTGATTTTTGCCTTGTCAGTTTAGTTCGATTCGATATCAAACCGCTGATATAGAACATCTTAATGTACGCTCACTGGGTGCCAGAAGATTTCCCGCCTGATTCTCAAAAATTGTAAAAAGAATAATCGCGCAGTTTTCTAAAACGCTCCAGGGTCTGAAACACGCCCAGCCGGGAGTATATAGCAGGCACGCGCCTGAAAGGTCTTTCGAAGCCACTTCTGGGCAATGGCATCGCAGCCTCGGTGTCAACAACCCCCGATTACAGGACGAGAGGCGGGCCGACGGGCATCTCCCCACTACGCGCCGCCCGCCGCATGAGCCGTGACAGATGTTGTTTTGCTACTGAACGAAGGCCCAAGCGGACCGTGGCGATGTCCTTGTGTTTGCGCCTTGTGCCTGCACTCGTTGGCGCTGCGTGCCAGGGGCAACGTCGGAACCAGCGCTTCAGTGTAAATGACAGCTTCGTGGCTCGCTAGTCGGCCGGTGGCGTGCACCGCCCGCTTGTCTCGAGCATGTGTCGGCTTTGTGGTGTCTGCCGTTCTTTTCTTTTCCGCGCAATGGCTCGTGCAGTGTGTGTGCGATTGAAACGCATCATGGAATTAATCTGCCTTGAAACTATTGCGTCAATCAGCTGTTTGCTGAACGCGAGTCCTACGACTAATATCGCTTACTTTTCTCACTTGAATTAGGCTATGTCCAACGCAACAGTGAACAGGAAACATATCTCGATGAAACGTTTCTTTCGTATAGCATGATTTATGCTTGCACTAAGTAAGACTGTTTCCAAATCCTCGCACTCTATTTTACAAAGTCACGTGTGTCTAGAAATGGAGTTGAGAGTTGGCCAAGCTCGAAATTCTGAAGCACTCGCTGTCTAGGAGGTAATTAAGTGGTCTGTCATATTCATCCTGAGCATTTTCGTTGGTATAATTGAAATGTGCGTCAGTCAAAACAGGAAGGAGTGCAAATACATGTATCTAAAAGGAGCGCCAATGCGTGTTTTTGCAACATATGACGGCCGCTCCTTGCGTTAACTGCTCCATTTCGGAAACTCTGCCAGCAAGATGCTCTCGTGTTTTTTGTTTTGCTTCGTATTTTCCTCTGTTCGCGATGAACCGTGCTGGGAGGAGTCAGTCGCGTTCATCCGGCGGTCTTTCTTGAAGCCGGGCGCGAGGCCCCTGCAGCAACGCGTGCCTCCCGGCAACGCATCGCTCTCCTAGGCACTGCGTCGTCATGCCCGTGGCGGCGTGCACAGTCGAGGGAGGGGGCGTGGCGCGCGGCCTTCTCTTGGGGCGCCGTAATAAGGAAGCGCCGGGAAATTTCCCGACCCGGGTGGCTTCCCTGTTGCGATTGCTTCGTCATCCATCAGCCGGAGCGGACCCCGAGCGGCGCTGATTCATCGCGCCCAGACGAGACGAGAGCGGCGCGCCAAGAGTCCCTAATGGAGGAGAGTTCACCCTCCTCGTCTGCCGACGTCTCGTGGCGTGCCTCCTTCGGCGAGGTCTGGCGTTGCTCAGCGGCGGACGTCCAGGAGAGGCGGTGCTCCCTCGTTGACGGAGCGGGCGCCTTGCCACTCAACAATGCAGGTCGCAGTCGGCCCCAGCTGCCGACGGTTGCTCTCTCCTGCTAGAAGGCTGGCGCATAAAGCCAGCCGAGACGGCTTGCGGTCTCGTATACAAAAAGCAAAGGGCTTGTGCGAATTGTCCAACGCAGTACTGATGTTTATTCGTGCATGAAGAATAGCGTTCATGTCCTCCAGTCGGACTCGGCACGTATAAGACGGCATCCAGACTCACGCATGCGACTGTCATCTTTCTGGCGACTATACGAATGCGTTAGGCTCTTAAAGCATTATTTTTTAATCTTCTTTGGGGGCGCCTTCTATTTTCACTGTCGACACGAAATCTTGGCTGGGATATTTTATACTACCTCCAGAAAAATCTGGGCTTTCAGTGGCCGATTCGAGTTGGCAGCGCACTTTTCCTACGCCCACATCGTCTCCCGTTTCTAGACAGCGTCGCGCCCTTCGGAGCCGGTCGCCCTGGATTGGAGCAGCGCAGGAAGGCAGCCGCAGTTGGCGGTGAAATATCGCGGTGCTTGAGAGGCGCGAAGACAGCTCGTTACAACCCAGCACGCCGCTCGCAACTTCATCCGCGGACGCGGCGCTTACAAGCCTGGCCTGCGCTGTCCAAACCGGAATTCCTAATGGAATTTATAATTTTATCGCCGCGATGCGCCACACGTGCGGCAAGCGGCAGAGCGCCAAAGTTCCCGCGTTCTACCCCCCGACGCGAGCACGTAGCCCGCGTTTGCGGACGGCGCGCAGTTTGCGAGCGCTTCGCAGCTCGACACGTTGTTGCGCGCGAATTACCCCTGCTCAAAAAGGCTCACCGTTATTACTTCACGGATACTCTGCGTTAGCGCCGGCGCTCTGAAAACAAGTTTAAATCGGCTAACACTGGGTTGCTGTTCTCCCTTCCTTCTCGGCTGCCCAAGTTGATCTATCGTTATCTTCCATTCTTTGAGTCTTTCTTTTTTTTTTTTTTTGTTCTCAATTAGGATAAACTCTTAAGAATGCTTTCATACCACTAGAAACAGAGTTCTCGTTCACGGTTAGCGCGCCATACAAGCGGTGAGGAGTCGGACGATTACTGCCTGACACTTTGGCGCCCAGCGACAAGTTGTGGAGCGCAGATTGTGCGTGTTGTTAGCGATCGTCGTGTCCACTCCGTTCAGTCCTCTTCTCCTTGAACTGGAGTAAAAGCGCGAGTGCGTGCCTATCGCGCATGTTTATTGCGTCCTTATAAATCCTTTTCTTTAGCTTATGCCAGCGCTATAGTTTGCACTGCGCAGAGGCTGCTTATGCCACGGAGTAGAAAAGCTCTTGATTATTGGCCTAAAATAGTAGCAGAATTTCGTAGCGAAGGTTTCAGAGGATTCGCGTTCCGTTTCATCTAGTGAAACTTGATGCGTTTTATTGGGATGTGTTTATTTCTTAATAGATATAAACCCAGCTTGTGCTGGTACGGTAACCATGGACTGTATCACATGCACCCACGAAGGAGTGAAGTGCGGTTTCAACTCTCCGTCTGTGCTTATTTTTCTGCTGGCCAGTGAAGCCGTTTTTTTAAATATATTTTTAGGGTATACCGTGCAAGAGCGCACCCTAAAATTACCTGTTATAAAAGGCCCTCATTATGTTATTTGGAAGAATGCATCTTTTAATTTTATTCTCAGTAGCCCCCGAATCAAGAGCACGAATTTTCAGTGGTGTGACTTGACCAACACAACTCTGGGCTCGTTTGCTCTGCTCGTTTTTTGTTGTTTTTGTGCTTGAAGTTTTGTGTGCGGTGCTATGTCAGTGCACGCTATAAAACAAACCCAGGTGGTCTAAATTTCAGGAGCCCTCCACTCTAAGGCGTCTCTCATAGCCGGAGTAACTTTGGGACGTTAAACCTCTTAAACCAAACCACATGCGAGCCCAGGTCTGTAACAAATGAACAAAAATATCAGAGGCGCAGGCAAGCGAAACCAGCTGCATATTGCTAGTTACCACGTTGCCTACAACAGGAGCTCTTTTCTTTTGGAATTAATTAATTAGTTAAGATTATCATCTAAATTACTGGATATTTACTTTAGACAATAAGTGGTATTTGCAAAGTTGGAGAGTACCTTACGCCCCCATGCGCGCGCGCGCACGCACGCACGCACGGACACACACACACACACACACACACACACACACACACACACACACACACACACACACACACACACACACACACACACACACACACACACACACACACACACACACACACACACACACACACACACACACACACACGCACACGCGCGCGCGCGCGCGCGGGTGTTACCGGTTACCCTGTGACATACTTAGGCAGCGCAGCTAGTCAGCTTTGTCGTCCGAAATCATCATGACCTGAGGTGACTGCAAGTTGCATGACATTTACGTCGATTACGCGTTTTTCGTGTATATTTTACTTATGCGCGAGGTAGTAATGGTCTGAAATTTTCATAGTTAATATCCTATCGATGTCGGTAATGCATTAACTATATATGGGAATAGTTCCTCAAATTCTCTCTTCGTCTTACCTGCATACTCTCGTTTCCGACGTTGCTAAAAGCAACGTGCGTTGTGGTATTCTTGTGTCTTACAGTTGGAATCCGCGCTCAAAAAGGTAGTCGCAACCGTTCCCTGCTTGGAGCTTCGTTCGCGTTTCAGAATGGCCGCGCAGCGAGAAAAGGCAGGCGCATTTTTGCTGGCGTGATTTATCGCAGGGAGATATCGCGTAGCTATTGCGTGCGGGAGGTGAGTGCGATAATAACGAGTCCGTGCTCAGCGAACGCGTGCTCCCCTGCTCACCTGCGGCAAAGGACTCAGATAGTGCGCTCGGGAGGAGCGCGCCCAGGTGGCGCTGGGATTCTGCATTCAACATCAGCGTTTTAACGAGCCCGATCAATCCGGGCCGGAAGCGCTTCCTTGAGAGCTGGGCTTCTCGAGGGAGTCTGGTGCCGTTCTCCCTTCTATTTTTCGACGGTGTTGTCGCGTGTAACGAGGTCTAGTTTTGAAAAACAAAAGACGCTGGGAAAAGCTGAGGGCTTGCAGCCTCTGCTTATTTTCCCCGTCATGCCTGTGGGCACAACAGCGTTCCTAATTTGAATGTGGAACTGTCGCTTCTATCATCAGTATAACCATTCTCCATGTTTGCTTTCTGGTCCGCGTACTCATTTTGCACACTGTTATTCGTGTGGGTTAATACTCCTTCGTTTCTCGTTCTCTCTGCGAAGAAGATATTATGCGCGAGAAGATTGCCTGTGTGCGCACAGTTATGCCATAGATCAGAATAGATCTTTCATATAGGTCCCGTTTCAGCCACGTGTTTCACGACAGGCCGTATAACTTCCACGACTTTACGTGTCTACGATAACTAAGGTTTTCGGAATCATGACCTCACTTCGTTCATCGTTCCGAGATCATTTTTATTTTACCGAGGCAGGCGGTGTCTGTACGCCGAGCTCTTCGTTTTACCTTTTTCTACGTGATCATAGGCGGTTTATTGAAATTAGATCATTCTAAGATGTGAATGACCTGTTGGAATGTTTTAATACTATACCGGTAATTTCTAACTTCTATGCACCGACAACTAAAACAAAAATATGGAGCAGCTTCAACAAAACAGATTCGGGCGAAGCGATCTGTCCATTTATAAATTACTGGGCGAATTCGACGGCCCTTCAGTTTCAGACAACGAGCCTCCGAATAAAAGCAGCCATTTTTCCGGTGTCATTGGGAAATCACGTCGACTTAATTTCGATGGCTATCTAAAACGACCTCTGCTTTTTGCTGGTTACTCCTTTTTATTTGTTTCGTGCCAGTTTTTGTTTGTTCCGTCAGCACTTGTGCTCAGCTTACCGCCCCGAGACAAACTAACTCAGCGTATCTGTTTCACTTAGTGGGATCCACTTTAAGCTGATAGTTTGGCTAGTTGGTTGGCATGAGGGCACATCATTTTTGACTCAACAGTGCATAATACAAATGTGCCTAGGTGTATAGTCATTTCTGGCATTGAAAGCGCATGAGGCACGTGCATTGTTTTGTGTTCCAGTGGATGGCGCTATTCACTACTCCTCCGGGTTTTATATTCGTCTGTAATGTATTTCTCCGGTAAGATGGCTCACTACATTAGGCCCAGAATTTCTTCCACAATATAATGTGGCAAAATATTCGTGCGCCTAAAGCGCCCGCCACTGATTTCACTGTTGTGAGCACTAGTGGGCGACAGAGAGATGAACTATTGTGACTGCCGGCAGACAGGATAACACAACGGACACCTGCTGTTGTCTATTCGCGACTCCAGTCCTTTCACGTAAACACTGGGGTTCCGATAGAGCGTGCCTTCTGCAAATCTACCGCTTTGTTGTGCTCTCATTCTTGGACTACGGTTCCATTGTATATGGGTCAGCAAGGACGTCATATTTAAAACGACTGGACCCTGTACACAACTTAAATTTGCGCCTTTCAGCAGATGCACACAGAACATTACCCGTAAACAGTCTATATGTGAAACCAATGCACCACCATTTGCAGAAGGAGAAGTATGCTTGCAGGCTCATACATTCTTATGATCCTTTCACTACCGAAACATATCTGTTACCCAATGGTCACAAAGTGCCCATCTTGAACACTGCTTACCAACACATAAACCCCAAGCAGTCAGACCACTCCTCCTCCTCTTCGAAGAGAAATGCCAGGAATTAGATGTAATGGACACCTTCCCCAATATCTCCCAGAGACCTGACCTACTACCACTTTGGTACAGCTTTCCTTCTGTATGCGACCTGACACTGGCACAATCTGAAAAGATACAAATACTACACGAACACATAGCCTTAGAAGAAAAATATAAAGATCGCAAAGCATTTTATACGGATGGTTCTAAAACAGTTTCATATGTAGGTAGCAGTGTTTTAGAAGAGAAATGCAAATTAAAAAAAAAAAAAAACTGGTTACTTCAACCTGCATAAGTTTTTGCTGCGGAATGTTATGCCATCTACTTAACTGTAGAAAAAAGAGTAAAGAGCAACTTTGAAAAGAGTATATTGTTACGTGGTGACAAGCGCGAAGACAGCTCAACATGGCGATAGGGTGAAATATTATTTAATAGTTGGCCTAGCGCGAGGGCTCCTCTAACGCCACTGCCGATCTTTGCAATACTTCCCGGGGCCACCGAGCGATCGTCCCGATCGGTTCGCTTTAAGCTGATGGTGACGTGATGGTGAGGATGTTCAAGAAAAGATAGAAGAGAATGATGCGCTTGCCACCACGATGACGATGACCACGATTATGCTTGGGTGATCCGCCTCCCCTGGAGCTGTTCAGCTGTCCACCATCAAAGCATCCATGGGACCGATGGCTCGAGGTCGCGTCGGGCGGCTGGGCGGGGCGGGGGTTATGTGTTCGTGTCTTTCGGTTCTTTGGGTCCGTCGGGCCTTTGCTTTGATCTGGTCTTTGGTCAGCTCGTGTGTGCGCCTTGTCTTCAGATCCGGGCTGGGGGCTGGGCGGCGGTAATGGCGGCAAGTCGGTTCTGAGCATGAAG
Source organism: Amblyomma maculatum (assembly GCF_055883805.1). Lineage (NCBI taxonomy): Eukaryota > Metazoa > Arthropoda > Arachnida > Ixodida > Ixodidae > Amblyomma > Amblyomma maculatum. Next base: position 252,993,495 of record NC_139344.1, read on the forward strand.
GGTTGGGGCATGAAGGGTTGGGGCATGAAGGGTTGGTGCATGAAGGGTTGGGGCATGAAGGGTTGGGGCGAAGCTGCGCGGCGATATCCACGGGCTCTCGGTCGATGGCCCCGGCGTACGGATCGCGTCCATGCTCCAAGGTGAGGATGGGGATGACGTACGCCGCACCTCCAACTACAATGTTACGTGGTGACAAGCGAGAAGACAGTACAACATGGCGATAGGGTGAAAGATTATCTAATGGCTGGCCTAGCGCGAGGGCTCCCCTCACGCCACTGCCGATCTTCTTCTTCGCAACAATATAATCTACACAGCATCACACTCCAAAAATGCAACAGTACCCTTATTAGGGAATATAGTCCATTGCGTCGAAACAGCTGAAACACAGGGTCATGAAATTAAATTGTGCTAGGTACCAAGCCATGTTGGATGCAGCGGTTATGAAAGAGCTGATGCATGCGCTGCACCTGCCCACAACGTTAAAATAGAAAGTAACCATACTGCACAAAGATGTAATAAAATTTGTACAAAGAAAACAGAGTAAAATGGCAAAGTTTTGGGGGCAGTGAAATAAACAACAAAGTCCGCCTTGTGAAAACAATCATCGAGGAATGGAAATCGTGGTCATCAGAAACGCTTCATCGAATATAGATAGATGGATTTATTGAAAGGAAAAGGCATAGAGGTTGGCCGGAATAATTCAGATCTGGCCTGCTACTCTGCACTGGGGAAGGGGAAGGAGAGAAGAAAGAAGGTCATGATGGGTGACGATGTGGGCGAAGGCATATGAAATACATATACAGGCACAGTAGCTTGCCTCACAAGCGCGAATCAAGTCCGCTGGCGCACAAAAAACGGCAAAGACGAATGTGTCGGGCCTCTGGCTGGGCCCAGTAAGCTTCATCGAAGTAGTGCTATGTCGCATTCGCATCGGACACACACATCTGACACACAATTTTATTCACAAGAAAGAAGCCAATATGTGAAGGGTGTGGACAAGAGCTCGCGGTAAACAGCATCTTATTCTCGTGTAGAAAACTTAGAAAATTTGAAGGACTACGGAAAATATATTTCAGACAGTTTTACATCGAACATCTTCCATTCACCCGATATTGCTCCTAGGGGAGAATTCACTTGTCGATGTGTCCTCTGTTTTTACCTTCTTAGAAGGAACTGTGCTGCTAAACAAACTATGATATCCTAACAACCAAGGGAACACAACACACCTTTTGCTTGGCGCTTGATAGCCTGAGTTGCTTATGCGCCATAAAACACAAGATCTATTCCTCGCCATTCCTCGCAATAAAACGAAATAGTCGGTTCAAGTCAGCAAGGTGGTGTGTGCCTCTTCCATGGACCTTGTCTTTCTTGGACACGTTTAACGCGGTAGGATTAAGGAGCTCGTGCCTTAGAAAATCCGATGACATCTGGCTTTCGTATCATGGGAAATAATAATTCGAGATTTCGAAAATGAAGTCAACAAATGTAAGTAGGATTCTAAACTAAGTAAAGGTTTCTTTCCAGGAGGTTCGTGTAATATATAAGCTTCGGAAATTATATTATTCAATTAAACGAAATAGTGCAATCTTAACGTTCGGGATCGAACCCAAACCCTCTGCGTGCCGAACAAGGGCACTAAGATGTTTGCAGCACTGCGAAAGGCAAGGGGGTCCTAGCCAATTCACGATCACGCTCACTATAATAGGTAAATGTGCCCCAATTGCCTCTAGCCCCTGCACACTACAACCGGTAATTGTGCTCCTATTGTCGTCCCACCAATTCGGGATGATCTTGATTGGACCAGGTCGCCTCAGCCTTTCGCAGTGCTGCAAACAGCTTGTGAGACGAAGTATAGAGAATGCTCTGCGGTGTATGCGACGTAGTGACATGAGTGCTGTAGCGGAGTAAAAATAAGGAAAAGAAAGATTTCACTCTTAAGGCAAAGCTTGAGTGGCCTCCTCAGGTTTTTCTGTTTTTTTTTTTTTTTTCTCTCATATGCTTGGGTGGAAGTTTGTAATACGCTGAGTTTTGGATGTCAGAATGGCAAGCTCGGCTCTCAACATGCCGACTACTTCTTGTGTGAAAAACCTTTCTCTCGTTTCGCGCTGGTCGAAATCATCCACAGTCTTACTCGGACATCAGTCCGAGTCGCCTTGGGACGTTAAGTAATATAAGCAAGCCATAAACCAAACCGTTTTCTTTTTTTATGAGGGAATGCTCGGATGAATTGAGGCTTACTCGACTGTTCATGGTGCAGCTGCTTCAAGGTGGACGGCGGTTTGCGTGTCGCTCCTGCCCAGTTATGCGTGCAGAATAACGGCTCGCATTTCCTTAGATGGCAGCGATGAGGATGCGCATGCCTATCGCGCTGTTGTACTTTTTCCTTGCATTTTCGACCTGCCACGCCAGCAGCCCCGTTGATTGAAACTGTAATCCCCGGGGCTGCGCCCTGGCACGATCATTCCAGGCCCGGAGGGGCGAAGGCGTTCTTGGCGCGCTAAATCGGGCGTGCTGCTTGCGATAATGCTGCCATGCGGAAAAGGCATATGGATGCGCTTGCCTTTGCGCGGACCCTCCACTGGGAGAAAGGTAAAGAAGTTGAGGAGGGGCAGATTAGTCAATTTGCGAAAGTGCGTCTGTCTGCGCCGAATGGGAACCGAAGGTCGACTTCAGCCATCCCAGTTATGCGTTCGATGACGAAGACGCGGCGAAGGACGATGCCGCAACAGCTGAGCCAGCAACAGTGGGGCGCCGGTTCGCTGTCCGCGTCGGTCGACACGACAGGGGACGACGAGACAACGAGCAGTAAAAGCGGTCGCAATGACAAAAGAGCGAGAGGAGGGTGTGGTGCAGCACTGGCTGAAATGACGTCTCGTGGACAAGCCATGTAGCGGTTGCGCCCACATTTTGGCCCTACGCGGAGGGTGGGCGGACCTCGCTGTTGTCGGAGTTTCTCGTCTCAGCATGTGTAACTAAATGCGTGGAAACAACGCAAGCTTCTGAGAAACGTGATTGATGTGAACAAAGACAGGATGGTTCGTCGCGCCTGTCGCTCGCGGTGGGCGCTGCTGCGTCTTAGGAAAATGCTAAAGGCACGAGGCGGCTCTGTGGCGGCCGCAGCTCGCTAGCGAACAACGTCGCCTTGTTCAGTGCATCTCCCCCGTTCTTGTTTTTCTGTATACTGGCAGAGTAGGGCTTGAGCAACGCGCTAAATGCAGCTGCCGTGTCGAGACAAGGAAGAGCCATTTGTCTTTATCAACTGTGAAGTAAAGAAATGGTACTAAAATGCCAAATTTCATCATGGCGAGAATGGGAGGAAACGATGCGTCGACAATGGAAATACGCTGCGCAAGACTGTATAGCCTGTTTTTCATCAACACAGCTGTGTGGGAAAATATCGGCGCCAGACGCACTGTCTGCGATTCACTGCTGAGAATTCGCCCGCTGCCGCGTCGAGACGGCTTCTAGCTCTACCAGCGAGCACAGCATACATTAATTTTTACATCTTGTTTCAAGGAACACCCGTTATAACGCTGTCCGCTCGCAGCCGCTGGAGATGATGGCAAGGGCACACCACGAGGTTTGGTCACGCTCCTCGATTTTGCGAGAAGAGATACGCGGTTTCTGGGGGTGCCTGGACGCGAATGCGCCGTGGTGGATTTTAGAGTGCCGCTAAAAGCGCACCGATTGTTGACTTCGTTTATACGGAAACAAAGGACGCATTGCCGAGAAAGGTGCATCTAAATATTTCCATTTCGCATTTTAAGCGTTTCTTTTTTCTCGTCGTTTTCGGCTGAACGTTGGTCCCTTTGGTAAGTACGTTGCCACAACCGTTAGTCCTTTTCCAGGCTAACTGCAGAGAGTGTAGTCTGCTACAAATCGTTCTATTGGGGCTCAACTGTTCCTCCGAGGAGGGCAACGTTAGGGTGCAACTTCCAGTGACGAAAAAAAAGGTGCTAGACTGAGCTGGGCACCGAACCGCTGTATTTTCGTTTGCGAGGTGGGCTATAAAGAAAAACAAAAAGAAACAGCACGACTGCGAGAAGTGTGTGTTGAGAGGCTAGTTGGTAAGGCATTCTGAAGACATAAAGCTACGCAGGAGACAGGACTCAGAAAAGATGCAGACAGGACGGGCTAAGACTAACAACGGATTTATTGAACGAAACATTTTTCCTTCAAGAGCGTCCTGTCTGCATCTTTTCTGTGTCCTGTCTCCTGCGTAGTTTTATGTCTTCAGGGAGCACGACTCCAACTGCCAATCGTATACAGATACTTGGGTTATATATGAAGCATGCAAGAAGAAAGGGTTAAATCCCAAAACCGGCGTTAACTTTTGGGCCTTCTTTATTTCCCTTGAATAGCCCTACATGCTTTCTGGAGCCATCTCATTTTCGAGCCGTCCATAGCCGCTGCCTAGGTAGGGAAGCAATCAGAGCGACGAGGCACCAGTTGTGAGCATCAGGTGTCGGAAATGGGCGACTGGTATTTCGATTTTACTAATCTAAATATAAAAAGAAAGTGCACATTCATAGCTTTGCATTCCTCTAGAGCTGCGGCCCTATGCGCGCTCGTGCAGCATTTTACACGTATTGTTTCACTGTTGTGGCTCTGGCAACATGCAGTCATTTACAGTGGAGCGGTGTGCAGCTGGGGCGGCAGCGAATGTTCGCTATACCTGCTCTGCCAGTGAACTTGTTGTCGCCTCGCCTGCCAGAGGCGCCCTACTGCGCAAGCAATAAGAGAGTGGTTGTACAGTGAAGCATGCGTTCCACTCGTTGTGCGAGATAACCAAGCATGAAGACAGCGTTGCGCCTACCGCAAGAAAAGGACGCCCTGAGGGAGGCTTCACTAAGCAATCTTTAGTTAAGCGTATTTAAAAATTGACGAAAGCATCCCCGCTGAGGTCAGGAGCTTTTCAAAATTTGGCTCTATGATCACCTTTAAAATTGACTCCGTTCTTTAAATAACCTTTAACGCGCACAGCAATTGACTTCAAATAATGGCTGGTGCCGGTGCATGTGATTATTTAATGCGTTAGCATTAGAGGCCCCGTGCATGAAATAAAACTGTCCGTCATCTGTCTGAAACCGTCGAGGAGCTATGAAGGAGAAAGAAATGAAACAGGAATAAATATGAGGACAACAGGGTTAGAACTCACAATGTCCGGGTTGGGAACAAAGAACGCATCTCACCAAGTCACAATGGCGCACGTCGAGAGCAGAAAGGGAATGTATTTATACGTAGAGACGTCGCCGGAGGGAACAGTGCAGTGCGCGGACCTCTGCTGTGCGTGGATCATGCGGCAAGCGCTTAAACGGAAGCAAGTAGCAATTAGGTAAGACTAAAGGAATCGAAAACGCCAGGAAGTGTGCGGGGCGACCTAGGCAGTAGCAACGAGCCTTGCTAGCGCTATCCGTCGGATGATTTGGTTTGGTTTGTGGGGTTTGACGACCCAAAATGTCTCAGGCTATGAAAGACGCCGCAGTGGAGTGCTCCGGAAATTTCGATCACATGGGATTCTTTAACGTGCACTTGTACCGTCGGATCGGCCCCTCGATCGCCTGTGAATTTTTGTGTCCTTTTCTAACTCAGAAGACCTCTGTTTTCATTGGAAGCCACGTTTTGTTGTTACAATACGATATCTGTCGATCGGACAGTATCAGCCGGGGCTGCCATGACGAAGGGAGCCGAGACTCAGTTGAACGTGACCATGACCAGACTCAGACTGATCGAGAGTGGCGGCACGTGACACAAACAGCCAATCGAGACAAGCACACAAGATTCACGCATACGTGCGTAGCGAATACGTGAAACCGCGAGAAAATAACCAAAAATCGCGGTATTACACTCAGCATCCCCTGAATCGTTTTCGTTCCTGTCGCCATCTTTGTGGTCGTGGTTTCTCGTGCTTATTTTTTCTCTTGATTCGAACAGCGTTTATGTGATTAGCTCATTTATGCGCCTTATGATGTGTATTTGAAAAGTCAGGAGCTTCGGTTGCACAGAACGGTTTTGGCAAATGACAATTTACGATTTCGCTATGCAGATATCTTCGAGCGTCTCTCCCCTTGTCGAGAGCAATGATTTTGTCTAGGTCCCCGTCCCCACTTTACTCACGCACGGAACGCAAATGTAGGTCGTTGCTGTAGGAATGTTTTTCCCGATATAAATTTAATGCATCGGACAATGGAGATTGTGGCGAGGAGCCAGGTACGTGCCGAACCGGAGGTCGAAATACCGCACACTGATTGCAACACTCGTAGATACCCCACCCCCCTTCCCCCCGCCCATCAGAATGAATTTAAGGGCTTCAAAAGGAGCAGCGCAAACACAGGACAAAGCGAGGGACGAACAGCACAGGCTCTGACTTACGTGTGAAGTTTATTCGAAAGATGCACAAAAGTTAAGTAGTGTAGTAGAACTTGTTGCTGGGCTAGTTCTATACTAGTACTATACCGGCGCCGATGACGGATTTTGGATGTAACGTGACCTTTCACCTCATCGCATTAAAAATGGAAAACACCGCCTGGCTCTATATCTTTCGGCGTTTTTTCCTCGAGACTGTACAGCGCTGCCGGTCTTCCTACACTTGAGAAGTTTGTTTACAGTCCTAAAATGTTTAGTTCCTATCTAATTATGTGCGTCGCTACTTCGCAGGCTAATTCCGAAGCTACGTGATGTCTCTCGCAAGGAGTGTTTGTAGCAAACTTACAATGTGTGTGTGTGTGTGTGTGTGTGTGTGTGTGTGTGTGTGTGTGTGTGTGTGTGTGTGTGTGTGTGTGTGTGTGTGTGTGTGTGTGTGTGTGTGTGTGTGTGTGTGTGTGTGTGTGTGTGCGTGCGTGCGTGCGTGCGTGCGTGCGTGTGCGCGTGTGTGTGTGTGTGTGTGTGTGTGTGTGTGTGTGTGTGTGTGTGTGTGTGTGTGTGTGTGTGTGTGTGTGTGTGTGTGTGTGTGTGTGTGTGTGCGCGCGCGCCGATGCTGTGAACCTGCTGAAGGTTTTACCACTCACTGCTCTGCACGGCAAGATTCAAAATATTACCAGTATACTCCCTGCAAGATGGAGAGGAGGTCTCAGTCTACATTTCTCAGCAAATGCCCACTGCCTTCGTGAATTTCGCATTTCGGGCTATGAGAGGCGCCGCAGTGGAGGGCTCCGGAAATATGAGCCACCTGGGGTTCCTTAACGGGCACTGACATCGCACGGCACACAGGCGCCTTGCTTTTTGCCTCCATAGAAAAGCGGCCGCCGCGGCCGGGATTCGATCCCGCGTCCTTGGACGCAGCAGTCGGGCGCTCTAAAAACTGCACCATCGCGGCGGGCGGGGGCGATTTATGAAAAAGGATTAAAAGTATAGCGTCCCGTTCTATGCAGTGTATTGGACTTAAACCAAGTGAAAATAAAAAAGCGGTTAGCTGTAAACTTGATTTTTTTCACGGCAGAAAAACAGATAGAATAAAACAGTTAAGAAAGGGAATAGTATTTGCAATAGAAGGTGAGTGAGAACGAGAGAGGGCCGAGTCGGTGGGAGGCTTTGGAGTGTGGCATAGGAGTTGGCTGGTCGTCTGTTGGTGGCCGTCTTGCGAGCGAGGCTGGGTCTAAGCCAACAATCGGCTGACTATGCACGTCACACAGTGAGACATAGACGCAGACATCATGAATACACGGCGTTGGCAGAACGATTCGGCGATGTGTCGGAAATTCTGTCGGAAATTACTCGGGAAATTCTGTCCAATGAATTCGGCAAGTTTCATGCTCACTTCCCCCAAGTCTCTACCAGTCGGACATATCGCATATTTGAGCGTCTTTCATTCAGGTTGTCACATTACTGCACCTAATTGTGTGCACCAACTGTTATGTTTCTCGAACTTGAGGTTGCGAATAATTTATTCCCGGGGCGCACTGCTAGGCATTTATTGGAGCAATAATGCAGTTCTTACACTCGTATTAGTCTGCACACGTCGGCTTCAGGACACGCGCAAAGATGGCCGTGAAATTAAATATTTTGCTCCCATTGCCATTCATAAACTTTGGGCCCCGGGTGTTCTCAAGAGAAGCGAAAACGATGGCCGATTGAAGCTGCTGATCTCTGCTGAATGGCGCGGTTCCTGCGTGCTCGTGTCCGCTTAACGATCGCTTCCCCAGACTCTTGCCGTCCTGGCGCCTTCTCCTCCAGTCACGTGCCTCCTTTCCCTCGAGCTGCAGCGTCGGCTTAAGTGCACGCGATGGCCGAACATGGGCCGTCTGCTTTTTGTTCCGCTCCCCACAGGAACGCTGATCCCACGTCGCTGACGCGGGACCGATCGACCCTGGAGGTGGGCCGCGAGTGCTAAATCGCAGCAAGCCGCCTTTGTTCCGCTCTCGGGGCGTGAGATTAATGAATAATTGATGCTATGCAGAGTAGCGGAATGCTGCTTCGCTGTACTGCGTCCTTGTGCGCCTCGCAAGACCTTCCCTCCTTCGGTACTTCCTCGGCCAGATTGTTTGCCCTTCGATTGGTCTTCTGATTGCATTACTGTGCGCTCATCGGCGGCTGCGCCGGAACAGCCCCGCACGGCGGGGTTCTGGCTCTTTATTCCCCAGATCGATTGCCGTAGCACGCGATTTTGGCGCCAAGGCGTCGTTATGACCGGCCCCTGGACGTCGTTGATCCGCGGAGGCTGGTCCAGGGAGGTCCGGAAGAAGGCGAGTGTGACTGCTGCCGGCTTCCCAGACACACGCTTGCACTGGTCAAGAGGGAGCGTGTGGGGCTTGGCTGTATGTTACGCAGCTTGTTTAGACAGTACTGCTGCGATGAAAATACTTGTGATATGGTCGGAATCAAAACAGAGAAATAATATCACTGCAGATCTAACACGAAAGCAACGCACGAACCGAATCGAAGCTTGATTGGTTGCCAACTGATCCACTGCATATATAACGTGTCCTTTTTTTCTCTGGCCCTTTCTTGGCCTATTTTTGTTCGGTAAGCATTGCCTGCTTAAGCTCAGCGATGCGGAAAGGTGCTAATGGCTGAAGTAGTGCTAATGGTTCTGACGCAGCGCAGCGTGCGCAAATCGGCTGCCTCGTCCGGAAAACATTTTACTCCCAACGCTGCCTCGATACGTTCTTATGCATTGGGTATATGGGCAGGGGAATTGCGTTGCTCTAATCCGTGGCATGGATACGTTTCACTGGAGGTAATCACCGTGTTGGAAGTACGCGCGCCTTAAAGCTATTTCAGTACAGCTAAAGAGGCTTGCTGTGTGTCGTGCCTGGAGAGCAGTGGTCTACTTGCATGGTGCGGCCTACCATAGGCGTGCGGGTCCCGGTGGGCGCCGCCTGATCAGAGGCCAACTTTGGGTGCACACTACTTGCATAAATGGATTAGCCGCGGCCCAGGCTTGTGCGGCGAGCCTCGGGCCGGATTGGCGCTCGCCACCGAAGCACCTTAGGGGCCGGCGGCGGCATCTTCGCGCCGTTCCCAATTAGAAGCCCCAGAGCCCAAGGAGAACGTTGTCAGGGCAACGCCGTATGCTTCCGCGGAATGGATAACGAATGTGCCCCCGCTCTCTCATTTGTTTGCGGCCGGGATGCGCGGGGCCCGGCGTTGCGCTCTTTAAGTTTGCATGAACAGCGGGAGAATGCTTCCGGCAGTCTGTTGTGGTTTAAACCCGGAACAGAGGGAGCCGCTGGAGAGAGGGAGAGATGAGGGGGATGAGGGGTGCAACCTGCTCGAGATTGCGTTGTAACCGCCCGCTGCCAGTTTTCGCATGCTTGCTGTAGGCGAAGCAAGCTTCCCGTGGATCCGCGGCTTTTTCTTCGCAACAAATTGGGGCGCGCGTATGGAGTGGAGGAGCGTGCGAGAAGTTTACCTTGAAACGTCCAAAAATACCGTGTAGTAGCAAGCTTTTAATATGTTCGGCGGTACTTAGTGAACGCCAGCACTTTCCGAATAAATACAGCGGCGGCGTGATCGTGCTGTCTGGCATTTTCCTTCATGAACGCACGTTCAGGTGTCAAACTCCGAAGAATTTCGATATGTCGCTGCACGCTCACCGCAGCTGGACCATCGGAGCGCGGAGCGCATGCGCACATGGGGCCAGTCGGATCGCCGGTGGTGCCCGCGCAATGAGGGCGCGCTGGGCTCCGAAATCGGAGAAGCTAAGCAGAATCGCCTTCCAGTCCTTTCGGACAGGATTGGGAGACGGAAGGAGGGAGACAGTGGAGCGGAAAGGCTGTGTTCTTCCGGCAGGCCCACACTATTTGGTAGACATTAGTTGTCTCTCCACAGCGCTTTCATTTCAAATGCCAGTGATTAAGGGGTCAAACTATTGTATAAATAATATAACCGCTCGCAGACCGGGCGGCAAGTCGATGCGCCACTGGCGTGCCGACCTTCAAGCGTCCTTCATGTCAGACGAAATTGGGCCTTGCAAGCGACCGCCACCAAAAGACGAGTAGCTCCTTGACAGAAGATGTCGACATGCAGCCGTCGAGCGCCATCAATAATCAGCGATGCAGGGCAATGCAAAGCGACAGCGCGTACAATCCGACCGTCTCCATCGTCAGGCCTTCGCAAGAGACATACCGCGGAATACTCTCATTACGTGGTTGCATTCATATATATTCAGCTGCTTCGTTAATATCATGACGAATGCCCTCGTACTTCACAGAGAACCAACGTGTCGGCTTCTGCAGCTTTTTTTTTTTTTTTTTTTTCTCCCCCTGCGTCGAAATGCCTCCTTCGTGGACGCAACAGAAGCAGCGGCCATGAGATCGGACCTGTGTATAATCTCGATGGTGGTCGCAGCAGTATCAAATTCTGCTAGATGGTGAAATGTGATGCGCGAGTGGTCGAGTCACGGCTGAAGCATTTGCAGCTGCAAAATTTTGCAGACAATTATGAAGTCGCATTTCCGCCAACCTAATGCTGCAGTAAAATGGTGCTCTCATTTTTGTGATTGAAACGACCACTTAATTAAGCACTGAATTAAGGTCTCGACGCAGTCGTTTCATTAGCCAGAGGTAATGTGACCCGCAGAAAATTCTCATCTAATTCTTAAGCTTGTCTCTCTACGAAATGTGCGCATTCTTCTTTTTTTTTTTTCGCTGCGGCCAGCGCCGTGCAAGCTAATCACAAGTAAATGTCTGGAACCTATCTTACGGTATTATGCAAGATTTTTTCTAGCTTCTTCTTATCGAACTCGGGTGGAAAAGAGAGAGAGAGAGAGAAAGCAAATCCGTTCATGCTTCTTTTCTTTTCTAATTCTGTTTCCTTCCATCGGTCCTTTGTGAATTAAGGTTCATACGCATGATATTCAGCGCTTAGCGCGAAATTATTTAGCTCTTGCGTTCTGAGAGCAATCGATTTTGTCGCTGTTCCTCTGCGGCGGATGTTCGCCCGTGGCCCTCCATTGTTTGCTTCCTTAACGAATGTTCACCGACTGGGCACCCTGCTCTGGTGAAAATATTCGCCTTGCCGAAGGTGCATATAGTGCGAAAAGAAGAAAAAAATAAAATAAAATGCGGACGTGGGCGCGCGCTTCTGCTCAATTAAGGTATGGAAATCAAGACATTGTCCCGAAATTCCTTGAGCAGTGTGCGCCAAGCTTCGCTCATTGGCGACCAGTTTATGTTATTTCTACTTTTGGAGAATAGCCCTTCTTTCTTTCTTTTTTTTTCTTTTCGTTTGCCCCGTTTGCTTCTAAATCCAAAAAGAGGAAACCGAAATCCAGCTTTAAGAGGCCCGGAGTTCGTTTAGGGCCCTTTTGCCTTAAACGAAAATGAAGGGCCCAAAAAGTTTATACATGTTTACTTGCTAAGTCTTGTGCCGGGAGTCAGCTCTTGGGGCGCTGCCTGTTCCCGCAAAATTCACTCTGTTGCAAAGGTCTGCCTTATGTGCATGCTGTCATTCTGCGCAGTGGCTTGATTGAACAGAGAAAACTGCGCAGATCTTATGACCTATATATAGTAGTCGCCATTGCTTCGTGCTAAGGGCCCGCAACCTTAGCTGTTGGCAGGGCGAAACACCGGCCAAAAAAATGAAAATACTTCACATTCCGACTCCCGTAGGGAGCATTAGTATTCACAATGAGAAAAGAAACCAGAATATTAGGTTACTTACGCTTGAAAACATGCCCCATGGCAACGGGCGTATGCGCTAGGAAGACGACCGTAATTACGATTAAGTTTGTTGACCGCTTGTTTGAACGTTTCGCCTATCCTTCATGTATAGTATACATCCCCGACCAGACGGGTTTCCGTCAAACAACTGTCTTCGTCTAAGCATATATAGCGCTAGAGGTGACGCATGATGGGGGCTCAGGGACAGGGACAGATGCTCGTTGCTACAGCAAATTTCTGATCCACGAAAATATTAAGATGCATATTGGCAACAAAAACAGCGAACAAATGAGTGTTTTAGGCAGTTCGCTTCGTCTTTAATGGTATGACGTGGCATCAATAGTGGCTCCCGTCTGCAGCTTCCCTTGCGGATCATCGATTATGTGCATGGACATTGCCACTCGCTTAATCAATAATCACTTAATTATCTCACAAGTACAGCATACAGTCGTAAACTACCATATCACATGCATGTCTACCCCGACATAGGTATGATTCCTGCTTTAACCAAGTCGTATGTAAACGTGCCTGCACAGCACGTCTGACTCCAGAGGTTCCGGTGTGTTCGTTTTCCATATCAATGAAGTATAGCCCGAGTTGGCAGCTCCTGGTAGCTCCGCAACTCGGCGATCAATATCAGTGCCCGGCCATGTCATCTGTAAACTGTGTGCTCTGGCAGCCTGAGGCATGCCCGCCATTTTTCGCTCTACACGCCGATTTTCTGAGAACGGAGCTTTTAACGGCGTAGCGCATTTACTTTCTAAAATACGGTGTCGCAGGTTCTAACGACTTCCTATAAATAATATGCAGCCCTGGTTTTGTTTTGTATTCGTTCGTTGTACAGTGAGTTCAGCTAACAAAAGGCTTGCGCGCGTGACCTGCCAGAAACGCACCTGTCGATGAGTGTAGTCCTATACTCAGTTATATTTAAGCCGCGTGCGCTGTGCAGCGTTTCTTCCGGCAACGCGACTCAGCTGCGTGGCTTAATCCGGCCGACGTATCTGCACTGGAGGCTCGCCCGTTAAAGCGGCGCCGCGCGGGCGTTTTTAACTGTTTGTCAAAGCGAAGATATGTCTTCTCGGTGCGGCTTATTTCTTCTCTGCTCTCGATCTGTGTGGCTCCGAACGTCTGTTTCGTTTTCGGACCGACTTTTCTCCCGCCGCTCTCTCTGGCGCCGCGGGGAACTTCAATCGGGCGTCCAAGTTATTGCCTCCTGGGGGAATGTTCTTCAGAGCGGAACGTCGATCGGGCTTTCCGTTTTGCCGGTGCCGTGGCGGCAAATTTCCCGCCCTAGACCCAGCTTTTATCGGCAGCGTCGCGTTCCGGGTGCCTGTCTATCTACGTTCGCCGGCCTTATCGGCCACTCGCAGTCACCTGGTGCAAAGCTGAAAACTGTTTTTCTTTTCTTCCCCCCGTTGAGCTTATGCTGTCGGGTAATATGAAAGCATCTCGAAGTGGGAGGTCGAAGCGGAATAACGCGGCACGCATAATCGGTAACACGGCGCTTGTAGGGCAGTTCGTACATAACGGGGCGGTACCCTCAGAATCGCGCGGGCACGTTATTTTCGGGAAACTGCGGTGAGTGAGCCTTGTTATTGCACTGCCTTACATTGTCATAAACCGACGCACAGTGCCCTTCCTGAACTTTAGCGCGAATTCGCGAGTGTCCAGGGAAGTCGCCGGGAAACGCTGCAGTGATATGCCGACATTTTACAGAGCGAGCATAAAGGCTTCAGACTTCGGGGACACATTTTGCGCCGTCTCAATCCTTCAGAGTCGCAGGAACTCCTTTGTGCGCTAGCGAACGCGACGCCGTTCTTATGAGTCATGTGCTTTGGCAGACGTCGTGGCAAGTTCTGCACCTTGAGCAAAAAGCGTTGTACACACCCGCCATCAGGGAAAACAGGCAAATTAACAGGAGTGGCGTGGTTAATAACAGTAGTACTTCGAAGCTGGGAACGAGCATTTCCGCCGCTACCATCCTATATGTAGATTCTACGCAGCCCAGCAATCCGTGCATAAGTGTCAGGAACAAGGCAGTGAAGTGTGATTTACTATAGATACTTGCCCTTCATGTGCCTTTATTCGAAGTCTAACTTTAGAGCCACGTGTGTGTGATCTGTCTATGCTTTGATAGCCCGAGCTATAGCTGCTGCCTATGTGCATTCGGGGCATCTTATGCTTTCGAAGTATACTACTGTTTTGTGTATACGATCCTTCTCCGTTGCTGCAGCCTTTTCTACGCGAGGCAGGAAATGTGGACTGGAAGGTCGTGACGGCCTGTTCATCCTCGTTTGCGCTGCCTCATTCAGGTCTTCTTCCAGGGAAAAAGAAAGGAAGCTGAGAAAGTGCGGGAGGGCGCGTCGATCGCAATGCTCGCCGCACACATCGCGGCACCTGTAGTGAATGTGGCCCATCTGTTGGCGAGGCAGGTAAGCTGGAGCGCAAGCTGCGCGGCCCTTCGGCGGAGACTGGTGCGATTGCCGCGTATCCGACAATAGGGCCTCTGCGGACGTCGTGCGCGAATAGCGGGCTGCCCCGCCCACTTCTCGGCCTCGTTTATCGCGCGAAAGCGCCTCGTCTCAGAGAAATGTGTACCCGCGCACTCACTGCTCACACGCGCTGAGAGCAAGCCGCCTTTTATTATCCGCCCGCAAACGCGTTGGCGTGTCGGCGCCGTATTTTCTCGTCAGCGCGGTCGCCTAGTCGCTACCGAGCGCGCTACTCTGCTCTCGATCGCGTCCGTGGGAAACGCGCGGCCCTCCCTCTGCGGTGCGCACATTTGAAGAAACAGCTATCGTTATATCAGTCGCGTTGTAACTGCGCAGCTTCGTGAAATTTATTGGGAGCCGAATTCGCTTGTCGGCTGGTGCCCAAGGACGGTTCACGACTGGCACGCGCCCCTTGCTCTGGCCAATCGTAACGGCCGGTTATACGAAACTTTTAAGTGTGGGGCACGCCACCGTTCAAATATTCTGAAACAGGGCATTCATTTTGTAATTAGCTCGTGTTGGTTCCGTCTGGTACAGAAAACGTGCATCAGTCAGCAAACAGAAACATTCTAAACCCGAGAATATCGTAGATAGCGGTAATCAATATTTTGTGGTTTGAAAGGCAGCGGGAGATTGGCACCATTGCATTGACATCGTGTCCAGTCCTCTGAAAAGCAGCACAGGCAGAAATAAAAAGGAACTTGCTAGTCGATATTAGGAAACTGCAAGCAAAATAAAAAACAAATGATAAAAAATAAACTGTGCGACTTGAGAGCGTGAGTATGGATTTCGTGTGGAGCGATTTGTTGCGGGCCAGCGGTTTGTATTGCTTGTATGCCTTCCGGCGTACTACCGTTGAGCGGCGTCGTTTTGGCGTGTTACTTTGCCGTGTCGCGTTTTCTCGGCCTATGGCGCCGCTCTGTCCGACTATGGTTGCGCCCCTCGGGCGGCCATCGGCACGTTGCGCGCCGCCATCGCGCACTCGGAGCACGACGTGGTCCGCTGCCAATCTTGACCGGCAGCCTTCCTTCTCGGCAGCCTCCTCCTTGACCGTTGCCTGTCACGTCGCGCGGACCCTGATTGGATTAAGGCCGATTCCGCCGGTCCGCGCGTCCGGGATGAACTCGATCTGCTCTGACAGCTCCGCTCTGTCCGGCGCAGAATATCTCCAACTCAGCGTGTTCTCTGGCGGCCCGCGACGCTCCAAAGTTGGTCGGAGAGAATTTCGCCCTGATCCGCTTCCGCCTGCGCTTGAATTGCCGGGCACAATTCTCCTAAGGGCCTTCTTCACGCTCGGGGGAAAGTTCCCGCTAGATCGGCTGACACCTGTGGACGCGGAGCCCTCCTTCCCTGCTGGGTGGCTTAGGAATTTCTTGACAGCATGCTCGGGGCGGTCGACGACGTTGGTCGTTATGACAGCTGCGGAATGCCTGGGCGCTTTGGCCGGCTACTGGGGGGGGTGCGTCAGACCTCCCCCGTGCAAAGAGGATGGTGTTATCGCGGCGCTTCGAGAGCGCTGGAATCCGCGATCTGTGAGCTTCAATAGCGTGTTTATTTATTTATTTTTTGATCCGGCCGAAACGTCGAATAAACAGTTGTGCTCACGTAAAGGGAGGGGTTTTAGAGCGATTTAGGCACCTCTAGTTTTGACAGCTGCTGGAACCACTTGTCGTTTTCTTCATGGGACTCTGTTCTGAATATTTCAATGCGCCGCTGGCCTTTGACATGCATTGAACTTGCATGCTTACTTGCTTATTGTATTGTTTGCAATACTTGAAGTCTGCACGATTCAATCAGCACGAGGCTGATGGAGCATTAAAGTGGAAGTTTTAGGAAAAGCATGCCTCTGTTACGAGTAATGTCAGCTTACATTCTATTACGGGTGTGTTCAGATAAGAAAGGTAATCGAGGTCCCATGACCATTTTTTGTTTTCAATGCAAGTTTTATATGTGGTGGGAAAATATTTCGACACATAGAATTGCGCTTTAGTTTTGCAATATACCCTGCAGTTTTCTGAGAAAAAAAAAAAAATCGTATGTCACTACAAGTCGAAAACGCTGTTTTTGCCATTTCAAAAAGTTGCATCTTTGGAGACCTGCTGCTAGTGTACTAAACTTTTGTCATTACTTCTTTTTTACCCACTAAATCTGTGCAATATTTACTTCTATGGTAGTTATTAAAAACTTCGTTTCTTGTTGCATTTGATTTAGTAAAAAATCTCGAACATTGCTCCAGAAGCAACGCGCTACAAAAAAAGTCAATTTTCAACCTTAAATACGGACATGATGCGCTGTGTTTTTAGCATTAATTCATTTTCCGTTCATCATTCAGGTAATTTCCTTAATTTCAGGCAAAATTGGGAGCTCCAGACTGCTAGGAAAGTTTTCCACAACGCATCAAATTCGCCCATGATTCGAAAACAGCAACAAAAAAAGCTTATCTTTAATTCGAATAAAAAAAAAAAGAAACATCATCGCCTTTTATGGAAATCGCTCTCAAGAATCCTCAGTTCCTCTGAAATATTACGACCTGAAAAAATGTTGCATTACATTGTTTAAAAAAAAAACTGAGCGCTGATTTTGAAAATTGTCAATATTCAGCCCTACATTCTGGCCTTAATAAAGTCTTGCCACTGAAGCTTTTTCACTATATTATCCAGCCTAGTTCTCTTCCAGCAAAAATTAGAAGCTCTAGACATGTTTGCTCTTACTCCCTGGTATATTGAAATTGGCTAAAGTTCAGAGTTATCAAAAAATGGACAACCTTGACCCGAAATTTAAAAAAAAAATTCCCCGATTTGCGATATTTATCGAATTCTCCTAAAAACATTCCTAAGTACTTTATAAACATGAGGTAATAAAATGTATTGCAATATGCTAACTAAAATATAAAAATAAATATAAAACTGAACGCATGTTGTCATTCTATAGAAGTGCTTATGGCTTTCCCTTAAGGAGTAGGCGTCAGAATTTTGATTTAGTATTTACTGAATTTAGTTACATTCTAACTTATGAAATATCCGAAGCTTTCTCAATGCTTATAAAGTGGTTTTCTGCTTGTTGGCAGTGTTGATTGCTTAAAGTGGAATAAATTCGCTATTTCTGGCAATTTCATGGGAGAATGTAAGCGACGGTGGAACTTTTTCTGTATCCTGCATCTTTTTTTTTTTTTTGTGTGACGTGCTGTACTATTTAATCCAGTTCTTAATTATATTACCTCATTTCTCCTTTAGGCCAAAATTGACAATACTCTATTCTTGATGACCATTTTTCCAATGTGCAAATAGTTACAATCATAAGGAAAACACTTTGCAGCATGATAGTTTAGGTAGAATAGTATATGTCTTTATAGCAGTAGCACGAATGAGTCAAGATGACGAGCGTTCTTGCCGACAGGCCGCCATGTAGCCCAGCAAAAAGGCGAGCCGACGCGGAGCGAAACCGCCGTCCACCTAAACTGCAGCTTACGTACGATTTGCATGTTAGGTAGACGGCGGATTCGCTCCGTATTGGCTCGCCTCATGTAGGAAGGAAAGCTCAGGAGAGGCCCTGACGTCATTTTTTTTTGAAGCCGGCGCGGCCGCGCCGCGACCGGACGTTGCAACGTCTCTCCTCCTCCTTTACTCTCCACACTTTCTTTCTCCGCGACGCGCACGTAGCTAGGGCCCTTAGCAACGCTGTTGCTAGTGGCCCGAGTTTTCATAGCAACAGCGTCGCCGTTGCTAATGGCCCGACTTGGCTAACCCTAAATTTTGACGTCACTTCCTCCACTCTTTCTCCAATGCATTGGGAATGGCAAGGACCTCTCCTAAGTTGTTTCCTTCCTCCATAGCTCGCCTTTTTGCTGAGTTAAATGGCGAGCTGTCGACAAGAATGCTCATCTCGACTCATTGGTGCCTATTCCATAAATCAATATTTAATTCTAGCACAACTATCATGCTGCCAAGCTTTTAGATTATGATTGTTCTAGGTGCACATTACAAAAATCGTATTAAAAAAAAATAGAGTATTTTTAATTTTTCCATAACTCAGAAATGAAATAGTATAATTAAGAACTTGATTGAATACCATTGTACCTCGCAATAAAAAAAAACATACAGGATAGCTAAAAAGTTCAACCGTCACTTGCGTTCTCGCATTAAATTGCCAGAAGTAGCGAATTTATTCCACTTCAGGCAATCATCAACACTGCAACAAGCAGAAAACGACTTTACAAGCATTGAAAAGGTTTTGAATGTTGCATAATTTAAAATGCGGATAAATTCAGCAAATATTAAATCGAACTTTTGACGCCTACTCCTTGAGGGGAAGCCATAAGCACTTCTATAAATTGACAACACGCGTTCAGTTTTATATTTATTTTTATATTTTTAGTTCACATATTGCAATATATTTTAGTACCTCATGTTTATAAAGTACTTAGGAATGTTAAGGAGAATTCGATAAATATCGAAGATCCAGTATTTTTTTTTTTTTAGGTCGAGTCAAAGTTGTCCATTTTTTGATAATTTTGAATTTTAGCCAATTTCAATATACCATGGAGGAAGAACAAACATGCCTACAGCTTAAAATGTTTGCTGAAAGAAAGTTAGGCCTGGATAATATAAAGGAAAAAGTTCGGTGGCAACACTTTATTACGTTGTGCGAGAATTTAGGGCTGAATATTCACAATTTTCAAAACCAGCGCTCAGTGTTATACTTACTTTTATAATTTTAAACAATATAATGCAACATTTTTTCAGGCGATAATATTTCAAAGGTACTGAGGATTCTTGAGAGGGATTTTCATAAAAAACGATGATGATTCTTTTTTCTTTTTAACTGGAATCAAAATTGAGCCTTTTTTGTTGTTTTCGAATCATTGGCTAATTTGATCCGTTGTGGAGGACACACTTAGCAGTCTAGAGCTCCCATTTCGCCTGAAATTAAGGAAATCATCTGAATAATAAACGGAAAAAGACTTAATGCTAAAATCATGCCCTTATTTAAGGCTGAAAATGGTTTCTTTTTTTTTTCTTTTTTTTTGTAGCGCGTTGCTTCTGGAGGAGTGTTTCCGAATTTTTACTACATCAACTGTAACAATAAAACGCGTTTTTAATGACTCCCATAAAATTCAAAGTTGCATAGATTCAGTAAGTAAAAAAGAATAGATGAAAACATTTTAGTACGCTAGCAGCAGGTCTCTAAACTTGCAACTTTTTGAAATGTGAAAAACTGCGTTTTCGACTTGTAGTGACATACGATTCTTTTTTTTTTTTTTTTTTTTTCTGAGAAAACCACACCGTATCTTGCAAAACTAAATCCCATTTCTATGTGTCGAAATATTTGCCCACCACATAAAATTTTTTATTGAAAACAAAACAAAAAAAAAATGGTCATGAGACCTCGATTACCGTTCTTACCTGAACACACCCATATATACATCGGGTTTCCCAGCTAACTTGAACCAAGGGTTAAAAAATAAAATATTAGCGCTAGGCCAGGGAATCCAGTTGCATTCAACTGCCAGCCGTCTTGCGCACCACAGGCAAGTTTTTGTTTTGCAATTACTTAATTAGCTAATTATGTTAATTTTTCTAATTTACTAAATATTGACTTTAGACCACAAATGTGAACTGGAAAGTTGAACAGCGCCTTCACAAACCATCATTCCAGGAAAGTCTCACGTGTGCCTTTTTTTCCAGGCTCAAAGAAAACCCGCGAAATACAAATAAAATCACGTTACTAGCGCATTGGCGCGCCGCGATTGTGGTGTTCTCGGTCGTGATTTGCGCGAACGAAATCAGCTGCGGCCGCGACTTGATGGTCCCGTTGCAGCGGTAGGCTGACATGCTGGCAATGGTTGGAGTGAGCTCGCCGCGCTCGCTGCAACTTGCACCGTCACATGCGCCGGCTGGCTGACGCGGGCGAAGAAATCATCGCAAGCATATCGGCGTGCCGGTGCAAAGAGGCCGAAGAGACAGGCGCAGCTGATTTCCTTCACTCAAACCACGACTGAGAGCACCACAATCGTGGCGCTTAGTAGCGTGATTTTATTTGTATTTCGCGGGGTTACTTTTGAGCCTGCAAAGAAAATATACACGTGACGCTTTCTTTATCGCAATTAATGGAATGGGGGTTTCTGAAGGTGCTCTCCAACTTTCAAATTCACATTTATTGTCTAAAGTCATTATTTAGTATAATATTAGAATTAACATAATTAGCTAATTAAATAATTGCAAAACAAAAATTTGCCTGTGGTGCGCAAGGCGGCTGACAGTTGTATGCAACTGAATTCCCTGGCCTACCTCACATACTTTATTTTTTAACCCTTGGTTAACTAATGAAATTTTTTTTTTGTTTCCAGTGTAATTTTTTATGTGATCGGCAAATGTTTTCACACGAAAGAATGAACCTTGTACTGCAAGAAACGGCTTTCTTTGTTTTCTCAGGAAAAATAAATCGTATAACACTAAAGGCGGACGATTGCCATTTTAAAAAGTTGCAAGTTTGGATACCTACTCCTTGCAGGCTAAAATTTTGTCATCCATTATTAAGGCGGCCTTTCTATAGGCTCATGATGCAAATCTCGCGTCGGCGAGATTTGTCCGCGAGATGTGTCAGCGAGATTTAGCGAATGACAGGCACTGCGCCTTTCCTTTCCTGTAAGCAATTTATAGTACGCCGGAACTTTTATGCGTTTAACGGAACGCTGGCTGTTTTCGACAATACGCGTGCGATGTACTTACCTTGTGCAGCAGTAACGCTCTGGCTTTGGCATTTCTCCACTGCAGATTGTGCAGTGCTCTCGGAATTTCTTTCGCTCACTAAATCTATGTACATTTTACTTTAATGAGAGCTACTAAAAGATGTATTGTTGTTGCAGTTGATTTAGTAAAAAATTGCAAACATTGCCCTAGGAGGGACGTGCTTCAAAAAAGTCCGTCTATATATTTTCAACCCTAAATACTGGCATGTTGTGTTGTTTGCACTAAATCTTTTTCTCTTTATTATGCACGCTATGTTCTTGATTTCAGACAAAATTTGCAGCTCTAGACCGCTCGGTGTCTTCTCCAGAATGCGTCAAAATCGCCCGAAATTCGAAAACCGGAAAAAGATGGGCAACTTGCTTCCAATTAAAAAAAAATCATCTTCGATTTCTATTAAAATAAGAATTCTGAGTACCTAAGAAATACTACGGACTAAAAAGTGTTGCATTATATTGTTGAAAATGTTAATGATAAATATATATCTGAGCGCTTGTCAGTGAGCCCTACATCTTGGCACAACTGTATAAAGTGTTACCACTGAAAGGTTTTTCTGTATTATCGCGGCCTTATTCTTAATTACTGGAAAAACATTTCAAGCTCTAGAGTTGTCCGTGCTTTCTCTATGTTACGTTGAAATTGGCCAAAATTCAAAAATATAAAAAATTACAACTTTGATTAGAACTTCGATTTTTATCGAAATCTCCTAAAAACAGTCCTAAGTATGTACTTTATAAACGCCAGAGACTAAAAAGCATTGCATTGTGTAAACACAATATAGAAACATATAAAACTGAAGACATGTTTTTATACTGTAGAAGTGCTTATGGCTTCCCTTATGGAGTAGGCGTCAGAAAAATGTAACTCAATTCAACAAATACTAAATCGAAGTTTTGACGCCTATTCCTCCTTTGCAAAGACCGGTCCCCGATCGAAACGTAGAGTTTAGTCCACGGTTATGTTTCTAAATTCCTGGTGATCCATTTATACATATTTATAATCAGCTGGCATCACCTGTTACGTGTGTGTGTGTGTGTGTGTGTGTGTGTGTGTGTGTGTGTGTGTGTGTGTGTGTGTGTGTGTGTGTGTGCGTGCGTGCGTGCGTGCGTGCGTGCGTGCGTGCGTGCGTGCGTGCGTGCGTGCGTGCGTGCGTGCGTGCGTGCGTGCGTGCGTGCGTGCGTGTGTGTGTGTGTGTGTGTGTGTGTGTGTGTGTGTGTGTGTGTGTGTGTGTGTGTGTGTGTGTGTGTGTGTGTGTGTGTGTGTGTGTGTGTGTGTGTGTGTGTGTGTGTGTGTGTGTGTGTGTGTGTGTGTGTGTGTGTGTGTGTGTGTGTGTGTGTTTGCGTGCGTGCGTGCGTGCGTGCTGATATCGTCGTCGCTTCCTCACAGAACATGTTCGTTTCCGCAAGCTTGTCGTGTAAGTTGTGGCCTGTACGCGTTTATGATACGGGGCTGACCGCGGCTGCCACCGAGCTGTGCCCCCGGCCGACGCGCTCTGCACGGGTAGCAGCAGCGGCGAGGCGGCCGACTCCGCCCGAGCTCATTATGCCGCAGCCCGCTATGAAGCGCGCCTGCCCTTGACAGATGGCGCCCTAACAAGATGGACCCCGTCAGAATTGGATCTGGCTGCTGCCAACGCCTCGTCCGCGCTCCTTTCTTTCCAGGCGCCGCCGTGTTTGATCAGTGAATCACCGGGCTGGCGCGGGCATGCGGTGCGCTCCCAGGCCGCCCGAGGTTTGCGCTAGTTTGCGGATTACGCGTTTCAGGGACACGTAAATCCCGTCGGCGCCGATTCACGCCCTCGTGGCGCCCCTTTGTAGGGCCGCCTGCATTTGAGCGACGCCTTCACTGTCCAACAGTTCGCTGCTCTGTTGCGTGGTCAAGGAGGACAGCGATGCGGTCGGTCGCTAGCGCTTTATTGTGCAAATTCTCTCCCCTCTCTTCGTGCCTTCTCGTCTTTCTTTCTTTTTACGTTGTCGTTTTCCTCGCTTCTCCGACTGCGTCTCTTTTTGTTAGTTCCCCTAATCTAGCGCTAACTGCATTTGCATGGTTCTTTCTGGGGGTAAAATTGTGTAACCTGCCATGCTTGTGCATCTGTGATGTGGCCAATGCAAACCATAGTAGGAATCAACGCACCAGGGGTGAGACGAAGGACAGGGAAAAAAATAATAATAATAATGCTTGCTGTTACACAGCAGTGCAAATAATCAAAGGGTACCTAGGTGCACTCTGTCGATTCTCGAACATTCTTCCCCATCAGTAGCTGTTATTGCTATACTCGGGGACACCTTTTCTTGGCAATGAAGCCAAAGCTACAGAGCCAAAACGCATAATCTTCCTACGCAGCTGAATATAGCCCCTAGTTACATGAGTAGTTTGTGCAAAAACAAATTGAAATCATAGCGCTAGTTATTTACGGTATATTTTTTATAACAGAACTCATTTTTCGAAATGAAGCTGTTATGCCTAAAACACTTGTTTTGGTTCCACCGGGTTTTCTTCTGTGATGTCTGTTGCGGGTTTTAGAGACGCCCCGACATTGCAGTCAAGATGGCGACTGCCGCCTGCTCGGGTCGTTCCGGTTCTGGTTCGTTCACTCCGCAACGACTTGAAGCGTTTTCACCAGACGAGATTCGGGTCAAGTTCAAGAGACGCTGGCTGTCGAAGCAAACGAAATAAATGATCTGCGCGGTCGAACTACATGGCGGGGCGACACGTTTAAAGGCCCCGCCTCCCTACCTTTGCGCCCATTGCCAAGAAAAAGTGTCCCCGAGTATAAGGCAGCTAATCACAAGTTGCACGTAACGTGCATCCGCTACGCGGCCGCATTGTGTATCGCCAGAGAAATGGTGCCAGTGCACTGCTACCGGGCTTGACAGGATCTGTCATTCCATCTTCTGTTTGTCAGTTCCATCGCGAAGCGCGTCCGCCCTATTATTGTGTTTTTGAACTTTTTTTTTTTTTGCGCGTAAAAAATACCTGTCCATATATTCCCGTATGAACAATACGATTTAGGTAAAGAAAAAAGAAATCTCATTTTCTATCTCTATACGTCGGCCAACGGGGAGATAATCCTGCGTACATTTCCTCCAGATTATCCGCTCGAGAAGGAAATGATGACAAACCTTCGTATTACAAAACCTGTGATCCCGCCGTATTACAAAGCTATGGCGGTTTCAAGCCCGCATTTGAACACCGCTGACTTCCGGAACAGCACTGGAGAGCAATGATTTTGACAGCCGTATGTCGGTTTCAAGACGTGCTGGAAGCTTGCGGTTTCAGCAGTGACAACGTAATCGTACATGCACTTTTTGAGAACACAAAAATAGCGAGTGCACCAAATTCGGAGATCATCAATGGTGCAGCCGGCACGTGGCCTAGACGAAAGAAGAGGACAAACACAGCGCGATCAGCGCTGTGTTTGTCTCCTTCTCTTGTCATAGGCCACGTGCCGTTGCGCTGTACCCTTGAAGATGTCTGAGCAACTAGTCCTTCAGTTCATGTTGTAAATTCGGATAACAACCAGATCTTTACGGAGACGTGGAGCTATTTCTTCAGCCAGGACCACCAGCTACTATTTTTTTATTTATTTATTTTATTTGTGGTATCAGAATATTGTTAATTACTGCTCCCTGTCGAGCCGCCGGCTGCTTTTCTTGTCATACAGTCGATGATAAAAACGTTTCTGTCAGGGTTTGCTCACAATTTATGCCATATAAGATCGTTTCTGACTGTTTTAGATCTGTGGTGCTTTAAAATGCGCACTCGTCATTGTCTTTTCTACTTTTTTGAGCCCAGACCACGTTTATTGCGTCGTGCTTGTCTAGGCGGCCAGATGCGACGTGGAAATTAGGGCACTGTTTTGCACACGTTCTACTGGGGTCAAAAGTTTCCAGGACACGAGAAAAGCAAAATTGGCGTACAAGCGCCACATTCCTTGGCGATTTCTTGATTTCTCTACCTGATATCACAGCATGAGAGTCCGACCTTCAGACCGTTAAGTCTGGTCTCCGGACAGGGACTAACAGGAGAGCTATTGGCTTCGATTCCTGATGATGCGTCCTGGAAACTTTTGTCTCCAGTACATACCAGACGTTTATGAAAAAGCACACTGCGTCCTTCTCGAGCAATGTACGATTGGACAAGCGCTGAAAATTATTCGGCACCTCTGTCCGAGTATCCTATCCGAAGTGAAAAAAAAAAGAAAAAAAAAAAGATCAAGGGAGAAAATGGCAGATATCTTAACTTTAACTTCAAAACACGAACTTGTCAGTGTCCATCTTTCTATACCATTGCAGCCATTTTTTCGTGCCACTTTCTTTCCGCGTTGCTATTCCACAAGCAAACGCGGGAAAGCCTGCACTTCAATGGGTGTGCCCTACAGATACAGTGCCTTCGGCATATACCTCGCGCAGGTGTCGCTCATTTCCTTTCTTTTCGAGATCAGAGCCAGACAGTTTTTGTGAAGACAGACGACACGTGCGTGAGGTTTTGACGCGCACTCAATGGGCCGCACTGAGATACTCCTCATTCGACAAGGCGATGAAGCGATGCTAGTTGCACCAATTAGGGGTGCAATGCATTCAAGTTGCACGAAAATTTTAATGCAGCATAAGACGCCGCAGCGCAACTCGTTAATGGCTAGCTAGCGCGCCATAGCGCGTGTATCTCTAGGGCAGCCATATTTAGTCACGAGTGGCACCACTATAGCCTATGGAACTTGCGAATAGACCAGCGACTTTACCCTGCGGTAATAAGACCGCGGGTACGCAGCTTCTAAGGTTTTACAAAATTAAAATTCCGTTACGCCTATCCTATTTGCGTCAATTAGTGCGGTTGCCACTGGCAAATACGCATGCGCTATGGTCAGAAAACAACCTGACCATAGCGAATACTCATTTTCAACAGCACAAGAGGCGCCTGTACACATGGACTTCACCGGACGGTCTGTACAGGAATCAGATCGATTATATTCTTTGCCGGAAGAGATGGAGAAGCGCTATACAAGCAGTAAAAACAAGGCCTGGGGCCGATTGTGGCAGTGATCATCAGCTTCTTCTTGCCAAAATTAAGCTTCGATTGAGGAAAACGCAGAAAACTAGAAGACCTTTCAGGTATGACCTGGATCAAATTCCATTAGAATATGCTGTGGAAGTGAGGAATCGATTTCAAGAATTAGATCTAGAAGACAGAGAGCCCGAAGAGATGTGGACTGATGTTCGTGATATAATACAAGAAGTTGCTACTAAGGTAGTTCCAAAGCAAAAGAAATGCAAGAAAGCAAACTGGTTATCTGAAGAGGCTTTGCAAATAGCTGAGGAAAGGAGGATGGCAAAAGTTATGGGGGAAAGAGAAAGATACAAGGTTCTCAATGCGGATTTTCAGAAAATAGCAAGGAGAGATAAGAATGCCTTCCTGAACATACAGTGCCAAGCAGTTGAGGACAACAGCCAATTAAGGAACACAAGAGCTCTGTATAAGACAATCAAAGATATCAAAGGAAGCTTCTGTGCTAAGCTGGGCGTGATAAAGGACAAACGAGGCAAGGACCTCACTGAAGCCTCAGAGATAAAGAAGAGGTGGCAGGAATACACAGAAGAACTGTACAAGAAGGACCCGAATGTGCAAACCCAACATAAGATGGTTGTGATTACTGATCTCGAGCCGGGCATCCTGAAGAGTGAAGTTGAATGGGCCTTAGCCAGCCTTGCTAAGAAGAAAGCCAGCGGAAGTGATGGCATTCCAGCTGAGTTGCTTCAAAACCTCAACCATGACGCTGTTAACATTCTGCATACATTATGTCAGAAGATTTGGACAACCCTGCAGTGGCCACAGGATTGGAGGAGGTCAGTTTACATCCCCATTCCAAAGAAAGGCAGTGCCAAAGATTGTTCCAGCTACCGCACGATCGCGCTTATTTCGCATGCTAGCAAGGTGATGTTGAAAATCCTCCAAGGTAGGCTGCAGCAGTATGTGGATCGGGAGCTTCCGGACGTGCAAGCTGGGTTTCGCAAGGGCAGAGGAACTAGAGACCAAATTGCCAACATCCGCTGGATCATTGAAAAAGCAAGAGAGTTCCAGAAACCCATCTACTTCTGCTTTATTGATTATGCGAAAGCGTTTGACTGCGTAGATCACAGCAGATTGTGGCAAGCTCTCCAAGAGATGGGAGTTCCAATTCACCTCATCTGTCTCCTCAGGAACCTGTATGAAGGACAAGAGGCCGCAGTCAGAACTGGGCATGGTCTTACCGATTGGTTTCCGATTGAGAGAGGAGTGAGGCAAGGCTGCATACTGTCGCCCTGCCTATTTAACCTATATGCAGAGTGCATCATGAGGATGGCCGGTCTGGATGAGTCTTCAGCTGGAGTGAAGATTGCTGGAAAACGTATCAACAACCTTAGATTTGCGGATGATACCACTTTAATGGCAGAAAGTGAAGTGGAACTCAAGAGATTTCTGATGCGCATACAAGAAGAGAGTGAGAAGTTTGGGCTTAAACTGAACATTACAAAGACAAAGATCATGGCGTCTTGCCCTATCAAGGCCTGGAGCATCAATGGACAAGAAGTGGAAGCTGTGACAGATTTTCTCTTCTTGGGCTCCAAGATTACCTCGGAAGGAGACTGCAGCCATGAAATTAGGAGACGCCTGCTTCTGGGAAAGAGAGCAATGGTTAGCCTTGACCGCCTAGTAAAGAGCAGAGACATTAGTCTGCCAACCAAGATCCGTATAACTCGTGCTATGGTCTTTCCAGTTGTGATGTATGGATGCGAGAGTTGGACTGTGAAAAAGGCTGACCGCCGAAGAATTGACACGTTTGAATTGTGGTGCTGGCGAAGACTCTTGAGAGTTCCTTGGACTGCCAGAAGATCAAATCAGTCGATATTGTCGACCATAAACCCTGACTGGTCATTGGAGGGTCAAATTCTAAAGTTAGAGCTCAGCTACTTTGGTCATCTGATGAGAAGAGAGGAGTCGCTGGAGAAAGATTTGATGTTGGGAAAGGTTGACGGTCGCCGGAGAAGGGGTAGGCAGCGAACGCGATGGTTAGATGGCATCCTCGAGGCACTGCAGATGAAGTTATGTGATGTTAGGAAGATAGTGAGAGACCGGAAAGCGTGGCGTGAAATGGTCCATAGGGTCACGAAGAGTCGGACACGACTGAACGACTGAACTCAACTGTTTTTAGATGCTAATGGCCTGCAGCCGTACTACGCTCACCAACATAGTTTTAGCGTATAGGTGACTTGCTGCAGTGGGATACAACTCAAGTCTGCAGTAACCGGCACACATAATTCGTGTGTAACACGAATTATCGAATTATCGGCAACAAGAAAAGCTGTTGAAGCTTTTCTTGTTGCCTAAAATGATAAGCTCACCATCAGACCAAGTTGTAACCTCGTGAATCTTGACGACTGTGGCTCGTTTGATATAGTCACACATCAACCACCCTTTCCTTCTTTTTCAAGTTGTATTCTACTTCAGTGTACGCGTATCGGGGCCGGCTGGGTGCTCGCACGGATGTGCAGTGGACGATGCGCACATACATGCCAGCGCGCATGCGCACTTGGCTCCCGGCTGGTCCGGTTCAAGTGTACGACTAGTACGTCTCCTGTAAGCTCCTTTCGTTGGTGTATGCCTGTGGTTCGTGATAAATTTTGCGCAGGATGTTTCATTGAAAGCGTGTCGACAGCACAGAAGCATATGCTAAGTGTGGTCGTGATTTTAGTCTTCTGGAAACAGAGGTGTGAACCTAGCAATGAGTGCTTTTCGTTTATTCATCACGCGTTTACCACCGTGAGGGCCATTCCTTCAGAAAATCCTCCGCTTAATGAGTTTGGTTGCAAAGTAATCTCTGCGAATAGCGCTGTGTCCTCATTCTTGGCTTTTCATTTTATTCTGCGTGTATTGTAGGAGCGGAAGCGCAGTGGAAACATTTCTCTAAATCTTATTTAGTCACGCACATTGAAATACGGAGCGCACGTCTGAGTATGTACAAGATTACGGCAAGTTGAATAACTGAGATATCTTTTTTACTACTCGAACACTATGCTTATTATTACGATGAACGACAGAATGACAAAAAAATCTTTATAAAACTAATAAAATTAACACAGTGGGGCCAGTGACTTAGCAAGATGAGGCCCAGACGGCTGCTGAGAGCTAAATGGAAAGAAATGGGGGAGAGGTTGGTGAACCGAAATATGCAAGCGTATTCGCAGTGTGTTCTTTGATCTGTGTTTGTACAGATACCATCCACTGTGTGCGTAGTATAGTGCTTTTGGAACGAGTGCTAGAGATGCATTAAGCAGTATTAAGAATGCTGAATTAACTTCGCCAGTTGCGTTGTGGAAAACTTCATTGAAAGCCCCTTGTGGCCACGACTCCTTGTGACGCTGCACGTGCGGGAACTTTGTGGCCCCGCGCAGTGGCAGCGTTAACTTTGTAGCGCTGCTATTGAACTTGAGCCTGGTGTGGTATTGACACGGAGAAAGAAAGCGGTCAAGACATGAGGTGTACCAGTTGCAGCTGCTTTCGCCATTGAACTCTACTGCGCGAAAGACACTGACAGACATTTGATGAGAGATCAGGATACGCTTTTATAACTCCGCAACTCTAAATGGTTGTCATATACTACAAATGCTTTCACGGTTTGGTTACCAATGCTCCCGCAGTTGAAGGCACTGATCACAGGCGCATGCGCTCTCTGTATCTGTCACGTGAAGAAGCAACAACCATTGCTCTTATTAATGGTAGTGAGATTAGTAGCTTAAGCCCACTAGCACTCACGCCCTGCTTGGTCGTGGCAGCCAAGGTCACTTGCAGTAGCGGATGTGCTGCGTATACGACTACAAGCGTTAAATGCGTGACCACGGCGCTGAGGTGTTTACCTGCTGGCTTCGTACTGAAGCGAATTGCCACCAGTGTACTACATGGCGCTGTCGCGCCTGCTG
Source organism: Amblyomma maculatum (assembly GCF_055883805.1). Lineage (NCBI taxonomy): Eukaryota > Metazoa > Arthropoda > Arachnida > Ixodida > Ixodidae > Amblyomma > Amblyomma maculatum. The sequence goes on from NC_139344.1 coordinate 253,023,788, forward strand.
CAGAGCCGAGTGCATGGGGACATCACGTCTTCCGACACATCAAGGAGTGCATCGTTTGCCGTGGGTGGGGGAGGTGCGACGGCTCAAGGAGGTGCGCGTGTAGCGTCTGGCATTAGCCCAAGAGGCACGGCAGCCGTCCGGCGTTCCCGCACCTGTAGCTATGGAGCGAGGAAGCCTGTGGCGTGCGAGAAGACGCTGCCATGATCTAATCCCCTCCACCGCCTGGTGGCCCGATCAATAATAGAGGCGGCCCCTTCGCGCCTGTAATGAACAGGATCCGAAATTGATGACGATGGCGGCCCAGCTAATGCGTCTTGCGCCCAAATGGATCGCAGACAATGCGAGCAGCGGCCACCTTGTGTCTATACGTGCTCAGGTGATACACCCCACCGCCTGATTCATGGAGGCAATTCCACGCCGCATTGAAATATGAAACGCGTGCGCGCTCCCCCCCCCCCCCCCCCCCCCCCTTTCTTTTTTTTTTACCTTCGCCCCCGCGTCTCGCTGGCTTTCCTTTGGGGCTGGTTCGTCGGGCAGCGTTCGCGAAGCATGTCTCTGGACGAGTTAAACAGGAAGTAAATTGAACTGGTGGCCTTTCTTTGCTCTTTGTTTCATGTGTACTAGACGCCTTCGCCACTATTAAAAAAAAAAAAAAAAAAAAAAAAAAAAAGGTTGTGCCTACTTTCCAAAGCCCTCGTCTCTTAGAGGTATATCATTCGCACACAACTCCTTAGTTCAGCTTAGGTTTCGCATGCCAAAGAGACTGCGGTAATGACATTGTGACCGGCGCTCAAAAATTAAATTCTGCGTTGTTCACTACTGGTGCAGCCAAACTCCACTGCACCCACCCACCCCCTTCCCCCCGTTTCCGTGCACACGGGCAAAGCGATGTCTGGGGATGCAGCCGTTATTATTTGATCTCTTGGATATGCCGTTGAGGTCCATCACTTTTAACATCGCATTAGCGCTAGAAAAAAAAAAAAATTACACCGACAAAGGAACGACTAGGCATGGCCGGACAGAGGTTTGTTCGGAAATATTCATTGCGATCTCGCAATGTGAGTTGAACGGACACTATAGCTCAATAAGCCAACCTTCATCACTTCTGTATGGCTGCGCTCAGAGGAGCTGTTTACTTCAGTCATCTATTAGCCATTGCTGAGTTCCTATCTAATGCGTTGTTTGCCAAAGTAACGGTTCAGTTCGTGGCTGGTGTGAATAGTTTTGAGTGCTCGGCTTTGGGGCATTTGTGCTGCTACAGTTGAAAAAGAAAAGGGGGGAGGGGGGATAGTGGGTGTCAATTAATGAGCTATAGAGGGGCCACTTCACTCGCTGAATGACCTGTCTCCCTTTGGCAACTGCGGTGCGGCTGCAGCGTTGAAGGAGGCTACCGTCAGGGCAGCGGCGCCCCGAACCGCGCAGTGACGTCAACTGCGTAGCGGACCACATAAGAGCTCGATTGTATGCTGCACCTGAAACTGTGCTCCATTTCTTATTTCACGTACTATTAAAGGGATCAATTAGAGATTCTCATGACAGTGAGGAACCGACATGAAACGACGATGCATACCGAGGGACCTCGATTTCGGCAGTGGGATCGATGAGTGCGACGTTTTCGGCGTACTCCGCAACGTTCTACTTGTCAAGACCAGCTTGTGTTGTGGGTCGATGGTTTTCCTTTTTTAACAAGAATGCTTTGTGCGTGCGTGTGCGTGCGTGCGTGCGTGTGTGCTCTGAGATTCCAGAAACAGCAGTAACTTGGGCAGAAGTGTGGCAGTATCGAGGATAAAGGACGAACGCGCGATTCCCCACATTTATTTTGACCTCGTTATTAGCATGTCAAGGGGGAACGGAGTGAAGTTTTGATCTGGCGGAGGGGCTCTGTATTGAGGCTCACTCCGTTGGCTTTTTGTGCTTGCGCATAAGGAAGTGCAGCAGCAGTGGCGGCTAAATAAGGCGGGGGAGGAAGACGGCTGGCGCGCGGGTTGAGCCACCTTCCATAGAAAGAGTTCTCGGAGATTCTTTCCTCTCCGGCGGATCGTTGGGCTCCGCTCCAGATGTCGCCGGCGGAGAAGCGCGCACACAAAGGACCCCTCCATGCGGACGCGGCCGGGTCGGCAACAAAGGCCGATCGAGCGCCTTGAGCGCCCGAACAGGCACGCAGGCGGGTGCGCCGCGCTGATCAGCCGGGCTGTATATATATAGGAGCCAGAGATCGTTAGCCGATTTCAGCGCCCTTCAGCCAGTGGTGGGCGAACTGCCGTCGACCTGGTATAACGAAGGTCTCCCGCGGTGAACCCGAGTCAGCGCCAAGTTTCAACAAAGCATCTGCTATACGCCTTACCGGCGTCTTGAATCATCGCGGGCGGCCGTCTTGTGGAAGAAGGGTGTGAGAGGACACGCCTTCCGCTTGGCCGACGGCGGGGGTGGCGGCGGCAAATGCGCCCGTCGCCCCCTCTCGTGCGCTCGGTTCATTTTAATACAGACGCAATTAAAGTTCCTCCTCCGCTTCCTAATTCCCTTCCTCCCGTTCCTACGACAGCTGCGTCACTGTGCACGCCGGTAGGTCGGTGCGAGTGGCGGTGACGAAGGGCACCCTCCACAGGTGGCCCCACGCTTTGAAGACTTTTGCAAAGCGGCTACCATCAGCTGGGGACGACGCAGAAAAGAAGTGCCCACCGCAGCGCCAGCGGCTAGCATCATCCAAGGGTAGTGCAGTTTGTAAAGCGAAAACGAGGTTGCATTTAGAACGATGCACTGTGTTCTACGCATTCTGGCGGGCATAATTATTGGGTCGTGTTTACGTATTTTTGTACCTGGCTCGTTCACCTCGTGCTGTATATCGGTAGTTCTGTTAGTTCCCGCTAGTGTTTGTTTCTACTTGGCAAACGAAATGGGAGGTATTCACTACAAAGCGCAGACGTGCGTTGTCATCTCCCTGCCAACAGTATACTGAGTGAGCCCGAGCGTTCGGCGAAGCTCTGCTGCTCATTAACGAGGCATTTCGGTTTGTTTTTTTTCCCCCTCTCTCTCTATTGAAGACGCTGCCGCTGTGTAGGAAAGGCGTTCGTTCCTCCCGCGTGCGCAAATGAGTCGGGGACGTTGCAAGCGCCGGCTGCGTCTCCCGAGCACGCCCAGGAGAGCGCTTCGACGGCGACAGGCGCACCCAGTCTGGTGGGGCAGACGTTGTCGCCGCGTTTCATTGACTGCCCATTGAGGGCCCGTTAATTACGCCGCCAAGCTGCGTGTGCCTTCGGAGGCGCGCTGCTGTTTTTGCTGACGCGCCAAGGAGGAGGCGGCTCGATCGGTGGTTCCTTTCGGGCTCCTTTAATTATGGTAAACGGCGCCACACGCCACCTCGTCGCGAGCAACGGCGCCGATGGAGGCGTCATACTGACAGCCCTCGGCTCGAGAGCCGCCGCGCGCTGTATGTCACACACCTTTCATGGGAGCCGGAAAGTGGGGGGGAAGCGTTAGCGTCGCGTCGTCGAAGTTGTCGGCGTTGTCGGGTCAATAATTGCTGCAGCGTGCAAAAGAGCCAGAGCAGTCTCTTGGCCCTGCCTCCGTGTAGTGCTACCCCTTTCGCTACTCTCTCTCTCTCTCTCTCTCTCTCTCTCTCTGTGCGAGATATTTTTCTGTTTCTGCCTTGCCAGTGCCCTTGTGGTGTGCGCGAGCATTGTTCTTTGGAAGGCGCTACAGTGCTTTGACGGCGCTGCTTCGTTTACTGCGCGTGCGTGAAATGTTATACACGCGCTCAAATGGCCACGCCTGGAACCACGAAAGTTCATAGTTTAAGTTATCTATAACTGATTTCTTTTGGGCAAGTTCTGCGTTTGTAACAGCTGCGAAATGATGGCAAACATCGGCCTGGCTTCTGAGCATCACGAGTGGGGCCAAGACTTACACGTAGAAGACGTCGTGCGCGGAATGCACTCCTGCAGGAAATTTGTGGCTGAAGCAAGCCCTTACGTTGGGCGCTCGCTCCCTGTGCGAGCGCATTACGTCCTCTATACAACTTTGCTTTGCCTCTACTGTATACGGCGCGTCTCCCGTATAGGCGTGGTGTCGGTGGCCCGTGCAAAAACTGCGCACACCACTTCGAATGCGGGTCACCTTGCGCGTCTGCAGGGTTTTACGTTTCCTACCATTCCCGACGCATCGATAGCGCTGCAGAGAGCACGAACCGGCCCGTCCAGCTTCGCGAGAGCAGGCATCCTTATAAGAGTGGGTGCCCATCCTCCGTTAGCTTCCGCGTGGTTGCACCTTTTTCCCCATCCTTCCTCAGCGCCGACGAGCCTTTGCTGGAAAGAGAGCCGCTTTTCGCTTTTCGCTTTTTTTATTATTTTTTTTTGAGCTCTGTTTACCAATTTGTTTTGAATAAGCGCGTTGGCGCGCGTTTGAAATTGAAATGAAGGGTTTCGAGCGTGAATCAATTTTCGCGGTGGCACGGACGTTGATGTTTCGGTTCGAGGAGGATTTACGACTCTGAAATGTAAATTCCACGCTGCCTTCCCCGTGTCCTGTCTTGTCTTCCTTTTTCTTCTTTTCTTTTTTTTTTTTTGTACTCTTCTTTACCGCCTATTTTGACGTCGCGTGCAGCCCGATCCACGCGCTCGTTTGTCTTTCGGCGCTTCTCTTGCAACGCCGCACGCCTCGACGTACAGAAAAGAAGCTCGTCCAGAAGCGGCAGGGAGACAGCCGAAAAAAAAATATACAAAGAAAGACACGAGGGCTTACGGGAACGGCGTTTAGAAACAGCGCGCTTTAATTTCCATACATCGTGCCACTGCAGTCCGCGTGGAGCGCGCGGTCGAAACAAAAATCGTGCTCGCCCCGTAGCAGTGCTAAAGGAGGGCAAAGCCGCGATTTTTCCGCGTTCAACGACGATTTTTGCCGCGCTGCAAGCTCCTCTTTGCTCGCGTTTGCGAGACCCTGCGCAGCTGGAATCTCTGCCCGGCCGCGCTGTCTCGTTTCGTTCTTTTCGTAATCGTTTTTCTTGTTTCGCTTCCTTCCTCTTCCGCCGGCACTGCTGTCTGCCGCTAGTCCCGAGATCTTTTTTTTTTTTTTTCTTGTCATTGTTGTCGACAGAGCGAATGGATGATGAATTAAGGCGAAAACTGCGCTTGAGATGTGTGTTCGCACGCCTTCTACTCGTGCGATATACTCGGAAGCTCCTGCTTTCTTTCTTTTTTCTTTTTTTTTCTTTTTTGTCTATTGGGCGTCAGCAGCGGACGAGCAGTTCATGCGGGCGACTGCCCCTAGGAAGTTTGGTAAGGTGACCCGCCTACAGCGAGTCCGTTTACAGCTGTGACAGTAATCGTTCTCCACTTTGTTTTTCACGGATTGCGTATGCGCCTCTGGTGTGAACCTCCGGTGTGAGCTGGCAAATTTCTTCCCACTATTGGGCAGCTGTAGTGGGCAGCCTTGCGCCCCAGCTATTGTCATCACCCTAAGCGGTGAACATCGAAGCTCCCTAAATACTGAACGCGCTCAGCGCAGTCTGCAGACTGGAACAAGTGGAAGTGTGGAGGAAAAAAAAAAAATTAAATAAAATGCTGAGCTAAGAACAGCGCCTTTCCGTAGTTATGCTTCTGTGGGCCTCTTGCAGTGGCCGCTGGTGTGATATTTGCCTCGGCACTCTGCGAGTCACCCATATGCCGAAGAATGTTGAGTGCAACTCGTTGCGCGATGGGATTAAACGTGTGTATAGCCGCATTGTAGCCAAACAGCGAATAAATTTAGCGAAGTCAAACGTTGTGCGTGAAGCATAAAACAAGGTTTTCACTCTGTTTTTTTTTTTTTTTTCAGAGTATAGGGCGTTGAAAGAATAAGAAGAGACAACACGCCACCATTTAGAGCCGAACCCTGAACCGAACTTGTTTCTCGAATTTGTCAATTCTCGTCTAAAAAAAAGAAAAGATTCTTCCACACTGTGGCTTCGTCTCATTTGAGTCGAAGATGTCGCAGTCAAGTACTACACTTGCCCGTCCTTCCGTACTTCGCTCACTCCTGTTATATATGCAGCTGGCTCTCTGAAACGGGAATGCGAACGAAACGAGAAAACAAGGGCACATTATATCAGAATAGAGCCACAATGTCTTCCAGTGCAATAGCGAATGATTACTTTGAATCGGGCCTTCGATTCATTCGGTCTTAAGTTTACTCCACGTCCAAGTTTGGGACTCCACTTCTTAGATGATGTCTTCAGCGTGTTTCAAAATATTTAGCGCTAAGCTGCAACGTCTGTCGGTGCAGGCACTCCAACGAGCTCGTAGGGCGAGTGAAGCCCGTGTGTGCAGCCCGCAAGTTGCTCGGTAGGTTTGACGCCGTTGCCACGTACGTCGCAGCCCTGCGCGTTCCGTACCGCGTTCGGTTTCTTGCCGCGAGCCGAAACTGCCTCTCAATTATTCAACCGGAGGCGGAAGGCCGCTGCAGTGCGCGCATGGGGCCCCGCTGCGCTTCCCTTTGTCTTGCGCGCCCGCTGCGCTCCGTGCCTCTCGGTTCGTTAGAGGTTCTTCTGGCTCGGGGAGGAGCGCTGTCACTGGCAGGATGGATTACTGCCGCTCTTTTCTTTCCAGCTTTCTCTCTCAGGGTTCCTTCCTGACGCCGGGAGAAGAAGCGGCGAGATTTGAGCCCGCGCAAGGCGCTCGACGCGCGTTGCCGCCGGCTGAATGCCCACGATAAGAGTGCAGCCCTTGTGCGCTTCTTTTGTTTCCCGGCGTCCGATCAGAGGCGCCAGCGTGATGTATTGGAGGCCGCCACACAGGAGTCGTCCGTGTTGTGTCAACAGTCGCGGACCCTCTGACTGACGCAGGCGGCTCGTGACACGTCGCGAAGCTTGCTTGTCTTCTCCGCGCCGTCGGAGAAGCGCGACGCGCGTCATCAGGCACGATGCCTACGCCTCTGTGCGGCCGGCGAGGCAGCGCCACCGGACGTCTTGTTCCACCCCCATCGCTGGCGTGCGTGTCCGGGCGCCGCGTTCATTGACGGAAGAGATCGAACCTCACTGCGGCGAAGCATAAACACGGCTTGATTTACAGTCGCCGCCCTGCGCTGGCTCGACCGCTCGTCGGTCTCGCATTTTTTTTTTTTTTTTTTCAGCGGCGTTCTGCTGATGAGGCGTCAAGGATGGCGCGCAGTGTCAACACCAGCCAAGTGTTGATGCAAGCCGAGGCAGTGTTGATCTAGTAAGGCTCGTCGAAGCTAGTAAGACCTCCGCCATGTGCGACCGCGCGACGTCGTGGCCGATCGTGACGGGAAACGGACCACTACCCGCCCTGTTTTTGTTGTTCCTCTAGGCGCGTTTACTTTTTTCGCGCACGTTGAAGATTGATTTCGCCGCGTTGCCGATCCCGTGGGCTATATCGGCGTGACTCGAGCAACTGCGCACCAGCGGCGCTGACGTCGAGTGCACTTCGTTAGGGGTACCCTTCCCCTTTAAATGCTTTCCCATGATCCTTGTAGCAGCGGCGGTGACGTCTTGGTGGAGTTATGTTCGAGCCTGCTATTGTTTCCTCAGCGGAACCAACCCCGTCTTCTTGGCTCCAGGATTGCTAAACTTCGTGAAGTGTTGTTTTTGTTGAGAGGCAGACTCTAGAAGATATCGATACCCGGCAGGCACGTCTTGCCTGACGTAACTCAATCCTGTCTATACTATAAATGAATAAACATCTCGCCCCATCAAAGCAGCACGTACATGTACCGCTTTGCCGAAGCGAGCTGCCTGGTTTTCGACCTCGTTTTGTGCAATCTTTCTTTTCTTATTCACTTATTCACTTCTGGTTGGAGACGACTACACTCAAACACCTAAGGGAACCTGAACCTGCTAAGCGAGATCCACCTGGGACTCGTATGAACATGGCATCCACCGCGATTGCAGGCCCAATTTATTCCACACGACATAAGATTGCCAGAACACACCAGGCACAGAGAGGGATAGAAGTGTATATTAGACTGAGACTAGAAAGAAAGAGTTAGTTAATTGAATTAATTCACCCACACCACTGGGAAGCAACGTTTTCCAGCTCGCAATTGGAAAGTCGGATATGATTACCAAAACTCGCCGGGCAGCCGAGGCTTCTGGAGCCCTGAGGGGCTCTGACCACCCCTTAGTCTTTTGAGCAAATAAAAGCTCTTCAATCGTTCATTAGTTCATAATCTGCAGCGTCTCGGTCATTATAACAGATACTACATATGATAGAGTACGTGCTATAATTTGGGACAGAAAAGCAGATTAAATATGTTCGCCATATTTAAACTGAGAGTGACAAGCTCGGTCATTTTAAACAAAAGGCGTACGTATTCGCAAATAGTCTCGAATGGCTCAGAGCCTTCCGCACATGAAAGCGATTTGTCGCGAACAATCAAGCTGCTTCTAAGATCCAATACGTCAGACTAGTCGCCCGGTGGGTCTGATTAAGGAACGATAAGATGGCGGAAGGGAGCGAAGCCCATTCTTTTTTTTTTTTTTTTTTTTTAAAGGACAGGGTTACAAAACTCACCGCATCATACTGCAGACTAAAAAAAAAAAAAAAAAAGAATATGAGAGGCAGCGTTTTGTTCGCCAAGCGATGGTGGTGGTGGTAAAACTTTAATCTCCAACAGATAAGGATAGGCGTCAGCCTGTTCTCCTAGACGGCGGTCTTGAGCCCTTGGACCCGGGCGGCGTGTACGGCCAGTCGGATTAGACATAGCTGAGTTTGAGGTGCGAGCTCAACAGTAGAGTCCCCCAAAATTCTTGCGGTTTTTTATCTTGATTTATATTTTAGATATCTGGACACGTCGATATCATATGTACCAGATCTGCCCTATCCCGAGATAGCTTGCATCTATCTGAAAACTGTTCCGGGCACCGCTTGCTAAGGGTAGCTGGATTCGAAAAAGTCCTTGTTTGTAAGCGCCTCCAAATGCTTTCTTGGATCTTATTTAGTATCCTATCTGCCGGTGGGTATTCTAACCTGTTTAGCCGATAGTGCTCAGTAATCTCTTTATAGCTGACTAGCCTGTCCTTGCTAAGAGTGTGCTGAGGATCAGAGCCTAACCGGAAGGTGAGACCGCGGGCAAGCTTATTAGCTCCCTCATTTCCCTGAAGCTGGGAGTGGGCAGGAAGCCGGAAAAGTACATTATTCCCAACGATTATGAACACCCGTCTGACTTTTGGATTATGAAGAGGTTGTGATGGTGTTGGCAAGAACATTTATTCGAGATATAAGTTAAAATAAATGAGAGGAAAACCAAATTATTGCCTTCAAAGGTGGGCTGCTATTTGTCCTGGAGTCCACGGACCTCACCTTCACGGAGTGCTCTCTCCACGAGCCATTTTTGGCTAGCCCGTCGAGCATGTGGTAGTGTTCCGTTGTTTATATGGTTTTCGAAACGCTATACGTAGAAATGCCTACCCTGTGTGTCATTTGTTTTGGTATTACCAGTGCTTTGCAAATTATGCCCACTGCTCCGCTGCAGTGGGCGCTCGACTGCTGATCCGGGCCACCCGGCCCCGGCGGTCGCGGCCGCGTTTCGATGAAGATGAAACGCAAGGCATACTGTTTAATGTACTCTGTGCACGGTAAAGAACCCCAGGTGGCCAAATTGATCTGGGGCCCTCCTAAGCGGCGTCCCTCATAGCATGAGTCGCTATAAATCGTAGCTGTAAATGATATCTGCCGCCGATGTGGGATGCTGACGACCCCTATTCGTGCTATATTTGGTGATCTATTGAAGCTGCAATAAATAACAAATCAATGTTCTTCTTTGGTGACCTCGAATAGTGAGAGCCTTCGCGCTCGTATGCTTTAGTAAAGCGCACGCAAAATACGTACCCTCTTTGCCAAAAGTAACCAGGCTACGTGTTCCGCTTTTCAGTCGGGTAGTGGACAGTTATCCTACCACTTCTGAAGCTGTAACTGTGCAAAGTAAGGGCGAGCTCTTGTACTCATTTTTTAATATGTTGTGATTCCCTTGGGATCCATGTTTCCTTTAGAATACAAGAAAGAAGCAAAACATGCAGCCTGGTTACTTTTGGCAAGGACGGTACGCATATGGAAATAGAAAGCACGGGCGTAAGAAATGAAAGGGGAGTGCTATATCAAGTACCTAGGAGTATTAAATCACTATTGTGTGAAATAACACACACACACACGCACGCACGCACACACACACACACACACGCACGCACGCGCACACACACGCACACGCGCGCACACACACACACACACACACACACACACACACACACACACACACACACACACACACACACACACACACACACACACACACACACACACACACACACACACACACACACACACACACACACACACACACACACACACACACACACACACACACACACACACACACACACACACACACACGCGCGCGCGCGCGTATGTTGAAATGGAACATAAAAATTATAGGGTAACATTGAATTGGGCGAGGTTGTTCAGCATACAAGAGTAACCAGCTGGTGCTCCATTGTGACAGCGCAGCTGAAAGAACAAGGTCACAGTACCCGTCTGTCCTTCCGCCCGTCTGTCCTTCACCGTACCTTTGTTCTTTGGGTTGTGTTGTCAGAATGCTCACTTCGTGAAATGATTTACTGAATGCTTCAAGTGCTTCAGCGTAGATGAAAAATTATAGTGTGATAATAAGCGACGTTGGCGCATTTCACTTCATCTTTCTATACCTTTTCAACTTCATGCATCATGATGATGCGAGCACCAGTGTTACGTGTACTGACGAATGTTCCTTCGAGCATCCCCTGTAACAAAGTTTGGCTCCTCAGGAGCGTTGGCTCGTGGGGCGGGGGAATGCTAGTCCCTATCGTGTTCTTGAGGAAGGAGAAGGGGAACTCTGCTGTCGCGTCTCTCGGAGCGCGCTTTGTCGCCTGAAAAATTAAGCGAGTCGGGACGGGCAATCTCGGCGGAGGAGGGGAAGACTGCATGCCGCACGCGGCGGTTGTCGGCGTGCGTGCACCTGTCTCGGCGGCAGCCCAGTCGCCCCTCCTCCGCTACTCGGCTGTGCCACTCGGGGCCCGGGCTTTCTTATTACTATTTGATGCGCGATTTCTCGGCCGGTCGGTCTTGGGGTATCGGGGAGCGGTCATTATCGTGCCGAAACACACATTAGGAAAACCCGGGGAAAACCTCGGAGGCCGGCGTCCCGCGGGAATGCCTCGGCGTTTCCCTGCGCTGCCAGTCTCCCCCGCTCGCTTCCTCCTCGCGCGGCTCCTTCTGGCACACCCTCCCCCGCTCACCGTCGCTCGGCCACCGCCGTTTCCCACCGCCTGGGCCAGCAGCTCTCTTTTTTTGTTCCGGCTTTGTTTCCATTACAGTGGGCTCTGCGGGCTGGAGCGCCTGCTCGGGAAAAAGTTTGCACTGCGCCACATCTGTGCTTTGTTTTGTCTCCGCGTGTGGCGCATTGTCCGAGGCAGAATCTGCCCGGAGAATAATTGCTTTCCTCGGGTCTCAGAGCCGCTTGGGAAAGCAGCTAGGCAGCACGAGCTCTGAGCAGCCAAGTAAAAACAACTGTCTTTGCGAGGACTAGTAAAATGGAAAGAATATAAAGGGAGAACTGCTCTGAAACTGTCGCCTGCCGTTATCTCGTTTCCTTTCTTTTGACAAGCTGCTTATTGCCGTCATCATTATGTGTATTCAGCCTGCTTGACTGTCAGATATCAGTTGGTTTTTACTGTCAATCAACACGACGTTAGCAATGTCCGGTCATGACGCCGCAGTACTCTACTTTTGAAGTTTACCCAGACTTTACGTGCTTCTTGCGAAAATAACGACTTTGGCCGACGGTTTTCCGGAGGGTCCTCCGTAAAATCGATTTATTATGTTTCGTTACACTTGCCCTTGAGCTAATAAGAATATATTGACGGAAAGTAGCAGAATAAAACCAATTAGTGTTGTTATTTTTTCTTTGAACCTTTAACAAAACATTGTGCTCATAAATGTAATTAAGGGAACAATTTGGTATGAACTGCATTTCATCCCAAAACGTACTGTGTGAAGAGTAATAAAGATGGAGCAGTTAAATTTATCGCGCTCAGCAGTTGTTCTACGCGGGGTTCTTGCACCAGTTTCCTTTCCTAAGCTTAGCTAATATTGGTAATATTGAGTCATTTTTAGACACTTTGGCACACCTGGGCCAGCTATTTAGTGACTCAATAAGGATCACAGGTGAGTTTTAAAGCTGTGGTTTTACCTTGTTTGAGGCGCCACAGATGTCTTGTGTGATGAGGCTTGTATCCCCGGTCTGACAGAACCAGCTTTCTCAAGTTTTGCTAAATCCTCCGCTAATATGCTGAACCGGTAAGTTTTGTAATTGAAGTGAGCATTGTCCAGTAGTGCAAGCTACAGAGTTTAATGAAGCTCGCCTTGCTAAACTATTCCGATGCGCTGGAATAGTGGGTTCTGGTGGTTTTACAACTCGATGGGGCCTTGGTGTTGAGATGAATGTACTATGCTCTTTGGGCTCATTTCCTGGCCAATTCTTACATCTTGTCGATGATGGAGTGATTCCTAGAAGCAGCGTCTCACTGCACGTGTAAGCGTTTGCAGCAACCTTTTACTTCATACTCAAGTCGGCGACTTGAGAACCTTGATAGCACATAACCAACGAGCGATGATTTGCTTGCAGAGGCCGTAGACAAGCTCTGGCCATGATGAGGCTTGAGCCGAAATTGTGCTTACGACCTGCGAGTCATTTTTTCTAGAAGTCTAGTCGATGTCGTAGTTACAAAAATTTGTTTACTGCAAAATATTCGTGGTAGCTTACCTGTCCGGTTAGGAAGGTGCTCAGATAAAAACCAGCTCATTGCTGATGGTTCAGTGCATAAACGCTGGTGCGGTGCGGGTGGATTTCTTGACCCATGCAGCAATTGGCACAGACGCATAAAACAGTGCATAATAATTTAAATATTGTTTACATATCGGGCCGGTTGTGTGATTTTCTTACTTTTTTCATGACAGTAACTGCAGACGTTGCAGATTCTGCTTTGGTTCAGTTTTGTAAAGCTGTCTTCTCCTCATTTTGTATGTGTATGTGGCGAAGCAATTCTAACGAGCACGGTTTTTATCGCGCCTCTGGTTGTGGCTCTCCCTGGTCCGCCAACCTTCCCTCTTTCTCAACCAATTTCTCTTTCCTTTTCTTTTTCGCGTGTATCGTCCACTCTTTTAACAGCCAGGCTATTGTTCCTTACTGTGAGTTGCAGCTGTCGTTCACGCGAGCCGATAAATGGTGAAAGGAACGGGGAAGCTTTGTTGACCAGTAGAAAACGAGATGTAAATAAAGGAACTGTTACGGTGCCAAATCACTGCTATGAGCTCGGCGCAAGTCATAGTGGAGGGCTCCGTAATAATTTCAACAACATTAGGTTTCTTTACCTTGCACCAAAGCATCAGTAGACAAGTGTTTCTGCTTTTCACCTCCACCACATCACCGTAGCCGCGATCGAACCCCCGACCTCGAACACAGCAGCAGAATGTCATCAACCACTGAGTGATAGCGGCCTCGGGGAAACAAAGCGCCAACGTAATAGCTCAGCAGCACGGAACAGTTGCATGTTCCACTGATTGCCTCCACTCTCTGCTGCTTCATTTTGGCAAACACCATTCTCTTTCCGAACAAGCGGACAAAAGAGAGAATAAAACTCCGCATTACTGTATTAGTGTTCCCAGAATTTAGGACACGTGTCTTGCAGAGAGGACACACTGTTCAAATCGGCACGCAGTATTTGCACAACTGTGCCGCCGTCGTGGCTGCTCCCTTTGCACCGCTGCGACATTCGTAACGTCCGTGTCTCACTCGTCGCCGTAACGGTGCGACCAGTGTCGTTCGGTTATTCCGGGTACCCAGGAACCGCGCTACTCTGACGCCGCGAAAACGGGCCGCTCTAAATTGCGGGCCGCAACCATTAGCGCCCAGGGCCCGCGCGGTTTCCCTTGGCTCGGTGCTTAGAATTTGTCGCAGGCCGCCCGGCTGCTTTCTTTTTCCCGGCAGGAGCGCCGGCGAACGGCTCAGGCCTGCTCCCTGGGATCGATCAGGGCGGCCTATTGGGGGTGGCGAACAGGGCTAATGACCCGCCGGAAAGCCTTTAATAATCAACGAGCCTGTAGGCGCAGACGCGGAAACGCACTTGAGCATTGATTTAGACGAGTGCCCTGCGTGGCTACCGCTCGTTTCGGCTGGCCTCAGATGCAGCGGTCTCCCCACACGAACACCAGCTACTGCTGCCGGTCGGTGCACTCCTCCCTACCTTGGGCGGGTTGCAGCTCCTTCTCAGGTGCTCTCAATTTCAACACGAGAAGTCTGCTTTGCGACGCAGGCCTTGTTTGCGGTTGATGTGATGGAACTGTGTGCGTTAGTGAGGAAGTTGAGGATGAGTTGGCCCATAGATTAAAATGTGATGTTTACTGTGTGGCCTAACTGGCTGTTGTAGTTAGTTACTGAAATTCATTAAATTTATCACAAAATTTTCCCCGCACTGGAAGCTCAATGACAAGGGCGTTCTGCTGCTGAGCCCGAGGACGTGGATTCGTTCCCGACTGAGCGACGATGTTTCAGTGGAGACTGAAGACAAAGGGTCCCGTGTACTGTGCGATGTCAGAGCGCGTTAAAGAACCTCCGGTGATAGAAATTGATCTGGAGCTCTCCACTACGGCGTCCGTCATTGCCGATGTCGCTTTGCCGGACGTTTCAAGTTATTCAGTACAGATATTACTTTTCAAAACCACGCAAGATACTTCAGTGCAGTTTGTGCTGGTTGAGTTTATCGTAAGGCGGGCATAATTTACGCAAAAAAGTACTACAGTGCAACAGAAACACGACTAACTAAGGCTATCTAATCGACTTTCTTATCTTTTGATTTAGAGTATGTGATTAAATTGTGATTTTGAAGGCTGTCAACATTGAAACAGCACCCAGAAATTTTAGAATCACTTGCAAGGTTAACTACATCGAATGTTACAAAAAAAACAACAACAACAACAACAACAAATTGATTAGTTAGTTGTATTGAAATGATAGTGCTGATTTCACTCCACTCCACAATTAATGTCCATCTTGTCTCTACAAACCATCTGAACCGACCGTACCGGCGCATCTTCGCGGCTTTTCAAAGAAGAAAGTTTGAATAAATAACTCGATACACCTCTCACCATATTACGCCACCAGAAGTTTATTGTCATAAGCCACGTATGCGCAAGCAGTTCTACCGCCTCCTCACGGTCGCTTCCACCCCCCATCCCGCCGCGATGGCTCAGTGGTTAGCACGCTCGACCATGTAGCCACGGGAGGCCATGGTACGATCCTGGCCGCGGCTGCCTCGTTCGACAGAGGTGAAACGCAGGATCCCAGTGTACTATGCGATGCCAGAGCACGTAAAATCTCAACTGACCGAAATTATTTGGAGCTCTCTACTGCGACATCTCTCTTAACTCGGTCGCTTTGGGCCATTAAAAAATCCAACAAACCAAACTATCTTCTGCCGCTCCACTTCTACCTGTTTGTTTTGTTGCGTTATCCTCGTGTGGGGTGCTGTTGTTCAGTCATCGCCTAGTACGACACTGGGCGCCCATTTATGGTGCAGCCGGAAGACCAATTACTTTTCCTTTGGAAGCTAGATATCGCTGAGTGTAAGCAGGTGCTCGTGTTTTGTTTCTTTACAATGGAGTGAAGTTCTTCGCTATCGTGATGACCCGTAGGTAGAATTAGAGTCTATTGCCGTTTTCTTTTATACATACATGTGGATTTACGATATCAAGTAAGTTTCCCGTCGCTTGAGGCACGCCGCAGTGGCTCTGTAGCATTGACGTTCGACTACTGATCCCAATGTCACAAGATCGCCGTATCTTGCTAAAATTGAGCTGCAGAAATGCCTGTGTTACGCGCGATGTAGGAGGTCTAAATCAATTCGGACGCCTCAACTATGGCGTCCCCCTTAGCGCGTGTGACCGCTAGCAGCATATGGGAGCGCTCGGCAGCAAAAGGAATTACATTTCCTTCACCTGGACGAGTATAGAACTCCGGGAACGGAAGTCTTGTCCCACCGCGCGTTTCGAACACTGCATAGTCCGCAAGCGGGAACTCGGTGTGAACGCTTGCGAAGAACAATACTGTGGTGCCAGTGATACCCCTCCGAAAAACGTTTGCTAAGAACAATACACCTTCGACAATACACCTTCGAGAAATGCAGGTGACGCGCGTTCTGTTCGCCGCCGTGTGGTGACATGCTCTCCCGTCTCACTGACGCAGGTGCAGCAACTTTCAGAACGTGAAGCGAGGAGAGGTATGCAAGGTGCCGGGTTCCACAGTGACGCCGGCGCCCCCCGGCAGTCCGACGCCCATCCGGCTGCCTCACGCCAAGCCGGATGTCTTTCAGACTGTCCTCCTCTACGTCTACATGGGAAAGGTGAGACGATCTTGGGCGAGTTTCATGTCGCCTTGCTCGCCTGACTATTTCGGCACCCGCAGAGGCATGCTGATACTGCTTGCCGTATGGGCTCACCTCTTCACGAGCCTTACGTCGGCTCCCCAAGCACAACAAATTTATTTATTCAAATAACTCACAGGCTCCTTGTACATAGGAGTATTGTGTGAGTGGGACATACAAATCAAATAACAGAATGTAAGAGCAAATACAACAAATAAAAGGAAACGCTGCACAATGGTTACCAGAAAGTATTGAGGACAAAACACTAAGAGCAAAAAAACAACTATACAAATTTTAAAATAAGACTACATAGAACAAAACACAAATATCAGTTGAAGCTAACAAGAGAGTAATCATGGGGATTTTATACAATGTCAGACGTTATTGTTTCTAAGAGCGCATACACCAAATATTAAGCAATTACGTCAGTTATTATTCCTCTGAACGCTGCAGCATCAGTGATATTAGTAACCTCGTCAGGAAGGTTATTCTAATTGCTTATGGCACGTGGGAGGGCAGACAAATCGCTTTAAATCCACAAGGGTATATCTAGAACTGGGATTTAGAGCCCGAGTTTATTGCTCCTTTCAATCCCTCGGCATAGTTCCTCTTCCCTTCACTGAGCACCCTTTTCCAGCGATGACCCGGTGAGCCATGCTTATATATAAACGTATATCCGTCTTTACTTATGTCGTATGTCTTTCCCTCAACCTTCATGCTCCCATCCTCTCTCTTGTCGGTAGTGTGGACTAGACATGAAGGAAGTTATGAAGGAAGCTCGGCTAATTCCGACAGTCAGCATTTGCGGCGAAAGCTGTTTTATGGTGCAGACCTTGAGTC
Organism: Amblyomma maculatum; assembly: GCF_055883805.1. Lineage (NCBI taxonomy): Eukaryota > Metazoa > Arthropoda > Arachnida > Ixodida > Ixodidae > Amblyomma > Amblyomma maculatum. Next base: position 253,041,066 of record NC_139344.1, read on the forward strand.
GAGTTTCAGCGTAACACGACGACACAACTGGCGCTACCCTTAGATACGACGGGAGAGCAAAAATTTTGCGAATCGGGTATGACCAAACGTCAGACAATGATATCTCTGTACCCTTCGTTTAGGTCATCTTTCGAGTCGAACACGGCCCTAACTCTTTCTGGATAGTGCAAAAGCTGGTGATTATGAGGGCTCTTGGAAAAGTCTTTTTGGAGGGCACTAGTTAAACAATCCTATTAGTCAACTTGACTAATAGGATTGTTTAACTAGTGCCCTCACAAAACATTGAATGTAGCTATTTAAATGCTCTCTCATACACGTAAAGTTTTCCCTTAAGCACTGCACATAACATACAGAAAATGTTTCAGTGTGAACTTTCGAAAAATATTTTCAAAATTGAATACAAAAATATGAAATGATAACAAAAAATATTTTGAATATAAAAAAATGTGGCGCAATCTCCTTCCTACTTCTGAAAATATGGCTCGCGTGTGAATAAGTTTATTTTCTTGACATCAACTCTTTCGAGAAAGTAGAAAAAAGACTGGCTACTCTCAATGATCTCGGAAAAATATTAATTAATTAAATTAATTATTTTGCACAATTCTGCTATAACATATACTAACGTGCAGCTATTTTTGGCGGTATTTTAAACACATACAAAATGTTTGTACAACTTTATTATAACAAGAAAATATTTTTCTATGCGAACTTAGTGAAAAAAAAAAAACGTCAAAAAGGCACGAATACCAAATTACAAAAAAAAAACATAAAAATAATTGAAAATATCGAACTTGTGCTGCAATTTCTCTTATTTTAGCTGTAAAATTTAGGCGTGCGCACTTGCAGGTTTCTTTTTTTTTTTTTTTGTCTGTGTGCTGTTTGGAACAAGTGGTCATTATTTAGTTTCTGCAGCAGTTGTTTTCGAGCCTGGCGTACCTGTTTTCTGAACAACAGTAACAAAATCTAGTGAAGACAAATTACCATCGAGCTAATGTGTTATGTGAAGTCGATATTGTAGGCGGGCTGTTCTGATAACAGCGTTACTAAAAAGTTAAGGACACTTGTTTTCGGCACAGTATTTCTCTGATCATAGCGCAGTTTATAGTTTTTTCGTTTTTGAACTTTTTTGGTTAGTGCCTGATGCGCTTTGCAGAGACTGAGCATGTGCGGACTAGTTCCCCATCAAACTTAAATATCGATTCGAGGAGCTGGTCTTTGTAAGCTATGTAATCGAACCCGGCTGCAAGTGGCTGAAAGAGTTTCACAACAACCTATGAGGCGGCAGCCTACAAGGAATGCGGTGAAAAGGGTTTCCGGGAACATCCGAAGAGGTCACACCAAGGTAGATAACAAAAAGTCTCGTCAACAAAAAATATCCAACCATCGTGCAAGCAAGACGCGTGGAGAGAACCACCACAGCAGTGATAATTTCTGATGGTGCACAAGTACCACATTGAGCTTACCGTGCGGACTTCGAAACTCTACCGAAAGAAACTGGAAACTTGCCTGAAGACGCCTCAGACAGCGAGCGGATGTTTTCTCGGAGCCAAACAACAGGGAATGGGGATGCGGCACGCTCAGACCACCTGAGATAACCGGTGCGACCATGAGATCCTAATCGAGACCGAGAAACCCCTTAAGCCAGGGCACCAAAAGCAACGCGATCGGCGAAGAAAGCAGCAGAGGACAGGTGAGCTGGGCAGACAGGGCCTTCAGCACTGCTCCTTATAAGAAGGAGACTGTAACAGTAACTATAGCACACATTAGAAGGGTGCTGGAAGAAATCACTAAAGAAAAGTAAAACCTAAGAGGAGAGAAGGCCAAATCACGCACTGAGAATTACAGCAAAGCTAGACACCAGTGAGTGCACTCACACCACTAAGAAAAACAGAGGGTGGCGCACCTAGGCCAGGAAGAAGGAAGGCCGAGAAAGATCCAGTTACAAAGAGCGTTTATATAGGACTACTGGAGTGGAAGCAGCGCCCAAAACGTGAAGCCAACGTCGTCCATCTTGAGAGGGGCAGAAACGACGTAGGGCCGAAGGTTCGCTTATTTTAAGCCTTATTGAAAGTTTGCGGCTGGGTTCTAAGCAACTGAGGCTTTGCGAAGCGAGATGATTAAAAATCTGGTGTTTTGCGAACCGCAAAATGTTTGCCTGGCAGTTGTTTTCATATGGAAATAAGCCTGGAAATAAGGTGCATAAACCAACGAATTAAATTCCATTCCTTTAACGCAACTTAAGATTCATTGCAAAATCATCAAATTCTTTCTTTTGCAAGAGCTTTAAATGGGAACATTTTACCGACTTCTGACGCTACTGTGAAAAAATGGAAAAATATCTTCAAGCTCCTTAGATTAATAAACTAAAAATACAGATCTTTTATATGCATCTATAAAATTTCGATCGTTCACGGTTCAGTCATCTATATATTCGGGTTATTTTGGCTAAGTGTTAGTGCACCGACGTACCAACCATTTTTTCTCTCGATTATAGGATGCAGTGACGCATGTTGCGTTTTTTTTTTATATTTACCAAATTATTTTAGTTGGAGAAGGAGTTTGTCGAAAGGAGGTCACCCGATTATTTACGAGCAAAAGAAATAATATTCGCAAAAAAAAAAAAATACGCCTGCAAAAAACTAAGAAATTAGTTCGAAATGCCACCAGAACCATTTCATTTAATCATGCGCCGTCTGTAGAGCCAACCGCTGATTCAACTAATCATGCAATCAGCTACACACACACACACACACACACACACACACACACACACACACACACACACACACACACACACACACACACACACACACACACACACACACACACACACACACACACACACACACACACACACACACACACACACACACACACACACACACACACACACGCACGCACGCGCGCGCGCGCGCGCGCACGCACGCACGCACGCACGCACGCACGCACGCACGCACGCACGCACACACACACACACACACACACACACACACACACACACACACACACACACACACACACACACACACACACACACACACACACACACACACACACACACACACACACACACACACACACACACACACACACACACACAATAATTACAAGGTATCGCACAGTGGAACTGACGTGGCATGCCGCCGCAAAAGGGAAGCCTAGAGCAGTTTATGAACAGCGAGGAAGCTCCAGGCGTCACAGCAGTCCAAGAGGAGAGAATGTTTGCTAAATTATAGTGGTATAAATCCTACAGCGCCTTCAGAGAATTGACGCCAGTAACAACTTTAGTGAAAAGGGCAGTTACATATATCGACCACATCCTCATTGAGATTATCCCCACAAGAAAGAACGAAATAAGCCTATTCATATTCAAGGTATACAGCAATTGAAAGCAAAAAATAAAGTTCAGGCCCATTTTCTGGAAAAAGGTTGGGTGGTTTGTGGTGTTTAACGTCCCAAAGCGACTTTTCTGGAATAAGGTATAGACATAGAAAATTGGCAGACACTTGAACTTCAGCCGGATTTTCTGGCTAACGGGGCCTTTAAAAACGCGCTCGCGTCAATCGCACACACGTACGCAGGTACGGAAGTGGACTTGCTTAAAAAAGCGAAGGAAATCAAAGTGCAGCTACCGCCACATACAGACAAACAATACAAAACTCAATCGACTCATAATAGGAGCGGAGGTCCGCGCGGAGGTTGCCCTACTCCGCACGAAATCAGCCCCAAGCCCAGAATATATTAGCAAAATGCTCACAAACCTAGACAACAAACCCATCGGCCGCCACAAAAAAAAAAAAAAAAAAAAACACCATCACTGACTGCTGGAAAAGGAGCAGCATACTGCAACTGCGGAAGGTTGATAATGGTGATAATGGGGAAAAAATTACAAATAGAAATATCAGGCTCATATATCATTAACATCGTGCCCATGGATCCCGTGATAATCACGGATTAAACAGCTACATGAAAGCCAACGAGCTCTGTCTGCACGCATTGTTCGGATTCAGACAAAACATTTTCGATGGAGGCGAAACGGAGTGGCGTCCGTGTGCTGTGCGATGTCAGGGCACGTTAAGGAACTCCAGGCGGTCGAAATTACTCCGGAGTCCTCCACTACGACGTCTCTTAGCTTGAGTCGCTTTGGGACGTAAAACCCCACAAACCAAACCAAAAACTATCTAATGAGGACGTCATGTTACAAATCAAGCACCAGACAATTGACGCAGCAACGGCAGACACGAAGGCCATACTAGCGCTCGTTCTTGTCAAAGTCTTCGATAAAGTCACTAACTAAAAATCTCGATAAACGGAACCTCAAGGGACCGGGAAAATATGTTCCGTTTATCAGGAGTTTCGTTTAAAGAGAGAATAGGTTCGGCATTGCGCAATCCGCTTCCGCGTGAACCATACGCGGCTGGCGCGCGCGCGCGCAGTTGGCAGTCTCAGCGGATCTCAATTTGTGAAATCTAGGTAATAAGGAGAACGGTACACTATGAGAACAAACTTTATTAGAGAAAAATAAGCAGTGAATTTTTGTTCCAGTAGTGCTAGTACTGAAATTAAAAAAAAAAAATGTCAAAAGAGTGGGAATTACCACTTATTGGCTAGTGAAAAAGGATTCCTGAAGAATTCCTGAAGAATTCTTGTTAGGCTGCTTTTGGGGACGGCGTACTTCGTCACTAGCGCCGTTTTCGTGAAGCCACCACTCTCGAAGTCGTTGATGATCTCCATCTTCCTTTCCAACGCAAGTGCATTGTGCGGTCGTTTTTGCGCTGCCATCGGACCGAACAAAAGCTCTAGGGCTCTAGGGCTTAGGCCTAACTGAACACAACCGCCGTGAACGCGAGCGAGCGATGCGGAGGGCAGTGCTTGGGCAGTGTACGAGCAAACCGGAAACCGCCGGAGACGGAAACCGGAGTGGTGACGCGGGGAGGAGAAGGAGGGGAGCATTGATGCGTACCGCGATGGCACTGCGCTTGTCCAACTAGTTGCGGTTTTGAGTTTTTCGGTTCCGTTAACGCGGTGGTCGCAAAATTTGAGTTCCGATTAACGAGATTTTTTTTTACATTGGCTTAATACAAAACCAACCAATCGCGAGGCGTTTGTTCCGTTTAAGCGGTAGTTCCGTTTAACCGATTTCCGTTTATCGAGATTCTACTATACACGAAAACCTCCAAAACTGAAGAGTAGGTGAGTTGGCCTAAGAACACATCAATGACTTCCCATCAGAACGGGCAGCACGAATTGCGATCGGGAAAATCAAATCAGAGGAGAACAAGCTCGGAAGTGGATGACGCCGCTGGGCTCAATGCTCTCCCAGTTCCGCTTCAGTATGGTCATGATAAAACATCAAGAGAAGCTAGAAACTACAGAAGACCTGGAACACAGCATATAGGTTCATTTCACATGACGTCAAAGCGCGGTATGAAGACCATGGCAGCCAAGAGGGGGAGAGTCGTCCGCCATTTTTTTGGTCCGCCACGACAGACCAAATCGCAAAGCGCCCTCGCGATCCTACATGACCTGAATATCGAGTACTGGAACATTCTAGCAGACTGTTGACGTACACCTACGTCAGTGATTCTGCTGCTTTGCTTCAGTCCGTGAGCAGCGCTTTCACAGTTCCGATCCTTCATGAACTACACTTTATTTGTTGGTATTTGCCTAGCGAAAGCTTTCCAGCCGTCCCCCCGGTGCCCATGCATGCACAAAGTAACATATATTGCACTGAAACGCTGGAGGAAAGCAAATAAACAGGTTTAAGGGACCAATTTGTCCGGCCGCGAAGTAGGCACGAGCAGGTGTCACACTGTTTCGTATCCCGATTATATTAGCCCGATGCTTGTACTGCGCGCAGCAGTATGTCCGTTACCCACAGTCACATAGAAATAATAGCAAGAGCTTATTGGCACCGTACGACAGTTAGAAGGCATTCGTCGCTTTCATCTAGTGCTTTAGCGCGCTTACAGTTACGCTGTATAAGCTTCGGCTTTTACATGTACCGCGAGCACGTGAGACCAGTCCGAATGGCTCTTTTCCAAGCATGTTTATGAAGTTGACATTGAGTAAGTGAGGTCGCCTGCATAGCACGAAACCGTCTGTCTGCATATTTTATCGAATTGAGGGGGACAGCAACAGAGCAGGCATGGAGGAAAAAAAAAAGTGCAGGTGACGCCGCGCACAGCCGACAGCTAATCTAGATAAGAGCGCGCCCGCGCGAGACTTTCTCCTTGCGCAGTGCTCTATAGGAGCGAGAGTTTGAATGCTCGCCGCGGACGAGTGGACCGCTCTGGAGACGACCGCCTAGTTATCGCAGTGTGATCAACGAGGCCCGATTTCGTCCATGTGCTCTCGCGGAAGGCATGGATCCTACGGCGAAACAGCGCTACGATGGCAAAACCAAATTGTGCTGTTGCACTGATCCTCTGTTACTTGTAAGCGATGAAATGTGCTTTGATGTGGAGCTTGTGCCGAAATTTGGGCCTTCGAACGTCAAGAATTATTTGGTTCACACTACCAGCTACGTTACTCGTGGGCAACTGAAGACGAAGAGGTCGCTTGAAGCCCACAGTTATTTGACAAGCGCCTTCGTTCAGGAACCGCTGTTGAAGAAATGGATGACATCTTAATTGTCGCTTTTGAAACCGCGAAAATCTCGATCATCGGTTAGCGCTGTGCCGAGTCTCCCTTCAGGTGCGGTGCCTTAAAAATGCGCAAATATGCTCTTTCTGAGGCTGCGGATGTGTGAAATGCTCAAAAGGCAGTGAAGCTTCTGCTTTCCCGATACGCTTAGCAAGTCAGCGCAATTCGAATCTTATGTGCGTAATCTTTGCTTCCCCGATGGAATTCATTAGTGTAGTATGCCATTTCGATACTTTGACGGCCGCTAGTTTCGCATGTTTGTATGCTACGAAAAGCCTGCAGCATCTCATCTCTTCCGCTCAGCTGAACGTTTTTATTGAAAAACAAACAAACTAAAAGAAGGACCCAGCGTTGCACTCACCGGGGGCGGCAACCCTGTACCCACTGTTCACAGCATAAGACTGATTGGACTTCTAGTACAAGCGAACGGACATAATGAAGTCTAGAGTGCTGAAAACAGCGGCCAGCAAACGATGAGACTCGTGACAAGAATAGCAAACCGCCATTCGTGTGTGAGAGAGGCCGACCTAGAACGACTGGTGCAGACTCGTCATTAACCGTATACATGGAGTAAAATAGACAGGAGCGACGGCTCCGCTGTTGGAAAGGGCGAAATTTTGCTACATCGAAGAAAGCTTTGTAGCAATTCCGATAGATGGCGCTCGGATTTATCACCGACTCAGAGTAAAATATTATATGAGGAACGTCTGAGGAAACTGAACAGTAACAGGTGGGCAGCTAAAGTATTTTAATACCTCTACTTAAAAAGCGTTGACTCACAATGGAGGAAAAGAACTAGGAAACTAACCAGTAAGTATGCTGCTGGTCACAAGTACGAAGAAATAAAGAGCGTTAAGCAACAGGTGAAAAACACAGAAGGTAAAAATTGGATAAATTCTTTGGAAAAGAAACAGTGTGGAGCTATACCGAATGTGGAAAAGGTAGATCAGGAAGGAAGCTTTCTTTGATAACTCAAGAGGCAGTGCCCTACTTTTTGAAGCTAGATCAGGGTGCCTTAGGACACGCAGCTACAAAAATAAATTTAAGCACAACGATGACACATGTGCTGTATGTTGTAAATCCACAGAAACAATTAATCATATTATACTCGAATGTGATGGTATCCATCCGGAAGTCGATGCAGGTGCAGTTACTCTTCCTGAGGCCTGGGGTACCGGTGGCCGGGTGAATGAACCTGCGGTGGAAGCTAGCAAAAACGATTGGGAGATTGGTGGCTTAAAAGCAGAAAAATTACATAATGTTAGTAATGTAGAAACAGAAATTCAATAAATAGAATGATGGTATAGTTAACCAATCTAAAACAATAATGAAGATATAGGGGGAAAAAATGAGCGTGATAGCTACTGCTACCACCCCGTTTCAAAGGGGAAGCTCCTGTATTCCATCCATCCATCCATCCATCGACTAGGGTCGCTCGAAAATTATTGAGTGACTCTATCACGGACGCCGGTGAAGCGTTCCGCCGCTCCTCCTCTGCTCTGGCGGTTCCGTGGTGCCGCCGCATCAGCCGTCTGCTTCGTGTCGCTTGCATCAACGCTGGCATATATCCCTGGCAATCGCGTCCGTCGTTTGCATAGTGGAACTGCCCTGGCGTGTCGTCCCTTGCCTGCGTCACCGCTCGCTATAACCCATGCAGACAACGCGTTTCATGTCTGTCTTTTCTCTTACACTCTATGGAGAGCTGTCCAGTGAATATTATGCACGGTGTTACGATTACAAAAAACGGCATGGTTTTTCTTTTATTTGCGATACCCTGATTCACAGCCAATGACAAAAAACTTCGTCGCCTACCTTGTGGTTTTGTACCATCAGCACTGAAATAACGGCGCACTGTATCTGCCTCTCACGCGTTTGCCGCGCCGTGCGCCATACAGTCTGTATATTAAGGCGAAATCACTTAATGACTCATACCGTCGGTGTTCGTTCGGTCACGCTGTAGCTGTCAATCAAATAAAGTTATGATGACGTCATCAGAAAAATAAAAAATCCTTTCTCCACCGGGATGCGAACCTCCATCCCTTGAATCCCCAACCGAGCGCTTTAACCAACTGCGCCAAGCCTGTGATTTTTTTTTCTTTATTGCATGGAAGTACTTCAAGCCCGATTTAACCAGGTCGCATCCCACAACATATATACAGTCACACCAGCATAGAGCTAGCTCTTAGTTTGCCCACACATCAAAATTCCGGGAGAGATATACATACACCCTGTAAATGTAACCAGGCGGGAGGTCGATCCTGCGCAGCATATACCCCCTGCATCATAGCACATTGCTCTCTGAACAGAGACTTCGATGAACGTGGTGGCTCTGCGTGGAGATTGGTCATGCGGCTCTTTCACAGGCTAAAAAGTCCCATGTGTAAAAAAAAGGTCACATGGCGCCTCAGAAACTTCTTTGGTAGGCAAAAACCTTATAGTAAAGGGAGTAATATCAATGGCCTTTTTGAGAGTCCATTCAAGAATGTCCCAAAAAAACACTGCATCACGGCAGTACACAAAGCAATAATCTATATAGTTGCTGGCTGCTGACACAGGCGAAAGTCTACTGACCATGGCACAAAAGTCCCTTTTGCATGAAGCCACGTTTTGATAGGTAAGGTGGATGTGTGAAGTTTAAAAAAGAAAGTCTTTGCGGCTGATTGTACATACATTCGTTGAACCCGCTTTAATACACTATTGTCTAGAAAGGGGTGGTAAGGTTGCCAATAGATCGGTACAGGAAATAATGTCTCAATAAGAACTTTTGCCATCTGTCTTGATAGCATGTATAGGTATTCCAAGGAAAATCGTGCAGTGAGGAACTGGAATGTTTCGGCAACTTCCTTAAGAAAACCCCACAAAGGACCCTCACTCCTATGACCAGTGGGCGCAAACAAATTAGGCAGTTTGGCACTTAATCGTCTATTAAACACAGCTAGGACGAAGGGATGGCTTCCTTTTTAAAAAAGAAAAACCTTGAAACAAGTTGATGAACAAACAAGTGCTGAAGACCAGCTCCACCAGCCTTCAGAGAGAGAAACAAATTATCTCAACGCATAGGCTCCCATTGAGAGCGCCATACAAAAGTAGCAGAAGTTCTATGCATGGTCTATACTTTGTTTCTTGCACAATACATAGATAAGCTTCGAAATCAAAAAAACATTGCAAACTTGTGCTCGTGCAAATAGACAGTTCCCTACCCATCCAAGCCTGGGCTTGTCGCCTAACTGACGAGATCTGTGGCCGTGAAACGCAGATCATAATTCACCTTGTCTACCTTGAGGATGATAGTAGCGATGACAATACGCTGCAATTAGCGATAATAACAATGATGACATTAGCAACGATAATGACAGTGCATTTAGTTGATAACGATAATGAGAGCAAACGTGATGCACCGTGTGCACCAGCAACGCTTAGGCTTTAGCATTTCTGCAGTGTAGATTCCACAGTGCTGTCGGAATTTTTGGTATCTCGTTGCGTGGTTTGTCGTCTGCATGCCCCTGTCGATTCATTTTTATGGATATATGCAGCCGACACAAAAAACGTCAAGGGCGAAACCTTATCTTAAATTTTTATCTTAAAAAAAAAAATACAGTTCGGCGTACGCACAACGATGACCACGATCCCAATTGTGTGTTTTCCTGTTAGCAGACGACGCGCAAAGTTACGATTCCGGGTGGCCGCGACCCGCCACCCGGTCGCCTGGATCGAGTGCGGGGCCATTTCGTTTCGCTGCAGTGTAGAGAGGTGGCGCGTCTATGAGACTCTTGCTTTAACCCTTGGGTGCCTCGATGCCTAACTCTTTCTGCCAGGAGGATGGGGAGAGAAAGAAAGCGTGCGCAAAGCCGCGTCGGCGAGAAAAAGGGAGCGGAGGGAGAAAGTACAGTGCGAAGCTGTGCGACGGACGCGGGCTCGGCGTTCGCGTAGCAAAGTCGGCCTATGCCGAATGCATTGCAGCGCGCCAGAGTCGGCGCTCCTCTCTTAACTTACTCTGAACCTCCAACTTCAACGCGCGGAAAAGATAAGTTGTCATTCAGAGAAGCTACAAACAAGCCACGAGACTGCCAATATGCTCGGCAAATAAAACATTGCTCGCACTGGGGATGTATAAAACACTAAAAGAAATCATACAGGCACTCACGATAGCGCAATATTGAGGCTCACGGACAGCTCCACCCTAAGATACATACTACACAAACCTAAAATTGGAACCAAAGCCAGCATATCGCAAGGAAACATGAAGGAGCTCTGCCATTACCCAAAAGCATGTATACCAAGAGCATCGTAAAGAAAGGAACGAGGAGCGTGCCAAGGCAGCGGAAAGACGCCTCCGAGACGCACAAACGTGGTCAGCGTCGACACAGCGGAGTATACAGAGCTGGTCGAATGATGGTCGCCGCTGCAGTCGATGCAGATAAAAGGAACGCCCAAAATGAGCGGCTTGATCACAGCTGAAAATGTGGAAACGCTGAAGAGGTTACCATTGTTCTAGCAATGGCCAACGAGACAGCAAAGTGCATTGTCAGCCACTCAAAAGCGGTTACGAGCCTCTCAGAGCCTCACACCCTCAAGTCATGCCAGTGTGAGGACTTGCGTCAAAAGACGCAGCTCACCGGAAAGAATAAAGCTACTGGACAATTCCACAATGACGAAAGCGATTCAAATCATTTGGACAGTCGCACACGCGTCGCTCTCGGGTAACGAAGCGGCTGGAAGGAGAGTCGCCAGTCCCAATATCAAATTAAGATCGCACGGTTAGCTACACACACCGCTGCATGGCCGGAAAGGGCCCGCCACCCATCTGTGCACTCATCGCTTAACAAAATGCAGGTGGTTGCATGGTGTCTCCTTCAAACGAACACTCATTTGAACCCGGCGGCATACAGCAACTGCTACTCAGCGCGACACAATATCAAAGGCAAGTTCGCCATAGAAAAGGCAAACGTTGCACGCATTCTATAGAAAAGCGCCCAGGCGCCCAACAAGGGCCGAAAGGCTAGAAATGGCCAATCGGAGACCCAGATGATCAACTCGGCCGTTCAACTGTTCGAAGATCCGCGAAGTAAGCTCCTAGGTGTCGTCTAGGCGTGGAAACCAAATCCCACGATTCCTTGTTGGACAGATAAGGGTTGTTTGGCTCACTCGCTCTTCCGAATGAGACGTGGTTTCACCAATGGGGCCGAGAAACGAAAGAGCACTTTATGGGGTGGAGTCACTCGGTGTTCTCATTTCCGGAAAAATCCCAGTCCTGGAACTCAGGAAAGGAAGTGGCGGCGACATTTTTTTTTTTTTTGAAATGCAAAGGCGACCCTGCTTATCGATTACCTTGAAAACAGCAGAATAGCAATAGAGGAATATCATGCCAATGTTTCGCGAAAACTGCACAAGACCATCTTGGAGAAACGTTCATAGGTCCCGGGTTGCCGAGGCTGCCATTCTAAAGTGTGGCTTCGAAGATGTGAGCTACCCACCCGTTATTCCCGGTCTGGGCCGCAGTGACTTTTATTTTTTTTTTTTTTACTTCTATAGCTAAAGAAATACTTCAAAACAACAAGGTTCGATGACATCAACTCGATACTAACTGTTGTAGATAAGTTTTGATAACAAGGAAGGATATATATATATATTTTTTTTCGAGGTATGCAATGCCATCTAGAAAAATGGGGGAAGTACATTAATGTTTGGTTATGTTGAAGCCCGAATTTTTTTCCGAAGGCCTGACAAATGTCTTACTGTCTTTATATATGAGTTGCAAAAATCGGGAGAAAACTGGGCATCGCGCGAAACATTGAAATATATGCTGTGCTCTTGCTGAAGGCTTGGCATTGGCTTGCGCTTACTTCTAAGCGTGATTTTTCTCAACCATTTACAAACGTGTTTTTGAAAAATTACGACACATAGTGCAGTTCGTGCGGGTGGGTTTTAGGGCAAGGTGGGCATCATGTAGGCGATACAACTGGATTATTAAGTGATTAATTAATAATACAGAAATAAGGAGCTTTTTATTTCAGATTTAAAGAGGCAATAATATATTCCGAAACATACGGTTATCTACATGAAAAGTGAACCCTATATTTCAATTTTCTAACTCTCTTAGTTTGGCTCGAAATACTTAAAGACTCGTTAGCTGGCTTTCTGGCATTGCACATTCAGAACGTGGCACCTGTCAGATTTCTTACGCATTAAATACACACGCCGTTCGTACATTTCAGGTTGTAGACGTTAGGATGATTTTGGCGATTGCCGCGTGTAACGACATCATTATAAAATTATAAAATGCGGGAATACTAGCTCAACGAGCATTGAAATGGATATTTTTACATTCGATCTTTCGAACTGCACCGCCGACTAAGAAAACTTAAATATGTGGTTAACCTTTGATGTTGCGGGCCTTCAGTTTTGCCATGTAAGATCGCCGCCTGAAATAAAAATAAAAATAAAAAGATGAATAATTTTGATTAATTAAGCGTCAAATAATCAATTTTTATCACTTACAAAACATCCGCTTTGTTGTAAAACTCACTTGCACGGACCGCACCGACGTTTCTCGCAGTTTTTGAAAGAAACTCTATGGGGCATTTTTATTTATTTATTTATTTATTTATTTATTTATTTATTTATTTATTTATTTATTTATTTATTTATTTATTTATTTCAGTTACCCTCTTGGCCCGGTGGGCTTTATAGAGGGGAGTGGGACTTGGCAGAAAAAAAAAAAAGGAGGGGAGGAAAGAACATGGGTACATGGCATTGTAGGTTATGAAGGCAAATGTTTACAATGCAGAATTCACACAATAAAATAATAACACCAAACAAAACAAATTATACAGTTTGCAAATTATTGAATGCATAAATACAGGACAGGGTGGAAAAAAAAAAGAACAATGACGCACACGATATCGCATACAAACAGCAACACTCGATAAAAAAAAAAAAGGGAAGCAGATAAGAAGTCGCGTACAACGCGCATGATCGCTGGAAGGCCAAAGTGCACAACTTAACCTATAAAACTATGGAACTAAAATATTACTATCAATCGTTGCTGCACAGTACACACAGCTTTCTTTTAAATTCATCGACATTGTCAGCAAGCACCAGCGTTTCAGGCAGGCAGTTCCACTCCGTTGCTGTTTTGGGTAAAATTGAATATTGATAAGATGCAGTTCGAAAATGAGGTATTCCTACTTTACAAGAGTTATCGATGCGTGATGAGACATATGCCGGGGATATTAGACAGTTTTAGTTTCACGTGCGTACAGAATTACGCACGCAAGCGTGAGAAGTCGACGTGCGCTGCGCGCATTTCGCCAGGACTACTTTTAGTTTCACGTACGTGGTGTACGTGAAGCAAAATATATGGACCTTTCATACAAGCCTCGAAAAACTGTGCGTACGTGTTATGCTGCGCCATCTAGTACAGATGAACAAAACTAATTTTGTTTAGTCGAGCTGCCTTGAGCCGAGCCACGCTGCGGCCGTAGCCAAGAGTCGGTCGAATTGGAAGTTGCGGTTCTCAACGTCGTTGCTCTACAGTGAACAGTTAGCAGTTCGCGCTATGCCTTCGAGGCTTTGTTTTTTGCCTCCGACCGGCGCATACATATATGCGTTCACCGCACTGTGTGTCGCATGCAGTCTTCGAATTGATTGAATTCTCACGTCGCGAAGCATATCCAGATCGTCGCTTTTGGAAAAGCGAATTCGCTGGGCAACAGAACCAACAGAACTCGTGCTTACAACTTCATAACCTTCCCCCTACAACGGATTGGCTCTGGTTGGCTGCCGGCTTGCATCTGGCACTCTAGCCACTTCTCGCTCAAGTCAGGTCTGGCGTGATCACGTGAGATCGTAGCTATGACGACGACAAACGCTTCTACGTCAGGCTTAACAGCTGAAAAATCGTCCTTCTATCTAAAAAAAGGCTATTTGTCACTTGAAACTTTACGCGAGGGTAAGATTGGGTAAGCTGAAAGCGAATACAACAGTTTAGAACATGATATCGCGCCGAGGAATTAGCGGCGAAGCCGTTATTGCTGTGAAGCGGGCGGGCAGGGCGTCGCAATGTTGTCAACTCTACGTGCGCCAGCAACGTGAAGACGCCAACGTGAAAATCCGAATCTCACGTACGTCCGTGAAACTCCCGCGGAATCTTCACGTTCTGCGCATGCGCACTGGTCACACGTAGGCGCTTCACGTACGTGAAGCTCCCACGTACGTGAAACTAAAACTGTCTATTATAAGTGAATTTTTCAGCGTTAGATTATTGTGATACATTTTAAAGAAATGTATCACAACAATCTAAGGCTGAATTTTGAATCACTAAAGCGCGATGAAACGCCGCGGATTTCTGCTTTGCTGCGAGTGCGAGGAAGCGCCAAATGAAAGGCGCAGTACGGACGCCCGGATCGTCGCCTTGTGACGTCATCGATCATGACTGGGTGTCACGTCATGATGACGTCAGTTCAGGTTATTGTACCTGACGAATGTGACGTCGTGATGACGGCACGTCCGGTCATGGCCGATCACGTCCCGCGGTATCCCGCGGAATCTCGCCAAGAAGTGCGACACTTCTCGCGGACGGACACTCATGAGCCTATAAAGGCTTTCGTCTTAAATTTCAAGTTTGCAGAGGGCAAAAGAATCAGCCGGTAGAAAAACTGCACCCGTCTGCAGCCGTTCGTGACGACATATAGCATAGAAGCGACGCATGAGCACTTCTTAGTGGAGATATCCGACTGCCACCTGCAGCTCATTTCGATCCCAGCTAAGCCAACAACAAGAGAATAGGGTGGATTTGACAGTCTTCTTCTTGCTCGCAGCGTTGTACTGAGCATACATGGCAAAATTACTTTTGAAAAGGAATTAAATTACATTACTAATTACTTTGCTGAAAATCGCAGAAAAGTAATTAAATTACATTACTCATTACTGCTCTCCCAAACGTAATGAAATTACATTACAATTACTTCTACAGAGTAATTCAATTACTTTGAAATTACTTTCTAGTTTCCATAAATACAAAAACTAAGTAAAGCTATTAAACAAAACAACAACTTGTTCTCCATGAGTATTTTAGTTGACTATATTTTGTCTCCTTTTGCCAATCCGTTACGCTGGCTTCGGATTGCAGCATGTCGTTCCTGCTTTCGCGCACTCTACTTCGTTGTCTATTGAAGGAGTGATGGCACATATTAGTAAAAGTAATTTCGAGAGGAATTAATTACTTTGCTGCGAAATTACTACCAAAAGTAATTCACTACATTACTAAATTACCAAACTGAAAAAGTAATTCATTACATAACAAATTACCAAGCAAAGTAATTAAATTACAGTAATTTCACTACTGTAATTCAATTACTGCCATGTCTGGTACTGAGCATCTATGCGAGCTGACTAGCACACACTTGGCGACCACACTGCCGTACTTGTGCGTTGTTAAAAGAAGTAAAGATTGTAGTTCTGAAATATCGCCTGTCTTTTTGTGCGTACTTACCAAGGCGTAATGTGCCTGTTATTGCCGTAGCTTTTTCTGCCTTGTGTGAGCAAAAAACTAAAACAATTTAACTCAGCGCATGCAGCACGCAGAAAACCGGTATCGGCGGCAATTTATCACTGCGCAATGAAACTTAACACTGTCTGATTTTTTTTTTTTTTTTTTTTTTTTTTTTACATCTAAACCATTACACTAAGTGCGCTAAATCATCAGCCAAGGAATATCGTGGCAAAAAGACCGTTATGAGGAGGATATCAAATGTAGTGTACAAAAGTAAAAAAAGAAAACATCGACTTCTTGAAGAATTTTAGAACTATGCAGACTTTTCACGCAAATTTATCGCTGTTCACTGTGCGTCTTCTCCCGTAGAAACAGTACTGCTAATTAATCGCCACCACCTCAAAAAACCTCACCCACACTTGGAAGTGTCCGGAATGAGCGTATTGCACACATACACACAATTATTACCTGTCTGCTTTCCTTCAACGTGGACAGTTTGCAAGTCTTGCACTCTGTCGCCCGTTGCGCAGAGTGACATCACCTTCACGTGCCAGACATGTTGCAATGTTCTTGTAAGTCATAATTTTTTCTTATTTATGTAGATTTAACCCTGATATGAGATTTTATTGCGGAAACAAGTTGCGAGCATTAGCTCCATGCGAAGCACTGCAAATTATTTTCGAACAGAACAAATATATTTATTTTCTTTTATTCCTGCATGCTACATTTCATTCAGAACTGTAACAAAGCAACCGCGCTGGCTACCTGGTCTACGTTATACATAATGGGACCTGATAACAAGCACAATAGCGCCAGGAGAAGCACACGTGCCCAGCTAACCAACACGGAAACAGCAGGGGAACGAGTACACTGGACTGCGCCAGGCGAAGAGTACAGGGCAGCTCGGTCCTCCTTGTGCTCCCGTGTTAGCTCGTCGGTCATGTTATGTAATAACCGTTCAGAACGTTCACACTCCTTAGAAGGAAGCACGCTCGGCCGAGAAACCGTCCTTACATCCTTTCCGATAAGGCAGAAATGTATCAATAGCCACGTGTTTATTGCCTCATTCGAAGTTTTACGTGCATGCTATCGACTGCATATCTGCGCTCAGGCTGAAGCCATTTAATCAGTGCGCCCAATTTGAATATGCGATTTTTTTTTTTTTTTTTGCTTCAGCAACGAAGCGAGGACAGTTGTCTCACTATAGGCGTCTTTCTAACGTACGGGTACTGCTCCGAGTGCGTTTTAACTGTGCGCTTCTGTGAACGTGAGGTATCCGTCGCTCTTGTTCCGTGGACACCTGAACCGCGCCGTAAGGGAAGGGAGGAAGGTGGGAGTGAAAATGGAAACAAAGAGGTGTCGTACTGAAAGGCTTCAGAATTATTTGGACCACCTGAGGATAACGTGCACCGGCATCGCACAGAACAAGGACGCATTTACGTTACGCCTCGGTTGAAACGCGGCTGCCTCGGTCGGGTTCCAACCCGTGTACTGCGGTTCAGTAGCCGAGCCTCTTAACCGCTGGGACGCAGTAGTCGTACTTTTTGTGCACTTCGGCTTATTAGTGGCCTACTCTTATTCAATTTCCCGCGGTCATAAATAGTTAAAAGAATTTATTAGCATCCTCCTCGGTATAAACTTCCTGGTCGCATTTGCTACCTAACGACCGAACTGTGTTGCAGCACGTTCAGACCTGAGTTTGTTTTCTGTCAGTCTGACACACCGCTTGCGAAGAAGAACACCGCGCTACCGCCAGAAATAAAAGAGGTGAGGCGTATTTCTTGCATCTGTGGTAACGCTGAGTTCTCGTGAAAAGGGCTTCTTTGAATCGGTTTTTGCAAGTCAGGGTAACGCGTTCCTCATCGTGCTATGATGTTGAGGCGACGCCCACATTTAAGAGCCGTCATCTCCTATAATGGCGACCACTAATCAAAGCGAATACTGGAGCTGCAGTTGAGTGGGATTCTTTTCATGTAAATCTCAAGTGGGAATGAACTAGTTGATTTCGTTGTCGGTCCCGGGGCTTTTCGTTCGAGAAACCTGAATTAGACATGCCCTAAAAGGAGTCGTTGACTGACTGACCTTCCTTCATGAGCATGATTAGCACAATTGAAACAGATTTCGTCTTATTCCATTCGATCACTCCTGATGTGTGCATTTTTATGAAGCTGCCCACTTTAATTTAGGTTTCTTGCTTTATTGTTGATGGAGTCTAACGTCTTACGACTCAGGCTCTGAGGGAAGCCGTAGTGGGGGGCTTTGAAAATTTTGGCCACCTGAGGTTCATTAAATGTGCACTGACATCGCACAGTACAAGATTGCCTTGCTTTTCGCCTCCATCTAAAAGCGGCCGCCGCTGCCGGGATATTTCATCCCGCATCATTGGGTCCAGCAGTCGAGCGAGCGCTCTAATTACTGATCAAACGCGGTGGGGCCCAAATTAGGTTGTATGGCTATTAACAAATGCACAATTAAACGGCGCACACACACACGCACGCGCGCGCGCACACACACACACACACACACACACACGCACGCACGCGCACGCACGCACGCACGCACGCACGCGCACACACACACACACACACACACACACACACACACACACACACACACACACACACACACACACACACACACACACACACACACACACACACACACACAAGAAAATATGAACGAAAATATTTCTTTGCAATTATTGAACAAACCAATTTATAAATAGCAAAACAGGCTTTGTCGCCCCCGTCGCCCCATAAAAAAAATGTTGCTCTGGAACTTCTAACAATCGACAGGCAAAACGTTCGCTCTCTATGGAGGCGCGCTGAAACTCCCGAGCTGCTCGCCATCTACCAGACTAGTCGCAAGTTAAGGAGAACCACCTGCGTCAGCGCCACTTTCGATCTCTCGAGGTCCGATGGTTGAACACTATGCACAATACTGTGCATCTTACCGCCGTATGCAGTCCATATAGGCAGCGACTTCTGTGGTGACCGTCCAGTCGTTTGTATATTACAGTATGACAACACTATAATGCCTCGATATTTCTTGAATCGTGAGGTAATTGTAGAGTGTGCGTTTATATTTATTCGAGAGATGGGTGTTTGGTCCTATGCAAAATAATGCGGTGGGAGTAAGACTGCACGGTTGGTGGTACGGCACTTGCAGTTTTCAACCCATGTTCTTTTCAAAGGTTTGCTGTTGCTTGTGCCTAAGGAACTGTCTGCGTTATCGACCAAGTAATAGTGTTTGAGATACGTACAAGCATACACCAGGCTGTGTCGCACACTAGTGCCGGGCGTTGTTTACTGCAGATGAAATTACATTAAAATCTCAGTAGTGGTAGCTCGTACGCGCCTGTCTTTTCGCTATTGATTGTTGCATGAATTTACGTAATGGTTGTAAGCTCACACGAAAATTGTTTGTTGTTGCTGCTGCTCGCGTTACATTGATCATGGATTACATTTTCAAAGTACAGCATCGTGGTGTTTCGTCTTCCAGATCCACCTGCAAGACAGTACTGTGTTCGAAGCTCTCGCCCTCGCGCATGAGCTGGGCATCGAAGAATTGCGGCAAAGTTGTGAGGACCATGTGACCAGCACCATGTCCATCCACAACGCGTGCATGTTCCTGGCTTCCGCACTGGCCATGGAAGACAGAGTATCAAGCTCAGGCAAGTTCTGCCCATTTCCCAAGTAGTACGTCTGTAGGTGTTTGTTTTTCGTATATTTATTTGTCCTCCCAATCGCTCTCAAGCCCAGAGCACTAAAATAAACGATGCGTGAACTGCTGATGACGGCCGGGTTACATTGTTGAGCACTTTGGAGCCGCCAGGTCTAATGAAAAGTGGTGTTGCCGTTGGCGATGGCCGAAACTTAAATTTGGTAAATGCGTGAGGTGGCGTAAAAGCGCTGATAAATATTCACCAGATCGTCACATCCCCATCAAATATATCCACTCTACACCATCTTGTAGAGTGGATGTTCTTTGTCGGATTTGTAAAAAAGCATCGCACAGAAATGCTTTCATCCGCTTTCTGCATCTGAGTTTCTAGTTTTCATCTCTTTAGAGCGTTTTAGTAAACAGTGGAAATGAGACGAGTTTTTGGCATTCGCTTGTTATCTGTGTAAGAATATACTGCACGGCCGAGATTTAGGAATTCAAACTCTGACTTTCGTGGCGTGCGCAAGAGACCGGAATTGGTGGCTATCAAATGTAAAACGTGGTTCGACCACTTTTTCCTCCTCAGGTACGAAAGGCGGGAAATCATTCGTGGACAGGTGTACCGCTTACGTTGGCGAAAACGCGATGGAATGCGTCAAGACGAGTGCGTTCTTCAATCTTCCTAAGGATGCCCTCATCCACCTGGTTTCTTCGGATTACGTGAGTTGCCTGCCTCCGGCGCCGTCTGTTTGTGTAGTTCCTCATGATATCCGTTTATTATAGGCTGAGGATGGTGCCCTCTGTCACAGGGCAGGGACATTTTGGTACAAGATACAATTTGCGGCGCCATGCTGAGCCAGATGCATTAAATTGACTTTGCGCCAAAAAGGCAAGGAAAGTTCGAAGGGTTTTTCTTTTTTTTTTTTTTTCGCCCCGCGTGTTACGGCTTTCAG
Source organism: Amblyomma maculatum (assembly GCF_055883805.1). NCBI lineage: Eukaryota > Metazoa > Arthropoda > Arachnida > Ixodida > Ixodidae > Amblyomma > Amblyomma maculatum. The sequence continues at coordinate 253,061,820 of NC_139344.1, forward strand.
GGGCGTCAGAACATTCGAAATGATTTGCGACAGCGACGGCTATTTCATTCGCATCGCACATAATGTGTATGTTCGATGAATGCGAATATTCGGAAATCACGGGAATTTTTTTTTTTTGTGTGTGTGTGTGTCTGAACTCGTGGCCAGTGATCGCAGATTTCAAAAGGCGTTAACTGGTTACAGCATTTCACAGCTGTCACGTCAGTTAACTGGCTCATCTTTCGTGGAATTGACATGTGGCGTCAATGCTAGTTAGGCAAGAAAGCGATGCTTTGACGGCATTGAAAACCGAGGCACCAGCTGGTGAGATGGGGTGCAGCGCGGCACACGTCGGGTCACGGCGCAATCAACGAGTGGCGATGAACGGCCAAGGAGGTGAACGGGAGCAACTCCTGCAATCATTTTCAACCACTGACCATGAGAGACACGACACCTGCGGAACACATCTTGGAGGCATCACGTAACGGATAAAACACATACGCATGCGCTTCGTCGCTTCGTGACCGCTTTAATCTTACACAAGTTTTGATTTGCTTTGGTTTACGGGAAGGAAAGAAGCCAACAGTCGGCGAGGCCAAGGAAAGCATTGGGGATGGTACTTTGTCTTTTTTTTTTTTATTGTTTACTTGGATAAGCACGGAAATTAGTAATGTAATCTGTTTAGGGGAAAGATAATTAAACACAAAGTAGAAGAAACGGTTTACGGGGTTTAACGTCCCAAAGCAACTCAGGCTATGAGAGACGCCGTAGATGAGGACTCTGGAAGTTTCAACCACCTGGGGTTCTTTAACGTGCACTGGCATCGCACAGCACACGGACGCCTTACTCTTCGCCTCCATTGAAGAGTAGGTCAGAGAAGTAACTCAAGTTACTGACATTCTAGTGGAAATCAAGACGAAGAAATGGGCAAGGGCAGGACATGTAGTGCGAAGAGGGGATAACCGATGGTCGCTTAGGGTAACAAACTGGATTCCAAGGGAAGGAAAGCGTAGCAGGGGCGGTAGAAAGTTAGGTGGACGGATGAGGTTAAGAAGTTCGCAGGGGTGAAGTGGATGCAGCTAGCACAGAACCGGATTAACTGGAGAAATATGGGAGAGGCCTTTGCCCTGCAGTGGGTATAGTCAGGCTGATGATGATGATGATATCACCGTTGAGTACAGTCTAGCATATACATACAGAAGGAGGTCGACTGTATCGGGACCTTAATTTGAGTCCTGAATAATGTGCGTTACTACTACTACTTCAACGTCGTCGTAGTAGTAATTGTCGGCACCGCATGTTGGAAGTAATCGCGGAGTGCGTAAGATAAATGTATCGTGGTATTTTGTGGCTGCAGTGATAAGTGGTTCATTGGTGTGTGATAGGAGATGACGAGTCAATGAAATCTGAAAATAATTGATTTATTGATGAATTAAAGAAAAAAATGGGAAAAATTTGCAAAATGGAATTCAAAAGTGCCAAACTGCTCAGAATGAAAACCAATGTTTAATTATGTAATTAGGAAAATTTTGAGAGTGTAATTGTACAACAATTTAAATATTTGAAACAACGAGAAATCGGTAAAAGGGGTATTCAAAGGTAGTGTCAAAATGTTCAGAATGAAAAGCCAATGCTTGATGATGCTGATTAAGAAAAATGTAGTAAGTGATCAATTCATTAATTGAAATTATTAAATGAGAAAATGTAGAAAGGGACATGGAAGGTGTCAAAATGCTCACAATGGAAAGCCATTGCTTGATGATGATAATTAAGGAAAGCTGGAGTGTGTAATTGATCAACTAATTGAAATAATTGAAAAAGGTAAGTATTGGGAAGAGGAGCGTCCAAAGGTGCCAGAATGCTCAAAACGGAAATCCAATGCTTGCTCATGCTAAGTATCGGTTACAAAAAGTAACATGAAAGATAAAAATAAGGAGCAAGAAATTAAAAAGCGAAAAAACATCGTCCGTGTGTGTGAAACACCATCGCGTCATACCCGGTGGAGTTTGTGTGTCCCCCGGTGTTGCATCAAACGCAAACAGCGCGTTCCGCTGAACGTGCTCTGGGGCTTAGCTTTAGTTAAGCCCGGTAGGTGCGAAAGCAATAATAGCATGGCTACGCTATAGTTCAGCTCGTAGTGTAGCCAATTGTGGTGTACCATGTTGACTGTACGATTAACACAGGACACACATTGGAGTTTAGTATTGTTTAGCTTTATTGTTTATACCTACGAAGACACTTCGGTGATCACTGAAGTAGTGAGACTTTGTCTTCACACGAGTAATCACATAGCGATCAGACTGTAGAGGGGGACCTTCTGGTCTTTAAGGCTCGCTCGACACGTTCTACACACCACAACACTTCGCCCCATTCTGGATAAGCTAGTTGAAAAGTAGGATACATGAGCTCGCTTACCGGAGTCAAGCAGTCTTTATGCCACAGGCGATCACACACCGAGCACACACTTCCGAAGGGGTTACTCGTGCATCGTCTATGAAATTCACGCGTAGCCGAGTCAAATTCACCAACACTTCTCGCATACTCTAAACGTCGTTGCTCTTCCAAGTCCCCCGTTGCCACAGTGAAACCAGCCTTCACAAGTGACGCTTCCCGTCTCTTTTTCAAACGTACAGCTCGTTCTTCCGACGTCTTTTCTGCACGCCGTTTCCTCCGGGTCTCGTTATACATTACTTGTCGAGCAGCACGACCACGAAGCTCCTTTTCAAGCCGTTGTTGCCGTTCCTCTTCTGTTTCCTGAACGCGTCGTTGCCGCCTTGTTGCATTCCAGCATTCCTGACTGCTGCTTGAACACGTCGACAAAGAGTGTTCACTGTTCAGACTGTCCATTACAGTGTCGTTTTCCTCCTCTTCCTCAACTTTGAGAGAAGAGGTGACAGCAGCGCCTCCACTCGGTAGCAGCGCGGCTCCAGCTGCAGCGCGCCGTGCCTACCGACCGCCGCCACCACTCGACGACTCGACCTGGTAGCCCATCTCTCGCAGCTGGTATGACGTCACAGCCATCACGTGACTACGCCGTGGCTACGCGAAGGGCTGAAAATGGGAGCAGTATTGCTTTCGCAATAAAAAGCGGCGTCCGAGATTACCGGTAACGTCATCGCTCGCCGCCATATGGTCGAGCTCGGGAGACTGGCACACGCTCGTCTGCTTCGCTCGGGGAGCTCGCTTACGGGTCAGTTCACCAGCCGTGCCTTCGCTTGCCGGTGCTTGTGTGTTAGTGCCGAGTAAACCGACCAACTTAGCTCTACCAACTTCTGTGAAATTTTTGGTGGAGCTTGCTAGGTAAATCCCATGTACGAAGAGCTTCTGTGTGCCTCCAACGTCCAGATACGCACCGTGGACACACCTGTACACAAGGCGAGCCGCCACTTGCGAGGCTTCTTGCGAGGCTTAGCTCCCGAGTGTGGTGCTCTTGCCTCTCCACTGCGAACCATGACGACCACGGCAACAAGCCAGACCCTTCCACTTCCCGTGAGTGCCCAGCTGCTGCTCTTCTATGCTCCGCGTATGCCCGCGCCGTTACATGGCGATAAATTTTTGAAGACGTTGACTGGCTGACCAGCGACGACCAAGTCGCTGCGTTTAATGCGTGGGACGAGGAGCGCAAGCTGCGAAATGTTTATTTTGCTTTTGAAGACGCCGCCAAAATGTAGTTCGAAAACCAAGAGGCTACCATCACCACCTGGCAAGATTTCCGGCGGCAGCTGCTCGGAACGTCTGGCAATGATGCAAAAAAAGAGATGGCTGAACTGGCTGTACAGTCCCGACGTACCCTTACAAAAATGAGCGTGTAAAGTATGTGTTCCAGTTGTTTACTTACGTAAAGTCAATGTCTCACAAAAAAGAACACACAAATGTTGTTGATATCCAGTCCACCTATCAAATAGTGGCACTCCGAATTGTTGACTGGGTGTACTGATGCTGTTGACTGACAAATTGTATTGAAGTTGTTGACTTAGCACAGGTTGTCAACACAGCACTAATTCTGCGATTAAAGACATTGAAGTTGTTGACTGAGTGTGTTGCTGTTGTGGAATTTACAAGTTGTATCATAGTTGTTGACTGCACACAAAATGTCAACCTTGCTGTAAAATCATCCTACGTCAGCTATTGTACAGTAGTATAGTAACCAAGTGACGTATATGTAAATGGTTTAATTTATATGAGGCAGGTCTGACCAGTTATCTTTTATTAAATGTCTGACCAGAGCATTTATTGGAATAATGTGACATTATTTGAACATAGCCACAAAGGATTGCAGAGTCAGAAAACCACACACTGCAATGCCATACCAATATACCAGCGACTACAGGGTTACTGCTGTTGTCAGATGGGAACGGGGACTGACCATCAGTGAATGCGTGCCCTGATCAGGAGCCACAGGCCGTCTTGTGGTGCAGCCTGACTCCTACCACACGAACCACATTACCCGGAACAGTTGTATACCGAATTTGGTTTTAAAGTATAACCCTATGGTTGGTGGTATACATATAAAATTACATTTAAATAAAACCTACACATTGAGTACTTCGAATTACTAATTAAAACGTAAACATATCAAATTAGCGACCGAATCCTGGACAGCCGAAACCCCCCAAACAAATCCGATTTTACTTTGGGACGTTTACTAAGGGGGACATAACTCGGTAACGGGCAGCCGTAAGTAAACGGGAGTGGTACCAAACGATTTGTCGTGATGAGATCTATTGCAAACGATGTATCGTATATGTGAATCACGTGATCATAATTTCTCCATTAGGCGGCGCTAGACGGCGTATGCATGAGAGATACCAGTGGCCGGGTGAATAAATCGGCGGTGGAAACTAGCAAAAAACGACTGGAAGTGACATAATGTTAGTAATCTAGAAACAAAAATTTAATAAATAGACTGATGGTTTAGTTAACCAATCTAAATCAATAATTAAGATATAGGGAGAAAAATGAGCATGATAGCTACTGCTACCACCCCGTTTCAAAGGGGACGCTCCTATATTCCATCCATTCCATCCATCCATCCATGAGTATATAGAGCTGTCTTCTCTGGAGCTCAATTTTTTTTTCAGCATAATAAACGATAATTTACTTGTTAACAGACTATAGCATTGAAACTGATTCTATTATTTTTTTTGCGTAAGTAAAATGCGAGAAAACACAAACATCTGTTATCATTTGCAACGCATTTTTGATTTTTTATGCAAGAAGGGCAAAATGAAATAATCATGGAAGCAGGCTAATCAGCAGACAAAAAGCACTGAAGAAAGAGAAAGATAACTATCAGGAAAAAATGCTAACAGAGTCAAGCTATGAACTAAGGTCTCTGAGAATTTTTGAAGATCATCTGTATATGCGTCAGCCAGTCAACCCACAGTTAACAAAATTTACACACATGTTAGTCAACAACTATGCTGTTGACTAAAGGTAAATATCCATTTCGTTTACATTTTTCGACCACAGTCAACAACCTCTGTGGAAGCTGTTGACTCCATAAGTTTTCCCACAGTCTGTCAACTCTTTGTCAACGCTCATTTTGCAACCTGCCTCACCTGGCAAGATTTCCGGCGGCAGCTGCTCGGAACGTCTGGCAATGATGCAAAAAAAAGAGATGGCTGAACTGGCTCTACAGTCCCGAGCGTAGCGGCCTAATGAGAGCGTTGCTAGGTTCGTGGGGGATATTACTCGGCTTTTCAACCGTGCGGATCCATCCATATTGAAGTCAAAGAAGGTGCGCCATCTTAAGCGAGACGTCAAGGAGCAGCTCTTCGTCGGCCTTGTATGTGACCATCCAAGCACTGTAGCTGATTTTACGAGAGAAGCGACAAGCATGGAGCGTGCCCTACAGCAGCGATTTGTGCATTTTGATCGGCCTATGAACATTACTGCTGTGAAGTTCCACTTGCCGATGTCCGGGAGCGATGGTGAAGCTCTTCTTGAAGAGCTGCAAAAGCTGCTCTCTCTCGAGCAACACCCGCGTGTTGGAGTTATTTCGGGTGCTGTGTGAGAAGAGCTCCGCCACTAGCCTGAGTCGCTTTGGGACGTTAAACCCCACAAACCAACCAACCATCAATGCCATCAATGCCGTCCCCCAGCCAAATGTGCCATCTGTCATGACCTATAGCGACGTGTTGCGCACCCCTGCACCGGCATCCTGCAATCCCGCTCCTCCCGCTCGTCCTGCACCCCAATATCCAGTGTCTACTGGTGTACGTGGCACTCGACCGCCCGTGAGAAAAGCATACGCGTGGCGCACATCGAACAACCTACCCCTGTGCTTCCACTGCGGCGAAGCCGGTCGCTTACTGTGCCACTGCACGTACCGTCGGATGGGCTTCCGTGGATTTTCACCGGATGCCCCTCGACCGCGCTATGGTGAACAACGTCGACCAGTGCCTCAACGACAATGGCCTACCTGCGTCTTTACCGCGAGCCAGTCCAGGTCACCGTCCTTACGACAGTTCTCTTCATCCGGCCGTCAATCGTCCTTCAGGCAGTCCCAAAGTCCGCGCCGCGAAAACTGAGGACGGCGACCCTCGGGGGTAGAGCCGCCGTCGACCAGCATAACGACCAACATCCTTCACTCGCCGATCTGATCAAACAGTCCGACCTCCGACCCTCCGCTCCGACAAGCAGTCCGACCACTGATGCGATTCGCCACCGTCATGTGCGACAGCCGACGTGGCCGCAGTGTGATGCGGCGAACGCCAGTGCATCAGAAGCAGCGAGCATTTCGGCCATTTCAGCGCCGTGCAATCGGCTGCCCAACGCTTCCTCCCACGAACATGCTCCGACGTGTTAGAACTACACGTGCCGTCATGTGTGTGTGTGCGTGTGTGTGCAAACGCTGGCCAAGCCCGGCGCGCGAGGGAGAGAGCGTCGCCCTCGCTCGTCAACAGGAGGTGGAGGAGTTTTTGTCGCGCCACCGTGACTGAGTCATTAGAGCTTGCTCTAGCATGAATTCTTTTCCATCTAACTGACGAGCGTATAAAAAGCAGCAGTTGTTCCCGCTGCGAGAGACTTTAGAGAGACCACGCAAAGACGACGCCAGACGCCAGGCTTTACGAGCGGGTCAGTTTTCTCTCCGGGCTTAGCTTCTCAGCCCGTTCTTAGGTGATGTTTTGTTAGTCGACGCCTCGTGTTTGCCTGGACCGCTGACGCCTTCCGCCGAGCCACGGAACCGCAGGACAACGCTACCGATGGGGCGTCGAGCTACATCTAACACCACCTTCCGACGATCACAGAAGCTTTCGTCCGACGCCTCCAATCGACGCACCGAACAACCAGCCAATCTGACGACGTCCCGACGATCACAGTGTTCCTTCGACGCCGCAATTCGACGCATCGAAGGACCCGTCAGTCCGACGACTCCTGGTACGGTGCATTTGTAGACGGTAAGCACCTTTCTGCTGAGATGCCGATCATCGTTGACAAGCACCACACGACTGCCCTTGTAGATACCGCCTCTGAATTTTGAGTTATAAGTCCTGGCCTTGCTACCATTCTACGCAAATTCCAGACTGCTTGGAGCGGAGCGCCGATACGGACAGCTAGAGCGCACGTGGTGACGCCGCTCAGAGTGTGCGTCGTTCGAGTAGAGATACGCCGCGTAACATTCGCCTGTTGCTTCGCGGTGCTGGTAGTGTTCCAAGTACCTGATCCTCGGCTTTGATTTTCTTCGGGAAAACGGCGCAATCATCGACCTCTGTGACATCATGGTGACTTTTTTCACCCAATGCGCAATTTTCTATGACTGTGCACCAGGCGGCCGGCCAGTTTTCTGACTGTGTGATGACCTCTACCTCCACGCTCCAGCTTGCTTATTATTCCAAAACCCTCCCGCCCTTCAAGGCATCGCGGAAACGAACGTGAAGTTAGTAGAGACTTTTAGTTTAGCGCTACCGCTGCCGCCTACCGCGCGAGCGTCAGCACGTATGCGCAGACCACCCCGAGAGTGACAGATGGCGCCACGTCCCTGTCAAATTTCAGCGGACTCCGCACGGAGGGACCAATCAGCGCGTGCTATGCTGACGGCGCGCGGTAGCGGTAGACGGCCGCGATAAGCGGCAATCGCGGCAGCGGTAAACTAAAAGTCTCTATACTCCGTTCCATACATCAAGTGCAACACTGCGAAAGCTAGAGCCCTTGTTCGCGCTCCCGGCATCCGTGATGAAAAATAGTACCTCCTCTTAACGAGAGGAAATAATAGCTGCTTTGTCTGCAAGCTTAATAAATTTTACATTTGCCATCAACTCCACAAAAACACATTTTTTTGAGGAGAAAAGATCGGATTCGGTGAGTTTGTATGTTTTGTTTGTCGTTCTCGTTTGTGTCGTGTTTTCGCTGCCCCGCAACCCTGCCAGCGGTGCCCTCCACGCAGCGCAACGCAGCGATCTAGACTGCCCTTTGGGACAGCTTTTTCTATAAGATCCGCACTGCAAAGATGTCCAGGCACGCGAAGCAAGTTATTGCAAACGTGTATGCTCGGAATAGAGTCCGTTTCCGCAGAAACCACTCAGCCACGAAACGAGCGCGTAGTGATACGCCTCTTTTTTATTTATTGCGGACTACTTGCGTAGCGTTCGCTGCGTTGCACCTGATGTATGAAACGGAGTATAGGGACCGGGCGCCCGTTGTATGGCGCCACCGTCGGGATGGATGAATGGATGGAATGGATGGAATATAGGAGCGTCCCCTTTGAAACGGGGTGGTAGCAGTAGCTATCATGCTTATTTTTCTCCCTATATCTTAATTATTGATTTAGAATGATTAACTAAACCATCATTCTATTTATTAAATTTTGTTCCTACATTACTAACATTATGTCACTTCTCTGCTTTTAAGCCACCAATCTTCCAGTCGTTTTTGCTAGTTTCCACCGCCGGTTTATTCACCCGGCCACTGTTATCTCTAAACCCCAGAGCTTCAGGAACAGTGATTGCGCCTGCACCAACTTCCGGATGGATACCATTACATTCGAGTATAATATGGGCAATTGTTTCACTGGAGTTTCCACATACAGCACATGCGTCATCTCCATTGTGAAATTTCTTTTTGTAGCTGCGTGTTCTAAGGCACCCTGATCTAGCTTCAAAAAGTAGGGAAACCACTCAGCCACGAACCTCTTGAGTTATCAAAGAAATCTTCCTTCCTGATCTGCATTTTCCACTTTCGGTATAATTCCACACTCTGCTTCTTTTCCATCGAATTTATCCAATTTTTACCTTCTGTGTTTTTCACCTGTTGCTTAATGCTCTTTATTTCTCCGTCCTTGCTGCTAGCATACTTACTAGTTAGTTTCCTAGTTCTTTTCCTCCATTGTGAGTCAACGCTTTTTAGGTACAGGTATTTAAATACTTTAGCTGCCCATCTGTTCCTGTCCAATTTCCTCAGGGGTTCCTCATATAATATTTTACTCTGAGCTTCTCGCACTTCGAAAGATGCCCAGCCCATATCTCCCTGTACCGCCTCATTTGTAGTTTTGCCGTGGGCACCTAGTGCTAATCGTTCAACAGATCTCTGATTTGTTTCTATTGTCGACTGTACCTCTGATTTTAGGCACAAAACCGCATTTCCGAAAGCAAGTCCGGGCACCATAATTCCTTTCCAAATACCCCTCAAAACCTCATACCTATTGTATCCCCACAATGCCTTATGCTTCATTATCCCGGCATTCCTTCGCCCTTTGGCCTTAAGTGATTGCTCATGCCTTCCAATGTATGCCAATCCTTCGTTTACCCATACCCCCAGATATTTATATTCTGCTACTCTAGGTATTTCAAGGCCTTGTGTTTTAAGACCCTGATCAGTTGAGCCGTTGAAAATCATCAGACCCGACTTAACTGCGCTGAAACTGAAGCCTAGAGCGTCCCCTTCGTCTCCGCAATACTTAACTAGAGTTTGCAATTCTTCCAGACTCTCAGCTAGCAGCACAATATCGTCTGCATACATCAAACCGGGGAGGCGCTGCTCTACCGCCTTTCCACCTAATCTATATGACAGGTTAAAACCTAGGTTACTGTCTTGTATCCTCCGTTCCAGGTTTATCATATAAAGCCTCGGCGGAACAGCGCCGCCCGCGGCGGAGTGCCGAAACAGCGGAGTGCCAAGGCAGCTGAGCGGCGCAGTCGTTTCCGTTCTGCGAGGCGTTTTTGAGCATGTCCCTACCCGTCGTTTTGCGGTGTGGCTTTGAGAGCTTTGAGCTGCTTTGAGTAATCGCAAGGAATATTTTTTGACCGGGAAATCTTGAAAAAGAAAAGGGCCGTCCTCGGCAGGGCGTGCGTTTTTTTTTTTTTTTTTTTGAAACCGCCCGGCGCATGGTATTTCTGCTATATACTCGAAAATGCCGCGCGCGTGATTTTACCATGCGCTAGAAACACCTTCGTTAGGCACTTGTTAAGACGACTTCGAAGACGGGAATTCCGCCTGCACTCCGCGTCCATCTTATATAACGTCTAGTCGAAACCTGCCTGAAGATCAAATAGCGCCGAGCCGTGTAGCCGTGGCGCCGTAGTAGTGGTGGTAGTTGTAATGGTCAGCGTTCATGTAAATAAAAAAGATGCTGCACCTGTCTTTTTTGGTAATAGCTAGGCTCAAACGGTTCAGAGTAGAATAATAGCAAATGACATTCCAGTTTCAACCTTGCAACGAGAGTAGTAAAAGGAGAAAAATTAACAAGCAAGACAAAAGTAGGATCTTATTTATGGTTGGAATAGCAAACACACATATACTTCCAGGACTTCCTGCACAATTACGCTAAAATAGCTCACTGAACCCGGCCTTGAGACTATCAAACTTAATCATAATATAAACCAAATGAGTAATACCACCTCAGCATCATTTTTCCATATACGACAATGCTCTTGTTGAACACGTCAGAGCTGCTACATATAATTGACTTAGAAAATATTATACCTTTCTCTCGACATGCTGCGGAGGTTGTGAAAAGAAAAAAATTAAATTTCCTGCTATCAGTGGCCCTATTTTTAGGATGCCTGTTATGATAGAGAGATCTGTAGTGTTTGGCTTTTGCTTATTTAGGCGTTCTCTCAGCGCAGGAAGTTCAATTCGATTGACCGCACCTGCCTTGAACATCTGAAAGCAATAGTCCAATACTGTCAAACTGTTAAATAAAATCGAAAAAAATATCACACACACAGTGTGATGTGTTGTAAGATAACCCACCGACAACTAAGAGAGCGTTCTATTGTTAAATAAATCCCTCTGATGGCTCGTTCGCTAAGGTGTTCTACTTTCTCAGCGTACCACGAACTTGCGGGGCCGATACCTAGCTGACCTCGATACCTGATGAGTGTGAGGGGACACGACCATGTAGGTAGTTTTCTATTTGCACGTAAAGAAATCCGGATAACTGAAAGCCATTCCTTTTACAACTTTGTCACAGTAGCTTGCCGGACTGCTGCTAAATCTGTTTACATTGGCCATAGAAGCAATTTCTGAGAGAGGTAAAACGGCCTTGTCTTACTACGCCACAATCAGGATATCTCACGTTCACTAAAACGCCGATGAGAAACACATGTATTTAGGCGGGCCAGGAAATGGGCGCTGCTGAGAAAATACGTAAAGCCGTGTTAGGTGCAACGTGAATGCGAAAAAAAAAAAAATTCCTACACGGCCTTCGAAATTTAAAAAAAAATGCTACGTTTACGCTCGTTTCCACAAATTAAATTGTATTTTTTTGTTCGAATTTTATATGAAGCCGGTAGCAGATTTTGTGACCATGCGGTATTGATTGAGTTGTGAAATGAGTGATTTTATTAGGCGAAATGAACATGCCACAAACAAATGTTAACAAATTCTAAGAGTATCAACGCAGAGCTCTCAGCGCATTTTCATTGGTTGACGAACGAAAAGAGAAAAAATGGCAAGATCATGGTAATAGGAATTGTTCATGTCTTCTATCTGCTCTTTCTGTTAAGACAAAAAAAGTAAATTATCTTTGACTATGTCAGTGAAAGTAGCTGCACAAACGTTGTCTCTGCCCATCACTGAAGATCGTAACGCAGCCCGAACGACGATGGTGGAGCTGCCTTTTCTTTTTCCGTGCTGGGGTGGGTTTTCTTGTACACAGACGGGGAATGCTAGCGTTGTAACTTACGCTGTTGGGTTACTTCGATTTCTAATGGTCAATAAAGTGGCTACCGATGAAGGAGTGCGGCTTCGACTCCGAGACTCTCGTGCCGTCACTCCTGGGGAACAGAAGGCACAGAGCATCCGGTAGCAAGCGGAATTTTAAAAATTCGGCACTTTCCATGACCACACAGTAACCAAATACGTGGATTCGTGCCTTTGCCATTCAAAGAACCATGCTTAGGTCACCCGCCACTCATGCTTCTGTGGAAACCCGTAGAAATGAATCGACTTAAAAGCGTCCGACGAGTTTGCGTAGCTGCCAGTGGATCCAACGACGCACCACGTTTCGCCAGCCTTGTTTGGCCAGACTTCATTTCACTCGACATATTCACACAACTAGCCCAACTTTCTGTTCTCTTAAGGATATATTCACGCACAACGTCACCTAAACCTTAGGATTTCTAATTTCCACACAAACCAACGACAAACAGCACGCTCCAATGCGCTGGCAATGAGCCGGCGCATTCCAGCGATTGAGCCATGCGCAAAGAGGCGGCGCCACCCGTTCAGCTGTCCGGTCCGTCTGCGTCGCACGGGGAGTAACGTCGCACGGGAGTAACAAGTGAGCTGAACTTCTCTTAACAAACTTTAGCGCCGAATATCGCTATTTATCGCAAGGTGCAGCCGTCGCTTATTTTGATGAAGTCAGCGAGCCCTGCGCCCGCTGCGCGATATCGCTACTGGTCATACAGTTCAAACTGACGTGAATCCTGACTTGCCTCTTTAACACGAACGCCGCCTTCAAGCAATTATTGACTCTTACCATGACTGCTTTGCCGTCATTTAAGAGGTTAAACAGACGTCAGTAGCAAAGCATCGCTTCGGCGACACCCCTACCGAGTGTCGCCGAAGGAACGCAAGGCTTTTCTGACGCAGGTTGATGAAATGCTCCGAGATGACATGATACAGCCGTACACAAGCCCATGGGCCTCGCCAGTTGTGCTGGTCGCCAAAAGTGACGGAACGCTTAGATCCTGCGTCGACTACAGGAGGCTCAACAAAATTACGAAAAAGGACGTCTGCCCGTTGCCTCGAATCGACGACTCGTTCGGCCGACTCTACCACGCCCGATACTTTTCATCACTTATCTATGCAGTGGGCACTGGCAGATAGAAGTCGATGAACGCGATCGCGAGAAGACCGCGTTCATTACTCTTGAGGGACTACTAATTTAAAGTGCTTCCCTTCGGCTTGTGCTCCACTCCTGCCACCTTTCAAAGAAGGATGGACATTGTCCTAGCGGGTCTCAAATTTCAGTCGTGTCTCGTCTACCGCCTACCAGTCCCTGGCGCTCAACATCATGGAGTTCCTTAAATCTGCCCGACTGCAAGGCCGCAGAATAATGTATCAATGTATCCCTGTGCATTGCGGGCTCCGTGGAAATGAACAGGCCGATGCTGTAGCAAAAACATTACAAGGGTTCAAGGCTGCTGAACCAAATATTGAGCGAAAGTATTAGATGCGGGAGACGGAGCGTTCTTCTCTTTTTCTTCTTCCTCAGCCCACATATAAAGCCCCGCTTTAACCAACCCATATGAACGTCCCTTAGTGGCCTATAGGGGTAACGTGAATGCCAGGGTCTAGCAGGCTGATTCTGATATAGCCGTCCCATGTGAAACGAGAGACCCAAGTTGGCAGCTCCTGCCAGCCCGTGTGTCACGTGGGGTGTGACGTCACAGCGTCACGTGGGTAAGACGTAATTGCGGCCGGGTCACGCAAAGGCTTGAAAGTGCGAGTAGTATTGCTTTCGCAATAAAATTGCCTTCAGCAGTAGCCTCCGGACATCTGTGCCTTTTCTGAGGTGCGGATACCACGTGCCTTCTTATGAACTGTATGAAGACTGCGACAGCAGCTTACTGGGCCCAACCAGATGCTCTAAACATCCGTGTAATAATACTCGATCCAATACTGTTATTTTACATTTTATGCTCCATGTAAAATCCTGCGCCATCATGCATACTTGCTACATAAACTTGGTGTAAATGTAGCTTTCACGCACAGGCATTTAATTGGACAGGCAGACTTCCCGGAATATATATATATATATATATATATATATATATATATATATATATATATATATATATATTGTGGAAGAAGGCCAGGTCGAGACGGCAAGGTCGAGACGGCAAAGCAAGGGATGCCGTGTCTGGCGTTTTACTCCGATGACAAAGCCCAGGCGCGCGCCGGAGCCGGCGCCGCCGGACGATGATGATGGTATGTACAAATGAAAGAGGAAGATCATGGAATGAACAAATTAAAGAACATCCACGGAAGGCTCACACAATCTGCCCGGGGGGTCGGAAGCGGCCAGCCTGGCCGCTCCTACCTAACCGATGCATCGCGGCGCACAAACGGTTTCAAGCGAGACGCATGAACAATTTCAGTTCCACGGTAGCGTCGATCAGCTGGGGTATCAACAGGCGTCACTGTAATTCACTGGGGAAGTTTGGCTTATAACCTCATAGGGACCTACGTAGCGGTGGTGGAATTTGTCACTAAGGCCAGGGGTGCGCAATGGTGTATAAAGCAGTACTTCGTCGCCAGGACGATAAGAGACCACGCGATGCGTAGAATCATAGCGAGTCTTGCGGTCTTCCTGGCACGCTGCCGTGTTGAGGCGGGCAAGATGACGGCATCTGGCCACACGAGATAAAAAATGGGTAGGTACTGATGTGGAGTAGTCGGACGTAGAGAAGAAGGAAGCGTCGAGAATGGTAGTGGGAGGACGGCCATAAACGAGGAAAAATGGAGAATAACCGGTAGTCCGTTGTACAGCTGTGTTATAGGCGAATGTGACGAATGGTAGAATAGTGTCCCAATTTCGATGATCTGGTGTGATGTACATTGATATCATGTCCGACAAGGTGCGATGAAATCGCTCAGTCAGACCGTTAGTCTGGGGATGGTAGCTTGAGGTTGTCTTAGGAAGGGTGGATGACGCTTGAAGAACTTCGGCAACGACTTTCGATAAGAAGGCTGTACCGCGGTCACTTAGGAGCACCCGAGGAGCGCCATGACGCAATACAATTGATCGCAAAAAGAAATTTGCTACTTCTTCAGCGGAACCAGTCGGTACAGGTGCTGTCTCAGCGTAGCGTGTGAGGTGGTCGACAGCTGTTATAATCCAATGGTTACCGCCATCGGAGAGAGGTAGGGGACCATATAAGTCGATGCCGACTACGTCGAATGGCGTGGCGGGAGAAGGAAGAGGTTGTAGAAGGCCAGCGGGCGAAGAAGTCAGTCGTTTGCGACGTTGGCACAGAGGGCAGGATGCGACGTATTTGGCAACGGTGGAAGATAAGCCAGGCCAAAAGAATCGTTTTCTCACGCGGTCGTAGGTTTTGTCAAAACCAAGGTGGCCTGCAGTAGCGTCATCGTGGAGAGCCGCCAGTATACGTGGGCGAAGCACACGCGGCACGACTGGGATCCAGCGAGTTCCATCAGGGCAATACACGTAACGGAGTAGGATGCCATCTTCGAGCTTGAAATTGCGAAGCTGTCGGCGAAGCCTAGCATTGGGCGGGTCCGAAGCGCCGACAAGGCGGTCGATGATAGGACGGCAGTAGGCGTCAGCTAATTGCTGCGAGCGGAGTGCGTGTTTGTGCTCAGAATTGTCAAAAGAAACTGTTGTGATATGCGCCGGGGGAAGAGATGGTCGGCTGTGGTCAGAGGTAGAAATGCGTTGCGAAGAAAAACAGCAGGCTGATTCCGTAAGTGGGCAGCGAGAGAGAGCGTCGGCGTCTTGGTGTTGGCGACCAGATTTATAAGTGACGTCGAAATGGTATTCTTGCAGGCGTAGAATCCAGCGGCCAAGTCGGCCTGTCAAATTTTTGAGTGAAGACAGCCAGCAAAGAGCATGGTGGTCGGTCACAACTGTGAAGTGCCGACCGTATAGATAAGGGCGAAATTTTTGGACAGCCCAGACGACGGCAAGACACTCCTGCTCGGTAATGGTGTAGTTTTTCTCAGCTGGAGTCAGAGTCCGACTGGCATAGGCAATCACTTTCTTACGCGATGTTGCATCATGCTGCAGAAGTACAGCGCCAAGACCGTGACCACTGGCATCGGTGTGCAGGATAGTTGGAGCGCTGTCACTGAAGTGGGCAAGAACAGGATCTGATGTGAGGGCGTGCTTTAGGTCATTAAAAGCAGTTTCGCACTGTTCCGTCCATACGAAAGGGCTGCGTGCTTTAAGTAGCTCATGAAGTGGTGCAGCAATAGTTGCAAAATGCCTTATAAAACGCCGGAAATAAGAGGCGAGGCCGAGGAAACTGCGCAAATCTGTAGTCCGTTGTGGACGAGCAAAGTTCAAGACCGCGATTATTTTTTCAGGATCTGGGCGAATGCCGTCATGGCTGACCAGATGTCCCAATATTCTAATTTCCTTCTGTGCAAAGTGGCATTTCTTGGTGTTGAGCTGAAGGCCTGCCGAAGCGAGACAGGTGAGGACTTCATTCAGGCGCGTGAGATGGTCATTAAAGGTTTCCGAAAAGACAACAATGTCGTCCAAGTAACACAAAGGGGTTCTCCATTTTAGGCCACGAAGCACAGTATCGATCATTCTTTCAAATGTGGCTGGTGTGTTACAAAGTCCGAAAGGCATAACATTAAATTCGTAAAGGCCATCGGGTGTTGCGAAAGCGGTTTTTTCTTTGTCGTCCTCGTGCATAGGTATTTGTTAATAACCTGAGCGGAGGTCCAAGGTCGAGAAATATTCGGAGTCTTGAAGAGAGTCAAGGGCGTCATCAATTCGTGGCATCGGATATACATCTTTGCGGGTAATTTTGTTGAGGGCGCGGTAAACAACACAAAAGCGTACCAAGCCGTCCTTTTTTTTTTAACTAACACTACTGGAGAGGACCATGGGCTTGTTGAGGGACGAATTATATTGCGATGGAGCATGTCATTTACATTTTCTTCAATTACTTTTCGTTCAGAGAGGGAAACCCGATAAGGCCGTATATATATATATATATACACACAAACATGGTTTGCTGGTGATTAATAGGCCAAAGTTAAATATTCAAACAGGATGTCACACAACTTTCCTGATTATCTGTTTTATTCTAACAACAGTTTCGGACAGTGTACCATCCTTCTTCAGGGTAGAATTGAGAATCCTCAATTCCAATTGACATTCTCAATTCTACCGTGAAGAAGGACGGTCCACTGCCCTAAACTATGGTTAGAATAAAATATATAATCGGGAAAGTTGTGTGACATCCTGTTTATATATATATATATATATATATATATATATATATATATATATATATATATATATATATATATATATATTTATTGCCACCTGGTGTCCCAGATGTTTTTAGGTGACACCTGGTAGAAGAGGACGCCGAAGTTGTCTCGCGTGCTGTGCGCGGAACTTTGCGGAACTATATATATATATATATATATATATATATATATATATATATATATATCTCTGTGTGTGTGTGTGTGTGTGTGTGTGTGTGTGTGTGTGTGTGTGTGTGTGTGTGTGTGTGTGTGTGTGTGTGTGTGTGTGTGTGTGTGTGTGTGTGTGTGTGTGTGTGTGTGTGTGTGTGTGTGTGTGTGTGTGTGTGTGTGTGTGTGTGTGTGTGTGTGTGTGTGTGTGTGTGTGTGTGTGTGTGTGTGTGTGTGTGTGTGTGAAGGAAAGAAGCCAACAGTCGGCGAGGCCAAGGAAAGCATTGGGGATTGTGCTTTGTCTTTTTTTATTTTTACTTCGGTAATCACATAAATTAGTAATATAATCTGTCTAAGGGAAAGATCAACACAAAGTAGAAGGAAAAACAACGTGCCGATGGTGGGGACCGAACCCACGACCTCCGAATATCGCGTCCGGTGCTCTTCGAACTGAGTTACATCGGCCGCTGTCCCACCTGCTACTTTCTTGGGTATTAATGTTGTCTGTATACGAACCCTCGGTTCGTATACAGACAACAGGTGTTGTCAACACGTGTTGTTTCTTTGTTCCCAAGAGCACGGCCCGCAGTGGTCGGCGTGCGCTCGGTAGCGCACGCGATCACTGGGTGGGGTCGGCGGTTTGGACTGTCAGCCGCGATTGAGCGGGGGAAACATATTTATACCCCTATTAAAACCCCACATCTCGCAGCCCAACATGGGGCCTGATCTTGGAACATTGGACGACTGTTTGTTCGGTTCAAGGGACGTTCTTTGTCCGGACAAGTGCTAAGCCTAGAGTGAATTTTGATTGCTAGGCCCTGCGGCATGCTTTCTTGAGTGCGAGGTGACTTCCGCTGCAGCATGTTTGAACTTTTCGGCATGCTCAGCGCATTTTTTTGTACACTTTGGATAACTTCCTACAGTTTTAGGACAACGTGGTCCATTTCGAAGGAGCGCGAGGCGCCGGCCTGAAGCGAGGGAGTACGGAAGCCGCGTGGCCTGGGGCCACGGGTGCAACAACGATCGAGCTTGCTGGTATTGCAGCTCGGCACCGGGCGTTCCGACACCGTCCAGAACGATGGGCGTGACCGCAAACCTGCTTAGTACAGTGCGTGGAGTAGGACCATCCCACCTAGCTGATGTCTCCTCGCGCGGCTGTGTGCGCGTAACCCTTTTCCCAGTTTTTTTTTTTTTTTGATGGCGGTCTTTGTCATAGTAGTTGTTAGGCCTAAGGCTTTCGTAGCTGTCTGCGCCACGCCAGAAGAAACGACCGCCAGGACCGTGCTGTTGTAAAGCGGGAGCACATTGCTGCTCACTTGCTTTTTTGTTTTAGTATCCTCGCGCGAACTGAGCACTCTCGTTCAACTCAAGAAAGTGCTTTGTTCACTTGAACTTTGCGTTTGCACAGCCGCATGACGCGTTTTGCTAGCGAGGTTTGTACGGAGCCATGAGGCCCGTGCGGACGCCGTTGCTCCCTCCTGTGACTTTCGTTAAAGGCATGCGGAGAGCGTTCTGGCAGTTATGCAGATTCACCGGAGCCACCCAGGCTTACTGGTCTCTGCACATCGTCTCGCTGCCGCCTGCTGCGACGGAGGTGCCTGTATCCTGTTCGGCACATCCCCCGGGGGCAGCCGTGGCGAGACCAGTCAGCAGTCACACTGGCTGCTGCTACCCTGCAGGCGTGAAGGTGCAACCGCGACGCCTTACACGCCATTGCAGAATTCTGGCCTGCAGCTTTCAGCCGGCCTCGCGGACCTTGTGTACACGAGGTCCATTTCCCGCGATTCCTTTTGTGCGCCGTACCAGCACCTGGCTCGGCTCGGTACCCTCTCTGGCGGCGTTTGCATCTGCCTTCCAGACAGCGGCGCTACCTCTACGGGCTCCCAGCCGCAGTTTTCGACCGGGGCCCACTGCGTACCGACCTGAAAACACTGAACACGTGACATGCCAGCCATCCTGCGGAGGCCTTCACGCAACCGTCGGTACACCGCGGAAGTCTGCGAGGGCGTCGGTGCTACCTCTGCTGGAATGTCCTGCCTCGAGTGCAAGTTCATGAAGACATCTCCATAGCATGTACTTGCAGGCGCGTGGGCCAATTCAAGGTTTGGGGAATGGGGGGAACGATTTCCCCTCGTTCTCCTTAAAGTCGGCTTCCCCCCCCCCCCCCCCCCCCCGTGGTAGTTACTCTAGCTATCAAGAGATGGCGCCAGTGTCGATGGTTAACGTTTAACTATCGAGAGACGGCGCCAGCGTCGTGGCACCGCTGGTCGTCATTGAGCGCGCGGGCAAAGCAGGCTCTTCGGCGCCGGAAACTCGATGTTAGCGGACGTTGCTTGCGGCACTCTGCAGTCGCCGGTAGGGCGAAGCCTTGCGTGACTTTTCCTGCCTGATTGCCCTGTCCGGCCTCGAAGCTTATTCCCTGACTTAGCGGGCGAACATTCGCCCGTAGCCTTGCTGGTGAGTCGGACGACCTAGATTCATTAGCATGTTTTATTGCCATCTGGCGTTGTTGTTATTGTAGCAATAAATGCCTGTTTGTTGTCAGCAGGTCTTGTTCCGTTATTCCCAAGAGCACGGTCTGAAGTGTTCGGCGTGCGCTCGGTAGCGCACACGATAACTGGGTGGGGTCAGCGGTTTAGACTGCCAGCCGCGACTAAGCGGGGAAAACGTAGAAGTAGAAACACCGCCTCGCATACAAGAGGACCATGGTTCGAATCCCGGTGCCCCGCAATTTTCCCCCGGATAATAAGATTTAAAGAGCACAGCAGAATCTGACCTGCGAAAGCACGGATGCTGCTGTTGGTTGCTTCTAGTTGTTTAATTCACTTCTAGTTTACCGAATTTAGGCTTTGGTACTTTCAAATTGCGCGTCAATCTCTTCCTACGCTCTTTTTCGGCTCTACTTCCGGTTGCGTGTCTTTACATTCTCTGTGTCACACTAATTCACTTCTTGTTTGCCCATTTCAGTCTTTGGTACTTTCAAATTGCGCGCCAATCCCTTCCTATGCCCTTTTTCGGCTCTACTTCCGGTTGCGTGACGTCACATCCTTGATGTCACCCTAATTGACTGCCTTAATTACCTACTTTAGTCTTTAGTGCTTTCAATTGCGTGCCAATCATTTCCCGTGCCCTATTTTGGCTTGACTTCAGGTTGCATGGTCACCTTATTTGACTGATTTAATTACCTATTTTAGTATTTGATACATTTAAATGTGGTGCCAAGCCATTGGCTAATGAGACCATTTTCGCCTTTACATTTACATTTTTTGCCTCTAATTAATTAACTTATTGGCCTAAATATTATTTTTTCACGGAACGTGTCACCCTCTATCGATTGACACCACTCTTTAACCTCTACTTCTCAATAACAACTGCTGTGGACGCAATTTTGTTTGTTTGACTCTGAATAATTACCTAATTAACTTATTGGCCAAATTATTTTTTGGATACATTACGTCACCCTCTATCAATTGACACTACTCATTAACCTCTACCACTTATCAATTACTCACAACTGTTGCAGACTCGATTTTACTGATGCAGTCTGCGGACAGCAATCTGTGAACATACGAAGTAATGCTTTCGCATTTTAAAAAATCAGCATGTCGTTGGAATCGCATAAAACAGGTTTGGGGTGCGACCTGATGCCGGTGAACACCTTCGGCAATGCACTCCCTCACCAGAACAGGAGTTGGCCACCTTGGTGCAGTAATTGGCCGATACCACCCATTATTAGTCCTACTAAACCCCGGCCATCAGTCACCAGCGGCTGCGGAGCAACTGACCATGGCAGCGGTCAGACCTGTGATGCAGCAGGGGGTGCTAAGAATCTCTGGCTCCTCTGGACAGGCTGCCATTAAAAACTGACCCTGGCAACGTTTAATGTTAGAACCCTAGCTAGTGAAGCTAGTTTAGCAGTGCTGTTAGAGGAACTAGAGGGCATGAAATGGGATGTCATAGGGCTTAGTGAGGTTAGGAAGTCAAATGAGGGTTATAATGCACTGAAGGACGGGCATGTGCTGTGTTATCGAGGTTTATCGGTGAGGCGAGAACTAGGAGTAGGTTTACTTGTCAATAAGTATATAGCTGGTAATATATATGAATTCTGTAGCATTAATGACAGGGTGACAGGCATCGTGATTAAGCTTAATAAGTGGTATAAACTGAAGGTTGTACAGGCCTACGCACCTACATCCAGTCATGATGACCAGGCAGTTGAAAGCTTCTACGAAGATGTAGAATCGGCAATGCAGATAGGAAAGATGCAGTATACTGTACTAATGGGCGACTTCAATGCCAAGGTAGGAAAAAGCAGGAAGGAGACCAGGCAGTGGGTGACTATGTCATTGGTTCCAGGAATAGCAGGGGGGGAGTTACTAGTTGAGTTTGCAGAGCGAAATAACTTACGAATGATAAACGCCTTCTTCCGCAAACGGAGCAACCGGAAGTGGACATGGAAAAGTCCTAACGGGGTGACTAAAAATGAAATTGACTTCATACTGTGTTCTAACCCCGCCATTATGCAGGATGTAGAGGTAATCGGGAAAGTGCGATGCAGTAACCACAGGATGGTAAGGTCTCGAATTAGTCTAAATCTGAAAAGGGAACGAGACAGATTAAAAGAAAGAAACCCATCAACAAATTAGCGGTGAGGGGGAGGGCAGAAGAGTTCAGGATCTCACTACAGAATAGATATTCAGCTCTAACCAAGGATGACATTAGCCTAGAAGCAATGAACGATAATTTCAGTGATCATTACTGAGTGCGCTGTAGAAGTAGGCGGTAGGAAAGTTAGAGAGGACACCGGTAAGCTGTCTAAGGAGACAAAAAATTTGATCAAGAAACGCCAAAGTATGAAAGCTTCCAATCCAACAGACCAGATAGAATTGCAGAGATATCAAAGCTAATCAATAAGCTCAAAGTGGTTGATTTCAGGAAGTTTAACAAGGAGAAAATTGAGCATGCTGTAAAGAATGTGGAAGGCTTAAAGCAATGAAGAAGAAATTGGGCACAGGCAAAAGTCAGATGTATGCGCTAAGGGACAAGGCGGGCAATGTCATCATGATTATGGACAAGATAGTCAAAGTAGCCGAGGAATTCTATACTGATCTCTACAGTAGCCAAAGTAATCAGGACATGAGATTGGCGGTAGGGAAAAGCAGTCAGACGTTCCGCCAGTGACGATGGACGAGGTTAAAAAAGCATTAGAAATATGAAAAGGGGGAAGCAGCTGGAGAGGATCAGGTAGCTGTAGATTTGTTGAAGGACAGTGAGGATATTGTGTTGGAAAAACTAGCCACCCTGTATACGCAGTGCCTGGTGTCATCGATGGTAGTGAAACCATGGAAGAACGTAAACATTATCTTAATTCATAAGAAAGGGGATGCTAAGGACCTGAAAAATTACAGACCAATCAGGTTATTGTCCATTACGTATAAGGTATTTATTAAGGTAATTGCTAATAGAATCAGGACAACCTCAGACTGCAATCAAGCACAAGATCAAGCAGGTTTTCGGAAAGAGTACTCTACTATCGATCATATCCATACCATCAACCAGGCCATTGAAAAATGCTCGGAATATAACTAGCCCTTATACATAGCATTCATTGATTACGAAAAAGCATTTCACTCAGTAGAAACCTCGGTGGTCATGCAGGCATTGCGAAATCAGGGTGTGTACGAGCCGTACGTGAAAGTACTGGAAGATACATATAGTGGCTGCACAGCAACCATAGTTCTGCATAAAGAAAGTAACAAAATTCTTATAAAAGTGTTAGCAGGGAGACACGATCTCCCTAGTACTATTCACAGCTTGCTTAGAGGAAGTATTCAGACACTTGGAATGGGAGCAGTTAGGGATAAGGGTAGAAAGAATACCTCAATAATCTGCGATTTGCTGATGAAATTGCCTTGCTAAGTAACTCAGGGGATGAACTGCAAAGAATGATTGATGACCTAGACAGGAAAAGTAGAAAGGTAGATTTGAAAATCAATATGCAGAATACTAAAGTAATGTTCTACAGCTTTGGGAAAAAACAGCTGTTTACACTAGGTAGCGAAGCACTGGAAGTAGGAGGCGAATATAGATCTGGACAATGAAAGGGAAATAACAAGGAGAATAAGATTGGGATGGAGTGCATTTGGCAAGCACTCGCATATTATGACTAGCAGCTTACCGGTATTGCTCAAGAGAAAGTATACAACAGTTACTTCTTACCCGTACTCACCTATGGGGCTGAAACCTGGAGGCTAACAGAGGGTTCTACTTAAGTTAAGGACAAGGCAGAGGGCTATGGAACGAAAAATGGTAGGGGTAACGTTAAGAGATAGGAAGCGTGCAGAGTGGGTCAGAGAAATAACTCAAATTACTGGCATTCTAGTGGAAATCAAGAAGAAGAAATATGCCTGGGCAAGACATGAAGTGCGAAGAGAGGATAACTGATGGTCGCTGAGGGTAACAAAGTGGATTCCAAGGAAAGGAAAGCGTAGCAGGGGGTGGCAGAAAGTTAGGTGGGTGGATGCGGTTAAGAAGTTCACAGGGGTCAAGTGGATGCAGCTGGCACAGGACCGGGTTAATTGGAGGAATATGGGAGAAGCCTTTGCCCTGCAGTGGGTATGGTTAGGCTGATGATATATATATATATATATATATATATATATATATATATATATATATATATATATATATATAATGTTATGGGATGTCCCAGCTAAATGTAAACTAGGCTTTAAAGGGACAGAACACTGGCCAAAATATTTCATGAGATTATGGTGAAGATAAAAAGATCTTGCCTCATATAGTACAGATCGAGCACTATAATATCAAAAAAGACTCTATAATTTTAATTTGCCATCGAAAATGGCATAAAAACAACTCAGGCATCTCTAGCGGAGAAGCCCTATTACTTTCACTGTAGTACCCCACGTGACTACAGCAACAAATATTGCCGATTTTCGTAAGTGCACATTCTTCTTTTTACTTCTAGGAGGGCTTGTCATAATTTATTATATTTTGCACTCTCTCCACTGCGTCCTTAAATAAAAACCACCCCTCCTTTCGCACTGCGAAAGGCATGCTTTCAGGTTTTGCCACTAGATGGCACCACAGTGTTTGGAATTCCGTGATTGAAGCAATGATAGTGCCCACTAAAACTTTCGTTGACGGGGCATGTGTTTTTGTGCCATAACAGCCTTGAGTGTGAAACTGAAAAGGAGGTTACACTAAGCAAAAAAAAATCTAATTACTGTCTGCCGAGTGAAATTTATATTTGTTTTCGGTGCGTCTTTTCTGTCGACCACCAATCGTCATCGCGGTCGCTGCTGATTGAAAAATTCTCGATAAAATTTTTCTACAGCGTTTCTACCAAAACCGCTATGGAATCGAACATTTTAACATTAATCTTTCCATTGCACCAAAAGAAATTTGAGACCTAAATTCCCGTGTTCTGTCCCTTTAAAAAGTGTGATGGGCCCCAGCCCTGTGAAACCAATCTAGAGATGTTCAGTCACCTATGCTAATCTGCACTATTTTTTGTGCACCAAAGTAAATAATTAGTAAAGACTTATTAGCTCTTTTTAATTATTGCTTCGAGAGGAAAACTGTGAGTACAGAAATCGTAGATGTCGAAAAACGGCTATGTTGTTTCTATCACGCTACGACTTATGCTGCCCTATTTATAGGCTTTTAGAAAATGCTGCCACGTGACCAGCTATTGTATTAAATCATTTGCCAAGTGCGTACAACCAACTTCATCGTAGAGAGCATAGCCAAAAATGTGGATTTTGTTATCTTAGACGCACTCGAGGCTTTAAGGGAATGTCGCAGTCACGAGGAAGTTTTTTTTACTGCGCCAGGCATTGTTTTCGGCCGGCAAAAAAAATCGCTTTACATAAACGCTAGTTTGATGAAGATAATGTAGCCAGCCATTTATCGAAAAGATCTACAACTTTTGCATTGACACTGTTTTTCTCAAGCCCATAATTAAAAATAGCTAATTAGTTTTTACTAGTTAATTATCGTTCGTGAACAGATTAGCATAGGCAACTCCTAACAGCTCTTAACTGATATGACAGCGCTATGTCTCACCGTATTTTTAAAGCCTTGGTTACATTTTTCTGGGACACCTGGTATGTGTATATAGGAACATTTTGGTTCGATGAAGTAATGGTGCATGATAGGCTTTTTTTCTGTTTATTTCTTTTTAGAGCCTGAGTGCACTGTCAAGGCCTTACGTCCATTTATTTCAAGAATTGTCAAGAATTATGTCAAGAATTTATTTCATTCACCAAAATTGTTTTATATTTACACAAACTGCGTATTGCTGACAGTAGGTTATCACAAATATTTTGGCATTACCACTGGCCAAAACCTGTATAATTATTCACAGCACTATAGGTAGTAATACTACCTATTTTAAGTAATACTACCTCGTTTAAGATGATTTTTGAGAAAAGGAAAGCGTAGTATCTCACTTCTCAGTGGACACCTACACTTACTTTACAGAGGTCCATATGTCTTCGACTCGAATCCATATGGCAAACTAGCCGCCAACTTGACTAGAACAGATGCTAATCATGGGACACCATCGTGAACGCTCCACTAAGTATGGTTGCATCACAATTATGATACACACCCCACCAAGGTGGCGCAGTGGTTACGGCGCTCGACTACTGTTCCCAAGGAGGCAGGATCGAATCCTGGCCTCGGCAGCCGCTTTTCATTGGAGGCGAAAAGCAAGGCGCCCATGTGCTGTGTGATGTCAATGCACGCTTAAGAATCCCAAGTGGTCAAAATTTCCGGAGCCCTCCACTACGGCGTCTCTCATAGCCTAAGTCGCTTTGGGACGTTAAACCCCACAAACAAACAAATTTTGATACAAAATCACGTGTTTTCTCTGACATCATTTTTAACACAATTTGGGTTACAGCAACGGTGACAGCTTTTGAACCGAATGAGCTGTATACGTTTCGCGTAAATTGAACACATATCTGTGCAGTAGTTTGCTTATGAAAGAAAGAAAAAATGGCGGTAACCTTCTGTGATTTTTTTTATTTAGGAAGATGTTTGCACATTCTAATGAGCATGCATATTTACCTAGCTTATTTGCAACCGTTTGCTCCCTCTAGTACGCTGAAACTGCACGTTGGTCACTCTGTTCATAGTCCGTGCAGTGAAGAATTCTCAAAACGCTACAGGGCCGCTTATATGCAGGCACCACTTCTACTGCGTTGCATTGCGAAGAGGGTAGCGGTGGCCTTTATGACTGTAATGAAGATTTGACCCCATGCTCTTAAGTTGCTCCAAAATGGTGATATTGCTGTTTCAGAATTACATTTCTGCTCCATAGCTGCTCCAAAATGAACCTTTTCTGTTCTGCAGCTTCTCTGAAACACATATTTTTGATCTCCATGAGCTGCGCCAAAACCTATTTTGGTCATCCCACTCCTGTTTTTAATCAGTAGTGTTTTGTGTTAATATCTTCGGTAGTGCATAAATAGGCGGATGTGAGGAGTAAAAAGTTCCGATGGAACTGCAGAATCTGCAGTGGAGAAATGCGAAAGCCTGAGGATTGCGCTGCACATGGTACATCGCGTGCCCCTTGTCAAATATAACCATTGTCATGTTGAACACATCAAAGTTCACCGGCGGTCTACATTTGGTTTACAGGAAAGGAAAGGCACAGTATCTGTGACTTGCCGAATCCCGCTCACATATCTCGCGGACAAATCTCGCCGACGTTAGTTTTTCAACACGAGCCTAGAAAGGCTTTCCCCTTAACAACTGATTCACAGGAAGGGAAAGGTGCGGTATCGTTCACTCTTGATTCTGTGGGCAGCTGAAGTCGTTTTGGGGAACCATCGAGTCCACACTCCGGCGACCAGATTTTTTGCGTAATGGGGATAGCAAAGCTTTCGCTTTAAAATAGAATAATATATGTGTCACTGGGGGATACTGAAACGTGCCAATTTCCTCATAACCCTTTCACGTCAGCTGTGGCAGCGTTTCCTCGTCTTTATGCACGCGTTCGGTCTGCACCCTTGGCCTATTGTCTTTACGCCTACTTTCTTAATAATATCTTTGGTCTGCAGAATTAATGAAAATAACTTTCTTGGTACAACTAGAATGCCACAACTGCCTTGTGATTTCCTCTGTTTCAGTGATTTTTGCCTCCGTCCATTTTCTGGAGGAACCCCTCAGATTTATCTCTTTTCTTGAAACGTGTTCGAATAACACATGCAACTTCTACGACTCTCACACGTGCACAGCATGTGCACCTCTATAGCTAGGACAAGTGCTTTTATTGCGATGAGCTAATGAGGTAATGCAAATTCACCCACAATGTGTGTGTTCAGATGAGATGGGTTTGGGGCAGTTCACTTGATGGGAAATCACTGACCAAGCTTTGAAAAGCATGATGCTAATGTGCAGATATCATTGCCATGTTATTAGGGCTGTGAATGGTTGTTCAGAGCAGGATAAAAAATCATGATTTTTCTTTTTCTCTATCTTGCGATCAGTTGGCAATGGAAGAAGAGGACGTCTGGCGGGCAGTCTTGTCCTGGGCAAAGCACCACGCTGGCGTCACCCAGCCGACAGCGCACTGGACGGAAGAGGAAAGGGCCAGAATTTGTCAGGTATTGTAGCTCCAGTTTTCTATACACTCAGGAGGATGAATATTCTTTCGTGACTTCATGTAGTGAGGTATTAGGAGAGAATTTTACTTTTCCTCAGTGGTGGTTGTTTGACACTTTCTCCAGGGTTTATGGCATCCGTTATTGGCGTGATATGTAATGACTAAAAATTCATTTCATCTGCCAAGAATTCGGGTCCAGGTGTGCACTCTAAGCTCAGGCAGGAAGGAAGGATTTGCAGCCCTTGTTACTTTTGTCGCTTGTCACAAACCTTTGTCGACCTCGCGCACAGGTAACACCTGTTCCGAACGGAAGGGCACAACCTGTAAACTCACTCCACCCACAGAGCACTAATGAAGGGCAGATTTAAGAAGAAAGGCCGTCCCTCTCAGCAAGTGAGCAATTTTATATGCCAAACCTATGCTGAAGTCATTCATTTACAAAAAAAAAAAAATCCAGGAATACGTGACCAAAACAGCAATGCCCCCTTCAAGAATGGCCCACAAGTCTTCCCCTGACACTGACCCAGTTAAGCCATTATTGTCAGGGCTAAGTATGTTACTGTGCCAAAGTTAAATTTTAAGTCGCAGAAATACATCGGATAGCCATATAAAAAACCGGAAGACAAACTACAACACAAACATGGCTGTAATTGAATTAGTCTAACCCTCATGGGGCCATATATTAAAAAAATACCTTTAAAATATTATTTCCACTGCACTGCACACAAATATGCACTCATAAACAAATGTAAAAGAATAGAATCTTTCATTTAAAAAATAGGGGAGATAGGTGTGTTACCGTTTGGTAACAAACCACAGGTATAGAGGTTACTTTACATTTTGTGGAAGGCATAGAAGCGGTCCCTATCTTGGGTAAAGCAAAGATGCAGGCTGTTTCCATACTCATAATATGTCCTGGCAGCATGGGCGTTCGAAAGGGGAAGGGGGGGGGGGGGGGGGCAAGGATGTAGGGGGCATTTGCCCCACCCCCGGGAAGTTGAGATTTTTTTATGCACTGACGCTAAAACTATGCAACTTGACAAGCACACTCAGATCCTATATATTTGTTGAAAGGTCACTGACCACCTCCAATAAACGCGGCCATTTTCAAGTTTTCTCAGGCGAGGAGCACTCCAGCCCCTGCTGGTTTCAATTAAAGGTCCACAATGCTTTACACTGCGTAAGAGCACGCAATGTGCGGGCCCTGTACGGAAAAGGGGTCCCATCAGCGGTGCTCCTCGCTGCCAGTTCGGCGGTTCGAAGTGTCATTTGCTTTGTCTGCTCTGTCTCCAACAGGCTCGAGTGAGTCGGCGAAGAATACCTTATAAGGGTAATGAAAAGCATCCTGTGCACAGCATCGTTTTGTGAGCCCTCCAGCCATTTGCATAGGGCACCCAAATGGCGCAGAAACAACTGTTGAAGGGGGCAGCGAAAGACAGAGTGCTAGACACGAAACCTGTCCACACATCTGGTGTTGATTACAAAACTTGGCATGCAAGAAGCCTGCGAAACTGGATGCGCGACAATATGGACACCCCCTTCGCATCTCCATGGGTCTGTCATTAGTGCCGTCGCCATCTGCTTGGGATGTAATTGAGGAAGATTTGGCACTGGCGGCAAGTAGACTGTGTGTTGTTCCTCGACTGTGCGGGTGCACAAGTGGGATTGAGCGAGATGAACGTGTATTTTGGTCTGTAAATAAGTTTTCCATGTAGATATAGCCATTGTGTTTTTACATGCGCATTTAATTTTCCTTCCAATCAAAGTGTGGATATTTTCTACCCTATAAACCCCAAGGAATTTTCCTTACCAGCTTTTCCTTGCGCGGTCCCAGTTAATGGATATCCCACACTTCTTGAAGTGTCAGCGGGTAACTGATGGAGGGTTAGCCAGCTGTCCAGCAGAACATTCTAGTGTGACATGTAACAACATTGAAGCATTTGACCAAAATGATGCAAGCTGTCATCAGCGAACAGTAGCTGAGGTCGTTAACTCCACGGAAGTGACTCTGAAGTGTCCTGTGATTGCACTGTGAGTGACTGGAATCTAGTGTCGCATGATCGACTGTGACGTGTGATGATGCAATGCTGAGGGGGCATTGCTTTCTTGTTAAAAAGGCGAGCGAGCACATCGCTCGGAGTTATTCTTCTTCTGTACGGCCCAGCATGCCGAATAAACTTGTTGCTTAGTCGTTCTGCCTGCGCTTCGCTCCCTGCGGCTACCGCAGACTCGACCAACAGTGAGCTTCCATGACATAGTAAGCCAGATGATTCTCCTTCTCCTTGCATGGGATTAGACTGCACTGACAACATGACTTGTTTCCAGAATATGACTTGGGAGAGTTTCTAGGCAAAGCTAAGCACACTGGCATCCCGGACTCTTCTAAGTTACGCCTTCTTACTGACCCGTAGTTGCCAGCTGCTACATACGACTTCAGAATGATGTAACACCTGGCAAGAGGACTTTTCACTACCAACGGCTGGCGGATTGCACCTGTAAGCTTCCGCATTCAGCTACAACGAAAGGCGGCCTTCGTCATTTCTGCATTACATTTCCTCCAAATGTTCACCAGGGTACTCAAGATAGTTTTATTTTGCGCGCTTTCAGCAACTACAAAAAAAAATGCATAAGGCATGCAGGGATCACGTAAAACCCCAACGGCACCAGAAAGCAATGGCGGCCTCACAGAACTTTATGGATAAGGAATTACCCGTTGTACAGCAGCTGAGCAGCCACTTCGCAAGCAAGTTGAAAGGAACGGCGAGAAACTATTTCCTATAGTTTTCACCATATTCTTTTGCGCAACGCATGACTTGCCAATTCACGGGAAGCAGTCTGACAGTAGGGTCTTCAATGACCTCCTCGGCTTTCGGGTCGAAATTGGAGATACTTGCCTTCAAGAACACTTCGCTTCTTCTGCTGGCGATGCCAAGTGCCCTTCCATCCGCATCCAGAACGAGATCCTCTTAATTTGTGGCAACATCCTGAAAGAGCAAATGGTAGCCGAAGCTTACACAGCATTTTCTTTTTTCGTCCTTGTGGACTAAACTGCAGATATTGCAGGGAAACAACAGATGTCAATAGACATTCGCTTCACTGACAATCCAGGAACGGAAGTTTGCGTTCGAGAGCAGTTTTTGGGATTTGTAGAGCTGGAACAACTAAACGCTACTTTCATCGCTGCTGCAATCTTGAAGTTTTTAACTGATGCCGGGCTGATTCTTTCAAACCTCATTAGACAGGGTACGATGGGTGCCCTACAATGGCTGGAAAAGAAGCAGGAGGAAACAGAATAATACAGAAAGAGCATCTGAAGGTTTCTATTCTTCCACTGCGCAAGTCATAAACTGAATCTCGCGATCAACGATTTGAATCAGGTGTTCGAAATAGGAAACAGAATAGGCATCATCGAGAAAACTATAAACTTTTCTGTGAGAGCATGTTTCAAAGGAAATTGGTGCTCAACATTCCAATGTTGTGTGAAACAAGCGGGTCTGCAAAGTACAAGTCAATTAGGTTCTTCTCTCAGCATTACATGGCCATAGTCAAAAAGCTCGATGAGCTAGCATCAAAGGAATCAAGCTCGAACACTGCAACTAGGCAATGAGCTCACATCCTCTAATGTGCAACAACAAGCTCATCTTTTGTCGTTTTCTTGCACATTGTAGCGAAGTACAGTGCACTGCTGGAACCCGTTACCAGTGTTCTGCAAAGTGTATCCATGGGCTTCCATACCGTACGCAAGCATATCACTGAGTTGCCGAATATGAACTCATTAAAGGCAGCCAATTGCTTGAACGTGTTGACTTTTCTACCAAGACAAGCCTCTCATCAAGCCCACCGAGACAACTACGGGATTCAGAGTTCAGAAGATTACTATCGCATGGCACTATATGTGCGTTACTTGTACTCTTTCACTGCTTCTTTGGCTCGCCGTTTTTCTAAAAGCACTGCGAAGTTCTTCTACCTTATTTAACCCAGCAAATATGGAACATTTGAGCCGTGTTGATTTTGTTGCCCTCGTTGAAGACGTCCAAGGCTTTTACTGTATCAATAACTTCAAGGAAGAGGATATATTATGGTACGAGATATGGCGCAGCAAAACTGGGGACTCGTCAATGTAAGTTACTCTGAACTTCTGCTTCAGGCCAAGACATTCTTCCTCGCTGCGGCAAAAGCCATTGAGGTGGCTTTGGCCTTGCCAGTCACCACCTGCACTGTAGAGTGCTCCTTCAGCACAATGAGGTGCATAAAAACTTGGCTACGCTCAACAATGACAAACGACAGGCTGGACGGCCTTTGCATGGTGAGTGTACACAAAGAATGTGTGATGAAGAACAAGACTGGGTCATCACACAATTTGTCCAGAAAAGCCCCAGTCGTCGCAGCTGCTATTCAAGGATGGCTGACTGGCTGAATTCAAATGGTGAGCATATTGTGTTGTGTGCTTTTCGTCAGCTCGCATGTGTCAAGAGCCCGCTGCAGCAAGACTGATTACTCTTCACCAAGTGATGGAAACTTTTCGCATTTTGCATCTTTGTCCAATAATCAAATTCAGTGTTCCTACAAGGCTGGCACTGTTTAAAATTTTCTTTCAAGTGCGTAGTTCAGACCACAAATAGATGTTCTTGGTGCTAACCTACCTCCCCTCCCCCGTGCACCCTCATGCTATCGGGTCCCCCCTCTCCTGCAAAAAGTTCTATGGATGCCCTTGCCTGGCAGTGCTTCTGATCCCTTGAAATCAGCAGTTCTTGTCTTGCTGGTTTTTGCTTTCCAGGCTACCTATTGGTTTCCTTTCCTACCTTCCAAATGTGATGCAGCAGGTTGCACGTCACTGCCGGAAGGAACAGGTGTCACAGAAGTGATAGGCCGACAGCAGCTCTTCAAAGGCGCATCTGATACTGAATGATCCAGTGCATCACCGTTTTTGGGGTCTGAGGCCTCAGGTTTCAAATCTATGTCAGCAAATAGCGTTCCTGCACTGGGCACATCTAAACAAAGACAAAAGAGTGCAGATAACTGGTACAAAATTCCTCAACATCCCAACAGACCACTCACACAAAAACAAAATATGATCATCGCAATGAGGTAAATTGTGACACAAAGCATACAAGCATACAGGTCATTGTTGCCACTGAGTTTCGAGTCTTCACTATGACTGTATGCATCTGACGCGTACCGATGGATGCTTAAAGAAAAATTTGTTATTCATATAAAAAAAGAGAAAAAAATGCTTAGAATGAATAATAATAATAATAATTGATACACAGGTAGGGAAACGCACAGTATCTGTCACACTTGTTTCTGTGGACACCTGAACCGCGCCGAAAGGGAAGGGAGGAAGGTGGGAGTGAAAGTAGAGAAAGTGCATGAATAGAATCAGAGAGAGTAGAATAGAAATACATGAAGAAAAGCCTATGCACAGCCATGTTACCGCCTGGTCACACACGATTTTGAGAGCTTTATATTTCGCCTGCAAAGCTACGCTCTTCAAAGAAAAAAAAAATACACGGGTTCAACGCTGCTGAACCGAGTCTGGAACGAAAGCTTTGGCTGCGGCGACCGAGCATTGCATCGAACACAACCAGCGTCCCGTTAAACGCATCAAATTTCACCGGCGTTTTAGGTGGTGGTGGTAAAGGCGTTTATTGCATCTCCGCCTTTAAGGGTATGACGCGATAGCGTAGGCTACTAGCCCACGTATAAAGCCCCAATTTAACCAAGCCATATGAACGTGCCGAGCTTGCACGAAACGCTGAGAGCGCCATTTTCCTGTACAGTGCAGCAGCTCGACCGTGGAGCGGGCCGCGCAAATAGTGTCAAAGCGATGGTCTACTGTGCGGTCGTGGGCTGTAATAGCCCACGACCTTGATAAAGATACCGTATTTTGATAAAGATTTTGATACCGTAGCTTGATAAAGATACCGTATTTACTCGCATAATGATCGCACCCCTGAATTTTGAGGTCAAAATTCCATTTTTTAAATTCCCCGCGTAATGATCGCACCCCGAACATGGAACCGCCTGGTGGTTGATCTGCAGTCATCCCGCAGCGAATGCATTCCGACGAGTTCCCAACCTAGTCTAGTAACGTTGGAGTTCTCATGATTCCATGCTTTGCGGCGTTCGCCATTTTGCAATTCGGCAGCGTCGTAGCGTGCTTTGTGTTTTTGTGCGAGTTTACGCCATTTCACCATGGGGCGGTATGCCAGTTAAACCGCCGCGTTCAAGCTCAAGGCTGTCGACTATGCACTGGAGCATGGCAACCGCGCTGCTGGTAGGCATTTCGGCGTGGACGAAATGAGGATACGCTATTGAAAGAAGCAGCGCGAGAAGCTGATGGCTACGAACAAGACACGGCGGGCTTTCCGTGGACCCAAAACGGGCAAGTTCCCTCGTGTTGAGGAGGCGGTCCTAGAATACGTGAGGGACCTGCGCAAGGATGGTTGTGCAGTGTCATTAGAAATGATACAGACGCAGGCGCGCACAACTGCCAGGAAGCTGGGAATCGCCGCTAAGGATTTCCGCGCTAGCTCCGGTTGGACGACTCGCTTTATGCGACGGAATGGACTTTCCTTGAGGCGGCGGACGTCGTTGTGCCAGCGGCTCCCAGCCGCGTATGAAAGCAAAGTGATAGACTTCCATCACTTCGTCACTAGGCTTCGCGAAAAATGAGGTTACCTCATGTCGCAAATTGGAAACGCCGATCAAACTCCACTGACGTTCGACATGCCCCGGAATACAACTGTGAACGAGAAGGGTGCTCGGAGCGTCCTCGTGAAGACGTCTGGCGCAGAAAAACAGCGATGCACAGTCATGCTTGCTGTGACGGCCGACGGGCGGAAGCTGCCACCATACGTGATCTTCAAACGGAAGACTATTCCGAAGGGAAACTTTCCCCGTGGCATCCATATACGTGCACAGATGAAAGGGTGGATGACTGCAGACCTGATGGTCGACTGGATCGAGACTGTTTGGGGAAGAAGACCAGAAGCATTTCTGCTTCCCTCGCTTCTGGTTTTGGACAGTTTTAGGGTCACCTTGTGGACAGCGTGCGTGCCAAGCTGAAAGAGCTGCGCACGGACATTGCAGTCATTCCTGGCGCCTGACTTCTCTGCTGCAGCTTCTCGACGTGTCTTTGAACAAACCGTTCAAGGACAACGTTCGACGACTTTATGCTGAGTGGATGGCGATGGGCCAGCATGATTTGACGCCGAGCGGAAAGATTAGAAGGCCATCCGTGGAGATGCTGTGCTCGTGGATCACAGAAGCGTGGAGCAGTATCCCCGACGAGGTAGTGGCTAAGAGTTTTAAGAAGACAGGCATATCTAACGCTTTGGATGGAACGGAAGATGACTTCCTGTGGGATTGTGAAGATGCTCCCAGCGACGACACAGCCGTTTCCGATGAGTCGTCCAGCAGTAAAAGCGAGGATGGCGAGGATTCAGACTTTGATTAGAGTACTGACGAAAAAAAATAAATGGGCATTGTGCACTCCATGTGATGCTTAATGTGCGTGTTTATTGCGAAGGTAAGCCTTACTCAGCTTTTATTTTTGGTTGTAATCGAGATATATGTTCTAAGACGTCTGACCTGCAACTTTGCGTTTTCGGTGCTCAAAAACTTTTTGTAGAAAATTTACCCCGCGTAATGATCGCACCCCGAAATTTGCGTCAGTATTTAAAAAAAAAAAGTGCGATCATTATGCGAGTAAATACGGTACATCCAGTTCACGACTAAATCTGTTACTGGTAATATTTCGTATGTGATTCCTGCTTTCCGCCCCGAAAAGAGCTCGTGCCGGAAACATCAAACACCAGCGATGCACAATTTTGTACCCCTTCAGAATGATAAAAGAAAAATAAGGAATATTGCCTGGGGGCTTTGGTGTCACGGCTGTGATTCTTGCATTTTGTGCAATTTTTGTATTTGTTTATCACCCTGAAAGTTTTAAGAGTACTATAAGGGTGAAACACGGATGTAGAGTTCAACATATGTTTAATATTGGAGTCCCATTGAAAAATAAGTTGCTATCCCCAATTGCCAAAATTTTACTGTAACCCCTGTCTATGTGATTCAAAAGCCAGATTTTGGTTTGAAACAATTTTTTCTGCTACAAAACTCAATTCTTCCTGCTGCAAAATTTGAAATTTCTGCGACAGAACTGCAGTTACTGCCACTATCTAATTGCGTAAATTATAGGGAAAAAATGCAGGAAAATGTTTTCTGGGCAAAATTTGGAGGCCTGTCACTAATCTTTATTGCGTGGCCGGGTCGAATGCGATGGCGCTTTGAAAAGTGAGCGTGCTATAGCTAGAAGTGGATGACCCTTTACATGACCCTGTAGGCCAGTGCAGGCCTAGAGAGCACAACTGAGGCCGGACTCCTCCACAAAGTTCAAGAGGAGCCGCTGTGCGGAAAATTGGTTTTGAGCCTGGGAGGGCAATTGCGCTTCTGTTTCGGCAGGGAGTCCAAGGTTCCGGTATCCAGTCTGAAGTCAGGGTCGGTGGCTAGAATGTGTGCGTCGCGTCTGGAGAATGTTGACTGTTTAGTTTATTCTGTTTACTTATTTTTTTTTTTATGCAAGAAGACCAAAAAAATACTTTCAGAGTTAAATAATTTTAACACAATGTAATTTTTTGCGCAGTAATTGGTAGGGTGATTTGTTGTTTATTCGCGGGAATTATTGGAAATTAATTAATAATATAAATTAGCTCTGGTTCAAAACTATCTTTAGAATGTGTTAGGTAAAAAATGATGACCCAGTATAACTTAGGGTGGAAACAGGAAGTACGAAATTTCAATGAAGGTCACACGACGTCACCATGGCGGATTTAGTTGCAGACCCAAAGTAAAAAAAAGAAAGAGACCACCTTTTTCTGCTCATCGTATTCTATCCTTCAGTTAAAATAAAAGGACGCATTCAGCCGTTTGCGACATTTGCTGCATGCTTGAAGTGTTTGGTTTCGTTCGTTCGTTCGTTTCCAGCAACTGCTCGGGGTCATCAACCATGTGCGACTCTTGCTCATCGACAGCCAAGTGTTTGCAGAGGAAGTCGAACCAACGGGTGCTGTTCCCATGGAGCTGACGTTGGAAAGGTGGGATTCCGTACAGGAGCTCAGCTGCGTGGCGTATAAACACAGAATGTGGCTGGTGCAGGTACCGGTACGCGGCGCTGCCGAGCAAGTTCACGCATCTGGAGGAGCGCCACTTGCAGCCGCGCACATCGCTGCGGCTCTTCCAGGGCTCGCAGCTGCTCACAGGCCCCAAGCTTCGGCTGCAGCAGGTGCTCAATGCGTGGTACGGCGTTCCCAAGCAGCTCTGGAGGCTGCTGTACAGGGCCTCAAACCACGGCTACTCGGCCGAGTCCTTCCACCACTTGTGCGATGGCCACAGCCCCACCTTCGTCATCGCCCTCGTACGTGCCTCTGCGCGTGTTCCGCACGCCAAGCCAGCCTGGGTTTCCGTTGCTCTACAGCAGCGCAGTCAATAGCGTCCGTACTCCAGGCTTAGACGAGAAGGGCTGCCGCACAGCGAGCGCAGACTGAGAAGACGCTTCGAAACGGCACGTGTTCGATGCGAGATTTCATACATATGGCCACTGGCTGTCGCGCCTTTTTGCCGTCTCGCTCCTTCATGTACTGAGCCTGTCAGCTCTAATTTGGAAACGACGGAATCTGGAGTTTTCATGTCACTGGCCGCGTGCTTTTGTTCGTGGGCACTGTCTGTCACAAAGGTTACCAACTGCAGTGATACATATTTGGGTTGGCACGAGCAATCCTGCACTGTAGTGATCGCTACCACGCGCTTGTTCTGCGAATAAAGGTTCCGAAAAGAATTATCGATATATAAAGAAAGGAATAAAATTCCAATAAAAAACGCGCTATAGGCAAGCAGATACGATCTCCCCAGTACTGTTCACCGCTCCCTGTGAGGAAGTATTCAGAGACCTGGATTGGGAACAGTTAGGGATAAGGGTTGGTGGAGAATACATCAGTAATCGGCGATTAGCGCATGACATTGCCTTTCTAGGTAACTCAGGGGACTTGCAAAGTCCCCTGAGTTACCTAGACAGGAAAGTTACCTAGACAGACAGAAGTTACCTAGACAGGAAAAGCAGAAAGGCAGCCCTAAAATTAATATGCTGAAGACTAACAAACCAAACGCAGCCATTTCGCTGGGAAGTGCACGTGATCTCACTGCCACCTCGGGCGCATTAGCATGATTTTTTTTTTTCGCGGCGAAAAATTTTCTGCGTGTGAGCAGTTGACCATCCTATAGTCCGTTGGTAACAGGTGCGACAACCTGCTTGGCCAACGTCCCTTTCCGGATACTTCAAAAGACGAGCCACTAGTAGGGTTTTTCTAATAACTGAATTCATGAGGGGGGTGGGGGGATGGTTCAGCACAGAAGGGAAGCATGCAGTAGTTATTTGGTGGCCGTCAATATGAAAAAAAAAATAATTCCTTACGAATTAAGGGGGTGCCCCAGTAAACAAAGGGATGTGGTGGCCGCTAGTGCACCGAGCGGTGCCAGAAAACAGTTGTATCAACGCATTTGTGGGCATTTTTGCGAGGTATGTGACTATTGGTCGCCAGCTCCACAACGGGATTGCACGGCGGTGGCGTCGATCTAGAGATGCAGATGAGATCGCGTGATCACGTGACTGTTCTTGCTGTTGCTGAAGCAGGCGCTGGTTTGAATCTATGCGTTTAAAAACTTAAATGTGGAGTTATGATCTATATGTATTTTTGCTTGTCAACAGGGAAAGCATCGTGCATTCTGATTGTACTTCGTCGCTGGGGTTGTGTCAGCGTATTTAAGCTGTTGCCATAGTCTGGTTATTGTTCGGTGCCTTACTGCTGGACGTACGCGGCGGAACCCGACGTAAGCTTCCATTTCTACCCGAAGGATAGGCGAAGAAGCGTGTGGCCATTCTCCTGTGTGCAGCAAGCATTTCAGCTAGCGAGACCTTGGCCCTGGAGTTGGTGCTAAGGGCTTGTATGGGTAGTGTCCGTATTGGACCAGCGCGCGTTCAAGGCCTCGTGCCTATCACTAGTGACGTGCATGAAAGCTGGTTGTTGGTAGGATGGAAAAGGCGCTGGGGCCTTCACGGAGCAGTACTGTCTCACAGCAGGGCAGGTAGAAAACCGGGAGGTCTCGGCTTTTTCTCAATGAAGTCGCTGTTGTTCGACAGAGGAACTTGCTCTGAAACGGACTGAAAGGTTCTGCATCGTCACTGATAATAATAATAATAATAATAATAATAATAATAATGTGATGATAATGCGATGATAATGTGATAATGCGCAGTGCATATGGCATGCATGATCATTGCTGTAGCTGGCTCAGCAGTGTTATAGTTGCACTTTCAAATGGCCGAGGATGCTAATAAGCGTCGGCTACATTACAGGTTGTGATCTGTTGAGGTAACGATTAACAAAATTATTCTGTTCGTGGTAAACAGACATCCACCCTAAGCTTAGATAACGATTACCTTTGTAAAGGCGCAAAAATCCGCAGCGTGAAATAGACCTCTGCACAGTTGCATCTAAATTTTGTTCGCGCCGTCTGATTTGCCTACTCTACTAGGAGCATTCGAACAGAGTCGCTTCCGCCGGCACCGTCTGAAAACGCTCCGTTTCTGTCAGATCCGTAACAGCACAAACAGCACTAGTCTGCGCACACCACTGTCGCAGTGGTTATAACTAGCAGTGGTTATAACTAGCATTTCAACAGCCCGCTCACTCAGTGAACTGCTTTCGTGTCCAATGAGTGGGCCTAATACTTCAAGCGAAGCTTAAGCATGCCCAGACGGCAGCGTGTATTTAATAAAGAAATAGTTTTATTAACACGCAACAGAACTACCGGGGTAAGCATCGCAAAATAGCAGTTAAACGTGTCTTTTGCTTAGTGCGTGATGCGGGCGCTGCCGAGAGATAGCGCTACGGCATGTCCTTAAGCTCCCTACCCTTGCGCTCAATACAGCGCGTTAAAATGTTAGCATGTAATGTTATTGCGTATGGATAGTTCATGCCAAAAATCGCTATATGCAGTTCGCTCACTTGTGCAGTCCACAAGTTACGCAGATATTATCACGAATACCGGACATCCTCTTTGCAAGGGGAGAAATCCGCCTCGATCTCGTAACGACACTGCTGCATCGTGGATCATAGCGCGTGGCGTAAAATGTCAGCCTCAGTGCGGGCAGACTGCGCGCCCTGACCAGAGTGGCGCGCTTCGTGCGCAGGGGTCGCAGGGCCAGCTGTGCGGCGGCTTCAGCGACGTGCCGTGGGGCAAGACGGGCGGCCGCGGCCGCTACATTCCCTCGGAGAAGGCGTTCCTCTTCACGCTCATCAACAACGCCGACCTGCCGCCCACGAAGTTCGACATTGTCAAAAAGATGTTCGCCATCTCGCACCACCCCGAGTGAGTGCACGGCAAATTCTGATATAT
This sequence comes from Amblyomma maculatum, assembly GCF_055883805.1. Lineage (NCBI taxonomy): Eukaryota > Metazoa > Arthropoda > Arachnida > Ixodida > Ixodidae > Amblyomma > Amblyomma maculatum. Next base: position 253,102,459 of record NC_139344.1, read on the forward strand.
GATGATGTTTGCTTATTTGAATATCGCGGTGCTTAGGACAGGAATGGGTAGTTAATACACAAATAAAAAATAGATACATAAATAAACGTACTAGCACATACAATATCTTTCTTATTTTCTGGATGTTCATGTTTCACGAACAATACGAATGTCGCAAATGATTGCAATTTCATTCTGAAGACTGTTACGCTGTTTCGAAGCACAAGAAATAGATGACTAGAAATAATTTTTCGCACAATTGGACGCCAACCTCTTGGCGTGATTGACGCCATTTCAGTTAATAATGACATCATGCTGTGTGAAGTGATGGTAAAATTTACGAGATTTTTAAGGTATGGAAGCTTTTCGCAATATGATGGCGGGGCCGGTTAGTTTTTATAATTATTAAAATTGCTGGTTGATGTCATCTTGAATAAAGCGAGCATAATTTTAATTTAATTGATCAGCAGTCGTGGTCAAAATTCTGTGCTGTTGTGGCATACGTTTTTGCGAACATGCTTTTAAGAAATGGCTTCATTGGTTTCAGCTAACGTCTCAAAGCAGTTCATGCTGCACGGGATGACGTAGTGGAGGACTTGAGACAGTTTCGACTACCTGGGGCTCTTAAACGTACACCAACGTCGAATCGAACAAGGGCGCGTCTTACGCTTCGCCTCCATCGAAACGCGGCTGCCGTGGTTGGAATCGAACCCGTGTATCCGGTTCAGTATAGTCGGCGCCAGGGCTGCCAAATTCAAATCACCGCGCTTCGACGGAGGTGAAACGCAATTGGCACAGTGAATTGGGCGGAGTCAGTGCATGTTAGATAATTAAAATTATCCATTCACTAGTGTCCCTCATAGCCTGAGTCGCTTCGGGACGTTAAACCAAATAAATAAAAAGAAGTTAAAATGGAATACCGATGTATATTTAAAATATCCAAGAGAAGCATCTTGGACGCTCTATCAGTTTTTAAGTAATTCCCATTAATTACAGTAGTTTCCAATTAATTACAGCAAGCAGTGCGCTCAATATGACTCGCAACCAGCGAGTGTGTAGCCGCATCGCTTTCCGAAAGCACGGTGGTGCTTCAAGCTGCGCGCTTGAAAACGAAGTGGAAATAATTCCGCTGTTCTGGAAGTCATCATCTGCTCTACGCAGTCGGAAAGCCTTGATCGCATAGACAGTTTTTTGCACTCCGAAATCGCATATTGTCACGTGGTGGTGACCAGGGTCGATGACACAAATGAAGACACAGGCTTGATGGTACGGAAATTAACTCTTTACTGGGCTGACTTGCGCCCGCGAAAGAACTAAGCAACTCGGCGGCGGCGATAGCAGCAAACGTGTTGGTCGATCGTCGAACAAAGAATGCCCGTCACACTCGTCAACGCTCAATTTAAAGGCTGCTCAGAACAATCTGGATGACGTCGCAAGCAGCTACCAGCACAGGCTGGAACATTGTGGAAAGACACACGAGTGGCCGGAATCTTCGAGATAGATCTCTGTGCATCTTGTGCTACAACGAAACTGATAAAGATGTGACTAGCGACATCGAGCTGTAAGAAACAAAGATTACGGAACTGATACGCGATCCAGAATCAGAGTGATAAGCCTTTATGCCGGCGGCTGTTAAAAAACAACAAATACAGTTTTGAAGGTTTCGCGGCAATATGAAACGCAAGCTACTGTTCCCCCGAACTTGCTACATCACGGGCGCAATGTGTAAGCGTGGTAAACGCCCGTGGTAGTAAGCAGGCCTAATTGCGACGCGCGCCTTGGGCGTTCTCATGAAGGCATCGTCAATCAGGCGCCAGTGGTTCCTTAATGCTTGAACAGCACGACACACTTCGATACTGCCAAGAGCAGACGACACGGGGTAGAACGCTAACATTTGGAAGAGCAAAATCGGTTCCCAATTCGTTTTCACTGGCGCCGCTTCGACTCCACCGTGATTCCGGGAAGCGCTGCGGGGCCGCTGATGGGCGTTGCAAGTCATATCGAGTGTGACAGTACTTTGAAGCGATGGCTGCCTTTCACGAATATGAAAGTGCTCTTGCACACAGACTTGTTGGTTTGGGTATATCGCTAGGCAAGTTATTATCGTAGAGGCATCAGTGCTATTGCTACGAGCACGTATACAAGAACGCGTGATTATTGCAACAAATAGGCTGCGTGCGTATAGTGTGTTACGAGCGTTTTTTTTTTTCTTTAAGCGCTCGGATGAGTCAGGCAGCGCCGACTTGGCCACTCTCGTTTGTTCTTTGTCGCAGGTACGGCCCGATATTCGGGGCAGGGGCGGACCTGAGCATTGCCAACCACTGCAACGCGAACATGGAGAGCTACTCGAATCTGCCGCACTCCTACGACGGCGAGGGTGCATCGTGCACCCTGCTCATGGGCGACTACAACTTTTCAGTGCTGGACTATGAGGTCTTCACGACAGTCGGAAAGTGATACACGCTGCGATCGATAGTTCCTTGGGCCTCTCCTTCTTTTTTCTTTGTACATTGCGCTGAATTGAACCTGTGTTATACTCACTTTACACTCGTTACGACGGCCAATTTTTGCATGAGATGGCGCCCTTTCTTGTGGCTCATTTACAAGCCCTACCGAGATTGGACGAATAAACATGCACGGTTTTGAAGTTTTGTGGTTATTTTCTTGAACGTGTATGAGTGGAGTTGACCGTGTTTCAGCAGGGTTATCTTGCAGTCTGGACCGAAAATCCTTAAACCATTCATCAAGCAATACAGTGTAAAAGAATGAACCGCTAACATGCAAACGGCATTTGGAGAAGTGGATTCCGTTGGTGGTACACTTCCTTGGGAGGACAAATATACAGTCGTGCTCCGTTACGCCCGCTAATATGGACTAGTACCCGAATTATGGACAGTTTTTCTGGGGACGAAACTTTTTCAATGTATTTATGCCTCGTTAATATGGAAACTCGCTGTCTGGACAATGGACTGAGAAGAATGCACACAGCCTACTTGGGCCCATGTATTTTTGTCTTTTTAATATGGAAAGCATTTGAAAAAAGCAGAGAAGTCTGAACGCAAGTGAAATAAGGGCGCACAGGCCGCGAACCTACGCGACAGCCGATACGGCCGGATGCCTGAACGAGTACTGTGGGGTTGGAAAGAACCAAAGTGGGCGTGTCGTCGGTTTTCTTGTTTTTTTTTTGAGGGGGGGGGGGGGGGGGAGCGAAAGAGCGGAAAGGAACGTACACAGAAAACCGAGAGTCTGCTAAGTTAGTAAGACCCCGAAAGGGGGGAACCGGGAGATTTCTGGGTGCAGCGGAAGCGCTGCAATGAGAGGCCGCAGTCGGGATAACAGCAACATGTGGTTGTAATAAATTCTGCTGAACGTGAACAGAGAGGCCGGTAAAAGCGTAAGAAAGAAATAACAGGAAGAAAGACAAGCGCCTAAAGTGGCGGCGGGAACGATTTTTTTTTTTTTTCAGTCACAATGTGTGTTCCATGAAGCCGTTTAATGCTTTTCGGTCAGAGTTAAGACGCACTCGCGAAGTAGAGCGACGAGAAAGGCGACGAGCACGCAACCGGGACTGGGTTTCCCGTCCTGGACGCCCTTGCTTCTCATGCTCCCGGTTTTCGTCACTGTTGCGCTCCCAAACTACCACATTTTGCACCCCAGGCGGTCCGCATGTCAGCTTCGCTTTGAGTCAACGATGCGGCCTTGACAAGGTTTGAGCTCTTCGTTGTCGGCTAGCCGCCGTTCTAAACTGTACTTCAGATTGCAGTGTTTGTCTCATAGGAACACATACAAACGGCGCCAGGAAGGGGCTGTTCGATAGCCCTCTGCATAGCAGCTCGCCAACTTGACTCCCTTGCTTCCTTACGGAAACAGTACAAGGCAAAAAAGAGAGAATCAGAAGAACGGAAAGGCAGGAAGGTTAACTAAGCAAAAAAAAGTGCAAAGATCCGGAGCCTGCAATCCTCAACTTTAGTCTAACTTCTGGCATGGCGGGAGTTAAAAGAACGGAGCTGAACGTAGGCGCGAAGTGGAAAATCTGCGAATACAGGCGGTAAAGGCCATCTCAGTCACTCCAAGCCGTGAGGGACTGGGCACAAGTTAAACTAGGCCTCGCGAGGTCGACGGTAGCATCGATACTACAGGTCTCCGATAAATGGCTCAACGCCGGCATCGCAGCGTCAGCCACAGTCCGACAGCGCCAAGCACAGTTCGAAGAAATGGAGTCAGCCTTTTTAATGTGGTTCGGGAATGTGCGCGCGAATGGTGCTGTCGTGAGCGACGAAATACTTCAAGAGAAGGCTCGCTGCCTCGGCAACATTATGGGTACGTACCGTTCCTTCTCCGTCTTGATAGGTTTTAGCTATGATGACTTACGGAATGTTCTGTTCAGTAAAACTGGGTGATGTTTACTGAGAAAAATTATTCTACGCTCTGTCTAGGCATTACTGACTTTAGCTACTCAAGAGGATGGCTGACAAAATTTAAAAACAGACATGGCATCTCGAGTCGACGGATTCATAGAGAAGAGGGTAGCATCGACAGCTCGGCTGTTTTTAATTACAAATTTAATTAACAAAAGCAGCCATAAATTACAATTTTTTTGTCTCGATAAATACTTTTCGTTTTTATTCATGACTCGTTATTATGGATTACTCGCTTTATGGATAGTTCTGGTGGGAAACCAAAGTGTCCATATTAACGAAACACGAATATACCGACTTTATTGCAATATGACGACGATTATAGCATGCAGTAAATAAGCCTACTACAGGATAGTGTTTTTACAACAACAAAAGGAATACTACCGCCAACTGAAAACATCATATAGACACGCACCCCGCCCTCATTTCTCAAGTACATGCCCCGCCACGTTGCTCAAGTACGTATACTTCGTAGGATTCAACCACTCCCATTACACCTTCCGCGCCCCCAATGATGCGGGACCGAATCCCAGCAGTGGCAGCCGCTTTCGGTGGAGGCGAAAAGCGGGGAACCCGTGTGCTGTGCGACGTCAGTGTACGTTTAAGAACCCCGGATGGTCGAAATTTCCGGAACCCTCCCCTACGGCGTCTCTCAAAGCCTCAGTTGCTTTGGGACGCAAACCCCATAAACCATACCATCATTACACTTTCCAGATAATTTCATTTCCGTCTTCGTTCAGAACCCCTCCAATTTCTATACTGCCCTGCTCTGTATGCGAATCCAAAACAATGACTCTTCTGTTCTGCCGCCCAATTCGCCCTTCACTCCCCACTCTCCCTCCTGGAGTTCCTGACTGTCGTCGGAACAACTGGAAGCTCAATTTGCCTTGGTGAACCAGGTGTAAACTTAATCTGCGTTCATAAATAAAATGTGTGTCTCACTCTATATCTGGCATGGCGCTCAAGCACAAATTTCGGTGACAGGATAGGCTCCGGGTTTGTTTATATGTGGATTTATTTATTTGATTTTTTATTTCCTTTCTGGCCTGCGTTCCTGTGCAAAGTGCGTGCACGTTGGACTTTTACTGCGTGCCTTAGCAGTACATGTGCTTACGTCGTAGGGAGGGAAGAAGGTAGTCAAGTTGGCTTTCCTGCTTTTCTTTTCGCACCCTTCCCGCATCGACTGGATGCAAAATAAAGGAATATATTCATGGCTAAATGCAGAAATCTGTAAAAACACGCGCCGATTTTTACTTCAGAAATTCCAGCGCATCTTTTGTGCAAACTTTAACCTTCGCATTGCCTGTCACCGAGTTCATACTTACTCAGAAGAAAATAGTCGCCGCTTGCCGAGCATGTAGGCCACATCGATGCTTTCACAGTGCGACGCCATAGCACCGTTCTCTCCCTCACTGGTTTTCTCTTTCTTCCTCCCTCACTCCAGCTCTTCTGTAAAAGAGACATATCACACCAAATGACGTAGCCCCGTCACATGACTCAGCAAAATCGTTTTACTGTAATGATCACCTTATTACGCTAACAATCGATTCATTTCATACCAACGATGACAGGGGTAAAAAGTGGCGTATGGCGTATATGTCACACCAAAACAAGTTCGTCACATGGCTCAGCAGCATCGCTTACTGCAGTATTCGCGTTTTTATACAAAGGAAGCCGATCGATTCACGTTATACCCAGAGCAAATGCGCATATTGCAGCGTGTGCAACAGCAGCCGCCAGGCGGCTGCTCATCGCGAGTCTCGTGCGCTGACTTGAAGAAGAAGTATACCCGTGACGTTCGATTAGAAGAGGCTGAAGTTTGCTGCCGACTGTCTCTCGGTGCTCTGGACCTGCTCTCCTGTGCCTGTTGGACCGACCCCTCCCCCCCCCCCCCCCCCCCCCCCCGCCACTCAATAAAGTTACAAGAGTTCAACGCTGGTGAGCCAAATATTGAGCGAAAGCATTAGCTGCGGATGATCCGAGTGTTCTTCTTCTTCTCTTTTTCTTCTTCCTCAGCCCACATATAAAGCCCCGCTTTTGCATCGTATCGAACGTGGCACGAGCCACGTGTCGATAAAGCGACATCAACAAGGTGCGTTCCACGCACAGGAAGCACATCCTCTCCCAGTTGCGGTATATAAGTGATTGATGAATAAACCTGCGTCTGGTTGTTCCCCTTGCTCACGGCCTGCCATGTCCTGTCTGCGTTCCTCGATGATACGTGGTGTCAGAAGTGGGATAGCAGTCGACGCCCTGTAAACCAAAGATTTCCATTGCAATGGACTTCCTGAAGTGACCGGGCCCGCTGAGGACTGATGGAGAAATTGCGAAGAACTGGCAGGCGTTCAAACAAAGTTTTGAATTTTTCTTGACTGCATCAAAAACTGCTGACAAGCCGCGCGCGGAGTCGGTGAAGACAGCTCTTCTGCTGAGTGTTGCGGGCGACGAAGCCATCGAGATATTCAACACATTCAGCTTCGGCGAGAAGGAAAGCAAAAGCAACTACGCAACCGTCGTGCAAAAATTTGACGCATACTACTCAGCGCAGCTGAACGAGGTACACGAACGCTACATCTTCCGCACGAAGGGCCCCTGGGGAGCCCTTCGAACCATTCCTTCGAGACCTGAAGAAGCAGGCAAGTGTGTGCAATTTCAGCTCCCAGAGGGATTCAATGATTAGAGGCCAGGCCGTTTATGGAATCGCTGACCAGAACGTTCGAGAAAAGCTGCTGCAGGACCACCAGCTGACGTTACAGAAGGCTGAGCAAGCGGCTAAATCAGCGGAAGTAGCAGCGTCCCAGCAGAAGGTGTGGGCGTGGCAAAAAAGCCAGATGGATGTTGTGCGGAAGGAAAATCTAGGCCGTCAAGGCGAGGCACCACCCAGGCTTTAAAAATGTGGCAGGTGTGGACGCAGCCACGCGCCAAGGAGCTGTCCTGCATATGGAAAAATATGCAGGAAATCTCAAAGGCCGCACCATTTTGCTACCTTCTGCAAACGTTTTGCTGATGTAGACGAGCTACAGGGCTCTGAGGATAACTTCGTCATTCTCGACGTGTCGTTAAGAAGCGCGACAAACCAGCGCGACTGGACAGTACGAGCCCAGATCTGCAACATGGCCCTTGAATTCAAAGTCGATACAGGAGCACAAGCAAACCTGCTGCCCTTGGGATGCTATCAGAAAATTCACCCGAAGGTATACCCCTGAACCCAAGCAGTGATGTGCCGTTGCCTACGGCGGAGGCGTGATCAAACATGCTGGTCTCGTTCGAACAGAAGTAGCACGGTAGCACTTGGAGACCGGTGTGCGTTCCTTGACTTCGTCGTAGGCAAGGGCCATCAAGCCATTCTAGGCCTACAAGCCAGCGAAAGTCTCGGCCTTCTATTGCGCGTACATACGGTATCTCGAAACAGTTCTGAAGAAATTGCCAAACAGTTTCACCATTTGTTCACAGGAACCGGCTGCGTTTAAAGATCTTATCGAATGGTTCTGCGTGACGACGCCACACCAACAGTACAACCAGCCCGACGTGTGTCACTCGCGCTCCAGGAGCCCCTCCGAGAAGAGCTGAATCGCATGAAACGCGCAGGGAGCATAGGCAAAGTCACTGAGCCCACGGATTGGGTAAGTCCCTTGGTTATTGTCCGTAAGAAAGACGGGAAATTACAGTTGTGCATCGATCCCAGGAAAATTAACATTGCATCAAGAGAGAACATTACACAATGCCTTGCCGGGAGGACTAGAAGCAGAGTTCTCAGGTGCAACAGTGTTCACACGCCTTGGTGCAAATTCTGGTTTCCACCAAATTCCATTAGATGATACAACATCTCGAATCTGCACCTTTTCAACGCAATTTGGGCGCTACACATTTCTACGCTTACCCTTCGGGATATCATCCACGTCTGAGGTGTTCCAAAAAACACTGAATGAAATTTTTGAGGGCCTTCCAGGTTTCAGAGAGTACGTTGATGACGTACTGGTTTGGGGGCCATCGCGGCAAGAACATGACACGCGCCTGAAGTCGGTGCTGCTAGAGGCAGAACGAGCAGGGCTGACATTTAACCCAGATAAGTGTTGTGTTGGTGTAAACGAGATCGAGTTTCTGGGTGACGTGATCGATAAGGAAGGCATCAGGCCTAGTTCCTCACTGATAAAGTGCATGCTACAAATACCAGAACCGACAGACAAGCAGGCAGTTCAAAGAATTCTTGGCGTCGTCAATTACTTCAGCAAGTTTATGCCGTCATTAGCGCAGAGGACAACGCTCCTCAGAAGTCTTATCAAGTAAAATGCTGTCTTTGACTAGACTTCAAATCATGCGCAAGAATGGAAGCAGCTATGCGACAGTCTAAGTAAAGAGCCTCTACTAACCGTGTTCGACCCGACAAAAGCAACTAAAGTGTCCTGTGACGCGTCACAAAATCGAATTGGTGCCGCGCTGTTGCAGGACCACGGTAACCCATGGAAGCCGGTTGCGTACGCTTCACATGCCCTTACGGAGCCTGAGCAGTGTTACTCGCAAATTGAGAAGGAGGCAATGGCTGTGGTATACGGTTGTAAAAAGTTCGATCACTTGGTATCGTGGGGCGATTGCTGAAACGGATCATCACCCTTTGATAGCAATATCGCAGAAGGCTATCGGGGACATGCCCCCGATGTTACAGTGGTTCTTTCTGCGCCTCATTCGCTATGACGTACAATTAAAATTATTCCAGGCAAAGAACTTCTACGGGCTGACATGCTGTCGCGGGCAACGACCGGGTCAAGCACAATCAACGACATAAACGACGACGTGGAAGTGCACGTAGTAAGTATTGTTTCTTCCTTCGTCACCGACAATACCTAGAGGAGGTTCTAACCATGACGACGAACTAAAACAATTCTTACGAACTTAGAAGCAGGAAGAGCACTTACAGGCCGATGGAAGTCACTTGAAGGAGAGCTTTCCCAAGTGAAGGGAGTCTTGTTAAAGGGGTGCAAAGTGATAATTCCAAAGAACATGAGAACAGAAATGCTGGAAAGAATCCATCAGGGACACCAGGGCGTCAACAAATGCAAAGAAAGGACAAGGCACCTCGTATTCTGGCCAGGCATCAACTCGGACATAGAAGCTTTCGCTCAGGCATGCTCTGCATGCACGATGTATGCCTACCGACAGCCTCCAGAACCCTTGACGTTGCGCCCAACGGACCCATGGTATCGTGTCGGTATTGACATCTTTCAGCATGGTGGACGGGCATACCTGTGCGTCTACGGTGTTTTATCTAACTTTCCGGAAGTTGAGTTGCCCAAGAAGACGTCCTCAAAAGCCGTCATTGAAGCAACAAATGCGATTTTTGCCAGGTATGGTATACCAGTTGAAGACTGCTCGGACAATGACCCACAATTTGCAAGCCACGATTTTGCATCTTTTGCCCGCACTTACGATTGCATCCACATAACTTCTAGTCCGACTTACCCCTAATCCAATGGTCTGGCAGAAAAGGGGGTTCAAGTAGTTAAACAAATTTTAAAGAAAACTAGTGCATTGAACCAAGGCTTTTGTCTGGGTCTCCTTGCCTATAGGTCTACATCTTTGGAATCCGGGCTGTCACCTGGCGAAGTGCTACACGGGAGGAGATTACGAACATTGCCTGATGTGCGGCCGCGCCCGGTTCGCAATGTGCAGAAGCATCGACAGACAAGTCGTTCTAGCCGACAACTTCCACCGCTCAACCCTGGAGACATTGTTCGCGTCAAGAAATGGGCATGGGCAACCAAAGCACAGGTCCTTCAAACTTTAAGGTATCCTAGATCGTACGAAGTCATTACAGAAGACGGAACGATCCTACGGCGCAATCGACAAACAATCGGCAAACAAAGGAGGTTTCTCGAAGAAGCTCTTGGGACATCGGTTCCGATGACAGCCAGAAAGGTGATCAAAGTTCTACTTCAGCACAATGCAGCCACAATGCCGCAGAGCTTCCGACAACCCCTGAAAACAGGCATATCACAGACAACATTCCTCTCAGCATCTCCCAGCACGATCAACCTTACCTGCTCCAAGAAGGTCATCGCGACCACGAAGGCCGCAACAGAGGTTGTCTTATGACCGGAACTTTGAACAAGTGCCATAGTCTGTGCTCAGAACATTCGGGTCCCTTCTACAGTGTGATATGTGTATTTCTTTAGTAAGCAAGGGAGGATGCTTCGTATCCCTTACGGAAATGCCATATCTGGACTTATAAAAAAATCCAGATCAGGTATATCAGGAATTGGGCAGATATGGTATATTAGGACAGATCTGTGCCAGATAAGGCATATCATCCCAATTCCTGATTTGGAGTGCCAGATAAGGTATATCTGGTTGTATATGCCTTATCTGCCCAATTCCTGATTTCGAGTACCAGATAAGGCATATCTGGTCAGATATGCCTTATCTACCCAATTCCTGATTTAAAGATCTAGCCCGCATGGCATGTAGGTTTTGAACTATAGATCTATATATCTGCATATTAAAGGGGTCATGCAATGCCTAAAATGGGGTAAAGCAAATCGGTCGAGAGATAGGTACTCCCTCACGAGTCAATTCACCGCAAGGATTTTTTAGCTAGCTTCATTAACACCAGAGATATCGGCGATTAAAAATGGTGCTCCACCTCGCTCCCCTCAACTCAACACTCGGAGACACCAGAAAAAAACGAAGAAAACAGTTCGGGAACTCCGCCCTGCTAGCCCCGCCCACGAAGCGTCATCGGGTGACGCTCGGTTCTCAGACTTCCGGTCGTCGCGCCTGTTTTCCCCGAGCGTCGCCCATGTATTCACGGTCTCTGCCTTTCCCGTCCCATCTGCGTTTGCATAGCTTTGAACCTTGTCGGCTGTCTTCCTCGGCCGCCGGTTTCTTCAGTTTCTTGACCTCTCGGAATTGTGTGCGACAGCAGCTCGAACGGCTCGGGTCGTTCGCGAGCGCATACCTGCAGGTGGGAAGCTGCTGTCCACACATACCGGCGGCCGCCACGGAGGGAGCACTTTCCTTCATATCCCTGTCCCATTCAGCGCAAATTGGCGTGCACTCCTGCCGAGCACGGCTTTCTACAAGACCGCTTTCTTCTCTGGCGCTGCCTGGGTCAGTCTCTTTGGTACCGTCTTCTGCGTTTTGACCAACGGCGGCCGGTGACCCCTCGCAGAGTTGACGCGATAGCATCGACTCTGCATGGATGCTGGCAGACGATCGAGCGTGCGAGTTGCCCGCGAGCAAACATGTCGTCGTTGCTTTAGTCCGGAGCTGCTTTCATTATGGTCGACGAGAGGCATCTCTTGTGCATAACGAATGGAATGTATACGTGTACGTATCACTGACGAGAGCACGGACTGATGATCGCTACAGAGTTTGGATATCGGATAACAGGTTAGCACTAATTATTCGTCCGCGAATCTTAAAATTGAGATTAACAAAACGTATGGTGTAGTGTTTTTTTTGACGGCCTCTCGCTAATCGTTTAGGAAGTGCCAATGCGTAACGTGCACGCGTGTTTTATCTCATGTGTACGCATCGTCCGACCAGAATCGACGGCGCAAAGCATCAGCAAAGCAGCTCGGTACATTCAGTTCGGCAGCGCAGGTTGTCACTGATTTTCGCAGCGGCACGCAAGAATCGCGAACATGAGCATGCGAGCGGCTACGCTAGAGACGCAGCGAAGCGGGCGATTCCAAAACGCCGTCTGCCGTGGCTTCGACGAAAATAAACAAGGCCTCGACGACCAGGGAGGGCGGAGCATGGGCTCTTTTTGCGATGACTGCTGCGCCATCGGCCAGGGGGCGCTTCGTGTAACAGGTGTGCGCAGCGAGCCGTCTGCTGGCTGCGCTGCCGTGAGCGTCGGCTCATCGTATCTGCACTGCGTGGTGCGCTTAATTCGATATTTAATGCTTGGTGATCGCCTATTTGCTTAAGAATTTTAGTATTTCAACAATAATGTATTGTTCCATGGTCCGCGCGGCTGCAATGCGAGCGACGATATTGGTACAGTGAACTAGAATATTTCACTGCAATATTGGTGCGGTGCGCGCTATTAGTCACGAGCTAAATACAGCTTAGGTCGCACTTCGCATGTGTTATGAGTGCATCTCGTGTTTCCGAACCTATGTGAGTCTATTGCACACACTTGGATAAATATGTTGCACAGAAAGAAATTAATTCGAAGCCTGCGGTGTTTCGAAACTTGCGAATCTTAGAATCCTGTCTGAATAGTAAAGTGTTTTAGAGAGCTCTTGCGTTGTGCAAAAAAAAAGAACGTCATTCTGCAGACAGTCATTTATTCAGGTTCCAAACATGGCACAACATGCAAATCAGAGCCTTGGTAAGCCGTACCGTCCTTGACTGCAAGCGTACACTTCTGGGAAAGCAATCTCCGCAGAACGACGAGCACTCACCAGCAACTGGTTGTATGCCTGCACCAGCTAGGGCCCTACTGTAGCCCGCTAACATGTTCAATTAGTGCCTCCGCCTCTACTGGATTTGAAATGTCTTGCGAACGTTTTTCCTCTTATAGAAACTTCCGCCACAAGAGCCTCCTCACCCGATTTTGTAGCCGACATATCAATTTTGACAGCTTTTTCAGGGCCAATTTGCTACTGTCTCCGGCAGCATCCAGCTCACATGCACTCGCCGTAGTGGAAAGCCTTTTCTCAGCGTGGCAAGGCGATCCTTGACCACATTTCGGGTATTTAGTAGGCTGCAGGATCTGCTTTTCAGCCATGTAGTAGTGGATTCATACTAAACTTCTGAAGATTTAAATCTCAAATGTAAAGGCGAGCACCTGTCCTCACTTCTCAACTAGTTGTGATAAAGTGAAAATCCTCATTGGCTTTTAATACAAGTGAGAAGCAAAACATGCAGCCTAGTTACATTTGGCAAAGACGGCACATTCGTTTTCCTTGGCAAAATCCCCCCAGTTGGGCTCCTCGGGACTGTCGCCGTCAGATGTCGGCTGCTCTTCATGAGCTAGCTTGTAAACACCGTCTCCGCTTCGCTGCATGAATTGTCTGTTCACAGATGTTCCCAACTTTCATGGCAGCGACTTTGAAACATATTTTGATGCGTCCGGAAAGATGGTCGGAACGGCGTCATCGTGTGTGACCGGCCTCTACTCTAGTTCACCGTTGTTTGTTTTATACGTGCGCTGAATGAAAACTTGTTCAAAATAGCGCTCGCACACAACGCTTGCTTCGTTCAGCACTCTGTCTGCTTTCTTGATGTTCTGTGACCAAATCTCACAGCGATCGGCATACACGGAAGAGAGAGGAACTCCCTTGCGCAAGCTGTAACGGCTGTTGCAGCCCGGCGCTGTCCCTTGTGTCGCGTCGTCTTTCCGTCGTCGTGGACGCATTGCTTAAATGTTAGGTTTCAACACACCAAGAAAGCGCAACAAACGGCCAAGAACATGCAGAACAACGAAATACGAATTCCTCAAATCAGCGCGCGAAGACGGTCTGCGCTCGTCTTTGCATGCAAGCGAATGGAGCTCGGCTCGGCGCACCGCACCCCTTGGCACACCTGTTACTGGCAGCGCCCCCTGGGTGTCACGCGCGCTTTCATCGCGGCGGCGACCTCGCTCCTCTATTGTTCCCCGGCGCGGACGACACACTGCCAAAGATTCTAGAGCACTGTAGCGTAGGTAATCACGGCAGAATAGTCCCAAATCTCGCCGCCACGCGGAAATGGCGCAACCCGCGAATTTCAAAAAACGCTGTTTTTAAAAATTAATAATAAATCGCTGGATTTTTTCCGAGGAGTTTTACTTTGGACAAATGCTCGGAAGCATTTATTCTACACATTGAAAACGTTTTTCAGTGACCTTTCTAGCCGTTTCATGTCCCCTTTAACATAACACTTTATTACAACATACACAAGACAATTTCAGTATTCCAGCTAAACGTCCCACATGCTCAATCAAGTTTTCCAAGGGGAACCTGAATTTTCCCTTTCATTTAAAACCTTACAGGAAAACAGCTTTAAAACCACGGGTTTTCTTTTTTCCCGGCCTATATGAAATCGCTCAAAGACGGGCCTGAATTACGTGGGTACTGAGGGTCAGACATATGCTCATCCGTTAGTAAATATTCAGATCCTACTCATTTATGCGCGATACTATAACAAACTAATGAGGTATCTGAACAGAATAATGGACCTACCTGTCTACACGAGAAGCTAAAATGTAAGACATCAACCTATTAAATTATATATTACATTTTTAATCTCTTTTACACACAGAGCTTTAACCAGTAAATGCTTTTAGTTTGAGCTGGTTTACTTGCGAGCTAAAGAAAATAGAGAACGGCTATTGAAATCGAACTAGACTATTGGAATCGAATTTAAAGGTTTGTCGATACCCGGAAAAGGTACCGCTAAACCGTAGGGCGATAAACCATACACTGCTTGGACTGCTGCTAATACCTAAACCTTCGCAAAGTACATACAGACTGTCAGGAAGTACTGGTGTTACCTTAAGCAGAGACTGCAGTGCAAAATGAGCGAACGTGCCTAACTCGTGGTTGCTTTTGAAATTAAGAGAGAAAACAAAGAAAAAACATGTTTGATAGCCTTTGTCATGACAGCGACAGCTCTGCCCCTAAGCCAAATCAAGCATGAAGCTACTTAGGTAATGAAAATAATAATAAACAACGAAGGACCCTATGCACCCGCTGAAATTTGTGAAAATTGCTGGAGCGAAAGACAAGTTAGCAACGAAATGTACGAAAAAATATCACATACTGGCAATTACCATCCAATTTACTGATTGGAAAATTAATTTTCTATCAAAATAATAAAGTGAACAATATCCTGAGGCTGGCAAGGGCTAGTTCCGGACAATCAATCACTCGATCAATTTTTATTTTCACCAAAAAAAAAACGCATGGCGAAAAAAGGAGGTGGGAGAAAAAGCTGCACAATAGCAGCTTGACAAAGCTCCAACCACCCTGACAACAATGACAGCACTGTAACATTTCAGATTTTTTTTCAGTGTACTAGGAACTGTACAAAACGAAAGTAAAAAGAAACATCTAGTTACACTAATTAAAGTTACACTAAATTAAAGTTAAAGTCTCATGCTCACTGTTTTGGTGATCTGGCGTGAAGATGAGGCGACAGGATGAGGGTGCGATCCGCTGGAAGTTTCTACACAATGGTGAAGATTTGGCCGGGGCCACCCAGGGCAGGAGCCCCGAAAAGCTCAAGCCACCATCAGGTTCGCTGCCAAGGCTGGAGAGGCAGCTTCCACCCGCAGTGGGACACAGTAATTTCCTCTGTGCCGGCGGTCAGACTGAAGCTCGTGTAGGTTTGCTGTCGCATTTTTGTTACATGCACACAGCTAATAGCGCTGGCACATACACACACACAGCAGCATACACAACATGCAGCACGCCTGCTAGCTGCACCGAACTCCGATGTCTGCCACCAAAAAGGAACGAGACACCAAGAAGGGCTGACGCGCACGGAGTTGAAAGGGAGAGGACTAGGAGAGATGAAATGCGAGCCCGCAACGCAGCGACCGCCAGCTGTCTTTGAGGATGAGTCACCCTCTAGACAGCGCGGAGGGGGCCGTATACTGACCTGCCATTATTTTCTTGATATTTTGAATCACTCAACTTAACCGACCATGCTTTGTGCACCGGACTGCCGCCGCATTTTAAATGAAAATGCGAGTTAGTAGGCGGAAAGAGGAGCATGTAGCCATAACGCAGCGCACTCCTGGATAAGGAACACATGGTATAATATAGTTCAGCGAAATATGCAGCATAATTGAAATATTAAAAGTCGTAGCTATTTTCTAAATTGGATACAATTATGTCAAAACTAAGCATGCAGGCCATGCTGAGTGTAGAAAAATTGAAGCTCGGCCACATGATGCCAATATTCGATATTTGCAGAAGGTAGACGAAGGCCATATATTGCTAATATACAGTCACTATGGCGCCTACATAATTAAGGCCCCGATGAGGCTGTATAAAGTCCTGTTGATGCCAGGCATGGCCATGTTCTGTCTACATAAGGTCATGACGACACCATATATGCCCTTTATGCCCGTTATCAGGCCGCATAGGGTCGCGAGGATACCATATATGCCCCTGATCAAGCCATATAAGGTCCCGTTACTCGTTCAGATATGGATTATATGTTGCATGATATGGCCAAATCTGAGCCATATGAGGGCAACATTTTGCACATATTTTCGATTTGATTTGGCCAGATAAGGTCTTATTTGCTGCCTTATATATTTGTATCTGGACAGCTTATGTTCCATATCTGGAGTAGATATGGAATTTCTGTAAGGGATCGAACATGGCACAATAAAGCGCGTGACATCAACAAGGTGCGTTCCTTGCACAGGAAGCACACCCTCTCCGAATTGCGGTATATAAGCGATTGATGAATATACCTGTGGGCAGTTGTTTCCCTTGCTCACAGCCTGCCATGTCCTGTCTGCGTTCCTCAACGATACAGCTTTAACCAAGCCGTATGAACGTGTATTAGTGGCCTATAGGGGTATCGTGAATGCCAGGGTCCTAGCAGGCTGATTCTGACACAACCGTCCATGTGAAACGAGAGACCCAAGTTGGCAGCTCCTGCAAACTGAGCCGCAGTTCCGACCGCGCCACGCCGAACGCTTGAGTTGGGAGCCCATCTCTTACGCTAGTGTCACAGCGTCACGTGGGTAAGACGTGGCTACCACCGCGCTACGCTGAAGGCTCGAAACCTAGAGTAGTATTGCTTTTGTAATAAAAAAACCAGCCTTCTGGTTACAGGCCTAAATGGCTACGTGACACTGGTGAAGGTGCGGCCTTGAACTCCATATCTCGGGCTTCTCGCAGCCACTCATCGAGTCCAGACCAGCTTCCGCTCGTGTCTACACCTGTCCATCGCTGCAGCCGTTGCCTCCGGGGCCTGAACCGACACAATCCGATCGGCAATTCGAGATTTTTGCAATGGCCCAGGCAAGCCAACAGCATTTGCTGCTTCAGCAGCCTCATGTGCCCCCCAGTTTCCATGGCGGTACTGGGGAACATGTCGACGACTGAATCGACCAGTTCGAGCGAATGGCGCAATTCAATCAGTGGAGCCCTGCTCAGAAGCTCCGCAATGTCTATTTCGCACTTGAGGACTTCGCTAAAACGTGGTATGAGAATAGGGAGGCCAGTCTTCAAAGCTGGGATTCCTTTCGAGAGCAGCTGCGGGATACTTTTGCCAGCCACGAGCGCTGTGATTGCGCACGCCGCCTCCTAGAAGCTCGTGTGCAACTCCCTAACGAGAGCGTGGCCATGTTCGGTGATGACTTGACCCGTCTTTGCCGGTGGGCTGATACCGACATGACAGAATCAGCAAAGTTGCGACACCTGATGCAGGGCGTAAAAGAACCCCTCTTCGCTGGTCTGGTTCGCAGTCCACCTCAAACCGTCGTGGACTTCATCAATGAAGCTACCCTCATTGAGCGAGCCCTGCAGCAACGATGCCGGTACACTGCGTCTGCCTGTGGTGAGCCCTTCAGCAGTGTGGCCACATTGTACAGGTCCACTGAACATCACTCTCTGCGTGAGCTGATCCGCGAGGTAGTTCGCGAGGAGCTCCTCAAGTTCAATCTTGGATCGCCTAATCCGATTGCCGCTGCTGTCACCGAAGCCATGCGCGAAGAAATCCGCCAAACATTTTCACCGCCTGTGTCACTGTCGGAACCACGTTCTGTGAGCTTCGCAGCGGCTCTTCGTCGGCCTGCAGTGCTCCTGCGCAACAGCTTCTTTTCGAATCACAGCCGCCGCCCGCTCTGCAGCCACTGTTCTACCAACCTTCCTACCAGCCGCCATCCCAGCAGATCCCCCGTCATGCAGCCGCCCGCTCCTCAGCCAGTATCCTACCAGCCGCCATCCCAGCAGAGCCCCGTCATGCAGCCACCGGTTCGGAAGGCAGACGTCTGGCGCACTCCTCGCCAACGGCCGCTGTGCTACCACTGCGGAGAACCCGGCCACTTGTACCGTCGTTGTCCATACCGTGAACTCGGTCTTCGGGGTTTTTCTCGTGATTCCTTGCGTCCCCGGGCCGGCGAACGCTCTCAGAAAACGAAGAATACCTAGCAACACGCGCAACCTTTTCGAGCGACCGTACACAGTCGTGTTCTCTTGTGCGATACTCATCACCCAGCTTGCCGTGATTTTACTGATACGCCGAGGCGCCGGTCGCAAGCCCACGCCAGGGAAATTGAAGGCGGCGACCTCAGGGAGGCAGATTGCTGATGAACAGAATCGATGGCCGTGACTACTCAGCCCGACGCTGTGACTGCGATGCCACCGCCGCCGCATGAACCCGAAACTCCGAATCCACCTCATGCTGATCACGTTGTTAGCGCCGACCTTCCCGTTCTCGTCGACGGGCACCCAGTGACCGCTTTGTTAGACACCGGAGCAGACTTCTCGATAATAAGCAAGAATTTTGCTGATTGGCTCTCCAAGGGGAAAACTGAATGGCTGGGGCCGCAAACTCGTACTGCTGGCAGTCACCTTATGACACCGATCAGACGGTGCACTGCCCGAGTAGCCATCGCCGATTCAACCTTTGTAGTCGTTTTTGTTATCCTGCCGCACTGCTGCAAGGACCTCGTACTCGGCATGGACTTTTTACGTGAGCATGGGGCCATTATTAATGTTCCTCGCCGTACTGTCACGTTTTCGACTCCTGAAACGACGACCGCTGACTCCGAACGACGCCACGCACCTTACGCATCGTTGACGCGGATATATGCCGCCACGTTCGTCTGCTCTCGTCAGTCAGGTGCGACGACCAGTCCTGTGCTGCCAACGTTGCCGAACAGAACGCAGAGCTTCTGTTACATCATGGCGTCTGTGTTGCACGTGGTATAGTTCATCTGACCAACGGTCTAACGCACGGGCTGATTACGAACTTCGGAAACGAACGCCAACGTATCGCTAAAGGCACCACGGTAGCCTACTTTGAAGGTGTCGCAGAAGCAGCTCACGACTGCTTTGTTCTCGAGACCAACACATCCACAAGCCAAACGCCCAACTTCGACCTTGATGTGAATCGACCGCTCTATCACCGGCAGAGGACAGGCTCGTCAGGCTACTCCTTCAGTTTCAAGACTGCTGCTCGTCCACCTCCGTGATTAAACAGACGCCTCTGACCAAGCACCGCATAATAACCGACGACCGTACCCGACCAGTCCGACAGAACATCTACCGAGTGTCACCGCGGGAACGCGAAGTCATTGCTCAACAGGTAGACGAGATATGTTAAATGATGGTGTCATACAGCCATCGATGAGTCCCTAGGCTTCATATGTTGTTCTCGTTAGGAAAAAAACCAGAAGTTTAAGGTTCTGTGTGAACTACCGTAAGCTCAATCAGGTCACAAAAAGACGTCTACCCGTTGCCACGCATTTACTCATTAGACTGGCTGCACCACGCGCGCTACTTTTCATCGCTTGATCTTAAGAGCGGTTACTGGCAGATCGAAGTTGATGAACGTGATCGTGAGAAGACAGCGTTTGTCACGCCCGATGAACTTTATGAATTCATGGTCCTACTTTGCGGATTGTGCTCCGCTCCAGCGACATTTCTGCGAATGATGGACGCAGTTTTATCTGGTCTTTAATGGCAGATGTGTCTAGTCTACCTGGACGACGTTGTGTTTTCGTCAACGTTCGAATAACACCTCCAACGTCTCTCTGCTGTGCTACGGGCTATCAGATCTGCCGGCCTCACGTTAAAACCCCTAAAGTGTCACTTTGGTTATGAAGAGCTCCTGTTCTTGGGCCATGTCGTCAGCCATCGAGGTGTTCGGCCCGATCTCGATAAAACAGCAGCCGTCACCAAATTCCCTACTCCGTGTGACAAGACAGTTCGCCATTTTTTGGGTCTCTGCGCCTCCTATTACAGCAGGTTTATTGAAAACTTTTCGCGTATTGCCGCTCCGTTGACACGTCTTACCCGGGATGATGTCACCTTTACCTGAACCGACGAACAACAAAGGCATTCGACGAGTTACGACACCGCTTGCAGACAACAGCTGTGCTTGCCCATTTCGATGCGAGTGCCGAGACTCCGGTCCACACAGATGCCAGCAACGTGGGTCTTGGTGTTGTACTCGTACAGCGGCAAGACGGTTCCAAGCGAGTTATCGCATACGCCAGCCCGACTTTGTCCCGTGCCGAAACGAACTATTCCACCACCGAAAAAGAATGTCTAGCTGTTGTATGGGCGGTGATGGAATGTTGACCCTATCTTATGGCCGGCACTTTGGGGTCGTGAGCGACCACCACTCTCTGTGCTGGTTAACGAACTTGCGAGATCCCGGACGCCTTGCACAAAGGAGTTTACGGCTACAGGAGTTCGACATTACCATAGTGTATAAGTCTCGACGTCAGCACAACGACGCCGACTGCTTGTCCCGTTCACCTGTCGAGACTGCGCGGGAAGACCAAGGACCAGACTTCCTCCTTATCGCAGCCGTCGACGCGCTCGCTGTTTCGCAGCAGCAATGTGACAACCCGACTCTTGCACCACTTATCAATTTTCTGGAAGCGCGTACTACAGAAGTTCCCCGTCTCTTCGCCAGAACGCACTCATCGTTTTGCATGCGAAGCAATGTTTTATACAAGATCAACTTCGCTCCGACGGGAAGAAATTATCTCCTTTTCGTGCTAGAGTCTCTTCGCGAAGAAATCTTGCAGGGATGTCATGACGAGCCCACTGCGGGTCACCTGGGGTATGCTCGAACTCTGGCCCCGAATTAAGAAGATTTATTAGTGGCCAAACCTTGCGGCCGCATTACGACATTACGTGCGAACATGCCATGATTGCCAGCGACGGAAAAAACCACCTGTGAAACCGGCCGGTTTACTGCACCCTGTTCAAGTGCCAAGATACCCATTTGAACAAGTTGGCATGGATCTGTTGGGTCCTTTTCCAAATTCTTATTCGGGCAACAGGTGGATAATTGTCGCTACAGATTACCTCACGCGCTACGCTGAAACAAAGGCCCTCCAGCGCGGCACGGCAATTGAGGTGTGGTAGACGCAGCCGGTATAACAAGCAAAACTGTTTATTTATACATCAGGTAATGGCGCCCGTTTTCGCTCTGCTTGGCGCGGTCGCCCATGCCGGGGTCTCCCGGTGGTCCGCCTGGTTAGCTTGCCGCTTGGGGCGCTGTCGTCAGTGGCGCCCACACATCCCCCTTTCTTGAAAGGTTTGATCTGACAGGTCCAGGCGTTCTGGTCGCTTACAAACCCGTCCACTTCTTGTGGTGCTCGTGTCCTGCGACGGTTGCAGGTGTCTTGCTGTACGTCTTGCTTGTCCTCTGTCAGTTTGTACAACGTAGGACCTTGGTTCTGATGTTGGCTGTGTTACCACGCCGTGTGATGCAGCTCCAGCGAGGATGCGCATCGCTGTGCCTGGTGGTAAGCGCTCTCGGCTCCATACCTTGTGCCGGGTGTCGTATGATCGTTTTGCACGAGCTCCGTAGGCTTCATTATTTTGTCAGAATTCGCTGTCGTCCCACTTCGGGGCTAGCAGCTTCGAATTAGTTGGTACTGAGGTGTTCAGACGACGACCCATTAAGAGTTCTCCTGGTGAAAACCCACGCTGGGTGTGGCCCTGTAGGCAAGCAGCGCTTCGTGTATGTTGGAAGACTTCCTCAAAAGCTGCTTTGCTGTCTGCACAGCCCTCTCAGCCATACCGTTGCTCTGCGAGTAGTAAGGGCTTGAGGTTGTGTGTGAGGCTCCCCAGTGATGCACTAGTTCTTTGAACTCTGTGGAAGTGAACTGCGGCCCGATGTCTGTGCGTATTGTCCGTGGAACACCGTGCCGTGCAAACATTGGCTCCAAGACTAGGGCTATGTTTTTTGTAGCTGTCCTCGACAGCTGTTCTAGCTCGAAAAATCGGGAGTAGTAGTCTACTACTACAACATACTCTTTCCCCTCCAGCGTGAAGACATCCATGCCGACTGTGTCCCAGGTGTGTGCTGGCAATGGGGTTAGAAGCAGGGGTTCTGTTTCTGGCTTTCTGTGCTCTCTGCAAGTTGGACACTTTTCCACGTAGTCTTCAATGTGCTTACCTATGCCTGGCCACCATATGCATTCTCTTGCTCTCGCTCGGCACCTCGTTGTGCCCAAGTGGCCTGCATGGAGTTTTTTCAGAACCTCTACTCTGATGTCTGGCGGGATGATTATTCTGTCGCCTTTGAATAGCAGACCATCAACGAGCGAAATCTCACTAGCCACCTCAACGTACCTTTTCAGGTCAGGTGACAGCCCATGCACAGTTGGCCATGATGTAGTGCAGAAGGTAGCCACCCTGGAAAGTGTTTCGTCTGACTGGATGCTTGCCCTGATTCTGTCCAGCATTTGGTTTGAAGGCACCCATGTACCTCGAAAAATTCTGTTCCGCCGCGTCTTGTACAGATGCAAGCCTGAAAGACCAAATGCTTTGAAGTGCAGCAGGTGCCGTGAATATGGTCATCGGCTGCTGAACTGCCCTCACCCTCCGACATATCAACGCTGCCCCACCTGCTCAGCCCAGCTCAGCCAACAAGATGAACCACATCGTTGCTCCGCCTATTGCTTCCACTGCGGTGGAAGCCACCCAACTTTTGACCTCACCTGCCCTGTACAGAAACAAGACCAAAAGAGCCACAATGCTGCATATGACCGAAGGAAGAGTCTCAGGGAACAGCTGGAACCTTCTGTCCAAGAACAGAAAAAGCCATCTAATTCCCAGCGTCCCACTACAAAGCGCCTATTGACTACGCGACAAAAAATGTCTGGTCACCCTGGCAAGAAGAATACGCCACCCCACCATCCTCCGACTCGCGAGAACTTCCCCCCTCTGTCACATGCAAATCAAGAGACGGCACCACCCCCTCGGACCAATGTCTGGCATCAAGAAGTTCAAGAACTGTCAGCTGCCCCACGTCCGCTTCTCAAGCCAGCTACGCTCCCACCACCGGGTAAGCCGAGCCCGCCACTTCCCATTTCCCCTCCCAAACCTTTCTCTTATACATTTTCCGATTCCACACCAGTTATCACATCTGAGAATTACATGCGCCACATAAAAGATCGAAATGACCCTATTATCTGGTACCTTGCAGAAGAAATTTCCGCCATTCGCCAAGCATTCGAACTCATGCATACACTCCTTAGCAATCTCCTGCAGGATGACGAACGCATGGATTTCCTAAATCGTTCTCTTAAACGGCCCCGTCCATCTACATCCCCTGAAGCAACTGCTGCATCCTCTTCTGTCCCTCCCGAGAAGCGCGCTAACGTAGCTTAAGAATGGCAGGGAACAATCACATACACATTGTACAGTGGAATAGCAGAAACCTGCGTACCAATCGAACACTCTTTATCCAATGGCTCCTGACTTTACCCTCACAGCCCCACGTCATTCTCATTCAAGAATCGCGTGCTCTTAAAGGTATTCCGGGCTACCGTGCCCTGCATGCAGCGCATGACAGCGACTGTGCCCCATTAGTGAGCACTTATATTCGTCGGGACATCCGATTTGAGGCCATTGAAGTCCCCAGTCGTCTTGAACGTCACCTTATTGTATTTACACTGTATTCTGATCACTCATCACGCCCTTTATCCATTCTAAATTTTTATAACCCTCCTACAGAGTACACGCTTTTCAAACCGCTATTGCACTTTACTTCAAGATTGTTTAGAGACTCCGACTTCTTGATAGGTGGGGATTTTAATGCCCCGCACATTATCTGGGGTTACCCACACACCTTCCGACCTGGCCGTATACTCAACGACGCATTAAACGGAGCTCAATTAACTGTTTATAACACCCCAAACTCCATTACCCGGGAAGGTTACAGGAACCAACAATCCACCATGCCAGACCTCACAGTGGGCCGCGGACTGCGAGAGGTCACCTGGCAAGTTACAGATGAAAAATTGCTCAACGACCATTACATTATTAACATCACTGTCCCTAGCCGTACCCGTCCGCGTAAACGTAAAATTTCCTACACAAACTGGAATACCTTTCGCACTATACGCGACACCTCTCATACTACTCGCAGTCTTCAGAGCTGGACAAAAGCACTCAAACATGCTCAGAAACAAGCTACGCAGGAGAGTTTCACTTCAGCCCTGTCAGATAATCCGGACCTTTACCTTGTACGCAGCTGGAAGAGGCGGAAACGACTCTTGCACACTCTTCGCACTCAGCCCAACAATGCTCGCCTCTCCGACCGAGTCACCGAATTGACGCGACAGGTTAAAGAACACTGCGTTACACTTGACACCAATCAATGGAACAAAATTTGTAACACCATTAACGGCACACTAAATCAAAAAAGAACCTGGCATTTACTCAGAGAACTACTCGGGCCTCAACCGGCGCCTGTTCCCACTCTCGAGAAGCACTATTCTCAACTAGGCGCGGATGCCTTAACAGCCCAACTCCGCAATCTCTACATTCCTCCTCCCCTACCCAGCCTTTATACTCCGTACACTGGTGCTTCCAATGTAAAACTCGATCAGCCGTTTACCCTCTGGGATCTCGAATGGGCGCTAGAACAGCTAAAGCGGAAGTCAGTCCCAGGTGAAGACCAGATTACATACTCACTCATTCAAAATCTCTCTGACAAGGACAAAGAACATTTTCTGAGCATTATAAACTTACATTGGGAAGAAAGCACACTCCCAGCATCTTGGAAACAATCACTTATAACCCTACTTCCAAAGCCAGGCAAAAAACCTGCGCTTCAAAACCTCCGCCCAGTTTCTTTAACATCATGTCTGGGAAAAACCATGGAGCGGATGGCACTCAATCGGCTCGAGACTCATCTTGAATCCATAGATTTCTTTCCCCCTCAACAAATTGGCTTCCGAAAAGGTGTGTCTACTCAGGACCTATTTTTTCTCCTCATGCACGAATTTGACCCTCCGCCCACTTCCCAGATCCAAGCCATAGTGGCCCTTGATGTGCGAAAAGCTTTTGATAACCTTGCCCACGATCCTCTATTAAACATCCTTGCCTCTACTGGCTGTGGTCTAAAGATGTATGGCTACCTCACAGCATTTCTCCGCGACCGTACGGCCAAGTTCCGTCTCCCCGATTCGATATCTGATCCTTTCCCCCTCACACGTGGTACTCCTCAGGGCGCTATTCTGTCACCACCCTTTTTAACCTTGCAATGGCTCCCCTATCTCGTACTTTAGCGTCTATCCCAAACCTAAAACACACATTCTATGCAGACGACCTTCCTCTTTGGTGCACTTCTGGGTCTCCTGGAGCCGTAGAGGAGACCCTACAGCAAGGTATCAATGAAGTCGTTAGTTACCTTGATAAAGTAGGGCTATCTCCCGCACCTGAAAAATCTGAATTGCTGCTGATTGCAAAAACTCGCTATCAACGCCAACATAACCAGCTGATCAATCTCACAATGGCAGGTCACCCCATCCCTCATGTATCATCCTGGCGGATCCTCGGACTTCATTTCCATGAGTCAACCAATCAGGCCAACGTATCTACAACCGTTAAAGTTTGCAATCAGCTTGCGCATCTAGTTCGCCGCATAGTCAATAAGCACGCCGGGCTACGCGAGGGTCAAGTCAGGCAGCTTGTCCACGCATTAGCACTTAGCAATATTTTATATACGATTCCTTACCTTACACTAACTTGTCGCCAAAGACATCAGATTGAGGTTGCGCTTCACATATTGTGCAAGGCCGCCCTTAACGTCCCTGTACATACGTCCACGGAGCGCCTATACTCTACGGGGCTGTTCTTGTCCCTGGGAGACCTCATACAACAACATCGCGACCGGCAAATGGCACGTCTTTCTAGCACCAAACAAGGACATTGGATACTACAGCAGGTTGCACTCAAACCTATAGACCTCCCTATAATTACCCTTCCTTCTTCGCTCCCGGATACCTCAGAATAATCCCCATTCCAAAAAACGTTGCACCCGACACTAACACAGGCAGACGTTCCGCTCGCGTTTCCAACCATGTTCACCCAACAGATTCCACGATCATCTACATAGATGCATCACGAACTAACGTCGGAGCGGCTGCTTACTCAATTCAGAGCTGTAGCGATGTAGTGACGCATACCCTCGGTCCTTACATAGATCCTCCTCCTACAGCGACTCTCGAGACCCTACCAATAGTTACCAGTATTCAAGACCTCGCACAAGCACCCCCTAACCCTTCAGGATATACCATATACACTGATTCAATACAAGCTATACGCGCCATTCACACGGGTCGCATTCCTGAAGAACTACACGATGATCTACACAGAGCTCTTACCAAACTACGTCCCCGCACTGTAACACTGAGGTGGATTCCTGGTCACGCTGGAATCCCAGGCAATGAGGTAGTGCATCGCCTCGCCCGCGAACTTCAACACCGGGCGCCTGGGATTCCCTGGCCTTATCCACCAACGTGGGACACTACTCTTCACTACAAAAAAGAAATCAACGTTCACTACAACAACATTAGAGAAACTCTCCGTACACTTCCTCTTCCTGATAAATCTCTCACTACCACGCAAATCCGCATTCTTAGACGCATACAACTAAATACACTGCTTACTCTTGCCCGATCTTTTCTATACAGAATCATACATTCCCCTGCATGCCCAAATTGCCCAGAACACTATGCAAACTTGGAGCATTGCATCTTTTCATGCCCTGTCGCCCTCCAATCTTCTCACTTTCCACACCCTCCTCCCCCAACGTGGCGGACTTGGTTAGCCTCTGACCAGATGCAAGATCAGTTGGCCTTGGTGACCCTGGCCGAGGACATTCTTAACGCTTAATGTAATGCGTTAAATAAAGTTGTTTCCTCCTCCTCCTGGTTTGAAGCAGGGAGCTGTTCAAGTGCTAATTCTTCAAACTCGCGCACTGCACTCTCCAGAGTTCTTTCTTTGTCTGCTGGTTTCCCAGATGGCTTCCGGGACAGAAGGTCAGCTGTGTACAGCTTTTTGCCAGAAGTGTGGGACATGGTGTAGTCGTACTTCAAAAGGCGCATCCTGAAACGTTGAAGGCGAGGACTCAGCTCGTCAAGTCGTTTAGTCGTCAGCAGCGGTATT
The DNA here is from genome assembly GCF_055883805.1 of Amblyomma maculatum. Taxonomy (NCBI): domain Eukaryota; kingdom Metazoa; phylum Arthropoda; class Arachnida; order Ixodida; family Ixodidae; genus Amblyomma; species Amblyomma maculatum. The sequence goes on from NC_139344.1 coordinate 253,129,955, forward strand.
AACGGCTTGTGGTCCGTTTCCACGTGAAAGGTTGATCCCAGCAGGTATTTGCGGAAATGTTCGCAAGCCCATGTGATTGCCAATGCCTCCTTTTCGATTTGGGCATATATTTGTTCTGTATCCGTAAGGGAGCGTGATGCATATGCCACAGGTAGGAGCTTTTCGTGCGACTGCTGTAGAAGTACAGCCCCAAGACCGTATGAGGAAGCATCCACAGACACTGTGTGAGGCGACTGAGCATTGTAGTGAGTGAGAATCGGCGTCCTGCTTAAAGCTTGCTTGAGTTTGTCAAAACTCTGCTGCTGAGCTGGGCACCAGTGCAAGTCGGCGTCTTGGTGGAGCAAGTCTCTGAGAGGCTTCATAAAGTCTGCTAGCTCTGGAAGAAATTTCGCTAGGTGGTTTGCAGAGCCCAACAAAGACCTGACTTCTGACACATCACATGTTGGGTCGAGCTGGACTATGGCCCTGACCTTTCCGGGTCGGCGCTGACTCCTGTTGAGTTTATAACGTGTCCTAAGAATGTTACTTCTGTTTGTCGAAAGGAGCACTCGTCCATGTTGAGGGTAACACCTGAATCTTCTAGCTTTCTCAGCACCAGCAGTAGGTTGGTGTCGTGTTCCTCAGTTGTCTTCCCTGAGACAATGATGTCATCTTGTAGACAACTCACACCATCTAGTCCTTCGAGCACTCGGAGCATTTCTCGTTGGTAGAACTCTGGCGCTGTGGAGATTCTGAAGGGAAGCCTCAGGAACTGGAACCTGTCCCGGTGTGATGAAGGTTGTGTATTCGCGAGAGTCCTTGGACAGTGGCACCTGCCAGTACCCTGCTCTTGCATCTAGGCGGCTGAAAACGGTTGCACCTGCTAATTTTGCAAGACACTCGTCCATCATAGGCTTGAGCACACGTTCGCGTATTATTTGTTGGTTGAGTTGACCATAGTCCACGCAGATGCGCAGCTCATAGTTCTTTTTTCGTGAGACAACCATTGGAAAACACCACTCGGTTACTCGCTCGATCTTCTGGATGACTCCCAAGTCTTCCATCCTTTCTAGTTCTTTCTTCACAAGTGGAAGCAGTGGAAGAGGCACGCGCCTAGGATAACTGACTTCATATGGCTCAGCATCCTTTTTGACTTTGATGCGGTACTCAGTCTTCATGACTCCAAGTCAAGACGTTAGCTTTGGGTATGACGCCAAGAAGTTGGGGACATCAGTTGATTATGCGAGGGTTTCGTCTAGCTCAAGAGGGAGCTGTAGAATCCCAAGTAATTCTATAGCTGGTCGACTGCGCAGTGGTTCTTTTAATCCTTTGATGATGAAGACTGCTTCTTGGACTTCAGTGTTGCGCCAGGTGACTGTTGCATCGATGTAGCCAACAGTGGCTATCGCTGTCTGGCCTGGGCCTATCAACAGCTGTTGCGTTGACTTGATGGGTCCCATGACGGTTCTGCCGTACTGGTCGTGTGCGATTGCAGTCACATCCGCGCCGGTGTCGACCTTGAAGGTAAAAGGCAAGTTGTTCACGGTAGCAGTAATCCTCCACGGCGTGTTCACTCCCACTTTGATTTCGCCTAGATATAGCTCTCCAAGATCTTTTGGTCGTTGTCGGGTACTCGAGGTCTCGTCCTTCGGCTTAGACATGCAGACGCGGGCGTAGTGGCCTTTTTTCCCACACTGGTTGCACGTCTTGTCTATCGCGGGACAATGTGCCTTCGTGTGGTCACGCACACCACCACACCACTTGCAGCGTAGCGTTCGTCTCCTGTCTTGTGCGTAAGTTGAGGGCGCGACTTGAAAGGCACCTTCGCTTCGTTCCGGCGAGTTTTGACGTTTGTCTGCCCGCGAACTTCTCCCATGTCGAGAGCTGGCTGTTCGATGGAGCGAATTTCCTTGTGTTGAAGTTTCACGCTCTCTGAATTGCGGGCAGCTGTGATTGCTTTTTCGAGAGTGAGTTCTGCGTCAAGCTGCAGGCTCTCGCTGAGTTTTACGTCTCGCAAGCCGACCACGAGCCTGTCCCGAATCAGTTCGCCTTTGAGAGTTCCGTAATCGCATCTTTCGGCCATCTTGAACAGTTCAGTCGCAAATGCGTCGACGTTTTCATGCTGCTCTTGTTTCTGAGAGTTAAATCGCGTTCTCTCATAGATGACATTCTTTTGAGGTAGGAAATGCTTTTCAAAAGCACTCACCACGGCGGAGTATGATGACATCGGTTCGTCTGTCAGTTCCAAAGCAGCAAGCACGTCCTCCGCTTCTTCGCCCATGGCGCAGAGTAATGTGTTGATTGGCATCGTCTCGTCCTGTCCTGTCAGACCGAAGATGAGTCGGTAGCGTTCCTACCTGCGGTGCCATCGTGTCCAATCTTCGGGCTTGCGGAAATCGAGCTTTGTCGGCAGTTCAACGGCGAGCGGGTTGAACGTCATTCTCGGAGTGCCGCTCGCGCGCTCTTCGTTTGCGCCGCGAGTGTCTGGCATGACGCTGCGGCCGCTTACGTTGGGCTCGCTGTCCTTCTGGGTGTCACGCTGCATTGGTTATCCCGCCGCTGCCACCATGGGGCAGGCGTCGCCGGTATAACAAGTAAAACTGTTTATTTATACATCAGGTAATGGCGCCCGTTTTCGCTCTGCTTGGCGCGGTCGCCCATGCCGGGGTCATGCTTAAGAAGTGCAATCAAAAGAAGGTAAAGTGTACTCAGTGTGAGGCGCAGGTTAATCTCAAGGAAACGCGTTTTGACTCTGTAGGTGAAACGGAAGGCAGCGACTTTTTGTGTCGGTGTTGCGTGCTGAGTGCGCGTCTAGATAGATTTGATCAAGAAAGGGGCACTTTAGTGTCTCGTGTGGATGATTTAGAAAATGAAGTAAGTTTTTTAAGGGCAGAAAATCAGAAACTGCTTGGACAGCTTCCTCAAATTGAAAAAAAAAAGAAAAAGTGGCCGACTTTATTCTTGTAACCAACGAGGACGAACATTCCAGTGCAGGCCACGTAGCTGGGACCAGCACTGGCATGGAAGACATAAGCGAAGTAGGTCAGGCGGATCCGAACCGACAGAGTTATTTAGAAGCAGCTACTAAGAAGCCGGAAAAAAAAGGAAGAAGTAAGGAAGGATGAAAATCCCAGAGATAAGGACCAGAGGTGGGCAACCTTATGAGGTTTCGACCTCATGAGGTCAACCTCAACCTCAAAATGACCTCAACCTCACTCAGTGAGGTGAGGTTGAGGTCGGCCACACCTGAAATATTTTTGAGTGAGGTCAGCAAATGAAACCTCAACCTCATGCGCGAGTTTGAGGTTGAGTGAGGTCGTAACTTAGTGAGGTTGGTTTATGAGGTCGAAATTATTGTTTCCCACAGAGATAAAATAGCCAGCAAAACACCTTTAATAATACCTGTCGTGTACACTCTTTTGGCTCTACCAACGCGCACGTAACGAACGGTTTGCGTCTGTGCGTTTGTGTCCGACACGAACAAAAAAAAAAGGGGGGGGGGCGTAAAGTGCAGCGCGGCAAACAAGTGGGTCGGACGGCGCTTGCAAACTCGAAAGAAAGTGAAACAAGATCCCGCCACCATTCCGAGCGAGTTTGGGAAGTAAAGAAAGGCTGCGCAAACTCGAAGGCTTTCCATGTGTGCCGACTTCTGGGAAAAAAAAAAATTAGAAGAACTAGAATAGTAGAAAAGAGGGAAGCGCAAGATCTAGCAACCAAGGAATTGCTTGGGGAGGATAGCCCGAGAGAGGAGGTTTCACAGAGGCATATGGAAAGAACAAGATTGCAGAAGAAACGAGAGATGAATGGCTTGACGATAAGTCGCCCCACGAATTAGTAAATAAAATCTGCTTTTGCTATTGTATATTGCACGAGTTAACGCGAAAGACAGCAATACGACTGGTTGTATCTGTGTAATCCACTCTTTCATTATTATTATTATTATTATTTCTGTCGCTAGACATTAAACTAACCTTCACATAAAAAGCTGAATTTTATGTGCCCTTCTCGAAAAATCATTGAAGAACCGTTATAGTTCACAATTGAATGTACTATTTTGTTTGTTCTATGCACTGAAGTTGATCATCTATATATTTATCTTCTTTATTTTTATTGGTGTATATTCTAAATGTTGTTTTGTAGGTTTTACTTTTATACTAATTACTTGTTACACTGCTTCCCATTTTTTTTTTACATTTCTACCTCACTTACTTTGTTCTGGGAGGTTCCCCCGACAGTCTTGTACTACGAGACCTCCTTCTGTACAACTCTTACTGTATTTTTTTTGTATGTATGTATGATATAAACTTGAAACAAACAGGTGACTGACGACTGCCTGCAGTCATTCCTTTCTCCTACCCTATGTGAGCTAGCGCCTTTTTCATTTACATGTTTGTTTATCGAGGGCCTCCCCTCCGTTTTAAAGCTTGTAGCCAAAGTGGCGGGCGCGCCTTTTGTTCGTAAGCTGCAGCTTGTGTTCTTTCGGCTCCGCAGCCGGTGTCCGATCTCAACTAGCGGACGAAGCGCGGACCCGGGAACCCCCTCGGCATTTCTTGGAAAGTAAGCCACTGCATATACACGCGCCTCAGCCTCTGTTTTGGGGTTCCTTCTGTGAGTTTGTGAGCTTTAGGTATTTTTAAGTGCTTTTCTGTCAACGGGGTTGAGAGTTACAAGGACAGTGGCAGTGTGGACGAGAGAGCGAGATGCGTGCGCGGTGCTCGAGCGTGTGAATGCGCGAGTGAAGATATGCGTCTCCTCTTTAGTTTTCCAGTACACTTGCACACCCCTATTTTTCCTCCTTTCCTATTTTCGTTTTGTGTGGCCACTTACCAGTGCCCCCTCTCGCGTTTGTGCACCCGTTTACTCACAACCCCCCTCCTCCCCCTAAGAAAAAAAACAGGAAAAAAAAACGATTCTTTCTCTCGCGACAGTCTTTTTTGTTTGTTTTACTTATTTGGCTTTTGGCTGTGTGCTACCTCCAACTGGCGTACTCCGGTTGGTCTAAAGAAATATAAAGACAGGCCCTTCTCGCTTCTCGGAACGCCGCGGCGGCTGCGCGGACTTCTGTCTCTTGTCGACCATGCAGCCATCTCATCGTTTCGCAGGGGGGACACGCCAGTCAGTGTTCAAACCCTGCTCTTCCTCGTAGACTCGTCGCCACCCTGCTCATCACCCGCTGGCTTTCCTCTCTTGACTGATGTTATGCAGTCGAAGAAAAACGAAACAACTCCCGTAACATGGGTTAGGTGTTTGCGCTTCATCCTTCCAGTGGGCGTGCTTCTCTCGCCGCGACTAGAAGCTGGTGTCTCAGCCCATAGTAAAGGAGGCTACCCCACGTTCTCATCGACACTAATCGTTCCTAGAACGTCTGCTTGGAAGTCACCCCCAAACGGCGTCGGTTAGCCGCCCGAAATTGGCAAAAAAAAGAACAGAAAAAAGGCAGCATCTAAACAACATCTTATGTTCTTCGCCATTTACCGTGGCCGTCTTTTTCAAGCGAACAGACGCAGCCATGGCCGTGGTCGGCGACTTGCTATAATTTATGACGGAAGTTTGCGCCCTTTCCAGCTCAGGTCTGCTCTTCTTCGAGGTCTATCGCATTGTTGCGTTCAGCATCGAGGGTGCATGACATGGTTTTCGGTTATGGCAGATGTGGTTATGGCAGATATAGAGAAAAAATCTAAATATGCCGATAATGATGTATACGCGCGCAGTTGTCGAAATGACAAAGACATCGAAGGCCATTTCCGTTACATTAGCCACGCAAAAGAAACGAAAAGCACTGTAAACTTGGAATGCATTCACTGCGACATGAAGCTGTGTGGACAAGGAAACCAGCAGTTGAGCTTCTCTCATCATCTCAAGGTAATGTGCGAATTATCTCTCTTTAATTTGCATCAATGAAAAAAGAACTGTTTTGGGGCTGCATATTCACCGTTAGTAATTATATGTAGAAGAGGGGGTAATCTTTCCAATAATTTGTCACGGCGTTTGTTCCATGCAGCACAACCCACTCGTCAGGATTATCGAAAGTAGCGCAAAGTCAAAAGTCAAGCACGCTTTACCTTTTCCTAAAAGCCGCGTTCAGACTACGTGCGCAACGTCTCTGCATATGGCAACATTTTGTTCCGTCCGCGTCTTGTGATCAGTCCAACGTGAGAAGTCAATTTGATAAAAGAATGTCAATACGCTTTAAAACGCGAGATTACTAATAACAAGTCTTTTTTTTTTTTCATAAACTGGCTAACTCTGAACTTAGCTACAAAGTCTACGAAACGAGAAACATCGATAAGTGGCATATTAAAACATACAGAACAACATACGGCTGTCAAACACTGCAAAATACGCTGCCACGTCTCCTGAATTCCCTTCATTTCAATAATATCCCACTAGAATATACCTCATACAAAAAACTGCTTGAATATTTCCTACTGAACGACACTCCATTATGAAAGTAAAAATTCTACATGGCGATTTTATTTTGCATGTGAATAATTATGTATGTGGTTTTATTTTTGTTTTTGTGACGAATACTTGTCATGTGCTTATGTAGTTTTCTGCGATTGTCGTTTTCTAAATATGATGTACTACTTTTGCTGCCAAAGTAAACGGCTGGGTGCCTGTGGCCTTGTCAAGCTGCCCAAGAGGCAGCTTTTACTGTAGGCATCCTGCCACCACGTACTTTGTGGTGGGGAAATAAAGTTATTATTATTATAAAAGAATGTTATGGTACTACAACTTCCATATACACGTAAGTGGTCGATCTATTTTTTTTTTGCAACAGAGACGTAACACTGAAGAAACATTAGATTGCTTGTGACTTTGTCATCCGATTCGATTTCAAATCGCAGAAAAATGTCTTCACCAAGAAATTATTACTTGCTTGTCATAGAGGAAACACTGTTTGACGGTCACGGATATGTGCGGCGTTTCACTGTAGACCTTCGGGTGTTCGCATCCAGCAGCGCCAAGGACGCAGAAGCATTACAGCGGGAATTAGGTCAAAAGTCACCATATCAAAACAAATTATCAAAATAAAATTTAAAAAATGAGTTGAAACTGACCAATTATGCTGCCGTTATTAAGTCAGCCTGCTATAAATCAGTAGCCTCGCCGGCAAATGTTCATTTCAATTTTTTTTTTACTTTACGAGTAAGCCTCATCATATTCAATGTTATTTAAAATTTCTGCCATCATTCTGGCGTGTCACTGCACAGAACTTGTGCTCTGACGTTTTATATTTAGTGTTCTCAAGGGAAAAATCTTTTCTATTTTTTTTTTTTTTGAGGTCGCGCAATCGACCTCAAACTCACACTTTGAGTTTGAGGTGAGGTTGAGTGAAGTCGGTGGTGGCATCAGAAAAATTGAGGTGAGGTCACCTGGTCAAAATTCAACCTCAAAGCATGAGGTTGAGGTTGAGTGAGGTCACGAAATTTTTATTGAGGTTGAGGTGAGGTTGCACTTCTTGAGGTCAAATGCCCATCTCTGATAAGGACACAGATAACTGAAAGCAGGAGCCAACAGTTGGGAGAGGGAGAGAGAAGGCCCAGGTGCTTATCGCCGGAGATTCTAACATGAGCAGGTGCAGGTGAGATATCTTGGAATGTGTAAAGGGTGTTATATAAGAGAGTGTTAGTTGGAGCCTTCCCAGGGAGCACAATGAGGGCAGTGCTGAAAGAGAGTAAAAATAAGCTGTTGAAAAATTCCCCAGAGCGCAGTATGGTGATAGTAGCCGCGGGGCTAAACGATGTCCTAAATGGTGACGCTGCAGGAGTGGTGGAAAGTTTAGCTAAGGGAGTTGACGAGATCAGGGAGATAGCACAACAAGCCCAGATAGTTGTATGCACAGTACCGGAGGTGCTAGGATTGAACGGAAAGCTGGAAAAGGACGTGGTGACAGTTAATCAGGACATAAGAAAGTTAAGCCTGGAGAAGCGTTTCGAAGTGGTTGAGATAAACAGAGAGGTGCATAAAGCAGGTTTTGGTAGGGCTTTTCAGCGAGATGGCATTCATTTTAACAGAAGGGTGGGAGCAGAGATCGGCTGGCGCCTGGCAGGCAGGGCTGTAGCTTTTTTAGGGGGTCCGCAAGGACTTGCTGCACAGAGGTAGTTAGAAGTGAAGCAGAAGGAAGTGTAATAACGGAGGCTGAGCCCCAAAAATGGCAAGGAGGAGGTCGAGAAAGAAAAGTACAAAAAAGAAATTTAACACTAGGATCAGCTACATAAACATGCAAGGAGGTCGAAAAAGAGCGAAATGGCTAGAGATAGAACAGCAGTTGAAGGATGACAAAATAGGTGTGTACGCTCTTTGCGAGACTCGTCTCAGGGATCTAGAAGATCCGCCGTTTATAGAAGGCTACGTCTGGGAAGGGTGCAACAGAACGAGAACGGAAAAAAAGGGTGGAGGGGTAGATATGTTGATACACCAGGGAACAAATTAGCAAAGAATTAAATAATCTTGTAAAGAACATATCTGGGTTTCAGGAAGAATTGCCAGCATAAGGGCATGGCTAGGGGTAGTTTATTTAGAAACAGGACATCAATGCAGGCAAGAAAACAAGGATCTTGTTGAATGTCTCAGTGACGATATAAGCCAGTTTGAAAACGAGGCCAATATTATTCTGCGGGGGACATGAACGGCCACATCGACGATCTGGATGGCTACACGGATTGTAACGGGAAGCTAATGCTAGATTTCTGTGAGCGACACGATCTAGTTATAGTAAATAGAGAAACAAAATGTGAAGGCCAAATCACGTTCGAATTCCGCAACAGGCAGACGACCATTGAGTACTACTATCTAATGTCGCAGGAAATTTATAGCAAGGTCACAGAAATGGAAATAGACAAAGAAGGGGAGTGTAGTCTGGGAAGTGATCATAAACGTATTAGTCTGCAGTTGGGGCCCTTGATGAAAAGAGAAATGGAACTTAGACAAAAAATAAACACTAAATTAAACGACGATCAAATAGCGCAGATAGCAGCAGACATAGAGGAAGCAATAGAGAAAAGCCCCATGGAAGACTGGGATTATGAACAGGTAGAACTACTCATAAGGAGGAAAATTAAAGAGGTTAAAGTAGCAAACCGCTGGAATGGAAAGAGGAAGCCACGGAGCTGGTGGAATAAGAAAATCAGGGAAGCTGGCGGCGCGATTTTTCGCAAAACTTATGTGCTAAATGGTAACGGAGTGGGTGTTTTCCTTTTTCTTTAAAGTCAATCGTTGTATTCTGATATGCGATCCTGCTTCCGGAGCTCGAACACAGCGCACTCGCTCGAGCTGCCGAGCGATGACTGAACTGGATTGCTGAGAGTGGCTGTAGAACTACGAAGACAAATATCTCCCTGGAGAACTGTCCCCCTGCACCGAAAGTCGTCCCGCATTTCCTCGGTGTTCTCTCGTGGAGAGAGGAAACTGCCGCGAAAATGGCATGCCTCAGCTTCTCATCAGTGACCCAGGTCGTTAGAAAACCCTCATCGTTGAAAGTAGAGAGGTCATTGAATTCGGATGGCAGCGCCGCAGCAGCGAACTCCCCATGACCGCTGTCAGCAGGAACCAGAGTAGTGCGGCATGATTTGTGCCTTTGTAGGGAACACGCCCAAAACGCGTCGAAAACGGGCACTATGGCGCCGGTAGCATCCTGTGTAGTCCTCACCTTGCTGAAGCGAATGGGTCATTATGAGTGGCAATTGTTTACTTTCGTTGACCTTGTGTGGGGGTTGGGTTGCCTAAAACGTCTGTCCGCAAAGAGTTGAATGGGCCCTTTTAAGCGAGCAGTCACAAAGGGAAAGGAAGCTTCCCAACCGGCGCCCGGAGCACTCGTCACTGTGTACACGCGTATCAATGATTTTCCACGAGAAGGTTGGACCCTTCATTCTCTGAACAGCATGAACGGAGACATCGGGGCTTCTGAATTATTTACTCTCCCACACCTTAACATAAGAGGTGCCCCTCAAGTCCCTCAAAATACCTGTCGCTTGTCTCTAGCCTTCGAGTAGCAAATCGGCGTTCATGTTTTTTTTTTTTGTTTTTTGTCTGAGCCTGCCAACAAGCGCTCTTTGAAAACAATATTCGCGGCGATCAATTAATCATAATTTCTCGCTTTCGAAAGCACTAATAAAAAACATGTTTCCAACCAGCCTCTTTGTCAGCCGTGGTACCGAAAAAAGTAGAAATGAGAATCCCCACTGGCGAAGAACGCCGGATTTGCGCGCGTCTGTACGCGACTGCCCCCCTCCTCCTGATTCTACTTCTGCTCCGCGTGTACGTGCGGCTGCGCGTGGCACGCGCTCCCGCGGCAGCGGGCTGCGCATGACTCCGCAGAATGCAGTGTGCTGCGCGGGCGCGGCTGCGCGTAGGTTTTGTAGTTCCTCTCCGCTCCACTAGAAACCGAGCGCTGGCGTCGCGGAGCAAACTCCAGCTTGGGTTCCCTATTAGTATGTATTCTCACCAACAAGCCCGAATCGAAACTCTAGTTTTGTCTCGACGTTGCAAATTAGCTGTGAAAGACACATCAGCGAATGATTCGGAATCATTTTTGTACGCGCAGAGTTCCTGATGCGGTGCAGCATCGGGGAGAACACTATGCTGAAAATTTGTTAGCGTTGCGGGTGCGCGCCGGCGTTTGATGCCACATGTGTGCTTGGGGGAGGCAAAGGTTAGGCCGTGAAATATGTGAGGTATATCACACTAGTAGGGAAGGTGATAAATGTGTCAGCGTGCCTTCAATCGCCTTGTCCAAAAAATAAGTGTACCTCAAGAACAGTTTGCCACATTTTTAGTAGTTTTTGCTTGTATATTTTTGACCTAGTATGCGCATGCGCCATCGAAGTGTTTTTTATGCATCTTTCTGTCTAAGTAAAACCTCAGTTGATGTTTAGCGCTCGTCCTGTCTTCTTCTATGTCTGTGTCCTTGTTAAAATGCGCTAATCCTTTTATTAATGTTGCCCCACAAGTTCGCCGCCATAGGCGGAAGCCACCGCGCAGGGCGAGCCACGGAAGAAGCGCGCCGTCGCCGCCGCTCGAGTCCGGCCACGAGCGAGCTCACCATTAGCAGTTAAATACGCGCCTCAACTCTACACTCGGTAGGCTCCGAAACGTTGTCCAGTTATCTGGTGACGATTTGAAATGTGTCCGCGCCACACAAGCGTAATGCGATGATACGATGATCACGGTTATGCACGTTCGGCGTGAGCGGCAGGGCCGATAGAAGGATAACCACGGCCGCATCCGTAAAACGATAACTTGCCAGAAGTCGCGCCGCTGTCACTCTGAGCCAATGCTTTAAAGAAAGGTTTAGTGCATCCTCGCCGCATCCACTTTCGTGGAAAGTTTGGTATACCGCTAGAATGAAGTCCATACTGCGAGCGAGCGATGCGACGTCCGCCATGTTTACAAGTGGAGGGGCAGTCGAGGAGCGGAGGAGCAATTCGAATGGAGGTTGCTTTCTGAAACGAAAAACAGGCCTCGAGGGCCGCTTGAAGTAGAAGTTCGAGTGAAAGCGTGTTATCTGTCCCTTCTCGTGCACTGGGACCTCTTCCATAGCTGATTTTAGTTCTCTCTGAGCGCCTCGATCCACGCCCCCAAGTCCGCAGTCTCTTGCCGTTGTCAGATAGGAAGAGGACTTGGCACTCGAAAGTGCCGCGTCCCAAGGTCACATATAATCCATCAACCTGTCATCCTCCTTCTCCCAGGTGGGGGGGGGGGGATAGAGTTTTTTTTTTTTTTTTTTTGTTTCGGGGCGAAGGTCGTACCCGAACAAGAGCCGCGACGCACTATGAGGGCGGTCAGGGGGCTGATGGCCCCTCCCTTTACGAGGAGCTGAGTTCGCAGCAGTCACACCGGTCGAGAAAGGCGCCCCCGCAGATGACACATGGCGAGGCAGCAGCATCTTCAGTTCCGCAAAGCGGCGATGGCGCGCGTTCGTTACGCCGCTTGGTCTTCGCAGCAGCGGCTCGCCAAAGCGGTCCTCGGAACTGCCGGCGGACGCCGTGCGGCGGTGGTCAATTCGCGGTTACGGTCGGCCACGCTTCCTCTTGGAGACGGGAGTGAAGCCGTCGTCATCGGAATCGGCGAGGCTGCAGTTCGCTGGGCCTCGGCGTGGTCAGCAGCGGCTCTTCTGCAGCTGTTTTCCCTGACCTGCCTAAATTTGTCGCAGGCCGCAATCTTAATCCCCCCCTCCCCCCACATCACCTTGTCCTTGTGCTCCTCAGTTTGAAACACCGTAGTTAAACTGAAATGTTCTTTTTTTTTTTCTCTCACTTTACCGCTCTAATTACGGAGTACAGAATTTATTTACAACTATATATACATAAATTTCGGCACAACTTCTCTGTCAGGCTGCGGCCTCTCTCCTCGGCGTCCGAATCCAGTCTCTTGCCGTGTCGCTCGGACATCTCGAAGCCTCTGCTCCCTTTCGCGAGCGACGCTTTTCTTCAGCTAACATATTTGTTCTTCCACTGGCCTAGGGTGCCTCATCGAGGCACTTTACGGGTGGTGGTGGTAACTATGATGAGGGGGGATGGGGTACTGGACACGACGTATGCCAGCCTGAGAGACGGCGGCACTCTTGGTATCCAGGGGAATGGGGTAGGGGACGGTTGGGTTGGGGGGGGGGGGGGGGGGAGGGACGCGCGAGCAATAGTCCGCAGAGTCAGGGGCCGAAGAACGGAAGCACAGCGAGGAGGTCCGCAGAACACAGAGGGCTATCCTGGGTGCCCCGTGGGTAACACACAACGCTGGCCGTCCGTGCGGCGCCAGCCCGCAGACCTCATCACAAGTTTAAACCGGTCAGAGGGAGGAGGCGTCTGCCACGGCCACTTCGTTTGCACGCACACACACAAACGCAAACGAACGTACACACACATATAGCGCCTGCCTCTTGTTGGTCTATTTAGCTTCCCGGAATCTCGTTCCCCGTACCAACGTTAGTTCCGGAGAGGTGTCCACGCTACGCGGTTTCCTATCCATGGGTGAGTGAAACGCTCATGATGAAAAATAGCGCAAAAAGGACACGAAGGACGACACGGACAAGCGCTAACTCGCAACTGGGGTTTATTGCTGAAGCTCGCAATAAATACTGGTCACTTGGAAAAAAAAACTAAAAACTAAAACAAAAGAAGCAGCCTCCTATTTGGGAAGCTAGGTCATAACGTAGGTAGTAACACACAGTAACACGTGCCACTCATTGCTGTGGAGGGAAGAAGGAAAAGGGAATAGAAACCTAAGTAGATAAGAAAATCAAGGTAAAGTAGAGGCTAAGAAATCAAATTCGCACTCTACCAAGTTAACCGACGGCTCACTGACACACACATTTTGACATCTTTTAATATGGTAAGCCTCCATAATTTCACGAACCAGCTTGTCACGAGGTCTAAAAAGAACGGTGGCCCTAGAAAAAAGCGGTGTGCACTTTTAGACATCGTGACAAGCTGGTTCGTGAAATTATGGAGGCTTACCATATTAAAAAAAAATAATAATTTGGAGGACGCTTAAGCTTCGCCTTTAAGAATGGAACATAGCGTTATCGCGCTCCGTTCGCACCGTCTACTCATTTGCTTGTCGCGCTTTTGAGTGACACAAAGACGTAGTTCACATGATATAACACTCGTTAACTTGTCCATAATTACTCAATTTCATTCATTAATCCTCCCGGGACGTAGAAGCGCTAGCTGCCAGCCACCTTGCTGAAACGCGCGGGCCTCAAGTTGCAGTCGTAGTTCGTCGGCAACATCGTTGCCGATCCGAGCCGGCGCGATGAAGATCTCGGAGGCCATGCCCTGTCTATCTTATTCCGCACGCCACACGCATGATGGCGCTACGTGCACGCCAAGCGAAGAGGAAGTGCAGCGGAAAAGTAATTTGCCATTGCGTGTTCTGTACTTTTGTAATTTACATGCTCATAATTATTATTATATGCCACAATACACTCCTCTAAGGGTCATTTTAGAGACAACACCGCAATCAATAGACGCGCCTTTGTCCATTTCAAACCATTGAGCTGAGGTGGAGGAGTGGTTAGCGTGCTCGTCTCGCACCCCGGAAGCTCACATTAGATTCCTCAGGTCGGCGATTTTTCCTACTCGTTTTTATTTATTAATGCTTCTGGGATTTTTCGCTCACGGCCAACGCCGGACGACGCGGGACGGCGGAAGCCGACGACGACTTTTCTGCGACACGGGGCCCTTAACGCTCTCGCATTAAAATGTCAAAATGTGTGTGTCAGTAAGCCGTCGGTAAACTTGGTAGATTGCGGATTTGATTTCTTAGCCTCCACTTTATCTTGATTTTCTTATCTAAGGTATCTCTTCCCTTTTCGTTCTTCCCTCCCCAGCAATGAGTGGCAAGTGTCACTGTGTGTTACTACTGCCTATGTTATGACCTAGCTTCCCAAATAGGAGGCTCCTTCTTTTGTTTTTGTTTTTTTTTTTTGTTTTTTCCAAGTGACCAGTATTTATTGCGAGCTTCAGCAATAAACCCCAGTTGCGAGTTAGCGCTGAATTGTCCGTGTCGTTCTTCGTGTACTTTTAGCGCTATTTTTCATCATGAACGTTCACCAACTCGCCCAACTTTCGGCATTACTTGTACGAAATGCCTCTCAAACAGCCTGCCAACATGTGGTGGGTCAGATGTACGTACTCCACATAAAGCGCTCACACTGTCCTAAGCGCGCTGACCGAAAACATCTGCAAATCTGTGATCACTTGCCACATGTTCAGTGCGTAACAGTGCGGAAGACTATTAGATAGGACTAACGCCTATCTTTTAGCGTTGCTGCTGCCAATCGCCAATATAATGTGTGAGTAATTAATATGTCGGCAATAAATATTAATGTTGAGGTGTTGTACACGTTCATCATACAATTTGCGAAAACAAAATTTTAAAGGGCATTACCCTGTCGCTGTGGCTCAGTGTTTAAGACGGTCCGCGGCTACTGAACCATGCAGAGTACTCGGGTCCGAGCCCGATCGCGCCGCTTCAATGGAGGCGAAACGCAAATGAGCGTTTCGGTGGAGACGACGCAAAGGTTGCGAACATGCAAACGCTGGACGATATTAGGCGATGTTGCTATGCTCTGAACCACCGGCTTGTGCTTTCGCACTAATATGCATTGACCATGAAAAATTGGTCAATTGATGTCATGGAATTCTAGGTAGGTATTTGCATCTATAAGCAGTATGACACTGGCGATAATGAGAATTAAGGTTATGAGAAAACAGTTACAATAGGCACTACAACCACACTATTACTTATACATCACATGTATGCTGCTGGGCGCGCGTTGGAAAATATAGGAGGAGGCCAAAATGAGGTCGCCATACTAGCTGAATATTCACTACCTTTGCTTTATTTCCGCATATTATAAGTTAATTTCATTGAGCCCTGATCTCTTTAATAACTTTTCTACAGTTAATTATTTATGAGGGAACAGTTTGCATTGTATCCTCTTATTTAGGAACAAAATGTGTATCAGAAGCTTTTCTTGACATCAAGATTGTGTGTGCCAAAGAGCACAGCAGAGGACGTTTCAGTTTTCTCTCAAAGTCATTTTAAAGATAGCACACCCGCACCCACCACTCGCGCCGCCAAATAAAACTTTTTTTTTGCGGCCAACACTGGGCTCGATGACGTCACAGCCGTGGAGCGTCGAGCAGACGACGGCGACAATGCAGCGGCTGTGACTCCACGGCAGCGGCCCTACTGCATCGTCTGTGTAGCCTTTTGTTCGCAGCTTAACATGCTTGCAGCTTCTCCTGATATGCACGAACTTGCCGCCCCCCAGGCACGGGGAAAAGGGTCTGCGGCACTACTCGAAAACAGCCTGGCATAGCGCTGACACGGACGACTGCAAGTAGCATCGGTCGTGGAAATCACCGTCTTGCATTCTTTTTAGCAATGGGAGGTAACTTGTGTTGTGTTGCTGGATGCATGAATTATGCGAAAAACAATACAGTTGTTTACCACCGATTTCCCAATGAGAAGGAGGTTCGCAACAGATTATTGCTATCGGCGCCCCAATTGGTCCCCGAGTCCGAGAATGCATGTGGGCTCAGAACATTTCACGTGGAACTGCTGCTAAGACAGGAGGTGGTTATAAAGTCGCATGATTTGTAGACGATCTTCCGGCACGAGACCCATGCTAAGCAGCCAATTATTATATTCAGGTGCAGCAGTGAAAAATTCAAATCTATGACTGCCAGAACGAACTCATGGGCAGCTGGAGTAGACACGCGTAAAGCGATGCTCGAGCAGCAGCAATAGCTCCAAATCCTGATCTAGAAAAGCTACTCTCGGCTATAGCATCTCAACTCATCCCACCCGCATCCCAACCTAAGATGGCAGTACAGCCCCCGTCATAAATATGCAGCCCACCGCAAAGGGATTCGGGGCCGAGACTTGAGCTTCTTCGTTTCTTCAGTGGGGGGGGGGGGGGGGGGGAGTGCAGGGGAATATGACGATGGGGTGCACAGCCCTATAACCGCCTCCTATAGTCGGAAGAACCATGACGCTGTTAACATTCTGCATACATTATGTCAGAAGATTTGGACAACCCTGCAGTGGCCACAGGATTGGAGGAGGTCAGTTTACATCCCCATTCCAAAGAGAGGCAGTGCCAAAGATTTTTCCAACTACCGCACGATCGCGCTTATTTCGCATGCTAGCAAGGTGATGTTGAAATTCCTCCAAGGTAGGCTGCAGCAGTATGTGGATCGGGAGCTTCCGGACGTGCAAGCTGGGTTTCGCAAGGGCAGAGGAACTAGAGACCAAATTGCCAACCTTCGCTGGATCATGGAAAAAGCAAGAGTGTTCCAGAAACCCATCTACTTCTGCTTTATTGATTATGCGAAAGCGTTTGACTGCGTAGATCACAGCAGATTGTGGCAAGCTCTCCAAAAGATGGGAGTTCCAATTCACCTCATCTGTCTCCTCAGGAACCTGTATGAAGGGCAAGAGGCCACAGTTAGAACTGGGCATGGTCTTACTGGTTGGTTTCCGATTGATAAAGGAGTGAGGCAAGGCTGCATACTGTCGCCCTGCCTATTTAACCTATATGCAGAATGCATCATGAGAAAGGCCAGTCTGGACGAGTCTTCAGCTGGAGTGAAGATTGCTGGAAAACGTATCAACAATCTTAGATATGCGGATGATACCACTTTAATTGCAGAAAGTGAAGTGGAACTCAAGAGACTTCTGATGCGCGTACAAGAAGAGAGTGAGAAGTTTGGGCTTAAACTGAACATTAAAAAGACAAAGATCATGGCGTCTTGCCCTATCAAGTCCTGGAGCATCAAGGGACAAGAAGTGGAAGCTGTGACAGATTTTCTCTTCTTGGGCTCCAAGATTACCTCGGAAGGAGACTGCAGCCATGAAATTAGGAGACGCCTGCTTCTGGGAAAGAGAGCAATGGTTAGCCTTGACCGCCTAGTAAAGAGCAGAGACATTAGTTTGCCAACCAAGATCCGTATAACTCGTGCTATGGTCTTTCTAGTTGTGATGTATGGATGCGAGAGTTGGACTGTGAAAAAGGCTGACCGCCGAAGAATTGACGCGTTTGAATTGTGGTGCTGGCGAAGACTCTTGAGAATTCCTTGGACTGCCAGAAGATCAAATCAGTCCATATTGTCGACCATAAACCCTGACTGCTCATTGGAGGGTCAAATTCTAAAGTTGAAGCTCAGCTACTTTGGTCATCTGATGAGAAGAGAGGAGTCGCTGGAGAAAGATTTGATGTTGGGAAAGGTTGAGGGTCGCCGGAGAATGGCATCCTCGAGGCACTGCAGATGAAGTTATGTGATGTTAGGAAGATAGTGAGAGACCGGAAAGTGTGGCGTGACATGGTCCATAGGGTCACGAAGAGTCGGACACGACTGAACGACTGAACTGAACTGATAGTCGGAAGGGGAGGGGGGTGAAAGAGGAGTTGAGTAGTGGAGGGTTGGTGGAGAGGGAGGGGACTGGGCGTTAGGCAGAGGAGACACGCCCGCCCAGTTTTTAGAGGTGGGGGTGAAGGTTAGCCGCTTCTAGGAAGACTAGCAGCAGCCTGGCACACAGCTCAGATAGAGCACAGCACTAAGAGATGCGGAAGAAAGTCCAAGTTCACACCATGACTCAGCAAGACTGATCATTTCTCACTACACTCGTAGTCACCATCCGGACAGACATGTCGCCTCCAAACAGCGTATGTGTATTCTCGACGCACGTGCTTTCGAGCGCAGTGATTTTGTCTCCTCCGACTTCGCATTGCTTATGTGTGAACGGCAGGCAGGATGCACCGCATCCGTGGATCATTCAGTGCTGTGTGTGTTCAGTGTGGTGGCCACGGGAAACTCTCGAGCACTTCATGTGCGAGTGCCCTGCCCTCTGCCAGCATAGAGCCGCCTTGAAAGTCGGCTATCGACACCGCGGGTAGGGTCCCTAGAAATATTACCGCGGGGCCGAGTAGTGACGTGTCTGTCTCTCATGCGCGCTTGGTGTGAGGGTATGGAGAGGACGGAGAAAGTTCCCCTTGTTCTCGAGCGAGGAAGGAAGAGCACTATAGCTAGCGTAGTCGCACTGGTCGCATGCCTTTGTGATCATGGAGGAAGGAAAAACTAGGAGGGAGCGTGCGGCATTATCCGTGAAGCCTAGTCATAAAAAATAAAAGGGAGCGAGTCGGCCCCTACGTGTTAGACCACGTGATAGCGTGCGGTGATATCTACACTCGCGCGCATGCGCGAATCGGCAGCGCATATGGGTAGCGCGGGGTCCGCCGCGCGCGCAGCACCCAGCAGCCCACACAGCAAACTATAGTGCTCAATATTCTAGTTCACTGTAATAGTGCCTAGAATATACAGCAAACAGCCGCGCGCCTGCGTCATGGTAGACGCGCGCACTAAAACGCATCGACATCAAAACATAGGGTCTAACTAGGAGAGCGAAAAAACGGGGGAGGGAGCGCGCTTCATCGGCACTTGGCTTGCGAAGATTGGCCGCGTGACGTCATGCTCCCTCCTAGTTTTTCCTTCCTCCATGTTTGTGAGAGTAAGTGCGGCCACGGCCGGTCGTGCGGCGTTCGCATTATTCTTTTCTGGCGCCTTCACGGGGGCGCTTGCATACAGCATGCCGAGTGATCTTCGTCAACCTCTTCGAAGCGCTCGCGCGACGCGAGCGGCAACGCTGTCGCGGGAGCTGGAAGATAACACGTGGCGGCTGTTTACCACTATCGTCGGCTATGTGTGAAGAACGTTCAGTGGCTCAAGACGTTTCATGCACGCTTTTCCATGAAAAAGAAACCAGAAAAGGTGTCAAGCCCACTTAGCTCATGTCAGCAAGCCCTGCGCTGCACGCTTTTCTTTACAGGCCATTTTTTTGTCCTTGAGATTGTTGGAAGGTTTTGCACGATTGCCACTAGCAATGAATGGCAGTGCCCTCCGATTACCAGAATTACGCGATCAAAAATTAAACAAAACAAATACGCAATGATGATATGCTGTCGCGTTGGTCCATTCAACGTGTGGGGTCTAAAAAAACCCACCACGTTGGATTACATTAAGTAAAGGGCGTATAAATTTAAATTAAGGGTGGATTGCATTCAATTAGATGTGTATTTCGTTGAGAAACGTCAATTTAAAGTGTTGGTTTTACGCTTCGTTACCGGTAGAATCTGGCTAATCCTGATGAGTTATGTGCGGATTATAATAGATTTTGTTACAGTAGGATATATTGGGGCTACACTGGGGGGTTACGGATTTAAAACACAAGCAGTTCATTTTGCGGAACACAATGTTTTGTGCTAGACGTCGCCTGCTGTAGTGCGGAGTGCCTATGGAAGCCTGCAGGCGAAGAGACCAGAGTAAAACGAACCTTTGGCATATTTTCTGCGTAGGTGCGTTTCCTTGGTACTGATTTCCAAAGGTTTTGACTTCGCGGCAGAGCACGCACAACATTCCTTTACCCTGTTATTTGATGGGTGAATGTAGCATGTTGAGCTCATGACCCTTGTTTTCTCAAGTTGGCGGCAGTGATTGTTGCGTTATTTTTTTGTATCAGCAAGGCAGTCCGTAGAAGAGGTTTTTAGGGATTCTGCATGGAGTTAAAGTAAATTTGGCACTCTTAGAACTATACTGACGAACCGCGAAGGTATAGGATTATTGAATGCGCTTATTCCAACAGAACCCATCCTCAGTCCACTTTAATTACCGTAATCAACCCCACCAAAACGCAATTCACTCATCTGCACCGCCATCCATCAGAATGCTCCATAACCCAACTCAATAATACCCGTAATCCACTGTACCCAAATAATCCAACCTAATTCAACGCATTTCACTTTTAATCTACTTGAAACTACCCTTGATTTACAATCATCTCCCTTAATGCATGCTAATCGAAAAAATAACCCTTAATCAAAGTGCAACCATTATAATTCAAGTAATCTATTAGAATCTACACCTATTTCACTTTAGCTCGATCCGCATTAATTTAATCAAATATATTCTTCATCCATTCGATGAAGGCGAAAAGTAAAGCAGAATTGCACTGTATGATGTCAGTGCAAATTAAAGAACCCCATGTACCCAGCAGATTGTGGCAAGCTCTCCAAGAGATGGGAGTTCCAATTCACCTCATCTGTCTCCTCAGGAACCTGTATGAAGGACAAGAGGCCACAGCCAGAACTGGGCATGGTCTTACTGATTGGTTTCCGATTGAGAAAGGAGTGAGGCAAGGCTGCATACTTTCGCCCTGCCTATTTAACCTATATGCAGAGTGCATCATTAGGAAGGCCGGTCTGGACGAGTCTTCAGCTGGAATGAAGATTGCTGGAAAACGTATCAACAACCTTAGATATGCGGATGATACCACTTTAATGGCAGAAAGTGAAGTGGAACTCAAGAGACTTCTGATGCGCGTACAAGAAGAGAGTGAGAAGTTTGGGCTTAAACTGACCATTAAAAAGACAAAGATCATGGCGTCTTGCCCTATCAAGTCCTGGAGCATCAATGGACAAAAAGTGGAAGCTGTGACAGATTTTCTCTTCTTGGGCTCCAAGATTATACCTCGGAAGGAGACTGCAGCCATGAAATTAGGAGACGCCTGCTTCTGGGAAAGAGAGCAATGGTTAGCCTTGACCGCCTAGTAAAGAGCAGAGACATTAGTCTGCCAACCAAGATCCGTATAACTCGTGCTATGGTCTTTCCAGTTGTGATGTATGGATGCGAGAGTTGGACTGTGAAAAAGTCTGACCGCCGAAGAATTGACGCGTTTGAATTGTGGTGCTGGCGAAGACTCTTGAGAGTTCCTTGGACTGCCAGAAGATCAAATCAGTCCATATTGTCGACCATAAACCCTGACTGCTCATTGGAGGGTCAAATTCTAAAGTTAAAGCTCAGCTACTTTGGTCATCTGATGAGAAGAGAGGAGTCGCTGGAGAAAGATTTGATGTTAGGAAAGGTTGAGGGTCGCCGGAGAAGGGATAGGCAGCGAACGCGATGGTTAGATGGCATCCTCGAGGCACTGCAGATGAAGTTATGTGATGTTAGGAAGATAGTGAGAGACCGGAAAGCGTGGCGTGACATGGTCCATAATGTCACGAAGAGTCGGACACGACTGAACGACTGAACTGAAGTACCCAAAACTTCTCGAGATCTTCGCTGCGGCATCTTTCAAAGACTAAGTTAGACAGTGTTAAGAACTTTGAACCAAACCGATTTAATCCAAACGCGATCAATCTTTAATCAAATGGTATTCATCAAACCCAATTCTAATATGTCCATCCCATAAACTATCCTAGTCCAACGTCTTCGTTTGAATACACCACACACATTGCTAAATGCTATAAAGGACTATTGTGACCACTTGATTGTACCGATGGCGTCGGGGCGATATTTCGGGGCCAAAGTTTACACGCCGGATGTCGCTGCCCTTCGCTTCTAATGAGGGATGTCTTTCGTCTTAGAATGAAAAGTACATCCAACAAATTGCCGACGGTAGGAACCAAGCCAGGTCGGCGAGGCCCCCGAAGGCACCGTGTCGGCGGCAACATTGCCACCACGTACTGCGGCCATATCGTCGCCATGTGGCGGCGGACAATCACCTCGCCGGGTCGCCAACCATTCCGTGAAGTCATCCATTCATGTACAATTACCCGCCTGGCGCTCGCTGGGGTGACCTCAAGGAAATTTTCCCCACAAGGAAGTTGGCGAACGCAAAAGTGTGCAGCTTTTCGACGAACGGGAGTGCTCGTGACATTCCAAGAATTAAAACCAGTCTGGAATTGGCCCTTGCGAGATGGACTTCTCGGAGTCCTGGACTGCGTTTCTTCTTCTTCTTCTTCTTCTGTGGGGTATTCTTGGGGAGGGAATACTGCACGCGGGTTATGCCGGCCTAAGTCGTGGAGGCACTCTTGGCGTCCAGGGGAAGGGGAGATGGGATGTGGGGAGGGGGTGGAGGAGAGGTCATCGTCATGTTGCCGCTTTCGCCGTCGTCTGCTTCTTTTCCAGCACTATGGTCCGCAGGTCTGGTGGAAGACGAGAGATGATCAGCCATGCTGGCCTTCTCCAGGAAGGCCAGCAGAAGCCGATGGGCTGCCAGGAGGTTCCTGGCCGGGTGCGAAGAAAACGAGATGAGCAGCCAGGCCGGTCTCCTCTAGGAAGGTCAGTATGAGCCGGTGGGCCGCCAGGGGGTTCCTGGCCGGGGAGAGCACTTGATCCTCCGTGGCAGCAGGGAGACCAAGAGCCTGGTAGCCCGCCTCCATCCGTCGACGGTGGTGGGCGTGTGCTGGGCACACACACAGGAAGTGCCCCAGCGCTCCCCCGTCGCCACAGGAGGGGAATGCAGGGGAAGGAGCCCGGCCACGGACATACATCTCCGTGGGAGTCTAAACCTAAACCACAGCAGATAGACACCTTCAAGCTCGCATATTTCCCTCCACATCTCTACTGGCACTCTTCTCCCCGTCTAGTCATTACCTCAAATGTTCCCTTTTCGGTACCCCGAGGGCCACATTCGAACATATGTTCATATGTACAGAGTTTCAACCACGAGCCAAATGGGGCCTCCCGAACAACGAGGGTTGGGAGATTGCGGTCTCCAGCTCAGAACCGGCGCTCACAAAGGAGGCTGGTCGACTGGGCTGAAGCGGTCACCGTCAGGCATGGCCTGTCGCCACCACCCGTGTTCAGGAGCTGGCTCAGCCTAATTGTAACAAAACGTCATGACTCGACCAATAAAGTTTTTCTCCACAACCTCCACATTTGCGTAAAATGTAAATTGGATTATCGGAAAGGAAAGCCGCTGTCTGTAACACTTTCTCCATGGAGCACCTGAACCGCGCCGTAAGGGAAGGAAAGAAGGAAGGAAGATGGAGTGAAAGCGGAAAGAAAGAGGGGTTAATGCTCGTTCACGCTTGAGCATTCGGAAGCGCGAGCGAACGAAATCCGCTGCCACCGACAAGCCAACACATTGCCGCCCACTCGATTGAATCTACGTACACCACCAAAAGCATACAGCTATGCTAAGATTCTCAGCACCGAAGGGAAAACGCGTTATCTTTTAACTCTCCACTAAATCATGGCACAGTCGACTCACGAACTGTGGCAGCATGAGCTTCACCATGCTATGCAGGCATAGTAAAAAAAAACATACTTATCGCCCATAACAAGGACAGCTTTGATCTTATTCCAAAAGTCATCCTTCACGCTTGTCCTACAGCACTCGTGACACGAGCACAGCTGAAGAGGTTGCAACAGCGCTCGCTTGCGTTGGCACGCAGGCAAAAGTAGCCATTAGCGACAGCAAAACGGCTGTCTGGAATTTCGGAAAAGGAAGGCTTTCGGAGGAGGCCAAAAGGATCCTCCTTGCTAACCCAATTAATCGAACAATCTCCATCATGTGGATACCTGCACATGAATCTGTCCCTGGCAACGAAGCTGCACACTTGCCCGATATCTCTACCACCGGACAACAGTGGAACAGTCCGACTGCAGGGGAATAAAAAATTATGCCATAACATACAATGAAATCACTGAATTCTACAAATTAAATCGAAAGAGATACCCACCCCGGGATCGGTCTCTCTGTAACAATGAGGCGCGCATTTGGAGGCGGTTACAAGCCGGAAACTACACCTGCCCGGTCTGGATCTTCCTGACACAGACCGGGGAGAAAGAAGATTCGAAATGAAAAAAATTGCGGCCAAAAAGGCACACTATAGATCACATTATTGGGGAATGCGCCGACTCCCCAGGCGCTGGCATGAACAATAATAGTAACGAAGCCTGGGAGGTTTCGCTGCGGAGCGGGGACCCCGCCGTTCAGCAGCAGGCCATCCACCTGGCGGCTGAGGCCGTAAAGAACTCCTGTACCTTCACTAGTCCTTGGTTTGCGGGGCTCCCTCAACACACCCACAGACAGATTGCTTAAGCCTGGGTCTACACAACACGACTGGGGAGCTCGTGGAGGCCCACCGACAGGCCCAATATATTTATTGATAAATATGCTTTACAGAGATGTCAGACGTGGAATGTTGATGCATACGTATATTCATGGCCTTAAAATGATGCACCATCTCTTAACAACGACTGCTTTCGTAACCGTAAAAGTCAGCTAAGTCTTCGCGAACCGTTCTTTACATATATTTTGTATGGGCCGCGCTACCGCAATGCTCAGATTCTAGACAACGAAGTGTATTAAAAGTAGATTGCCACCGCAATGATGCAGCATACTTTGTCGCACATTTCTTTAAAGTGCTGGACAACAATTAACGACCGGCTACCATGCACTTCTGGTGCTCTGCGAAACGAGAAAAATGTTGCGGCGCAAGTTGTTTACATGTCGCCCTCTCAACTCGCACCCCCCATACATTTCGCTTTCTTCTTTTTAAGACGAAAGCCTTTAATGACTCATGCTGCGTGGACAAAATGTGTCCCGCTTTTGCGGTGGCTCCGATTGGCCGAGGCGGTTTGATAATAGAGGTCTCGCCCAATCACAGAGCACCACCACAGTATGCACGAATGCATGCTTTATATGGCCAAATACCAATCAATGATCATTTGATAATGAAGAACCAATCAAATAAATAATTGCTAATTATCAACTAATTAAGTGATTAGTTAATTAACGAATTAATTACTAATCAATTGTGTAAATTATCTATTACCTACTTAGTGCCTAACTAATTATTAATTAGTGCCAGTTGCGTAGCATAATGCAGCACTATGGCTTTCGCCTTTCACTACTTCAGTCGCTAAAGTCCCTCGTAATTTGTTTTTCTTAGCAGTGAAGGGCGGGCAGGCTAGCAGCTAGCCAACGTAGAAATAAGCGCGGTTTCAAACCAGTGGCGGCATGGAGCTGCCCTCAGTTAAGCACAGAGCAGTATGCACGCTCGCTTAAAGCCTCTCAACGCTCGCTCGCTTCCTTCCTTCCTCCTTTTTTAAATTTTTTTTTACCCTAGCAGTGAGGTGTGGGCTGATTTGGCCTGACTGGCAGCGGAGGTAGCCCTAAAGATCTGACTACTACTGTGCTTAGCGCGTTAGCTATGTCATGCCCGTTTTGTGAAACAACTATAGAGACGGAAAACTGCCTGTTCATAAGCTATAAGCAACATCTTGTATAATTTCATAGCTTGTAATTACAAATTAATTACTTTCTGCCGCCCCCTGCTACGCTTTCCTTCCCTGGATTGCAAGGGAAAGAAAGCGTAGCAGGGGGCGGCAGAAAGTTAGGTGGGCGGATGAGGTTAAGAAGTTCGAGGGGTCAAGTGGATGCAGCTAGCACAGAGCCAGGTTAATTGGAGAAATATGGAAGAGGCCTTCGCCCTGCAGTGGGTATAGTCAGGCTGATGATGATGATGAATTACAAATGTAAACTTTTACGTGCCCTTAGAAGATGCTCTCAGTCTAGACAGTTGTCTTTTCCGCCACTACAAGACTGCATGTGTATGGGCGCACATTCGTGCAATTAACTCATGCGCAGGTACTCAATATATTTTCGATCCCGCATACGGTCAGTACTCTTGCACGTTCTCATTACAATAAGGAAAGCAAACATAAAATCCCTGGAGCCCCCCACAACTCCATGTCCTGCGTCGCTTCGAATACCAGCCACACCGGCCAATCACAAAAAGAACGAAAGCAAAAGACTGGGAACGCACAGAATCGGCACTCACTCTACACTACCCCCCAATTGCGCCTTTTACCGAGCAACGCGCCTCTCTCAAGAAAAAAAAATATAAACAACCACGCCAAAGCACGCGAGCCCGCAAACCGCACCGGCGACAGCCGTCCATGGTCCACCACCAAAGACTGCTTGACCAGCTACAACGAAATTACCAAGGCCCTCGGTTGGCCGCTACCTTGCGCAGCCCCAGCCACAGTGACCAACTCTGGGCCGTCCAGCAGGCCCGCGAGGCGACGACGAGGCAACACTATAGTGTTCGAGCATCGTGAGTGTGATGTATAGGCTACGTCACTCATGTTCGATGCAGTAAAAAGCTACGATAACAAGACAAGGACGTGACGGGAACACAGGAGAAGATGAGATAACAGTGGTAGTTGTGAACACTATAGCAACACTTCGACATCCCCATGTGAGAGATCTAAGGCCCCGTCGGCGAAAGCTCATCAGGTTGTTACCAACGAGCATCGCGAGTGTGATGTATAGGCTACGTCACTCATGTTCGATGCAGTAAAAAGCTACGATAACAAGACAAGGACGTGACGGGAACACAGGAGATGATGAGATAACAGTGCTAGCTGTGTCATCTTTTCCTGTGTTCCCGTCACGTTGTTTCCGCCGTTAACCTATAGTTACAGGGGAGCTGGCCACTGAACTAGGATTTTTAACTGTTGTGAAGCAGATGAACACACTGAGGTGCTACCAGAAGGTTTTCTTGCACGTTCTGTTGCGAGACATGCCAGGAAAGGGTACGAAGAGAATTTTTTTGTATATAAGCATGCAATTTGTTCTAGATTTTGCTGCTAGTCCGAGTGGCCTTGCAAGCAAAGAAGCCCATACAATATTTGTTCATATTCTTGAGACTGTTTGAGTCGACGCGATAAAGTGAAAAGCCTGTTCCACCGAAAATCCGGCGCCTGCTTTGTCAGCGAAAAGTCGAAAAAATACCTCTCTGGCAAGCCATACAAACGTGCATATATGTGCCCTCTGGAAAGAGGGCACATATATATATATGTATACATATTGCTGCCGAGGTTGCTGATGTCCCTGAGGCTCATATAGGAGGGAAGGCCGGCTGTATACAGGGGCGACAGGGGGTGGTGGCCGCACCAGAACATCAGCGTACGTGAGAGGAGCCGCCACCAGGGGCTGCTGAGGAGGTGAAGGCAGAACCTCAGCGACCTGCTCTTGTATAACACGCTGAAGGGTGGGATTGAGCGGCGGCGCAGGCGCAGGTGCTGGGGGGCAGGTAGACAAAGAAAGCTGGCGTGCGACTTCCTCACGAACAAACTGTTGAATCTGCTGAATGAGCAACTGCTGATACAGGGCACCGTCCCCGAAGAGAGCCAAGCTGGAAAGGGTGGCCTGCTGAAGGCCAGCACGTCGTATGGAAAGCCGCCTTTTGCGCAGCTCATCGAAGCTTTGGCAGAAGCTGATAACATCGGACACAGTTTGGGGATCTTTGGCGACGAGCATATGAAAGGCGTCATCGTCAATACCTTGCATAATGTGCCCGATCTTCTCGGCGTCGCTCATGGTAGGGTTGACGTGCTTGCAGAGGTCGACATCTTCTATGAAACTTGACTGAAGATAAAAAGCGCACAGGAAGACGCACACAAGAGAAGAAGACACAGGACACGCGCTAACTCTCATCTGGTTTATTTGCAGCAATAACAGCAAATATGTGCTGAAAAGGGGTCA
Organism: Amblyomma maculatum; assembly: GCF_055883805.1. Lineage (NCBI taxonomy): Eukaryota > Metazoa > Arthropoda > Arachnida > Ixodida > Ixodidae > Amblyomma > Amblyomma maculatum. Next base: position 253,157,783 of record NC_139344.1, read on the forward strand.
TGCGCAGTACATATCAATAACATAAAGACAGAGTCAAAATAAGGAATATTACAAAACATGATCAAGGAATATCATAAAACACGATCAAGAAAACTGATCTCTGCCTTCCAGAGCCGCACCGACGTATCGCTGACACACCTATCTCCCCTTTTCCCGATATGGAATGCCTCCAAAAGCTCTCGCGCTGTCTTATCACGGCCTCTGCCCAGAATCTTAATGTCATCCAGTCGCGGCTCGCACGCAGTGCAGTTCGCGCAATGCGCTGCCAAATTTGTCCCTCCACTCCTTAAGGTGGCGGTTCTACGGTCGCCATCTTGGAAGTAGTTCAGATTCTGCCACCAGGCTACGCCACTAATCCATGACTGAGGAATTGAGTACCCAGCCACTCAGCCCTCTCGACTTGAGCTGCCTGAACGCTTTTCTTGTGTTGCTGCGTGGACTTTCAAAGATTTTTGCGGCTGCACAGCAGTGTCCAGGCAGAGAAGGGAAGGATTTTTGTCCCCGTCCTGCGCAGCATGGGCTGCCCCATTGAACTCCCCTCTTCAACCCACCGCACCACTACTTCGAACAATACGCGCCCTGACAATTGGACAAGAGGCTTCCCTCTCTTGCCTATACTTCGTCTCACAAGATGTTTGCAGCACAGCGAAAAGCAGAGGCACCCCAGCCGGTCCAACCAGGATCACGCGTACAATAGGCAATTGTGCTTCTAAGCGCCTCTCGCCCCCCCCCCCCCCCCAAATTGGCGGGGGTGAGAGTAGGAGCACAATTCTCTATTATAGTGCGCACAGGCTAGAGGCACTTAGGAGCACAATTGAAAGGGCTCCTCTGCCTTTCGCAGTGCTGCAGATATCTTGTGAGACGAAGTATAGTTTCCGCTGTAGAGCCACGAACATTGCTCCTACCCGCCGAGCGTGAGGGGGTTGGACTGGACTGCAGTAGGCTAGCTTGACTGAACACAAATAAAACAGGGTGTCAACATGATTGCACAGTGCAATCTTAGTACGAGTGAAAAGGAAAAGCGAATGGCACTATTTCTGCACACTTCGTCAATGAACCTTAGTTGAAGTCGGCGCCTGTCTTGTGTTCTTTTGATCCTCGTATTTTGGGCTGTGCAATCGAGTGATCATTAGCGAGCTTTAGAATACGGCGACCCTATCCGTAAGTGGGATAGAGTAATAGCGGAGCATGCGCGCTATAATAGAGAATTGTGCTCCTACTGTCACCCGCGCTATTGCCCTGTCCCCCTAAGCGGTAGGGGTACCATATTCTAAACCTCCCTATTGTTGATGCCATAGATATAGTAAGGATCGGAACACTTCTTGACTGTAGTGGAAGCTGTCAGCTCTTGCGGTCACCAGAAATTTGCTTTATCAAACGTGATTACAAATATGATAATATAGCTATAATTAGCTGAACTTCAGTCAACAGTCGCCCTTGTTTATTTTTTGTTCGTGCTTGTCCAATCTTAGAAACTAGAGCTGGTAAGTTACAATGTGCAAATAAGTTAATAATTGCCAATTTTTTTCCTTTTGAGATGAATCGATATTCCGAAATAGATGTGAAATCCACCAAGAGGCTATGTATCGCGCAGGAGGCCGGCATGCATTCATGCTCTCTTCGGCACTGAGGAGGCGCATTCACACTAAACTATGTGGGAAAGGGGGGAAGGGGAGAAGGGGTTGTAAAGGAAGGTTGTCAGAAGAAAGGACCTAACGGGGACAGTTTTTTAGGCGCTTATGGCGGCCACTTCCCCACTCCCAGTTGGATGCTCCACAGTCTTCATTTTATTTATTCCCTCGCGCGCGCGTGCGTGCGTGCGTGTGTGTGTGTGTGTGTGTGTGTGTGTGTGTGTGTGTGTGTGTGTGTGTGTGTGCAATTAAAGGAACACAGTATTTTCAGGCAATTAGAATAAAATTTTAACAATCAATCCCCTAGAAACATTTTTCTCCTGCAGAATTTCACTCGACACTGAAATCTGATGTGAAAAGTAGCATGCTATGGAAGACGCTGACCTGTCCTGCTGCAGCTTCCCGTGATGATGTATGCGCTTTCTGAACCAATATATTGGGTGGACTACTGTAGCTTGTAGCCTACTTTATTGTACTCATTTTACAGGGCGCACACACGTATGCAACAAGTATACTTTAGTGTTGAGCCCGCCTTTTGGCTTCATGTGTTGGTAGTAAATAATTTCGTGATGTGGCACTTGTACATTCACACATTTGCAACATAATAATCACAGCCCAATTTTTACTCCATGCAAGAGCGCCCATGCTTACCAAATGTTTTCCTGCAAATGCCAAACGATTAGACGCATCGATCAGATCGCGTTCGGTCAGATTTGGCATGTGCTATAATTTGTGAATTTGTCCATACCAATGCAGTACAGCGGTTTTGCTTCATGTCAAACGGAAGCACGTTCTTTGTATGCTTCGAAATTCTCACACGCTTCTATGTCACTTTTGCTAACATGATCGGATACCTTTCAGAGCACAGGAAGTCGAGTTGCTTCAAACAAGGTTCAAATATAAAGTCAATAAATTGGGCGTTGAGACGGCGGGTGAGTGGACGCCTGGCTGACACGGTATCTACCTTACTCGAGATAAGGGCCCCATTCTTTTGGAAACGCTCTGCCTGCCGACGGGCTTTTAGAGCGTTAGCTCTGTTGCTCACTTGCGCGAGTGGCGCGTTTTTCTAAGAATCGTAAACAGAGCCATCACCATAGCAACATCGCCGTCTTCACTGTGCCCAGGCAAACTAGACCGAACTCTCCAAGTCCCCGGCCACAGCGGCAAAGCGCGGTAGCAGGCGATGCTAGGCAAGTATAGCATTATAGCAAAATGAACGCCAAACCAGCTTCCCTGCCGAATGCATCAACGGTTTACCCTATGACGCCGTAATGCTTCGGACAATCCGCGGTATATCCCCCTCCAAGAAGCGGAATTACCTGGGAAGAGGACGGGACATCATGCACGTATAAAATAAATAAAGTAAGCGCAAATAAAAACATCAAACGGGAATCCAATTCAGTGTTTTCATATATATATATATATATATATATATATATATATATATATATATATATATATATATAGGGCCATTGATCAAGTCAAAGTATTTGAAGAAGATATAAACGAATGCTTTTTGTCTGGTTTCTCGAACAAGGAAGCTGTAGGGCTGCCGAAACGATAGTACGTTTTCATGAAACTTTGACTTGGTCAGTGAGCCTGTATATTTTTTTATGCCACCACCTGATCAGACTGCATTTCGTCGAACTCTTGATTACAGTGGTTTCTCACATTTGAGCTAAGCTCGACATTCGGTTGCGTTGAGCCTCATCATTTTTTTTTTTAATTTTTAGTGAGGGGAATGACGGAAATGCAGTGGCAAAACCCGATTCAACATCACATTTTTGTATTGGAGAAGCTTCACATGGCTGTTTCCTACTTGCCCATTCACCGAAAACATCCCCGGCAGCTACTGCGGCACCTTTACTATCATCACCGGAACGCAACATTCGGAGAAAAAAAAAAAGGAAAGAAAAAAAAAAAAAAAACATGACTGAAACGCTGGTGATTATCTTCGGCTGCCCACTATATCATTTTTTCTCCTTTTCTTTGGAGCCTGCACTGCTTGCGCTATATAGGAACTTCAGTGGGAAGGTTGAAGAGGCATGCTTGTGCATGTTCAGGTTTTCAAGTTTTACTTGGCAGACTGTCGAAACATTTTATCTGTACCAGTAAAGTGGCAGAGGGTACAAGTATTCGTGCAATTTCTCCTAGGGAGACGCTCTTTGAAATTATATTATATTAATTTATGCAGTGTTATAGTTCCGTGCCCTACTATTCATTTTATCGTAGAAAGGGGAAGATATTTTTCCTTCTTGCCACTGGAAAAAAAAAGTCTAAATTCCACATCCTCACAATATATGCTAACACCGCGAACATAAGAAGATAGCTTTGTGGCGGAGCTAAGACGAGGAATAACCAGCTCCGACAGCGTTCGGGTTCGAACTGTCTTTTTTTTTTTTTTTTTTTTTTTTGCTGCTTTCACTGAGACGCTTAGTGCCAAATTCTTCTTTGTCCAGCGCCGTTCCGTTGTTTGTGATAAAAGCGCGGCGCGAGGGGCGCTACAAGACTACAAAACAAAACAAGAAAAAAAATTTCAATATCTCCGCCACGATTATATCTTGCTGAGTAAGTAGAGTAAGTAAGTAGCGCGAGAGCCTTAGCTGGCAACGTTTCGGCACACAAACAGTATGACACACTTAATTCGAGGCGATAAATAAATCTCAAAGCAAGCAAGTGTACATTTGTCAAGGGACCATTTTCAAGTAGCGCTACTGCGCATGCGCGAAGCACCTGAGTGCGCGAAGCACGTGCACCTCAGTTCGACCCGACCACTCGACCCGACTCGCCAGTGTTTACCTCTCTCGCCCGATGGAAAGGAAAGGGCAAAGGGAAAACGTTGTAGAAGCACAATACCTTCTCGTAAATACCCCTCGATTCAGGGTGTTTGTGGCGCCATCCTCGTAATTTTTCTGAACTGCGACATTTTAGTGCACATGAAATTTCATAGATGACGCTACCTACTATGTTTATCACACGTGGCTCTATTATTTTACTATTATTTGACTTTGTAGTTGATAATTGTTACCGGTTGAATAAGGGAACGAAAGCCCGAACCTTTAAGTTATATTCGCCAGAAACAAACAAGCCATGGAGCATTTCAATCATGCTTAAAATATTTCATGAAGAGCTCGCGCGCTTCAAGTGAACCACGAAAAAATTAGCTGAAATCATCCTGACAGTGCACATTCCTCGAGAGTCGTAGAACAAAACCGATGCTTATCCTCTGACAGCGAAGTGCAAAGTTTTTCCACGCGAAATTTCAGCACAGATAAGAGCTTATTACTTGAACAGTTTAGCATATACTTTAAGCCATTTTGCAAAAAACGCAAAGTTTGATCACAAATAACTTTTACACTAAATGAAGCAGACAGATGATATTTTCAGGAAAAAGCGAACTATGTACGACCTCCAACTGCGCAAAAAATCTCCGCAGCAGAATGCGTATCTTGAAAGTTATTGTATGTATAATTACCTGTTTTATACACTTTTCACAGGCGCGTGGCTAATAAACTATGCGATACACAGTAATAAAAATGCTTAACTTTGTTCATTAACATCTAATATCAAAACATCTCAAACGGTGTTTTCCTAGGTGCAAAAGATTTTGCACAATTTTGTTTTTCCCGAGACAAGTAGAGCTGAAAAGCCGTTTCTTACCTTTGTGTTCTCCTTTACAGCTTAAACATCGGTGCAGCTATTTATAAATCGAATGCACCATTAGAAAGGAGAGGAAATAAACTTTACAAATATATTAAAGTCATATTTATAAACTAAACTAGTGAGGCGCAGTAGGCGTATGAATATCGCCAAAAATGTCGTCTCTTCACCGCTGGAGTGGGACCACCACCTTAAAGCCCGCAAATGATCCCCTGCTCGATCATTAATACAGCGCCCGGTCTGGCCAATGTAGGCCTTCCCACAGGTCAGCGGGACCTGACCCCCATGCAGCAGTCGACAAACCGCTTAGCATGTTTTTTCTCACAACCGCTCGGTTTTCCAACACGCGAAATGCGTGAGCACAGCCCCGCCATCTTCTTCGGAGCGGAGAACACCACCGGCACGCCATGTCTATTCGCCACTTTCTTCACGTGGTGCGCAACCCTATGCATATACGGCACCCCAACAGGCCTAGCCGTATTTCTCACCGGAGCAGTTTTCTTCCCAAACAAGCCATCTGGTCTGCCTTTACTAGTGAAGTGTCCAACATCACAGACAGTCGAGTGAATGGTATGTAGCTAAATCCAGCAAATAATAAATCTGAATTTTGACACCTACTCCCTAAGGGGAAGCCATGAGCGCTTTTATTGATTAAAAACGTTCGTTCAGTTTTATATTTATATTTCATTTTACATACTGCAATACTTTTTCCCTACCTTGGCATTGAAATCGCCCATTAGTACAGTATACTGCATCTTTACTTTTCGCATTGCCGATTCTACATCTTCATAGAAGCTTTCAACTGCCTGGTCTTCATAACACATGTAGGTGCATAGGCCTGTACAACCGTTTATACCGCTTATTAAGCCTAATTACGATGCCTGCAACTCTCTCATTAATACTATACAATTCATCTATATTACCCGCTATATATTTATCGACAAGGAAACCTACTCCTAGTTGTCGCCTCTCTAGTAAACCTCGATAATACAGTACATGCCCATCCTTCAGTACAGTATATGCATCATTCGGCCTCCTAACCTCACTAAGCCCTATGACATCCCATTTCATTCCTTCTAGTTCCTCTAACAGCACTGCTAAACTAGCTTCACTAGCTAGGGTTCTAACATTAAACGTTGCCAGGGTCAGTTTCCAATGGAGGCCTGTCCAGCGGAGCCAGGCATTCTTAGCACCCCCTGCTGCGTAACAGGTCTGACCGCCGCCGTGGTCAGCTGTTCCGCAGCCGCTGGTGACTGAGGGCCGGGGTTTTGTGGAGCTTATCATGAGAGGTTGTGGCCAATTACTGCACCAGGGTGGCCAACTCCTGTTCTGGTGAGGGAGTGTGTTGCCGGAGGTGTTCACCGGCATCAGGTCGCACCCCAAACCTGTTTATGCAATTCCATCAACACGCGGATTCTTTTTTTTTTTTTTTTGTTAATCCGGTGGAGAATTGCGCGGCACCGGGATTTGAACCCCAGTCCTATTGCATGCGAGGCGGATGTTCTACCGCTACGCCACTGCTGCACCTACCTGCAACAATGGTTAAGCGCAGTCCTTAGGCAATTGCCAATGGTTTTCCAGTAATTGACAAGCCATCTGGTCTGCCTTTACTAGTGAAGTGTCCAACATCACAGACAGTCGAGTGAATGGTATGTAGCTAAATCCAGCAAATAATAAATCTGAATTTTGACACCTACTCCCTAAGGGGAAGCCATGAGCGCTTTTATTGATTAAAAACGTTCGTTCAGTTTTATATTTATATTTCATTTTACATACTGCAATACTTTTAAAAAATAGTGCCCAATATTTTTAAAGTACTTAGGATTGCTTTTAGGAGATTCTGATAAAAATCAAAGTTTGGGTGGTTTTTGAAATTCTAATCACAGCTGTCCATTTTTTGATATATTTGAATTTTGGCCGATTTCAAAATATCATGAAGAAGGAACAGACAACTCTAGAGCTTCAAATTTCTTCGGAAATAATGAACAAGGGCTGTATAATATAGACGAAAAGTTTCAGTGGCAAAATTTTATTGAGTCTTGCTAGAATGTAGGGCTGAACATTAGCAACTTTCAGTACAAGCCCTAAGTTTTACATTTATTTTTACAATATTAAACAATATAATGCAACACATTTTCAGTCGGCAATATTTCCGAGGTACTGAGAATTCTTGAGAGGGATTTTAATAAAATCGAAGATGATGCTTCTATTTTAAAATGGAATCAAGATTTCCCATTTTTTGTTTTCAAATTTCGTGCGAATTTGATGCCTTGTGGAGAACACACCTAGAAATCTTGAGCTCCAGATTTTTTGTGAAATTAAGAATATAACCTGCGTAATAAATAGAAAAAGTTTTAGTGCAAACAACTGAAGGCATCATGCCAGCATATAAGGTTGAAAATGAACATTTTTGCAGTGCGTCGCTCCTGAAGTAAAGATTGCGATTTTTTACTAAATCAACTGCATCAACAAAACGGGTTTCTAATAGTTTTTATAAAGGTAAATGTTGCATAGAATTAGTGAGTAAAAAATAAGACATGACAATATCTTAGTGCGGAAGCAGCAGGTCTGAAAAAAATGTTAAACTCACCTGATGATACCTTCAGCAACGTTTTCCTTGACCAAGTCACAGTCTTTCAGGACAGAAGACGGTGCTTTAGCCTTCAGTTGCATATATTTTTCATGCATAACTGCCACATTCTGTGGGGAAGAACACAGTAGTAGAATGCAGTTACTGATACTATAAACAGCCAAGTAGAGAAATTTGCAATTTTTCACTGGTTTTACACTTTTTTCCTGACCTTGTCAAGTGCTACAGTAAACTCACTTCAATCAGCCCCGCCTCGAAAAGTATTTCGATAAGGACAATGAACTTTTATAAAACCTCTACCAGTCTTCCTACGCTTTTCATGTACAAATATAGTGGGCACTCCCAGTGGACTCAGACGTAGTTTTGCAATCAAATTAATGAGCATTTGCACTCCACAGTACTGGCATAGACCACACTCATCACACTGAACCACTCCACCAAAGCTGACAATGGAACGGGAGATCAGAATGGACAGTACAGTGGTGTTTTTTTTCTTGTTCAGCCATTTTACATTTATCAACAGTGAGACACGCAAGATGAGTGTTGAAAAATTGGAATGCTTTTAGTAAACTACCCGTTCTTTGCAGAGTCTCCTTCGTCGGAAAATTCTCAATAAACTTCAAAACAAACTGACGGCCTGCATCTTTCTGCAAGGACCACTGGCTGTCAATCCCCACCAGTGGAGCAAATGTGGCACCACCACTCAATAGACCATGTGGCAAACAGTGTTGGTTTGTCGCGTTTACATGTCAGCAGCATCAACCTAGGGGTCACACTAAACGGGCATGGTGGGAATCACTGTGAATGATAAAAGCCAATTAGCTGGGTCAAGTGAGGTGACACAAAAATAGGCTTTTTGATTCCTGGAGCCACCTCACTTGCATTTGCAGCTAGAGTTATCAAATAAGGATGCCTACCAAGTTGGGGTATCGAAATTCCCCCGAGTTAAATTTATCCGTAGTACTTCTGTGAAACTCCCCGTGCGACACAAGACATTGTTTATAACAGAAGCAGCAAGTTTATAATTATTGCAATAAAAATCAATACCTTTGGAAAGAATGGTAAAAGCCATTGCAAATGGAGCCAAATACATTCAAAACATGAGGATTTTGTAGCAGCTGGTCCCCCATGTAATTCCTTGCTATGGGACCTTAGCGTATATAAAAGAAATGAAACTCAAACCCAATTATAACAATATTGAAGTGCCACGAAAATACCACGGTTATTACTCATAATTGTTATAACTGGGTTAAGACAAAAACCAAAGAAAACATTAAAAGCTTACATCAAAAGCTTGAGATAGTTTACAAGGGGAAAGTGGCTTGCACTTTTCACTTATTCCCTAGTAGAAACCCATAATCAGTGCGCTCTGATTGCCTCACCGCAATCTTGTTGACATCTCTCTGCAAGGTATCCAACTGTTGCAAGTATTTGAGCGAAAGATTTTAGCACAAATGAAGGCCCGGCACAGACTTTATTAATCTTAGTGCTTCCTGGTGTGGTTTGGCCGGTGCGGTCGCAGTTAAGTATTTGTAAGTCATTTTTTTCTGTTAAGGTTGGCGCTCAGTGACCAGATTCAATTGCTATAACCGAGTATCTACCACGAGAGCATAGCTAAATGCGGTTTATTTTACCATAAAATACATGGTAAAGCTGACGGTGCTACAGTTATTTATTGTTATATCTGATATATTGTTCAAAGCAAGATTGTTATAAGTGGGTTTCATTGTATTTCAAAAATGAATAATAATAAATTTGTATATTTCTCCCTTGCAAACACAGCTCAAATATTTATTTAGACCAACCGCAGGTTACAGAAATCTGTCAGTTCATTTGTGGAGCTGAAATAAAAGATATGAAATGCAAGAAAGTCACCCTCAACCATCCTGAAAAACTTTCTGCTCGTGCACGTTTCAGTGTTGTTTTACCAGAACAGGGCCTATTTGGACTGGTTGGTTCATTTGGACTCAAGAAAACAACTAAACAGCATTATGATGAGGACATGAGGCAAGACACTGTTTTAATGCTTCAAAGTCTATTTGAATTGGGTAATGGACACCTGCATCTCAGCCAACATGTTCTAAGCTCAAGCTCTTTCACTGAAGCTATAGCATGCTTCATTTCCCCTCATGCCTTAAAGGGACACTAAAACAACTCTACCATGTAATCCACTTATAATACCAGATGCAATTAAGCCTGGCTATAACAAAATTGTAAAATGTTTTCAATTTTTTTATTACATCCAAGTTTACGTTACATACAGTTTTCGCATGAATACTCAGATGGACAATAACAACGAAGACCAGATTACGAATTACAGTTAAACCTCTATGTAACGAACCTCCATGTAGCGAATTCCTCAATATTACGAAGTTTTTCAATCCCTCAATGCCACCCCCATTGAAGTGCATGTATATTTGAAAACTCCATGTAACGAACATGTCGTGGCGGTTGCCCTTGATACAACGAACTCGCCGCGCCGACTGTCTCTTAGCTAGTGCTGGGTTAGTGGAAATTTGGCAGAACTCCGCAAGCTTCAGGACGATAAAACACGAACTGAAGTGCAAGGAACGCCTACTATAGCAAGGAGTGAGCGCAGTTGATACAGCGCTTCGCGTTTCAGCGCCAGCGCCGCATGTGTCTGCTCCGTGGCAGATGCGCAGCTTCTGCAGCTTTTGCTGTCGGAACATGGCACTACAGTATTTCATGTTTAAAAGCGGCAAAAATAACAGAAAAAAGACGCGGGGCAAGCAGCGCGTGCCCATTGCGTGCCGCGCGGTTGCTCGCAGGCTCCGGCACGTCGGTAGAAACCTGGAACAGCAGAGCGCGCTGGCGACGCGAGGCAGAGTCGGTTTCCTTGGACAAAGGTGACGGGTAAGTGGGCGCGCGGCGGCGCCAACGCACGTGCTCTCCCCCAAGATCATGCCCAAGGCTAATTCCTCTTTCATCCCCTTTCCCTGCTCCCTCGAAAACGCGTCGCGCGAGCCCCAGAGGAGGTGGAGGCTGCTGCCGCAGTCGCGCCACGCTATCAGCGCAATCGCGAAACATTTCACCGCTTTCATGACTCGAATAATTCTGATTTACTGCAAACACTTTCAAGGTGGTTTCTGTTACATCAATTCTTAATTTGGTTTTCGTTCTACATCGTCCTTTTTGGATCTTCACGTGAAAACTGCATGTAACGAAAACCTGGACGTAACAAAAAATCGCTGACATTTTACAATTTCGTTATAACCAGGTTTAACTGCAATTGTAAAGGAAACCAGTTTGAAAGTGTTTACACTAAATTAAAATTATTCGAGGTAACAGAAGCGGTGAAACACTTTGCAATCGTGCCGAGGGCCCGACGCCACTGTGGCAGTAGCTTCCACCTTTGCAGTGGCTGGCGTGACGCATTTTAGAGGAAGCGGGGAAAAGGGGGTGGAGGAAGAATCAGTCTGGGGGAGAGCGCATGTGTTCGCGCCGCCACCGAGAGAGGAGGCGACAGCATCTTCATGCTTGTTTCTGCTTGCCCACCACCGCTGCCCCAGGAAACCAAATCTGCCTAGCTTCAACGGCCACGCTCCGCTGTTCCTGCTTCGGACATGCAACAGCCCACGAGCAACCGCATCGCAGCGATGGATGCCCACTACTCGCCCTGTGTCTTTTTTTCTCTGCTCTGTTACTTTTCGATGCTTTTAAGTATAAACTATTGTAGCGACACATTCCAAAAGAAAAAGCAGCAGAGACTGCTGTGTTTGCTCTGTAGATGAGCCGTCAGCACTGAAACGCGGCATTTTGTGTCAACTGCGGTCGCTCATTGCTGTTGCACGTGTTCCTCTCATGCAAGTTTGTGTTTTATCATTCTGAAACCTGCAGAGTTCTCAAAAATTTCTAGCAATTCAGCAGTTCAAACAAACATCAAGGGGCTCCAGCACTGAAGTGAGTCCACCCAGAATGATGGCAATCTCCATACGCAACTCCTTTAGCTCCCAGCGTTCGTTTTCTCCCAGGTGGCTGCGAAAACTGTCGAGCACAAGAAAAGTCAGGAGAAGCAGGGCGCTAGGTCGCCATCCCCAGACAGTCCGGACCCAATCAGCCATTAGGTCGGCCGACATCCATCCTTTCTCATGGGCTCGTACGTGTATGCTGGCTGGGAAGTTGGCCTTCAGCACAGTTTTCCTTTTAAAGATAGCGTCGGGTGGCAACTTCCTGCCGTCTGCCGTGATAGCCAGCATTACCGTGAAACATTGCTTCCCGGTGCCTGTTGTTTTGACGAGCCCGTTACGGGCTCCTCATTCAATGACTGTCTCGCTCATGGCATTTCGAGGTTGATGGGTGTCTGATCAGTGTTGCCAATTTGGGAGATAAGAAATTCTCAGTCCCGCCACAGGCCTATCTCAAACTTGTGAAAGTCCACTACCTTCTTTTCATAGGAAGGAGGCAGTCACTAACAGTGATGCGCGCCTCCTCAAGCACAGTCCGTTGTGCGGTACTGAGCGCGTCGTCCACCCATTACTTGATTGAAAGCGGTGGTCGCAATGTTGTGCTTCCTGGCTGTGGCTCGAGCGTGCGTCCTGATCATTTCGTGCGGAACGACACAACCTTCCTTTCGCAGGTCCAGGACATATTTTAGGACCTATTCTTCCACACAAGGAAACTTTCCCACCTTCGGTCCCCTAAAGGCACACTGCTCCAGATCGTAGAACGCAGCTTAAGCTGCTTCTGCCAGTAACGCACGTGGACTTGTCTATAGGGAACCAAAGCTGGAGTTTGCTCCGCGACGCCAGCGCTTGGTTTCCAGCGGAGCGGAGAGGAACTACAAAACCTACGCGCATTCGCGCCCGCGCTGCGCGCGGCTGTCTGCGGGGTCTGCGCAGCCTGCTCGCTCCGGAGCGCGTGCTACGTTCAGCCGCGCGTGCACGCGGAGCGGGAGAAGGAGAGTGAGGACGAGGGGGATTGGTGGCGCGTCTTCGCGCGCAAAGCCGGCGCTCTTTGCCAGTGGGATTTCTTAATTTTGCTTTTTTCTGTGCCCCGGCTGACATAGAGGCTGGCTGGAGGCATGTTTTTTATCGGTGCTTTCGAAAGCAAGAAATTATGATTAATTGATCGCCGGACATTGTTTTCAAAGAGCGCTTGTTGGCAGGCTCAGACATAAAAAAAAAAAAAATAAACGCGAATTCACTACTTGAAGGCGGGAGGCAAACGACAGGTATCTTGAAGGACTTGAGGCGGCACCTCTTGATGCCTCTGTCCATGTTCACAGAATGAAGGGTCCAGCCTTCTGGTTGAGAATAACCGATAGGCTTGTACACAGCGACGAGTGCTGCTTCCTTTCCCTTTGTGACTGGTCACTTGAAAAGGGCCTATTCAGCTCTTTGGGGACAAACGTTTTAGGCAGTGCTGCCGGCGCCGTGGGGCCTGTTTTCGGCGCGTTTAGGATGCGTTCCCTACAAAGGCACAAAGCATGCCGCCTTACCCTTTGGTTCCTGCCGACACCGGCCAGGGGAAGTTCGCTGCTGCGGCGCTGGCGTTCGAAATCAATGACCTATCTACCTTTAACGATGAGGGGTTCCTAACAACTTGGGTCATTCCCCAGAAGCCGAGGCATGACATTTTTGCGGCAGTTTCCTCTCCACGAGATGAACAGCGAGGAAATGTCTGACGACTTTCCATGCAGACAGGGACATCTCTCCACGGAAACCTTTGTCTTCTTAACTCCACTGTTACGCTGCGCAATTCCTAGTTCAGTTATCTACTATAGCGAACGCGCAGTTTTGAGCTCCCGAAGCAGGATCGCGTATGAGGATAGGATGATTGACGTAAAGTGATCGCATTAATGACGAATATCTGTTTCTTGAGGCCGACTCGGTTCCACGATGGCTGCTTCGGCACCGCCAGTTAGAGAAGTACGACACACGAACAGTACGAGATATCCCCCCCCCCCCCGCCAAAAAAAAAAAAGAAAGGTCCACAACCATCCCGTTACCGTTTCCACACAAACTTCGCGAAAAAAGTGCGCCGTCATTTTTTTCATTCTAGTTCTTTTCTTTCTTTCTTCTCCCCCCCCTCATTGTTAGAGCGCGACGGTGGCCACAATGCGGTCGGAGGAGGAGAGAAACAACCGAGCGCGCGCGCGTAAACACGTGCTAGAAAGCAGCGCGGAGCAGACGACAACATGCTTTTCTATGCGGCGGCTAGCAGACGACGCGGCCGGGCTGCGCGTAGATTTTGACGGGGTCTCCATGGAGGGCGCTGACGCACAGAGCGGCGCAGCGGCCCCTGGCCCAGGTTTTCTCCCCTATTCCAAAATGCCTACTGACTGCATGATTGCCGTGCTCACACTCCACAGCCTGTAACTTGAAGCCGGCCGTGTAACTGACTCTGCGGCCCACGGCAAAACGCAATACAGAAACTGCACAAACGCAAAAGGCACAAAAAAAAAAAAAAAAAAAAAGTCGGAGCAACCGACAATGTTGTCGCGAAGCATTACTGGCTGCTAAAAAAAAAGTATGGCTAGGACTACACCACTCTCTAGTGTTGTTTTGATTCGCTGTCTCCGCACACCCCCATTGCCGTGCTGGCGCCACCGGTTGCCGCTGGCCCCTGAAAGTTTCATTCTGGTGGGAAGCACTCAGGAATGGTGGGAGGGGGGCGGCAGGAAATGAGCGCAAAGGCGAGGAAGCGCTGCGTGGCTGCTGCTTCTGTTGCCATGACAACAGGCGGGCCGAGTGAAGCGGGACTGCAAGGGACGAAAATTCGAGGTGTTTATTATGCAAGATAAAAAAAATATGATGCAAATTTTGACGACTAAAGTCGGGGGTGCGTTCATTATGCGAGTAAATGCGGTGTGTGTGTGCGTGTATATATATATATATATCCTCATCAGCCTGACTATACCCAAAGCAGGGCAAAGGCCTCTCCCATATTCCACCAATTACCTAACCCGGTCCTGTGCTACCTGCACCCACTTAACCCCTGAAAGCTTCTTAACCTCATACGCCCACCTAACTTTCTGCCGTCCCCTGCTACGCTTTCCTTCCTTTGGAATCCAGTTTGTTACACTGAGCGACCATTAGTTATCCTCTCTTAGCACTACATGTCCTGTCCATGTTCATTTGGTCTCGATTTCCACTGGAATGTCAGTAACTTGAGTTATTTTTCTGACCCACTCTGCACACTTCCTACCTCTTAATGTTACCCCTGCCATTTCTCATTCCGTAGGCCTCTGCGTTGTCCTCAACTTAAGTAAAACCCTCTTTGTTAGCCTCCATGCTTCAAACCCATAGGCGAGTACAGGCAAGAAGCAGCTGTTGTACACTTTCCTCTTGAGCAATACCGGTAAGCTGCTAGTCATAATCTGAGAGTGCTTGCCAAATGCGCTCCATCCCAATCTTATTCTCCTTGTTATTTCCCTTTCATAGTCCAGATCTGCGGTTCCTACCTGTCCTAAGTAAACATATTTGCTTCCTACTTCCAGTGCTTCGCTACCTAGTGTAAACTGCTGTTCTTTTCCGAAGCTGTTGAACATTACCTTAGTCTTCTGCATATTGATTTTAAAGCCTGCCTTTCTACTTTTCCTGTGTAGGTCATCAACCATTCTTCGCAGTTCATCCCCTGAGTTACTTAGCAAGGCAATGTCATCAGCAATATCATCAGCAAAATGCAGATTACTAAGGTGTTCTCCATCTACCCTCATCCCTAACTGGTCCCATTCCAAGTCTCTGAATGCTTCCTCTAAGCAAACTGTGAATAGTACTGGGGAGATCGTGTCTCCTTGCCTAGCACCTTTTTTTTTATAGGAATTTTGTTCCTTTCTTTATGCGGGACTATTGTTGCTGTGCCATCACTATAAATATCTTCCAGCACTTTCACGTACCGTCTACCACTGATTTCACAATGCCTGCATGACCGCTGAGGTTTCTCTGCTTTTTCGTAATCAATGAATGTATAAGGGCTGGTTATATTCCGAGCATTTTTCTATCGCCTGGATGA
Organism: Amblyomma maculatum; assembly: GCF_055883805.1. Lineage (NCBI taxonomy): Eukaryota > Metazoa > Arthropoda > Arachnida > Ixodida > Ixodidae > Amblyomma > Amblyomma maculatum. The sequence goes on from NC_139344.1 coordinate 253,173,638, forward strand.
TGGTATAGATACGATCAGTCTAAGGCTGTCCTAATTCTATTAACGATTACCTTAGTAAATACCTTATACGTAACAGACAGCAAGCTGATTGGTCTGTAATGTTTCAGGTCCTTAGCGTCCCCTTTCTTATGAATTACGGTAATGTTTGCATTCTTCCATGGTTCCGGTACCGTCGATGACACCAGGCACTGCGTATACAGGGTGGCCAGTTCTTCAAGCACGATATCCCCCCGTCCTTCAGCAAATCTGTAGTTATCTGATCCTCTCCAGCTGATTTCCCCCTTTTCATAGTTTCTAGTGCTTTCTTGACCTCGTCCTTCGTCACTGGTGGAACGTCTGACTGCTTTTCCCTACCGCCAATCTCATTATGGTCCTGACTACTTTGGCTACTGTAGAGATCTGTATAGAACTCCTCGGCTACTTTGACTATCTTGTCCATATTAGTAATGACGTTGCCCGCCTTGTCCCTTATCGCATACATCTGGTTTTTGCCTATGCCCAATTTCTTCTTCATTGCTTTAAGCCTTCCACGTTCTTTACAGCATGCTCAATTTTCTCCTTGTTAAACTTCCTTAAATCAACCACTTTGAGCTTACTGATTAGCTTTGATATCTTTGCCAATTCTATCTGGTCTGTTGGGTTGGAAGCTGTCATGTTTTGGCATTTTTTAATCAAATCTTTCGTCTCCTAGACAGCTTACCAGTATCCTAACTATCCTACCACCTAATCATATAACGCACTGGGAATAATATCTCTGAAATTATTCTTCATTGCTTCTAGGCTAATGTCGTCATCCTTGGTTAAAGCTAAATATCTATCCTGTAGCGAAATCTTGAACTGTTCTGCCCTCGCCCTCACCACTAATTCGCTGAAGGACTTCTTTCTTACTAATCTGTTTTGTTCCAGATTTTGACTAATTTGAGACTGTACCATCCCGTGGTCACTGCATTGCACTTTCCTGATTACCTCTACATCACCGATCTGACGTAAGCACGATGCGACGGCGCTTCTGTCGCCAGACTGGGCCGACTGGGGGTGAAAAGTAGGCTTAGCGCCCATAGGAATACTCGGAACCGAAAGATTTCAAAGCAGTTTTCTAATTTCACGGGACACCTATAATGTTTTTATTTGCTACAGAGCAACCATGAACATCCTAGAACAGATCGTGAAAGTATGAAATCTCGCTATCGAGGCGAAGTATTTTTGAAACACCGCAAAACGTAGGGGGGTGCTAGTTGGGAGGGCGACTCACAGAAACACATGTAAACACAACTTACAGCAACATATTTCTCGTTTGGTAGAGCACCAGAAGTGGTGGATAGTCATTAAACTTTCGCCAGCACTTCGAAAAAATGTGTGACAAAGTGTGCTGCGTCATTGCGAAGGCAGTTTACTTTTAAAACCCCTTGTTGTCTAGAATCTGAGTTATAAATGCACTGCAGTAGCGCGGCGCAAACAAAATATATGGAAAGAACAGTTTGCAAAGAAGCTGACTTTTGTGGCCAAGAAAGCAGTCATTTGTAAAGACCTGGTGCATTATTTTAAGACCATGAATATGCGTATGCAAGAACATTTCGTGTCTGACATCTCTGTAAAGCACATTTATCAATAAGTATGCGCGCCGCATTTCCAGACAACCCCCACGTCTAGAAAACGAGTCGCCCAAGCGGCTTTTTCCTTCTTTTTTTTTTCTTTAGTGTACCACGCTCTGACATCATGTTGCATGGCGGATGTAAAAAAAAAAAAAGCAAGGGCTGGCGATGTGCACAAGCTGTGTAAGGCAGTAATGATGCTGTCGAGACATGGTTCATTTTGTAAATTGAGAGAAAAAAAACGCAAAAGGCACGATGTCATTGCGTCCTGGAAACATCGATCGTGGCAAAGTAGATAGTAAGTATTAAAATGAATTAATATATTGGTTGCGTCGCGATACATGCATGCGGTGAGCAAGTCGTAAGCAAACATTTTGACAGGCTTTATATTCCGATGTCCGTGCACACGCTGCATGGTCTGCGCTGTATGGAAAGAAAAAAAAATAAGACCAGAAAACCGCACAGAAAGCGCAGACCGATATACGACAGCCATAGCGATATTACGGGGAAAACGAAAATGCACAAAAAATGTTTAGCTAGCATATATGCCCGTTGATGAACTTGCGTGCAGCCACCCGATTCAAAATAACTGTATGCCTCCAGCGACTTGTATGCCTGGACGGTCTCTGCAGTGAAGCGACTCAGAGAAAACATCAAATACACCACAATGTTTGCCATGCCCAATAGTGTAAGAGCACCTGCGTCAGCCTGGAGGACTTCCAAACGTGCTTCAGGCATAACAAATGAGTCCAGGTGCACAACGCCGTCAGTGTACAGCTTTTCATTGTAGCGCTGTTTATCCAATTCCGACAAGCTTTTCACGTAGTCAGACATTGCTGCATCGCAAACTACATTCCCTTACAAGAACTGCAAGTCTGACCATTTTCAGGATTCTTCACAGCACGATAAACTGACCGCGCACAGTTGCAGATGACCATGCACCACCAGCGCCGTCGCTAGCAGACAATCCGGAGCTGGAGGCGGCTGCGCGTCGTCTGCTGCAATGCGCGATTCTCGTTCGGTCCATATTGTCGTATGGCGATTGACAGCTGCTTTTTAAATGTAATTCTGTCTAAGCTGTATCACTTGAGCAACAGTATTATCAAGCTAACTTGCCCATGCGGCAGCATGTCAGACTGTATAAAGAAAACTGTGCGATTCGCTATAACAAACTTTCTTTTTGGGGGTGTCCGGATTCACAACACAGATTATTCGGAAAGTTTTAAAGTAGATTGCCTCCACAATGACGCAGCATACTTTATCAAGTGCTGGCCATTATTTAAAGACAGGCCAATGCTTCTGGTGCCGTGCGAAACGAGAAAAATGTTGCGGCACAAGTTGTGTTTACATTAGCTTATATGGGTCGCCCTCCCAACTCGCACCCCCAAACGTATCGCGGTGTTTTAAAAATACTTCACCTCGGTAATGAGATTTCATACTTTCATGATCTGTTCTACAATGTTCATAGTTGCTTTGTACCGAATAACCACATCATAGGTACCCCGTGAAATGAGAAAAATGCTTGGGAACCTTTCAGTTCCATGTATTCCTAAGGGCGCTAACCCTACCTTTTACCCCCAGTCGACTGCGGCGCCACGACCACCCCCTTTGTTTGTAAACACGGTGTTGGCCTATAATGGCGGGGTTAGAACAAAGTATTAAGTCAATTTCATCTTTAGCCTCCCCGTTAGGACTTTTCCATGTCCATGTTGAAGAAGGTATTCATGACTCTTAAATTACTGCACTCTGCAAACTCAACTAGTAACTCCCCCCTGCTATTCCTAGACCCAATGCCATAGTAACCCACTGCCTGGTCTTCTGCCTGCTTTTTCCCTATCTTGGCATTGAAGTCTCCTATTAGTACAGTATACCTTGTCTTTTCTTTCCCATCGCCAATTCCACATTTTCGTAGAAGCTTTCAACTGCCTGGTCATGATAACTACATGTAGGTGCCTAGGCCTGTACAATCTTCAGTTTATACATCTTAAGCCTAATTCCAATGCTTGCCGCCTTCTCATTATTTCTATAGAATTCATCTATATTACCAGCTCAATACTTATTGACAAGGAACCCAACTCCTAGTTCTTGTCTCTCTAGTACACCTCGATAACACAGTACATGCCCGTCCTTCAGTACAGTTATGCCTCATTCGATCTCCTAACCTCACTAAGCCCTATGACAGCCCTCATACCTTCTAGTTTCTGTAAGAGCCACTGTTAAACTAGCTTCACTAGCTAGGGTTCTAACGTTTCACATGCACATTGTGTGTGTGTGTGTGCGTGTGTTTTGAAAAAGCTTCCTTGGGCTCGCTTACAAATATACACAAAAAACTTAAGATGTTTGTGGCTTAGAACCATCTATTGACATTTCAGCCGCGGGACCAGCCTTCATCAGAAAAAAGTGCGAATGCTTGGCAGCGTCATATATATAGGTTGGCAATATCAGCATGGCATTAAAATAACATAATCAGAAATACTTAGTCCCAGGAAGGCACGTGGCGAAGCAGTAACATTAAAGTGAAATGGCATAAACAAGATGTGATTACGTATTGCGATTCCAGGTCAGCAGCGATCAAAAAGTAATCAGTGAAGGCGAACTGCATGTGGCAAATGCAAGCACAGCACAATGCGATAAAGAGCACGCTGTGGTTTTATAAAAGAAAAAAAAATGAATGTACGAGAATGATGCACAGTAGTGATACAAATTATTCAGAGATTACTGGGACATTAAGCAATACAAATGAAAATGCGCGTAGAGAGAGAGAGAGAGAGAGAAAACTTTTAATGAGCATATAATCAGTAAATATTCACAGGAGCTGGGTGGTCGGTGCCCCTAGTCCAGGGCTCCGCTGGCAGCAGCTGCTTGCGGACTAGCTGGATAATCCAGGCTTGCTGGTCCAGGTTGTCGCTGGTCAGGGCCGCCTCCCACTGCTCGTGTGTCGGGCATGGCACTATTAACGTTGGGTCAGGTTTGTCCTGGCATTCCCAAGAGATGTGAAAGAGTGTGGGGCTTGCACCGCACCAAGGACAGTAACTCGTGTATTTTGTTGGGCTTATCTTATTTAAAATTTAAAGATTAGGGAATGTGTTTGTTTGTATTTTTCTCCAGTCTATAGCGTCCGAGGAAGGAAGGTGTTCGTGTGGTGGTGAGAAAATTCTTTCTAACCGTAGGTGTTCCAGCCTGTCGCCGTAGGGTAGAAAAAGCACATGTTTGAACGTATACATGGTTTAAAAAGAAGATACCAGTCACGAACTCAATGATATTTGCAAGGTCGAGAAAAAGCACATGTTTGAATGCATACATGGTTTAAAAAGAAGACACCAGCCATGACCCCAATGATATTGTATTGCTTAATGTCCCAGTAATCTCCGAATAACTTTTATAACTACTGTGCATCATTCTCGTACATTCATTTTTTTTTTTACGTTATATAACCACTGCGTGCTCTTTATCGCATTGTACTATACTTGCATTTCGCCTTCACTGATTACTTTTTGATCACGGCTGACCTAGAATCTCGATACGTAATCCCATCTTGTTTACGCCATTTCACTTTCATGTTACTGCTTCGCCACGTGCCTTTCTGGGACTACATATTTTTGATTATGTTATTTTAATGCCAGGCTGATATCTCCAACCGGTCCAGCAGCCGAAACATCATTAAATTGTTGTCAGCCACAAAAGTCTTTTTATATTTTGTGTGTGTTTAAAGGAGCGAACAGTCTCGGAGTGCAAGGCAAACATTCTTAATTTTTTTATTATTATTCATACTGTTGACATTTACCGGAATGTTGTCTTGTGTTGATTACTGGAATAAAAAGCATTAAATGCAAAGCGGAAGGAAAAACAACGTGCCAATGGTGGGAGTCGAACCCACGACCTCCGAATGTCACGTTCAGTGCTTTTCCAACTAAGCTACATCGACGGCTGTCCCCTCCTCCGCTTGCTTGGGTATATATGTTCACTAACCGGTTTAAACATGTGAGCATGCACCAGCGCCATCCTCATCCCTAGCGGCGGATGTGAAACATCCTGTTATACCGAAAGCGTCACGTAGCACGTGATCATTAGGTAGGGCGGCAGCTGAGCTACAGCCCTCTTATGCTACCATTGCGACCTCCAGACTACCAGAACCGAGACCCTCGCAAGCTATTAAGCAGACAATTGAAAGGCAAATGAGGGGCTCGCTAATAAAGCATTTAAAGGAGCGAACAGTCTCGGAGTGCAAGGCATTCTTTTTTTTTTTTATTATTCATACTGTTGACATTTACAGCAATGTTGCCTTGTGTTGATTATTGGAATAAAGAGCATTAAATGCAAAGCGAAAGGAAAAACAACGCACCGATGGTGGGAGTCGAACCCACGATATCCGAATGTCGCGTTCAGTGCTCTTCCAACTAAGCTACATCGACGGCTGTCCCCTCCTCCGCTTATGCTTATATATATATATATATATATATATATATATATATATATATATATATATATATATATATATATATATATATATGTGCACACGCACACGTAAAGATACAATACTGAGCAAGGGCTATAGCTGCACACATGTGCACAAACACTAAACACCCATATACGCTGCTCACAGGTTTCTGCTTTAAGACAGAAAGCTCGAGTAGAGCATTCAGCTATTTGTCACATAATGTGAAAAAGAAAAAATGATCACACTCTTTTGCATACCTTGAGTGAACCACCAGTTTTACACATCCCTTTCAACTTTGAAAACATTCGAGACGGCAAATTGGCCCTGATATCATCTTCCTTTATATTGACGCCATAGATTGTCCTCTGCAATACACCATAAACATTCGTTATACACATTGTAATCAAAACAGCAGACAAGCTTTTGAGCCACTATTAACACAGAAGTATTCATTTAACTACCTCAAAGACATAGTTTGTTCATTCATATTGGGTAAACGATGCTGTAAATAAGGTTTACGTAAGAAAAAACACCGCGATAACAAGTCAAGAGAAATTTTAACATTTTTTTTGCACTGCATGCAGGTATTTTTGTACTCTAACCGTTAGTAAAATGTGGCTTCCAAAACAAGATTAAGTGTGGTGACCCCATGCTCTGCAAGAAAACCATTCCAACTAGGATGCATAGGCACAAATGAATGAGTCTGCATGCGTTTCACTGTTTCTACCACACAGCTGCAATGAAATTTTTCGCCCCATAAAAATCCATTTCTCTTGTATGCCTAAACAAAGTTCAAAAACAAAAACAAAAAAAAAAGAAAGAAGGATACCGTTTGCAATACAGGCAAACGAACTAGGAATCGCTCGCAAAACCCGCTGTTTTTGAAATTGAAACAGGAAAACAGGCAGCCACTACCAAGCATAGGTCAATACCACGAGGAGGCGCTCACTCACATTCACAACTAGTGACACCCACCTCCCCTCATACACACTTCCTCACATCCATTTACTTGCACTCACACTAATCCCTGCTCACACTAATATCCACTCACTCACATTCATCCACATTCTCACTCACATCTACTCACTCACACTCATTCCTGCTCACATATAATTCACACGCTCACAATCATGCCCTCTCACACACCCACTTACACAGAATTGCAGCCACTCACATATGTCCACTGACGCTTATTACTACCAACATGAAGGAATGCTGAACAAGGGTAGAGGGGGAGCCTCGGTTAGCTACTGTGTAGCCATCCTCTTTCTTTCATTCTACCCTGGATTACCACCAACAGTCACTCACACACATCCGCTCATGACCACTGACACTCACCTCCCTCATACTACTACTGTCTCCTCGCACACGCACACACACACAACTGTTCGCACTCACATACACTCACTCATGGCCAGTCACACCCCTTCATTCCCCCTCCCACTCATTCACATCTACTCCTGCACTCATCCACTCCCACTCCCCCTTGACGTCCTGCAGTTGCAAGTTCAATTAGAATATTTGCAGTCTTTTCCTGCTTAGTTTTTCTTGGAACAAAAATAAAGGCTCACAATGTACTCGCCATTGTCAATTTGTCGTCAGCAATAACAGGCAAATGTTTATTCAACCTAGTAATGATATGCTTGACTTCTTGTCACTAGTAGCGTCACTATACTCACGGAACACTACGGCACGGCAAACTAAACACATTCCTACTACTCACGGTCACTCAATCATACTCACAACCACTCATTCCCATTCGCATACACTCACAACCACTCACGCATGTCCGCTTGCACTCATTACCACAACCAACCACTCACACACACACACACTACTCTCTGCTCACTCCCACTCATGTCCATTCACATTCGCTCACGACAGCTTGCACTCACATGTACTCACAACCACTCACATAAACTCACACTCATGGCCATTCACCCTTGCATCCTCTCATTCCCTCTCCCAACCACTCCCGCACTCATAACCAGACTCCCCCCGACGTACTGCAGCTGCAATTTGCAGGTTTAAATGCCATATCTGCAACCTTTCACTTCTTAGAATAAATAGAAAGACTCGCAATGTGCCGACCATTAGCATCAACATTTTGAGGATAAAAGCTTCTTCAACCCAGTGCTGATGAGCTTTGACTTTTTGTCACTAAACAGTGCCACTGTACTTAAGGGCACAAAGCAAACTAAACATGTCATGTTTGCACCACTTACAGAGCACACAACGCAATATGTGATGCCTATGGAAGCTTACTGTGCTGCCTGAGGACACATTTAGAAAGCTGGGTTGGTGATTTCCTCTTCCCGTATGATGAGGACAAGAAGCGTTTTGACCCAATCGGGTTGATGTTGTCGGGGTAAAGTCTCGATGAAAGTCACCGATGACCACAGAGCGGCAGCAAACTAGGCAAGCCAGTGCCTCAACTTCAGTTTCCTCGCCTCGAGAAGGCACACGCTCGTGATCAGAGCAGAGCGAAGACAAGGATTGTCTAGGACTGACACGGATTGTCGATATTACAATAATGTTCCTTGTGTTATTTGTAGGGGTGTGCGAATATCCAACATTTCTAATACGAATCAACTAAGCTTCTTATTCTATTCGCATTAGAAAAACAGATATTAGGAATTTCCAAACATTAAAAAATTCTGGAATACACCGAAAATTTTCATGTTCACCTCAGCTGGCCAGCACTGTGCACTTGACTGCGTGAGCTGTGCAATGAAGCATCCTCAAAACGTGACTGGGCCGTTTTTTGAAGAGGGACCTTCCCTTTTGGAAAGCGAGCTTTAATGGCAGTATGCACAAAGCGAAGCAGTTGACCAAACCCGGTAAAAATGTCTTCTTTTTTCTTTCATCCCAAATGCAGACATCCATCCAACAAGTGTTTATCAGACAAAATTACTGTGATGCAAGCAGTTTACAGCAGTCTTTGTAGGCCTACTCGATAATTCGAGCTTTCAGTTAATTCCGAAATTTTTTCTTGTCCCTTGAACCCAATTACTGAGAATTTACAGCATTCAGCAGCAATATGACAGCTCCACCCAGTATCATGCAGGTGCTTCCATGCAAAAAGCTGGTACACGGAATGCTGTGTAAAAGTTGTACTGAATTTTTCAGTATGGTATACACGTACGTGCCATTCCAGTTTATTGTAATTTGAAAATAGCGTGTGAATTCTGAAATAACATGAACCATGCTTGTTATTTTCAGACACTCAATGACTGCTCTGACACTCTCCACTCGCTCACCCTCATTACATACATGGCTGCTCACACTTACCCTCGCATGCATTCACTAGCACTCAAACTCACTCACACTCATGCCCAGTCACTAGCGCTCAATCTCGCATCCACTCACGCTTACACCCACTCACTCACATTCACACTAGCACTCATGGGTGTGAGCGTGAACGAGGTGATATGAATGAACTCCCAGCTCAATCTCGCGTCCATCTACTCACGCTTACACCCACTGACTCACATTCAAACTAGCACTCATGGGTGTGAGCGTGAATGAGGTGATATGAACTCCCAGCGAGTGCGCCGACCTCTGCCAACAAATGCCGGAATTAACTACTCAAAACTACTTGGGCCCTGTAATTAATTACTCTATAGGAAAGGAAAGGCGCAGTATCTTATCACACGTTCTGTGAACACCTAAACCACATCCTAAGGGAAGGGAGGAAGGTGGGGAGCGAAAGCACAGTTGTGTAGTGGAGGGTTCCGGAGCAATTTCAATCACCTGGAAACCCTTAACCTGCACTGTCATCGCACAGAACACGGATGCCTTTGCGTTTCGCCCCTACTTGGGCCCTTTAGTTGTGGTACTTTGGCAGCTCAATGCTGTCCGCAGCAATCACCCCAAGCGGGCATGTATTACGTTTGTGAACTGTGAAATATGACATGAAAGCCAATCACAATATTTCACAGCACAGTGAATGAACACCCACAAATATAGACCCCTCGTTGTCTTGCACCATATACTCTGATCCGTCTCACATGAGAGATGGCACTACTAGTACTGCTTTTGCAAAAAACTGGTTTTTGGCCAGAAGAGGCACAGCCAACATACCTTCTGATTAATTCTGACCAAATCAAGCAAGGACCACATAAGAACATCACATGAAAGATAACAGGTTGCCCGATTCCAAAACATTCACTGTGTGTGTTTTCCTGTCCATCAAATGCATTTGTGCCCCCGATAGCTTCACAGTGATTCAGCATAGCAAGTGGTCCTGGAATTTCAAATAACCTTACCGCAGTACCAAACCTATGATATCTATAAGCTACATTTCACCCTCCTAGTATCCAATTCATCCATTCACTACAATTTGCCTGACTAAGAATACAGCACTAGAGTCCCAGTACCTACATTATATCCAGCAAGTTTGCCAACTACTTCACGCATCACCACATGCATCCGTCGTCTGGTAGAGCTTTTGCATCATCTGCTACAGAGAGAAAGCGTCAGTAAGTCATTAAGGGTCATGAGAATCGGTTACGTGTGACCTTCTAACCTACTATACTTAAAGTTCACAGCATGATGTAGGAATTTTAAGCATCAACAAAGACAAGAACAAGAGAGGCGACACAAACACACAAGCACTACCTATTAACTGACTTTATTGGTGGAAGGCAACACCATATATAGGGCGAATAGTGGGAGGAGAATGAAACCAAAACGAATAACAATGAAAAAGAAAAAAAAAAAGAATCAAAGGTAAAAACCAGAAAGCAAAGTATATGCATGGGTGGGCGTGTGTTTCACATGAAAAGACACCTTTGCTAGGGAACCAACAGGTAGTAGCGTTGAAAAAGTGAATCGCGTTGAAAAGGACACTATTGCCTTCCGCCCATAAAGTTGACAGCACTTGTGTGTGTTGCCTCTCTTGTCCTTGTCTTTGTTTGCGCTTAAAATCCCTACATCTAAATGAACTACCAACTCGCCCAACAGAAAGTTCTAATGAATTACTGTCACAGAAGCCTATTTATCCCCACTGTTACTTTTCTGCACAAAGATGCAATGGACCACACATCGGGTCAGTGTTTTGAAATGCCCAGGCATGACTATCACTAAAAGATGGTACCAAAAAGCAGTTACACGTTGTTAATGACCCCCTGATACACATGAATATCAAAAACCCCACTCAGACTGCAAAGGGAAGTAGGAACAATTAATCAATGCAATTTCACAATTAGACATGACAAGCACACTTCTTTTTTTTTTGTCTTTCTAAGGGGTGTACTATCCAAACATCACTTTCAACTTTAGCAGAGAAATAGCCAAAAACAAGTTCACATTCAGTGCAAACTGGTTGTTCCCTTTCATACCGAGAAGACCCGAATTTCCATCAAAACTACAACTAATTCTACAAACCTGTGTCAGACTGGCAACAAAATGAAAGCAGTGCCCGAGGCGCATCCTGTGGATGGCATAGCACACATCCAAGTGCTGGTCTTTGTAGGCGCTACGCAGAAGCTCCTCAGACTGATTCCAGTGTTCCAACCGCAACCGAATCTGGAAGCACATTTTGCACCCAACAGCTACTCACACTATACACTTCCTTTGTATTCAACAGCACGTTTGCCTGCAAACCACAGCAATGCATAAGCCGTTTACTACGAGACCAAAACCTGCCCTATGCAAAAAAAAAAAAAAAAAAAAAACAATCCAGAGCTACTCTGCAATCTACACAACTAGCAAAAAGTATTTGTGCACAAACAGGCACCCCGATTTGCCGAAATAAAGTGACCAAGTATGCAACAGAAAGAAAAGCAAAAAATAAAAGTAAGCAATGCAATGCTGTTTGCAAAATTTTTTTTCTTTCTTTTTTTTTTTTCAGCTTTATATTTAGGGTGTTCGCAGGCTACTTTTTCATATCCTCCCCCTGAATAGTTCAGACCAAATTCCAAGATCACAGCAGAGGCATAAAAGCTTGGAGAGTAGAAACTATTTACATCCAGGAAGCTATTTACCAAAACTGTACACCATGTATTGAGGCTATAAATATTGCATCTAAAACCGATTTGCTCAGTCTGTTTTACGGAACTTATATTGTTTTTCCTGGACGAAGCCCAGCTTCAAGCTGTGACATATGAAGCAATCACTACCATCTTCCAGCCCGTTAATTAAAGGGGCAGTGAGGCCTACCATATTTTCAAGTTAACAAGTAGCACACATGTACAAGTAAAATATTCCTCCAAATGGTAGTTTCTCAAAAAGAAAAAAAAAAGCTATGCATAACTCGCATCGGTGTGTAAGACAACCTGTTCATTAAGCAGTCTCCATAAAGAAACTTTAGAGACGCTTAAGGTCCACCTCAAGAGTGGAATGCGATAACATTCATCACCTTTCATTCAGCCTATTCCTGCTTGTCATTCGCTTACACCTACTTATCGTACTTAAGGCATTGATTTGCTTTGGCAATGAACTACACTACTCGGTCCGGCCAAGCTCCAAAAGATTTGGGTGTCTGGGCGGCTTGGCGCACAATATGAGGCAAAAAAAAAAAAACATCCGCTGCAAAAGAGCGGAATAGTTAGAGGCTGCACACGTCCAAAACGGGGACATAAGATGGAACCAGGTAAAATCATGGAAGAGTGGGTAAAACCTACATGGCGCCATGACCAGCGCGGCGGCCGGCGGTGCTGGAGAAAGGGGACAGCAGCCGCGACAGCAGCTGCCTGCTCTCTCTTCCGCGCAACCTCCAAACCTCGCAACTAAATACTCGTTAATTCCAGCCCTGTTAATTTGTAAATACAGACAAGTGGTGCCAGCACGGTCCCAGCCAACCTCTATGAAAGCCCATGATTTTGGATGGGCGCTACAGGTTGACTTTTCTTTTTTTTTTGCGACAGCCATCCAACCTTCCACCCATCAGCCGTCAACGGAAGCACGCGATCAGCAGCGATCATGACGGCGGCTTTTAGCATCGCTCCCTTCAGAAGGCGTTTGCTGCTATCGTGTGTTCCAATGATTTGAGTGGCAGTAGACGGTGACCGCCCCGGAGCGGTGGCCTTGTGACCTCGCATTCGGGAGGTACCGGGTTCGATCCCTGGTGCCGCCGGTTACCCACCGGTTTTTAAATGGGTACAAGCTTTCCTCCGGCCTAGTGCTCGGCTCTTCTGGGGTGAAATGCTTGGGAAAAAGGGTCACGGCCCAAATAGTTGCGTCGATGTGGCAGTGATTCGTTCCGCCATCGGACAACAATAAGTCCGCCTTGCGCGGCAACAGCCCATTATGTGGCCCTTTTTTTTTTGTTTTGTTTTTTTTTTTTTAGGACTGCTGCAGCTGAGGCTCTAAGGGAGCACTTCAGGTGAGGGTCAAAGGAAGTACCTTTGCAAGACAAACAGAACCACCTTTGCAGGCTTCGAGGTTCGAAACTGGGTTTGGGCCCACTGCAGAGGAGGGGCGCGCAGCGGGGTTTACGGAGCTTCTCCCAAACGCACACCCCTGGAAAAGCCGAGCGCCAGGCCGGGGGACGCTTGTACCCATTTTTACCGGTGGGTGTCTGGCGGTGGGTTTCGAACTAACCACCTCCCGCAGCCAAGACGGGCGCTCTAACCACTAGGCCCCTAATCGCTCATAGCATGATAAAGCAAACATACTGAAAAGTAGGCTTGCATAACCGGACAACCACTAGCACTTTGCCAAGTACATTCCCCCCCCCCCTGGAACTAACATCAAAAGGTAAACACACCGTTACCGCTACTATCACTGCGCAGCATCTTGACGCGCTGCCAGGAAATGTGTTGTGGACTGTGACAGCGCAAAACGGAGGGGAGGGACGCGTTAATAACTTAAGCCTTTTTTTTTCCTTTTTTTTTTTTTCAAATTCTTAGGCACAAATCGGGGCTGAGTGAGTTCATTATAGGAAGTGGATTTTTTACGCGACTAAATACAGTACATTTACCGTAATGCAAATGGTGCTTTTAAGGTTTTTCAAGGCCATTTGATAATTCGAACATCGGATAATTCGAAGAGAAGTTCGTCTCGTGAAGTTCAAATACACGAGTTTTTGCTGTATTGCCAAAAATGGTAATACATGCTGCTATGGTATCAAATGTCAACAAAAATTATGTCCACATCGTACTAGGACAGTTCCCGCTGCTTCTACTGTGAATTTTTTTTATGAATGCAGCAGTGAAGAGTCTGAATATGACTTCACCTCCGGCTCAGCTCGAATCATGATTCTGGAGAGGATCAGCCTGGAGCTTCAACTGGTGGTCCAAGGTGAGCCTGCTTTTCGTTTTAAATTGCCTTTAGGAAGTTACGCATGGCCACTGCGTGCTTTCGCTGTTTCACCTCTATTCATTAAGGTTCCAAACAACCTACGGAGGGGTTTATAAATGCCACCAATGCAGATGGGGATCGAGTTAAGACTCCAAGGAAACCCAGCATGTGCCGAGTGAAAATGTTCAGTAAAAAGACGATTAAAACATTCTGTCAACCCCGACTTGTTTCTTCTGTTTTATGCAGTGCAGGTCATCAAAACTATATGTAGAAACACAAATAATCATGCGTGGACCTGCATTTTGGCAGACTCAAGCTCGTTCAGACAGGTCCTGGGAGCAAGTCGCCTCTAGTAAAATGGTCCCATTCACCTGTCTAGTGACGTACACATGGGCAACGTGAAGGTACCACAACTGAAAGTGTACTGGAGTGTGGGAAATCTCTACAGTGGTGCCCTCCCACCACAGATCATGACGAGAAGCTGCCTCACAGCTCAGCTGCCGCTTTGGCAAGTTGCACACTTGGACAATGCACCAAAGAAGGCAACATACAGATAGGCACTCCAAATTTTCACATCTAAAAAGAAAAAAAAGCTAGAAAGAATGTAGCGCATTTCATACACCATAAATTTGATTTTATTTTGCATCCATGCTCTTTGAACTTTTTTTTTTGCATCAAAAATGCATCGTCTCTCTTTGATGCTATGTATGCCACTTCTTGACATGTACAGTGAAAATCATAATGAAGTGCCAAAGAAATATTAGTGCTATAATCAATCATTATTATTAATGAGTCATGCAGAAAAAAAGAAGTAGCGAACTAAAAAGCATTTAATGAGAGGAAAGTAGCTTACAGTGCTGATATTCTTGCAAGAGAAAATCCCCATCACCCAGCTTTAACTGGTTTACACCTAGTATTTTGTTCACATCCCTCTGCAGGGTGCCTAACAACTGCACATATCTAAGTTGAGGATCTTTAGCAGAAGTTAAGTGGTGAAGGGACTCTGTCGCTTGTAGAGCCTCTCTTCCTGTCTGCACTTGCTGTGAGCAGAGGTGACGCTAAGATGTCACCTCGTTGGTGAAACGTCCATTTCTCACAACTGTATCGCCGACATGCAAGACTTATCTCAGTCTTGACATGCCACTGTCACTGTTACAACAGTGGAAGCTTTGCAAATCTTGCCGTCATTGGCATTCCGAACAAAGTCCACCTTGCATCAGAGGGAATAGTGACGGTGAAAAGGAAAAAGTAAACCGTACTAGCGCAAGGCGAGTGCACCTTAGCAACTAAGGGCATTCTGTACGAGGCATGTGGCTAATACATTGAAGCAAAAGCACCAGACCGTGGTGGGTTTTCTATGAGAGGCGAATCATGAGAAACGTTAATAATGGACTGCTCCACCAAAGAAAACTGGGGAAAGTCTGTCTCCTTGTGCTGCTGTGGCATGTAAGCATCCCTGACGCACAAGACCACTGTGTGCGCGTTCATGAGGTGTTTCCACTTCTACAGTATCAGGTCGATCAGTCAGTCAGCTCCGCCACCTCCTCATGTGCGCGCTTTCACACTGCGACCGTGATTTGGCTGGTGTGGTTGTAGAGTTTCCTTGTTTCGGTCTCTTTTAAGGTTGGCTCTCAAATACTAGATTTACCTATTACATCTAATGATGCACTATGACAGCACTGTAATAAGCGGTTTATTTTACAATAGAAAACATGAGAAAGCTGATGGTGCCACGGTAATCTATTGTTATATATGATACACATAATGTTCTAACCGGCATTGTTGTGGTAGGTTTGACTGTAACACAGTCTGCCACCTTTTAACAAGTATCACACAAGCGTTGACAGCTCAGCCCTGCTGCACTGGAAGAAAAGAGAGAGAAGAAAGCATGCGAGGACAAGGGCGTGCCTGCAATTCCTTCTGCTGAACTGACCGTTGTCTGCTAGGCCGTCCTGATTAGTGTGAAGCCACCCCTATCCATAATTAGCTGCTATGTGTCGGGCTCAAAGAAGCTGTAACCGTCTTCTTCATTCGTTTCAAGTGCGAATGATATCCTAAAGTGCATACGTTTTCAACAAACAACACAGCGTGCCCAAGAAACCAGCTGCGATCATTACTTATGAACATCTAATTGCAGAGCAGCCTCATATAGGCATATTAACTGACAAGAAACGGCCTTGAAAAGGCATCCGTAGGCATGACCCGGGCCTAGCGTCATGCTTAAAATGCTACATATTTTCCCAAATTAAAGCGAATAAACGTGCAGCGCACAGAACATGAAACACGCACGCTCACAACTCAGACATTAAACTTGCTTAGCAGGGGTTGCTTCTCACGAAGCACAACAGCCAAGCAGTTGACACTGGCTTCAGAAGCATGATCGGCACATATGCATTTCCACTCATGATTTCCACTCTGCTTTGCATCGGCATCGCTGTGCCAGGCAGTCGGCTCTCACGAAATACTTTTGGAAAAGAAGCCGACTGTACACCTTGGAAAGACCATCCAAATAGCGACATTTTAGTAGGTGTTATAAAACGATGGTGCAAATATTTCATTTATTGAAAAAAAAAAATTCCAAGATTCCTTAGAATCACTTTTTTTTTCGACAGCCTCAAAACAGTTGATTCAATACAAGAAAGTGTGATGTCTCGCAAATGCACAAAGGAACAAAATACATGAGCCTGTACAATACAGGCTTGTTTGGTGTGGAATACCTAACCAAGAGCTATAGCACTCCAAAAAGAAAGACAATAGAGAAACAAACCCTCAATTTCGGCATCGACGGTTGCATAGTGTACACTGCATACAGCATGTACAGAGCAAACACCTGCTCTTGGAAGTCGCAGAAAGGCTGCCACAGTGTCAGTATGGTCACAGTTACCTCTTCAAAAAGCTGCATAGGAGACACGCAAACAATAAGACACAGCAGCATTATTAAAAGAGTGATTATGCATCAAGCCTTACAGCAAAGCAATAAGAAATCATCACCTGTGGGACAATGATAGAAGTAATCTTTCCTATCAAATCTCTGGCTTTTACGTACTACACACATGATCAATTAATCCTAAGCAAGTCTATCTCCAGACTCATCATGTCCTCTTAGTATGCCAGAGAGCTTTTGTAGCACATTTTCAGGATGTTAAAATTTTCATTCCAAACACAAAGTGAGCTTTAATATGCCCTCATTGTGAGTAACAGACCGTCATATACTTCCGCATAGTTTCACAATAAAAATAGCAGTTAAATTTTTTTATGGTGGTGTACAGGTAAAAAACTTCAAAGTTCAAAGCCACAGCCACCCATCAACTCTTAAAGGGGTGGACACCAGATATATGGTTCCTTTGTTTTGAATGTTGCATATTGCTTCGGTATGTGTGATACATGCTCTGCGATTCGTACATGGATGGTAAATATTTCATGATTGCATTAGTATTTATACTGAGAGATCAAAGTTTTGAGCAGGGTGTCGAACCTGAATTTTTTCGGGTTCGGTTTATGTTCCGGAAACAGATTCTGTTCTGGTTCAAACAGGTTCAACCCTCCTCGAAATGGTTCAAACCGGTTCAAATGGGCTAACAAAAAAAAAAAATTTGGATTTTTTTCTTACTTCACTTTTTAACGAGCTTTATTTACTGTTCTAGTACACAATAAAAGCTGAAAATTCACAAAGTAGTCAGTCGATTGTTTTTGTCGTCAGATATAACAGGCTTCAGTGAATACACAGACCTCAGCAAAATGTTTATAATGAGTGATCTACGATTAGAGCAGGATGGGGAAAATAATGATTTTCATTGGCACATAACCAACAAAAGCAGTCATGTACCAAAAGAAAATTAAAAAAGAAATAATGTTTCCTTCTGAGCTTTTCAAATTGACAGAATTTCACATGAATTGTATTTTAGAGTGAAACCTCTGCTACTGCATGTACGCTTCGTCCGGCTCCCACTAAAGAACTGAAGCCAGTTCAAGGTCAAACCAAGCACACACCCCCCTCCCCCCCAAAAAAATAAAGATGCATATATCATATACGGGACTATACATATCACACAGCACATGAACGGTTTTGCATTTCTATGAAAGTGAAACACAAAGGCACCCATGTGTTGTGGCCAGAAAAGCGCTGAAAAAGTCCCCTCCGCCACGTATTGGGGTTGGAGTCATTATTGTATTTGCCGGAGAAGCGGATGAATTAAATGTCTCGCTCCTGTGGCCGAGATACGATGTGACCACAGTCTTGTTGCGCGTCATAGTTGCCTGCATAGGTGTGCTATACAAAACCTTCTTCTGGCACTTTGAGGCCAGACTTGTATGTTTAGTCCCATAATTTACAACAAGCATGACATCATGGCTACTCGCATATATTTCATTATGAGCTCAGTAAACCCTGTCAACTGTTCTATTTGCCAGCATAGAAATACCGAAGGAAGAAGACATTGTCGAGGGTTGCTGACGTCATCCGGGTTCGATGACAAGAGAAGACATATTTTATTCCAGAAAATGCTGTCTCGACGCTGACTTGTGTAGATATCACAACTAGAGGTATTGTAGCTACTAAATACAGTTCTGGGTGCCGCAACAGCTTCTGCTTTTAAAACTTCAAATCACTCGACTCTGCTCATTCTAGGCACCTTTTCAAAGGCATAGAGCAGGTTCTGTACTTTTTGAATTTTGAAAGAACTGTCTCTGTCTCAGAGTTCTTGCAGGCAGTCTTCTTCCCTTTCCGTAAGAAACGTTTCAAGCTTATGATCAGCTTGTAAGCTTAGGGGACATCCTGCTGCCGCCTGTACTTGATCGCCGCCAGTAATTCTACAGAGCCGCTTCCATGCGGTGACCAAATGCTGTTTTTCCTGGCACCTTCCCTGGCTGGTCAACGTATTGTGATATTCAGGGTCTCATGCTGCAGTTCACTGATTTCACAATTACAACCATTTCCTACTCTGTTTTTTTTTTTTTCTTAGGGTTATTTCACAGGTTATTTCGTTTCGCTTGACCTTGTTCCTCTCCCAGCTTTTCAAGGCTTTTGTCCTGACCTCCCTCTTCAGTGTGCAATCCGTAGACCAGGTTACTCATGAGTTACGTTTTCTCTCAATAGTGCACTTCTACCTTTCAGTACCACCTTTCTGACTGTCTTAGGTGGGAGAATATTTTTACAGGTCCTCGGTGCGCAATCACGTGAAACATATGTGACGTAGCCTATACTAAAGCAACAAAGAATATGAGATATGTGTACGTGACGTACATTTATCTCGTGGAATTTTGTTGTTGTTGTTGTGTTTTTGTTTTTGCCTTGAGAGAGGCGTGCTGCTCAGTCAAACGGCGCGATGCGAGGGAATGAAGAGTGAGCGCCAGTTCTGTGCGTTCACTATCTTTTGCTTCATTCTTTTTCTTCCGGTAGTTTCGCGAGGTGGCTGGTGCTCGAAACGAAGCGAGGACTCAAGCTGTGAGTCTAGTTTGGTTTGGTTTTCGGGTTTAGCGTCCCAAAGCGACTCATGCTATGAGAGATGCCACAGTGCAGGGCTCTAGTAATTTCGACCACCTGGGACTCTTTACCGTGCACTGACATCGCACAGCACACGGGTACCTAGCTTTGCATCCCCACTGAAAAGCGGCTGCCGAGGCCGGGATTCGATCCCCGCATCATTGGGCACAGTAGTCGAGTGCTCTTAACACTGCGCCACCCAGGCAAGGTAGTCGCGAGTCTGTTTCTTCGCCACGCACTGCAGGTACAGGTACAGTATGTTTGCTTTCCTCATTTTAATGAAAACGTGCAAGAGTACTGACCATTTATGGGACCGCAAATATATTGAGTAGCTGCGCAGGAGTTATTTCACACACATGCAGTTCGGCATTTGCTAGAAAAGAAATAATTGTTTAGATTGAGATCATCTTCTAAAGGCGCGTAAACGCTGATGTTTGGAATTAAGCTGTGAAATTATAGAAGATGTCGCTTAGCTTATGGACAGACAATTTTCCGTCACTATACTTTTTTCACATAACAGGCATGACTTGAGCTAAAACAGCAGACTGTTGAGCCTGGTGCTCTAATGCGGTGCGCAGAGAAACAGTCAGATTTTTAGCGCTCCTGCCGCTCAGGCCAAAGCAGCCCATCTCCAAGCCCTCACTCGTTTGAAACCCCGCTGTCTACGTTGGCTAGCCTGCCCGCCCCTCCTTTCATCCTTTCCGCACTGCTATGAAAAAAAAAAAAAAAAACGGTGTGCGTGCTGCTGTGCGCTTTGCTCGCGAGGACGGCTAGACACACCCTCTGTAGTCGTATAAGCCAAAACAATAGCACACCAAATAGAGCTTGTGAATTAATACTCCCACCAATATTTCCACTCAGTTTTTGCTTCACCTAGACTTCACATTTGAGCACCAGAGCTTCACTCCTAAAATAAAGCAAGCAGACATTGCTCGGGACAAAGGAAAAGAAACCAAAAGGGGAAATCAGCTTATGGAACTTTGTGCTAAGTTCAGATACAACTCAAAAACAGACCGGTAAATTGCTGCTCAAGGCGGCCTTCCCACCATCAGCGTCAGCTTATTATTCTGAATCCTCGGTCAACCAAATTGCCCCTCCCGTCGTATACGGCTTCTATGCACATGTCATGCGACTCATTCCAGTGTCGTGGAACAATAGGCAAATAAAAGTATTTCGGTCAAGTTTTAACAAATTTTGAGTTGAACATGGTTACATATTTTCTTTAAACGTGTTACTCAACTTACAAATTATATGCTACTGTTTCAGTGCCTAGGAAGGCTCTCGAATTGAGCAACTTTCTCCATCAGCCATTGCGCCATTTCGCAGTACAGCGGCCACCTGCGCTCGCAATGAGATACTAGCCTAATACCAGATTAGTGCTATGCATGTGGCAATATATTTTCCTTCGTTCTTGTCATCTTATTTCAAAGGCCAGTTTTTCAGTATGGTTGTGATGTTTGCGGTGTACAGTGGTGCTTTAGAAATAAGTTAAAAGGCATTTTACAAGCAGCAATAAAAGGAAAATTGAAAGTATGTTGCCAGCAAAAGAGCGTCAAAACTGTATCGCGAACTGGTTCGAAATGGTTCCTCCTTTTTGTTCCGGTTCGGGTTCAGTTCCAAGATGGTGGAAAAAATTTGGGTTTGGTTCGGTTCCGGGAGAAAATTCTGGTTCGGTTCCGGTGTTCGGTTCGATTCCGGTTTGACACCCTGGTTTTCAGCACCAAGCCGTGCTGTGACATCAGAACAACGGAAAAAGAGTAACCCTGGTCCTGTGGACCCAAAAAGCTGTAATGGCCTACTGCATTGTCTCCTCTTGTACACATACCGTGGATACCAGCATCTTATGAATGTAGGAACACTTGGTCAGTACAACAATACGTTAGGAAAAACTGAGCAAGCAAGGCACCAAAGCAAGTTCTCAAACCAAGCGGCTCACTGGCGTTAATCTCAGAAAACCACATATTCACAACACAATTTCTGCGCTGTATACAGCTTCGTCACACTAAGCCGTTTCAAATGCTGGGCAAATTCTGTGCGAGTCCAAGGGTGCCAGGTTTGATTCCCATCTCATTCCAATTGTTTGTTTTGTGGGATTTAACGTCCCAAAGCCTCCAAAACAATTGTCTTTTCAGCGAAATTCTTTTGCTTTATATACTTATATACAGTAAAACTTGTCTGCTCAGCCCCGTTAATTCCAAAATTCTGACAATGCAAGCTAGAACTGCGATCCAAGCCAATGCCCAAGTAAGTTTACGGCGTCGGACACCCGTTAATTTCGATGGGATACAGCATCAAAGTATAACCCACGCAGGCAACGATCATCAAAACAGACCTCCCCAAACCTGAACTGCATGTAACAGTGGTGCCCACGCACTTCTTGAGTGCTATGGAGGAAAAGCACAATGATGATCTGAAGTTCCCCATTTCCAAAATATGGCTTGGTAGCATAGTTTCGCTATCGCTTCCTTAACTTCACATAATCCCATGGCTGCGATCAGGTACGCACATTGCCAGTCGCACTTTTTCTGACGCTGCTTGGCACATCAGCGTTGTTTTATTTTTATCTTGCGTCCCGCTATCCTAAAGCCTACAACCCTCGCTTGCATCCACATGCTGCTTCCAATACGCAGAAACTACAGGCTGGACACACAGTTCCACAGTACTGTGCTTCACAGCATAGGTGCTTACTATGAAGCAAACAGTTTTCAGCCGCATTTTCAGATTTTTGACTAAGTCTGAAGCACAAAAAAAGAAGACAGGGAAGTGATAGACACACAGGACACAGCGTTGTGTCCTGTGTGTCTCTCACATCCCTGTCTTCTTTCTTTTTTTGGTGCTTCACGCTTCACCAAAAATGTGCAAAATCTACAACCTAGCCAAAGAAACAGCTTTACTGAACCGCATTTTTAGGCCCATTCGATAATTCAAATGTTTTTATCGTCCTCTAAAGGACAAGGTAACAAGCTTACTGCATATGAATAGGATTTCAGTCACGCTGCAATCTTGTGGTCACCAATTTGTTTTATTCACTTTTCCGTTCTGCCACTCCACATGTGACATCAAACCTTTTTGACAAATCCAGACTGTCTCTACCCACCAACGATGCCAGCAGACGGCACCATTCACAGGATCTCCGCTGAACTGAGCATAAAAATTCCATGACAATTCACACGAGAAGAAGAGGACCTCATTGCATCTCATGGTGGTTCTAGCTGTACGCTTGTCAAATTTTAGAACTGCCCACTTTGATTTTGACATTTCTGACAATTCATTTGAACGGCTTCACTTTTGTTTTTCCCGGAACATAATATTGCTCAGCCCCCTGGTGTGCTAAACACAACCTTTTTCTCAAGAGACTGAAAACTTGTGCACTCATTTCTCACATATAGATGCATGCAATACACCTTTATCGAGTAGCGCATCCCTCTTTTGGCCGCCGGGTGAAGTATGTTTGACAGGGCACATTGCCAAGGCTCCCTCACATACAGTATTTTGTGTTTTTATCGTGAACACTTTCAAAAATTTTCCCGCTTCAACCGGTGGCTGCACACAGAGCTTGCATATAACGGTAACTCTTGTATCGTGGCAAGTTTTACAATGACACCTACTCGGTTGAGCCGTGCAAGATGCAAAACCGTAATCACCTGTGTTAAATTGACGGACCGAAACTTGCAAAAGTCATTTTCTCGCTGGAGAGCGTTGGTGGCGCCATCGCTTCACTGCAATAGAACGCGTCACTAAAGGCACTGATGAGGGCATTGCAAAGTATGCAGGCCTAGAGTGCAGGTCGTTTGAATACGCCGTTGCGTCATTTGCGAATAAAATGGCGGCACCAGCATAGGAAATAAACAAGAAAACTAAGTTCAGGAATTCGTGATGTCATCCTCTGCAGAACAGGACTGCGCGATGTTGTCCACGAAAGCAGACGAATCAGCTGAATGAGATACAGTGACCAGGCAAAAAAAGTTCTAACAATGCCTTTTAATTGGTAACACCGCATTAAATCAGCTGCATCTGATATTTTTAGCTAAGTTTGACGCAATGTTCGAAGCGCTTCAGTTGAAGCATACGAAACGCTCTAAATGGTGTATTCAAGCATACCTCGAAGCACCCCGAACGGTGCTTTGTCATGATGCTTTCCATTGCAGAAAAGAGATGGCGGCACGACGTTCTCCAGCGAGAAAATGACTTTCGCGAGTTTCGGTCCGTCGATTTCTACACAGGTGATTACGGTTTTGCATCGTGCACGGCTCAATCGAGTAAGCATCATTGTAAAACTTGCCACGATACAAAAGTTACCGTTATATGCAAGCGCTGTGCGCAGTTTCACCACAAACGAGCCAGCGGTTGAAGCGGGAAAATTTTTGAAAGTGTTCATGATAAAAATGCAAAATACTGTATTTTTGCAGAAATTTTCACAATAGTGGGGTGGGCTTATTTTACAACCAGTAACGTGCAGGGCTGGTCTCACCTAGTCTGTGCAGAGATGCGCATGTCATCTGTGGCCATATCCTGACACATCTTGCACTTGCTTTGCTCTATTTCTTAATCCATGGCAAATGGACGTTGGCAAACTTGACCACGTCTTCTTGCTTGATGAGACCGCAGGCCAATGTGTGCATTTTCAAGGACCTAGAATATGCTGCACTGCACATAATATAATGCAGCAGCTCATCACATTGATGGCTGAGGGGACATAGTTCGTGGAAAGACACATGTAGCGATCTCCTCCCCCCAGTTTCACTTGGCACAACCGGCAAACATAGCAGCCAAGGAGGCATTGCGCATGCGCAGGATATTACTGGAAAAAGCTGCGTTAGCAAGTATCTACAGCCTTACTATGAAATTTTCACTGCACATTGTCGAAACAGGTTTTTTTTTTTTTTTTTTTTTCTTCGAAGGTTATATTTTCAGTAGTTTCTCAGTAGTTTTATCATTCGGTTACGCCTCATACCTATGCCTGCATAAATGCTGAAGTCTTTTTTTAAATTAATTTAGACCATTACCCCATAAAGCAAATGTACCAACTGTGATTAACACGAACACTTGAAGGCACACCATGAAGTGTAGGGTAGGTAATGTAACACGGTAAATATCATGCTGCCATACCAGTGCATTGGCAGAGTTCGTGTGCAAATGACCTACCTCGACAAGCTTCGTAGGTCCAGACATGGCCAAAGTGAATTGGTACACCCCTAATTGTTTCGCAAAGCTCTTGTCCTTTGGAACAAGCACTTAAGTTAACTATGACCGAGCTTCTTAGTCAAGACCTAGTAACAAAAAAAACACCAATGAGATGTGGCTGCCAACGAGTGAACTAAATCTTTTGAACTGTAAAGTAAGAATTGCCTAAAGCACTCAAGCAGTGTGCCTAGAAGCAAATTAAGTAAAATATTAACTCAGCTGCTTTGTTAGGAGGAATGTGTTTGTGTCTGTGGGATTGTTATGACTGTCTGGCTGCGCTACCAGTTGTAGGTATTACCAGCAGAAGTCAGCACCTGCCTTACGATTTCACTTTACTTCTGCGCAGCCCATCGCTCGACCGCTCTAGACTAGTGTGATTGACTTTGTAGCTTCGTGAGCAATGCCCGAGACCGGAGGCGAATGGTATGCATGGAGGTCTCACAATGCAGGTTCACTAGTGCAATCTTCGAAGTCAAACTAAACTACGACTTTCTGGAAATATGCTCTACCGTATAACATAACACTCCAACTGCTGATCTGAACATTTCTGTTTCAGGTGTGGCTTTACATCTCAACTCTTTCCCTACCGCGCCCATTGAGCATCGCTACCCCGCTAACGACGACTTCGGGCACCGATTTTGAACCCTTCCGCGTCGCTCACGGACACACTATAATATCTAGTCTGTAGTCGGATAACTGAAGTTTCGATTTTGATGCTGTGTACAACTTTCCCACGAAGCGGCTATTTTTGAGCGCGCTCCGAACACGCGGCAGAGTCTCAGTCGCATGCGAGAATGGCGGCATCAGCGTCGACGACCCGCGATTTGAAACATCACAAATCTGACCACGCACTATCTACGACCGATTTTATCGATGACCCAAGCAGAAGCGACTCTGAAGATGCTGCCAATTATTGTCAGAATTCAGTTCCGACCCTGCTGACGACGGAAACCAGCACGGAACACCAGTGGCCGCACTCCGGCCCGCTAACGATGACTTCGCAAGCAAATTTTGAACCTTTCACCGTCGCTCACGGACACGCTACTCTATCTAGCGCGTAGTCGGGTAACTGACGCTTAGGTTTTATTGCTGTTTACATTTTTTTCCCACGAGGTGGCTATTTTTGAACGCGCTCAGAGCACGCGGCAGCGTCGGAGATGCATAAGAGAATGGCGGCATCCGCATCGACGACGCGTGCTTCGAAATGTCGCAAATCTCACGATTGCGCACTGTGTACGATCAATTTTATCGATGACCCAAGCAGCAGTGACTCTGAAGATGCTGCCTCATCATCAGATTTCAGTTCCGACCCCGATGACGATGGAAAACAGCCCAGAATAACATCGGCGGCCGCACTTTGTTGCCCTGTTTCGCATGCGTCTGGGACCGCTCTGAATGCTTTCATTTTCATTCATTTCATTTATTAATACTGTCAGCCACCATCAGGGGCTGTAACAGGAGTGAAAAATACAAAATGAAAAAATGAGAAACACAGAACACGATGAAAATCAATAGTCAATCAAGAATCGTCTCTGAATACACACACAAACAAAACAAAAATGCATCACACAGAAATCAGAACAGCCACCTTACACAACACATCGCCCTGTGCTAGTGCCATAGATGAAATTTTCTAAATGGCATACAAATTCACATAATGATGAAGATCGAACAGCAGAATCTGGAAGAGAGTTCGTCTTTACAAGTTCACGGAAAATAACTAAACTTGAAGAAATTATTTTTTATAGCCGGCAATGGGATGAACCTACTATGACGATGCCTTGATGCCTTGTGTTGGCGTCATTTATCTCATTTCCAGTGTGTCAACATCATTTGGGCATGATATCTTCCCTCCCGCAAAATAGGGAATGGCGTTCTGCCCAAGAAGGTAACCGGACATCTGTTCGACGTGGCGCTCTGCAGCGGCCCTCGTTGACTGCTCATTATGCATCAAGAACACTATTTAATACTGCACTTCTATTTTTTTCACAGGAAGTGGCCAATATAAAGCTGTGCATTTTGTATATCTTGAAAAATGTTAGAAAATTTTGTTGCTTCATTTACAAGTGCATTTCGTTAAGTTTGGTTTAATTGTTTTCTAAATCTGGTTTTTGTGAAATTATATTGTGTGTTACAACCCACAACATCATATTCAAAGTTGTATGCCTAAAAAGCGAATCTATTTAGCTTTTGTTTCGCGTATTGTATACAAATTTAGACATGACGGTTTTTACAGAAAAAAAAAAAAAAAGAAATCTACTCAAATCTACAGAAAACGGCCATTTTGCCCACGGTAGGGAAAGAGTTTAAACATGTCCGCTCTGACGTTTACAAAACGTTTGTTTGCTAGCTACCATAATTCAGCCTGCTGCGAGAACTTTAGATCGCGACCAGCTAAAAAAAGTAACAAGGACGCTCAATTTGGGATAAGGTTGTTCTCGGGCCATCGTCTGTAGGCGACACGTGAAGCCGAAATGGGAGTGCCGGCGCGCGCTATGACTGAAGCGAACGCCCGCATGTCGAAAACTCACCGACTTTCCCGAGAATCTTGCCTTCCACTGAAATAAAAAGAAAAGGCAGTTAAGACAACTACCGTCTACAGCAATCTTTTCAATTTCGAAATATATCAACTTACCAGAAAATCAGTGAGAACTTCATCTCTCTCCACAACTCGCGGAAGTCCTTGAAACGGGTAGTTTTTGCGTCCACGAATTTCTTCAATAATGTTTTCATGTCCTTTCGGAAGCCAGCGGCTATTTCAAATCCAGGCATTTTCCTGTATATACAGAACGTTCCTTTGTGTTCAAACAATTTGAATCTGCCCGGGAGCACGCCAAACACATGCGTCAGGCGTTACAAGCCACTCACTCTCTTCTCCGAGTGATAAGTGAGCAGAGATGGAGGGAGTTGGAGGAAACGAGGAAACTCCAAATCATAAATAGTGGTGGCGCTGCTTTTGGGACGAAATAAGGTTTTTGCTTGCGCAACGTTGACCCAAAGAGCAAATTATTATAAACTAATCAGTAAAAAAAAAAACTAAAGCTCTGCAGCAGAGGTTGAGCACAACATGCACTTTATGTCAGGTAAACGAACACTGGTTGTCTGTACACAACGATGTAAACAAACCTGGCGGAGCACAATGGCACAATCGTTCGTCATCGGCGCATTCGCGTGCCAGTTTCGCGCTCACGCGGTAAACACCGAGCCGCCGAGCTATGTAATGTTATCTACAAGCACTCTTTTAGCAAATACACGAGCTATTCACTAAGCAAGCAGCGGTTCGAAATCAACAGCCACAGAGCCGAAGCGGTCGTGATACGCAGATACCTCGCCGCCCAACAAAGGCGTCGGCTCTTGCTGTGTTCGCGTTTCGAAGGCATTCTAAAGTCTCGAGTGTCTTCGCGTAGCTCATTCGACATGGAATGACATTTCAGTCCAATGCATTCGAAACACTTCGTGTAGCAGCGCAGGTTCGGCATTAGAGTCGAATTACATATGGTTCGAAGGCATAAACGCCCGTGTTTGTAATAGCAGGGTATTATATCCTCTGTCATACGAGCAATTTTAGACTAAATTCAGTAATATCAAACATTATGAAAATAATTGAAAGGGTCGTACTATACGTACTTCGGAGTTCGTGAACAAAGAAAATATTCTCAGCCCTTACCAAATGGACTTTTTTCCAGTAGCGCAGCCCTCTTGGGGCCGCCAGGCGAAGTACGATTGACGGGACGGGTCAGAGAGAATTTGTGCAAAAATTATTTCCTAGTGGCGGGGTGAGCTTATTTTCAAAACAGTAGCCGAGTGCAGGGCAAAAATTGCATTACCTTCAGTTTCCGCATTATTTATTAGCATGACTATCTGCATTCCTTGAAAACCAATTTGGGGCAGCCCTCTCATCTGCGCTTTTCAACATACTCATGAAGGCTGCACTTTTCTGCGGCTGCGGATATCCAATCCCTTTATGTCTGCCTGCAAATGTACCTGAACTCCATTGAGAATTGGTTGTGTGGCTTGCGACTGACGTTAAATGTGAACAAGAGTGCCGTTCTTGTTTCAATATAAAAGAACCCAAGAGTTTGTCTACAAATTCCTCAGGTTAGGTCTTTAAAAGATCTAGATGTAATTTACGACGATAATCTTACATGGCAGCCGCACTTTAATGTCGCCAGGGAAGGGGCTCGTGCCACGGCATGTTTTTTGCTGCCCCCCAATCTCCTTTTTCGGTGTCCATTGACGTAATTAAGTTTCACACCATGCAGGTAATTCTGGTCCCAAATTTGCTCGATTAGCCTTCCTAGAAGCGGGTCTCCTTCCGGACATTTTCCCAAATAATGCTAAATATTTATCATCGATTTTAAACTGATTATTAGAAGATATTTAAAAAGCCTTCCTACTAGTACAGTAGCAAAACCGACGCATCTCAGTGTAATGATGAAGCAGGTGTGGGCATATATCGTCCACATCATGGTCTTTTTCTGTGCGTCTTCTGGACTTCCCTCTCATTTTTCAAGAGGAGTTTCTGGCCGTGGTACGTGCTCTACAAAAACTAGACTCCACTTTTTGTGCAGTGACTGTCATATTACCGACTCTCTATACTTATTCTCGTCCCTCTCTTCGTTAGTGGATTCTGCACCCGTAAAAACCTTCCTCTCCCTGATCTATCATATAGTATGGGTATCAGGTCACAGCAATAGGACCTTAAATGAATTTGCCAATTGCTTGGCAAAAGCGTCTCTCAATGGCCCTGTGTTACCTATCTTCCCGGATACAGCGTACATCACAGCAGCCGGGTTTCGGAAAAGCATTTTATTAAACATGCAAACTGGACATCTCTTAAGATGAGACGATTACATTGACAACATTACCACGAAAGCATTTAATAAGCTTTGTTTTCTTCACCAAAAATTAAAAGGCGCTACTCTTGGCGTCAAACTTGAAGCATACCACTCGCTAGTCAGACTAGTTCTCGAGTATGCCTCGGTAGTTTGGGACCCGTGCTATAATAAGGATATCAAACTAGAGCGCATCCAGCGTCTTTCAGCCAGATTTATTTTTTCTGATTACCGTTCAACATCTCCGGTCACTAACATGCTAGTCAGCTTAAGCTCAGTTCAGTTCAGTCGTGTCCGACTCTTCGTGACCCTATGGACCATGTCACGCCACGCTTTCCGGTCTCTCACTATCTTCCTAACATCACATAACTTCATCTGCAGTGCCTCGAGGATGCCATCTAACCATCGCGTTCGCTGCCTACCCCTTCTCCGGCGACCCTCAACCTTTCCCAACATCAAATCTTTCTCAAGCGACTCCTCTCTTCTCATCAGATGACCAAAGTAGCTGAGCTTTAACTTTAGAATTTGACCCTCCAATGAGCAGTCAGGGTTTATGGTAGACAATATCGACAGATTTGACCTTCTGGCAGTCCAAGGAACTCTCAAGAGTCTTCGCCAGCACCACAATTCAAACGCGTCAATTCTTCGGCGGTCAGCCTTTTTCACAGTCCAACTCTCGCATCCATACATCACAACTGGAAAGACCATAGCACGAGTTATACGGATCTTGGTTGGCAGACTAATGTCTCTGCTCTTTACTAGGCGGTCAAGGCTAACCATTGCTCTCTTTCCCAGAAGCAGGCGTCTCCTAATTTCATGGCTGCAGTCTCCTTCCGAGGTAATCTTGGAGCCCAAGAAGAGAACATCTGTCACAGCTTCCACTTCTTGTCCAATGACGCTCCAGGACTTCATAGGGCAAGACGCCATGATCTTTGTCTTTTTAATGTTCAGTTTAAGCCCAAACTTCTCACTCTCTTCTTGTACGCGCATCAGAAGTCTCTCGAGTTCCACTTCACTTTCTGCCATTAAAGTGGTATCATCCGCATATCTAAGGTTGTTGATACGTTTTCCAGCAATCTTCACTCCAGCTGAAGACTCGTCCAGACCGGCCTTCCTCATGATGCACTCTGCATATAGGTTAAATAGGCAGGGCGACAGTACGCAGCCGTGCCTCACTCCTTTCTCGATCGGAAACCAATCAGTAAGACCATGCCCAGTTCTGACTGCAGCCTCTTGCCCTTCATACAGGTTCCTGAGGAGACAGATGAGGGGAATTGGAACTCCCATCTCTTGGAGAGCTTGCCACAATCTGCTGTGATCTACGCAGTCAAACGCTTTCGCATAATCAATAAAGCAGAAGTAGATGGGTTTTTGGAACTCTCTTGCTTTTTCCATGATCCAGCAAAAGTTGGCAATTTGGTCTCTAGTTCCTCTGCCCTTGCGAAACCCAGCTTGCTTGTCCGGAAGCTCCCGATCCACATACTGCTGCAGCCTACTTTGGAGGATTTTCAACATCACCTTGCTAGCATGCGAAATAAGCGCGATCGTGCGGTAGTTGGAACAATCTTTGGCACTGCCTTTCTTTGGAATGGGGATGTAAACTGACCTCCTCCAATCCTGTGGCCACTGCAGGGTTGTCCAAATCTTCTGACATAATGTATGCAGAATGTTAACAGCGTCATGGTTGAGGTTTTGAAGCAACTCAGCTGGAATGCCGTCAATTCCGCTAGCTTTGTTCTTAGCAAGGCTGGCTAAGGCCCATTCAACTTCACTCTTCAGGATGCCCGGCTCGAGATCAGTAATCACAACCGTCTTATGTTGGGTTTACACATTCGGGTCCTTCTTGTACAGTTCTTCTGCGTATTCCTGCCACCTCTTCTTTATCTCCGAGGCTTCAGTGAGGTGCTTGCCTCGTTTGTCCTTTATCATGCCCAGCTTAGCACAGAAGCTTCCTTTGATATCTTTGATTGTCTTATACAGACCTCTTGTGTTCCTTATTTGGCTGTTGTCCTCAACTGCTTGGCACTGTATGTTCAGGAAGGCATTCTTATCTCTCCTTGCTATTTTCTGAAAATCCGCATTGAGAACCTTGTATCTTTCTCTTTCCCCCATAACTTTTGCCATCCTCCTTTCCTCACCTATTTGCAAAGCCTCTTCAGATAACCAGTTTGCTTTCTTGCATTTCTTTTGCTTTGGAACTACCTTAGTAGCAACTTCTTGTATTAGATCACGAACATCAGTCCACATCTCTTTGGGCTCTCTGTCTTCTAGATCTAATTCTTGAAATCGATTCCTCACTTCCACAGCATATTCTAATGGAATTTGATCCAGATCATATCTGAAAGGCCTTCTAGTTTTCTGCGTTTTCCTTAATTTTGGCAACAAGAAGCTGATGATCGGTGCCACAATCAGCCCCAGGCCTTGTTTTTACTGCTTGTATAGAGCTTCTCCATCTCTGCCGGCAAAGAATATAATCAATCTGATTCCTGTACAAACCGTCCGGTAAAGTCCATGTGTACAGACGCCTCTTGTGCTGTTGAAAATGAGTATTTGCTATGGTCAGGTTGTTTTCTTGACAAAACTCTACTAGCCTCTGCCCAGCTTCATTTGGCTCGCCAAGACCGAACTTGCGTATAATTCCGGATATTTCTTCACTCCCGACCTTAGCATTCCAGTCTCCTATGAGAAAAACGACGTCTGATGATGGGGTGCGATCTAAAAGGCATTGTAGGTCCGCATAAAATCTCTCAACGTCAGCTTCTTCAGCAGTAGTGGTCGGTGCATAGACTTGGATAACTGTTATGTTGAAAGGGTGACCTTGGATCCGAAGTGAAATCATTCGGTCGTTTTTGGGGTTGTACCCTAGCACTGCTTTGCCCATTCTTCTGTTTACTATGAGAGCAACCCCATTCCTTCTCTTGGATTCGTGCCCACAATAAAAGACATAATGGTCGCCGGAATTAAATTCTCCCATTCCGGTCCACTTGAGCTCGCTGA
Source organism: Amblyomma maculatum (assembly GCF_055883805.1). Lineage (NCBI taxonomy): Eukaryota > Metazoa > Arthropoda > Arachnida > Ixodida > Ixodidae > Amblyomma > Amblyomma maculatum. The sequence continues at coordinate 253,206,410 of NC_139344.1, forward strand.
TGCCCAAGATATCAATGTTCAATCTGTCCATTTCTCGCTTGACGACATCCAGTTTACCTTGCGTCATAGATCTTACATTCAATGTTGCTATGTGATATATCTCCTCGCAACATCGGACTTTCCGGTCGCTTCCCGACACATCCACAACTGAGCGTCCTTTTGGCTTTAGCCCAGCCGCTTCATTCGTCCTGGAGCTACTAGGAATCGCCCTTTGTTCATCCCCAGTAACATGTGGGACGCCTTCCAACCTGGGGGGGCTCATCTTCCGGCGCCATATCATTATTGGTATTGTGACTGGCCATAGGGTTTTCTTGGCAGGAAATACTGGAGTGGGTTGCCATTACCTTTTCCAGTGAATCACATTTTGTCAGAACTCTCTGCCGTGACCTGTCTATCTTAGGTGGCCCTACACAGCAGAGCTCACGACTTCATCGAGTTTCGCAAGCCCCTCCGCCACGACAAGGCAGTGATCCATGAAGGGGCAGCTTAAGCTAGAACCCCTTAAAGTACTCCGTCTGGTCTCTAGGCTGAAATTTTTTTACATGCTGTATAACAACAAGTCTGGTTTGTCACGTGATACTTATATTTTTGCTGCACCCCAGTGTTCTAGTAGACTGAACCACTTCAAAGTAGTAAGCCCATATTTCGCCAGGACCAAACTTTACCAGAATTCATACTTTCCCCTCACAACACATCAGTGGAACCGTTTGCCTCAATTTATTGTTGAATGCACCAATGAAAATATGTTTGCTGAACTGTTATTGCAGAACATGTAACCCCTCTCCTGCTTGGGCAGTGCTGCTGCCTGCAGTATTTGTAAATAAATAAAAATAAATAAATTACCTGCAGCTCAAATATTCTTGGAGTAAGAAATCATGACATCCATGGCAACTTGAGATTTCTCTAATAAGGCTGCGCAGCCGTATCCCACCTTTAAATTTCTATCTCACAGGTGTGGTTTGGCACTTTCTCCAGCCTGCGCATTTTTCAGTGAACAAGAATCATCATTTTTTATTGCTTTGCCACCCCTTCACTACATTGAGAAGACAGTTGAAGGAAAAGCCATTGCAACAGCTTGGCCTCAGTTTAAGTAGCCCGCTATTATTATCACTTGGCGCCACCATCCTTGGCCACAGTCACGTTTGTTTTTTGCTGGAATCAAATCGTTTGCCTTACTAAATTTTTATAACATCACTCGTTCTACAAATCCCAGCGTCAATCTCCCGCGTGCATTACGACTTTTTGTTTTTATTTATTTACTTCACCTTTTTATTTCTTTTCCTGTACCCTTCCAATAATTTTCTTTTTAGACAAGTATACATCAAAAACTTTCTCTGCTTCCTAATTCTTGGCCGACCCCCGTGTGTGGGTATGTGCGATATTATATGGTAAACAACAACAACGACGCTACAACTCCGAATGAGCACTGTGCGGGAAGAAGGCGCCCTATTTCACTTGATGTATGTGGCCCTGCCAAAACCCAAACCACCTAATGACCCAAATGCAATGCTTTGGACTAGATGGAGGTGCTAGAGATCAAAAGGGCCCTCATAGCACAAGCCCGCACAGCAGCAGCAGTCGCTAGAGTCGTGACGATCACATATGACAAACCTGCAACAAATTTTTCATAAACTGATCAATAAACCATACTCTTATTGGTCAATTCTGATATGCATACATAGGAACAGGGTTAATCAACAGGTTTTTGAACGTTTTTGCGACCAAGACTATACAAATACTACCCACTCATCCCCTTCTCTAATCGCACAATAATTATTTTGGTTAGCGATTCGGGCTATGATTCCGGCAAATGGGGCAAGCCCACTGCCGACGCATTGAGAAGGCTCTCCTGCAGCTTTGAGTGCTACATTGAAGCAAGACAATCATGCGCAGACCTCAAACATCCTTACTGCCATTGACTGCGACATAGTGAAATATGGTTTCTATACTATAATTTACTCTACCCTGTCCTTTATCTGTCTCACCAAGCTCTTATTTTTTTTCTCCCTTTCTATTCATTCTCTATTTTCATCACCCCAGTTCAGGTGCTTCAGGAATGAGATATCAGGTACCAGGGTGGCAAAAAGCCGTTTTACTTCCTTTTGTTATTACTTTCATAACCACTGCAACTACCACAGCACCTTGACTACTGCCACTTGGGGACAACAGTCAATTGAGCACCTTGATTACTGTGCCAACGTGGAACGGTAAATTGTTTTATAAATGCTTGTTTCGCCAGAAGTCTATTTGGTTGCTGAAACACAAAAGTCGAGGAATAGCAGCATGGCAACAAGTGAAAGCGAAGGCTGACCCTGTTGCCGCTCACCCATTTCTCGATCAGTCACCCCCGAAGAAACCCTCCCGTTGGTCCGAAAACAGGCTAAAATTGAGAAGGAAGGGGGCACAAAGGAACAGGCGCCAAATTTTGGATACATTTTTCAGTTTGTTAATGACAAGTAAGACATCACTGTGCCTGGATCATCATCCTGGATCAACATGTAGTATCTGTATATGATCACAGTTTTGCATGGAGGAAAAAAAAAAAATTAATCTTTCCCTTCTCCGTGCAGTTCCTCAACTGAAACTGGCTAATCGCTGACTGTCTGTAAACGACTCAGCGGAGCCTGGTAGCCAGTATTCTCGGCTAGTCAATACAGGCCCAAAGGTGGGCCCTGGTTGACTGCCAATTATGCTGGGCAATAGTTGACCAAAGACTTTCGGCCAATAATTGGCAAATGGCAGGAATATAGTCAGCACCCAATTAGTGACACCACAGATGGCACAGAATTCCCGATGGGTGTGCAACCAGTAGTACTGACAACTGTAAAAGACTTATGTGAAAGTGAATTATGTGCGCCGCAGTTCCACAGGGTGCATGTGGAGCCATATTGAGCATTACATGCTGCACACTGATGCGCTGGGTAGTTGCGTGCTTAGCAATAATTGTATGCTGTTTAGGAAAGCTGTGCAACTTACCCTTGTAACTGTATGGCTGTGCTTGGGCGGATACTCATGAGTAATCACTCCCTTACTGCAAACACTCTGCTGCGGTGGCATAGCGGCTAGGACGTTCAACTAGTGAACCAAAGGAAGCGGGATCCAACCTCAGCTGCAGTGGCCGATTTTTAATGGAGGTGAAAAGCAAGGTGCCCCCATATTGTGCGACGACAATGCATGTTAAAGAACCCCAGGCAGTCGAAATTTTCCAGAGCACTTCACTACGCCATCTATTATGGCCCAGCCGCTTTGGGACGTTAAACCCTGCAAAACAAACCAAACCTTTTTGCAAGCTTATTCCACATTGAAAAATTCCCCTTAACTTAGACCACATGTGCTTTGAGACGACAGCAAAACAGTGAGCATTGAACAGTAAGGATATTCCGAGATGCATCTGCAAAAATTGATGCTTATTAAAGATTCGGAACATCAATGGCACCACCCAATAACCAACAAAAAGCTTCAGCATGCATACAGGGCAATCAGTTGGGCGTCTTCTGAACCAGTTTCTGATCTGCAGAAATTAGTTGCAAATAATTGCAACTAAATTGCATCAGTCCACTTTTCAAGAGATGTGGACTGATGTTCGTGATATAATACAAGATGTTGCTACTAAGGTAGTTCCAAAGCAAAAGAAATGCAAGAAAGCAAACTGGTTATCTGAAGAGGCTTTGCAAATAGGTGAGGAAAGGAGGATGGCAAAAGTTATGGGGGAAAGAGAAAGATACAAGGTTCTCAATGCGGATTTTCAGAAAATAGCAAGGAGAGATAAGAATGCCTTCTTGAGCATACAGTGCCAAGCAGTTGAGGAAAACAGCCAAATAAGGAACACAAGAGCTCTGTATAAGACAATCAAAGATATCAAAGGAAGTTTCTGTGCTAAGCTGGGCGTGATAAAGGACAAACGAGGCAGGGACCTCACTGAAGCCTCAGAGATAAAGAGGTGGCAGGAATACACAGAACCGTACAAGAAGGACCCGGATGTGCAAACCCAACACAAGACGGTTGTGATTACTGATCTTGAGCGGGCATCCTCAATAGTGAAGTTGAATGGGCCTTAGCCAGCCTTGCTAAGAACAAAGCTAGCGGAATTGATGGCATTTCAGCTGAGTTGCTTCAAAACCTCAACTATGACGCTGTTAACGTTCTGTGCACATTGTGTCAACAAATTCGGACAACCCTGCAGTGGCCACAGGATTGGACGAGGTCAGTTTACATCCCCATTCCAAAAAAAGGCAGTGCCAAAGATTGTTCCAACTACCGTACGATCACGCTTATTTCGCATGCTAGCAAGGTGATGTTGAAAATCCTCCAAGGTAGGCTGCAGCAGTATGTGGATCGGGAGCTTCCGGACGTGCAGGCTGGGTTTCGCGAGGGCAGAGGAACTAGAGACCAGATTGTCAACCTTAGCTGGATCATGGAAAAAGCAAGAGAGTTCCAGAAACCCATCTACTTCTGCTTTATTGATTATGCGAAAGCGTTTGACTGCGTAGATCACAGCAGATTGTGGCAAGCTCTCAAAGAGATGGGAGTTCCAATTCACCTCATCTGTCTCCTCAGGAACCTGTATGAAGGGCAAGAGGCCACAGTCAGAACTGGGCATGGTCTTACCGATTGGTTTCCGATTGAGAAAGGAGTGAGACAAGGCTGCATACTGTCGCCCTGCCTATTTAACCTATATGCCGAGTGCATCATGAAGAAGGCCGGTCTGGACGAGCCTTCAGCTGGTTGGTTTGTGGGGTTTAACGTCCCAAAGCGACTCAGGCTATGAGAGACACCGTAGTGGAGGACTCCGGAAATTTCGACCACCTGGAGTTTTTTAACATGCACTGACATCGCACAGCACACGGGCGCCTTGCTTTTCGTCTCCATCGAAAAGCGGCCGCCAAGGCCGGGATTCGATCCCGCGTCCTTGGGAACAGTAGTCGAGTGCCGTAACCACTGCGCCACCCCGACTGGAGTGAAGACTGCTGGAAAATGTATCAACAACCTTAGATATGCGGATGATACAACTTTAATGGCAAAAAGTGAAGTGGAACTCAAGAGACTTCTGATGTGCGTGCAAGAAGAGAGTGAGAAGTTTGGGCTTAAACTGAACATTAAAAAGACAAAGATCAAGGCGTCTTGCCCTATCAAGTCCTGGAGCGTCAATGGACAAGAAGTGGAAGCTGTGACAGATGTTCTCTTCTTGGGCTCCAAGATTACCTCGGAAGGAGACTGCAGCTATGAAATTAGGAGACGCCTGCTTCTGGGAAAGAGAGCAATGGTTAGCCTTGACCGCCTAGTAAAGAGCAGAGACGTTACACTGCCAACCAAGATCCGTATAACTCGTGCTATGGTCTTTCCAGTTGTGATGTATGGATGCGAGAGTTGGACTGTGAAGAAGGCTGACCGCCGAAGAATTGACGCGTTTGAATTGTGGTGCTGGCGAAGACTCTTCAGAGTTCCTTGGACTGCCAGAAGGTCAAATCTGTCGATATTGTCGACCATAAACCCCGACTGCTCATTGAAGGGTCAAATTCTAAAGTTAAAGCTCAGCTACTTTGGTCATCTGATGAGAAGAAAGGAGTCGCTGGAGAAAGATTTGATGTTGGGAAAGGTTGAGGGTCACCAGAGAAGGGGTAGGCAGCGAATGCGATGGCTAGATGGCATCCTCGAGGGGCTGCAAATGAACTTATGTGATGTTAGGAAGATAGTGAGAGACCGGAAAACGTGGTGTAATATGGTCCATAGGGTCACGAAGAGTCGGACACGACTGAACTTAACTGAATTGACTAGCAATTAATTTTAAAATACAAAAATAATTTCATTATTATAGCAAAGTTTTCAGGATAGGCATGACAGGGGCCAATGCGGCTTTTCTCGTGTATATTGAGGGCATGTTCTACAGCATCCCTCACATGCTTTTTTTTTGCTGCACATGAACTTACCAAACATTCCAGTCCAGTGGGCTTTTAGAATGCCTGTGGCCTGTCAGTTCGAGACCTTTATAGATATTTTTACCTGTCTTCCACAGTCATTGGGAGTCTGTATCAGTGCTGTACTAGATTTTAGAAAACTTTCATTTTCTTGAAAAGGGGAAAAATTGTCCAAAAGAAGCCCTCCAAGCAATGGCACGGACACCGAGGAACCTTGCAACTACTTAGGCACTGTAACTGAGGCACAAAAGTTTTTGTTGAGTTGAAAACTGGTATTCAGTTCCCAAAAAAAAGGAAAGCGACTACTCAGCGTAAAAAGATATGGACAGATGCTAGTGCCCTCCCTTTGGAAGGGGACCAGTGTTGAGAACTAATGCCATTGGTTGGAAGGTCTCCTTTGAGGAGTGTCTACCTGCACTCTAGACTTTTAACCGACTATAAATCTTACCTTCCATGCCGATTGCCATGTTTAGAGCTCAACTTGACAGACTATAGGGTGCCAAGAGCCAGCCAACAAAGCCTGTCTATTAATGCAGCGGAAGAACTTTCGCAATGCATATGCCACAGCTGTGGTGTAAAAATCTCCTCTTGCATGCAAAAAGGTTTACGTGAGTCAACTGGAACCAATGTATCAATGATAGGTTGAACGCCATTTAGTCTTTTAAATCGGTTCAGATACAGTTGCTATCTACCCTTTGTCATTTTGATGGTGATGATGGCTTGGCTTTGCATGCTCTACTCTTCAACAGAGCTAAGTTATTAGTCCAGTAGTCATCATACACCTTTCCTTTGTTTTGTACCTCTATCATATTTGTTGCCATGCAAACCAACACCTAAGAGTAAGCTTGTGCAAAAGAAACTGCATCTGTTAGATCACGATCAACTGCAAGTGAAACCACTCCAGAATTCTTACTCCAGCAATGTGCAATCAAGAGCATCAGAGGATTGTGCATGCTGTTTTGCGCACATATTACTAAAACTTTCACAGCAGGTTCTCCAGAGCCCTCCGATCTTTTGTGCGAAATTTCGCAGCCAAGGGGCACATAATTTCAACATAAAATGAATTTTAAATTTACTCATCTCCTGGCTTCAACAAGGATATTTTCTGCACACAGACTTGTGTGTGTGTTGAGCTGCAACATAGATACTTGCTTCACATTTGTTCAAGGTTAAAAATTAATCGTGTTCGGTCATTAGAGAACAGTGACTAAAGCCATCACTTAGACACCAGTCAATTAACATGAGGTGTTCTGCACTAGTATCCATGGGCACGTGAAACACAGTTTTGGTTCCTCTTTTCTTGTATTTTCTTTGAAAACATTCACCAGATCTGAGACAGATGTCCAAGCAGCATGCGCTATTCTAAACAAGAAGAGGAAGCATTAACTTAGCAGATATCAGATGGTGGATTTTTATGATTCAAGGGCAACTTTCATGAGAGCACCATGACACAAGGTACTTTCCTTTACAAAAGGAGAGATTTCACTCTAGAGAAGCCAAGCACCAGGACAGGGAAAAGTTAGTATGCACAGTATGACAGGTGGGTACCTTGTAACCCCACACCTCTTGCATGTGAGGCAGGTGCTAAAGCCACTAGGCCACCCCAATGGTAGCCTGACCCTTTTTACACATGCTACAATAAATGCTTCATTTTGCCTTATGTGCAATGTGTTCTAAATGCAGTGGAATCAATTAAATTGAATACAAAAAACAGCAGCTTTTGCTGATTGGCTGTGTTATAAAAGCATAAAAAAAATGATACATTTCCACAAGTTGTATTTTTCTTTTCCATTAGGATCACCGCCATTACTCACTGTACAGGTGCGAAAGTTGGTGCCAAAGTCACAGGATAATAACCGCACAGGGAACCACAACTAACATGAAAAATAAAAAAAAAAGAAATAATAAAAAAATGTTTGAGGACAAATTCAAGCAACAAGTGATAAGGAGGAAATGTGTTTAGAGGAACGTGCAAGGTTATACTATTGCGGAAGGGAATAGGGTGTACATGCGTTGTGAATAAACTGTACAATTAACGCTATGTGAGATTGTTTTCCCGAATAGTTATGATGGAGAAGAGATACTAACGTTCGCTTAGATATATTTATTCCTGCTGGTTCCAATGTTCTAAATTTATGAATTAGATACGCCTCTCTATATTTTCTGTCCCTTGCAGATTTAAAGCCTGACTGGAGAATATATAATTTAATTTCTTCGAACTTATGGTCTTTCTGATTGAAATGCTGGGAAACTGCTTTCGGGAGGTTTTTGCCTACGTCTGCCCGATATTCATTAAGCCGTATGTTCATTGCTTGTCCTGTCTCTCCGATGTACTGTTTATGACAGAAGGAGCATTCTAGAAGGTAGATAACGTTTGAAGATGTGCAGTTAAAGCCCGATTTTATGTGAAAAGTGAAATCACTTGCATTGCTTTTAACCGTGGTGTCTTTTTGTATATGACTGCACGTCTTACATCTAGGTCGAGAGCAAGGGTGTGGTTGTGTTGGATGCTTGTTGTCGGGTTTAGAATGTACTAGAATATCTCTGAGGTTTGCGTTACATTTGTATGTTACCCTTGGTGCCTCTGGAAATATTTTTCTTCAGGCGTTCATTACACGTTAGCATGGAATAGTATTTCTGCACAATATTGCTTATGTTTGCAAGGGCATTGGAGTCATCATCATCATCATCGGCCTGATTATACCCACAGCAGGGCGAAGGCCTCTCCCATATTTCTCCACTTAACCCGGTTCTGTGCTAGCTGCATCCACTTGACCCCTGCGAACTTCTTAATCTCATCTGCCCACCTAACTTTTTGCCTCCTGGGCGGGTTAGAGTATTTAGTTACAAAAGAAGGCTGGCGTTCAGTGTTGGCCTTTGGTCAATTCGTGAGCACATCGTTGCGGTTTAAAGTGCTTGCTTTTTCGAGGGCCGTATTAAGGGAGTTACCGGGATAGTTTCTCTGGATTAGTGTTGCTTTCAATGAATGTAGTTCGTTTAGGTAGTCACTATCATCGCTACATAATCTTCTAAGCCGTGTCGCCTGTCCTACAAATATTTCTTGCTTACAATGTCTCAGATGATGATTCGTAAAATCTAGGTATTGTTGCTTATCCGTTGGCTTTCTGTACAAAGAAGTTTTAAGTTTTCCATTTTCCACTGACACCGTGGTGTCGAGAAAGTCGACTTTTAATTGCGACGACTGACAAGTGAATTTAATGCTAGTGTGATGATTATTAAGATGCGAGACGAACGACTGAAGTGATTCTGATCCATGCTGCCATATCTTGAAAATATAGTCAATATAGCGAAGGTATATATAAGTGGCTTTTCCGGGAATGAATTTAGTATATTGGATTCTAGAACTCCCATGAATATATTCGCGTAAGTCGGCACGAATGGAGTACGCATGCTGGTTCCAAATATCTGCAAATAATAGGATGAATCGAACTCGAAATAATTTAAATTTAGGACTAGTTTAAGGAGCGAGAGATAAACTTCAGAGGCATGCGGATGGTAGTTGTTGATTAATACTTGGGAGAGGGCGTCGATACCTTCATTGATAGGAATATTAGTGTAGAGGGCCGCGACGTCAAGTGTGACAAGTATACGATCATCTGCAAGATTGGTGGTGTTATTAATACGCTCAATAATTCGGAGAAAGTGAGGCGTGTCCTGCACAAACGAAGGAAGCTGGGTCGGGAGGTCTGCTAGGTGGTGATTTAGGAATATTGAGAGGTTTTCTTTGGGCGTATTATTGTTAGAAACAATTGGTTTTCCTGGTATGTCTGTGGTAAACAATGCTTCTGCGGAAACCTTATGGATCTTGGGCAGTAGGTAAAATCGACCTGCTTGTTTGTTTGACAGCTGAAGAATTTTATAGTCCATCTCGGTAATTAGTTCCCTGGCTAATAGATCTCTTATTTTATTCAGGATGACTTCACTGAACTGTTCTGTCGGATCGGTAGTGGCAAGAGTTGTTAAGCTGTCTATATGCCTCTTTTTTGCAATTTTCAACAGGGAGAATCACTATGCTACCACCTTTGTCTGCAGGCTTGATAGCTAAGTCTGTTCTAGAAGCCAAGTTGTCAAGAGTTGCTCTTTCAGTTATAGAGAGGTTTTTGGGCTTTCGAGCTAGCTTTGTTTTTTCAATAATTTCTTTTGAGACGGATTTCGGGGCTGCGCTCTGCATCAGGAAACCATGTGCTGGGGGCCCTGAGTAGGTTAGAAACTTCCGGTACATTGTTTGGATTTCCAGCGAAATATTCCTTAATACGCATTCTTCTTGCGAATTCAGTTATACCTCGGTGAAGTTCATATTCATTAAAGCTGTTATTCGTTGGGCAGAAGGTCAGGCCTCGCCTTATGGCCCAACTCCAACGACATATCCTAGGCGTCGGCGCTCAGCGTCGCGCCGTGCCACAGTGGGCGTCACAAGCGGTGCGCATCTCAATGGGACTCAGCGCTGGCGCAGTTGGCGCTCACTGCTGATGCTTGTATTCGCGCTGGTGCGTTGTTGCAGTTTTAATATTCACTCAATAATTTCTGCTTTTTAAAGCATTAAGAGATGTAATTTAGACATGGAACTTAATTACAGTTTACACTTTCTACTTCTGCACAAATAAACGTATACATCTTCCACATTTTTCTCGGCTTTTCAATACAGTCTGCAACGTTATCGACGCAACATCAATTTGTTCAGTTTTCCGCGACCGTAGCTGAGACGAGTCTTTTGAGTTTTGTTCCTCCACGGCTAAGATCAAATGATGGGCGGCGAAAGGTTTTGCCATCACGGCCACGTGCGACGATGCAAAGCGATGACAAAAAAAAAAAAAAAGAAAAAGTACGCAAAGACTCGGCGCGAGCGAAAATTCAAAATTCAGAGGTCGCGGCCACCCTGTCCTCTCATTGGTGTACGGCGCCTAGAAGTGCGCCAATGAGAGACCTACGCGGGTGAGCAGCTCGTGCGTGAACAGCGTGAGCAGCCTGCGTGAACGCTGACGCCGAAACCTAGCACGGACAAATCTCGGCGCTCCGCTCAAGTTTGCTGGCGTCTCGTACCGTGCGCATGCTCAAACCGGTTTCTGCATACGCTAAGAGCGCCGACGCCCAGGATATGTCGTTGGAGTTGGGCCTTTAGAATCTGCTTATACTAATCGCTTAGAGATTTAGAAATGTCAATGATGTTGCTATCATCTATGTCCTGTCTCATAGGTGATATCCGTCGTTGTTGTGAAACTACAGGAGGTATTCTTCGCTGCCAAGGTGTGTCATTATCTACCGACTGCTGATCCCTTCTGAATTTAGGCTGTTTTTTAACCTGAAGCTTTTGTTCTTTCCTTTTCACGAATTCTTTTAGTACTTGATTCTCATCCGCAATTAGTGCTAGTTTGGCCATTTGGTCGTTAAGTTCATCTACTTTTTCCTGACAGTGTTGTTTTAAAATGGCTATCAAAGCTAATGACGCATCATATAAAATATTTTTCCAGCGAATGAATAGTTCAGGCTGAAGTGTGCCGAGAGCATTCGGTACCATTGCTTTCGTTAAATAATGTTTGTAAGTATCTAAATGCGATATGTAGTTACTGTGCTTTGCGGCTAATTTCCTAGCAACAAGAAAAGGGCGAGGTTTGTGCTGGGCGATTTCGGCTCTAGGAGCGAGTCATTTCTTCTTGTTGTTGCTCCGAGTGGGCCTCCTGACAGGCGTTACGTGTTGGGGGTAGCTGACTTAGGGCTGGTGTTTGTGGTGAAGTCCACTTCGGTGTCCGCCTGGCAGCTGGTGTTTCTCCTAGAATGGGTGGGTGTCTGTGTGAAGAAACTGCAGTATGTCTTTGGGTCTGTGCGCGCGTGTTGTTCCACTGGTGTTGGTTCCACGGACTCCGTTCGTGTGCACATGTCGCGGGTACTGACAATGGGAGGTCGTGGGCGTTCCGGTTCGTTGTCAGTTCTGTGTGTGTTCAGTTGATCCGTGCTGGCCAGAGGAGTTCGTGTGATAGCTTCGCATGGCTGCGTCCACTTAAATGAGTTCCTGATTCTATACTTGATCAAGTTTGCCATTAGTCGGACGCCTCGAAAGTTGGGGTGCAGTTCATCTCTGGCCAGGTGTGCCTCAGGTTCATAGTGGATTTCTACGTAGTGGATGACATCTACGTGTTCATGACTGAGTTCCATGTCAAGCAAGAAGTGGTTAACTTTAGATGCGTTCTCTGCGTGTACTGCTAGGATGCATGTCTGGCACATGTACATTTGGTGCTTGTTTGTGAGTCTAGGTAGGATGGTCGTCAGTGCGAGTCTTGCGTTTGGTCTGTTGGCAAGAACATCGTGTATGAGCGTTTGCATGGCCTGAAACGTCTGTTCTCCGGTGCTGTGTTTCAAGTCATTAGCACCGCAGTGAATGATGAAATGGGTGATGTACCGTGGTGCTGCAGCTATGAGTTTCCTTATGTCATCAGTCTTGGCGCCGCTTTGAAACCTAATGTAAGGTTCTCCAGAAGGGAAGTGAGTGTGAATGTACTTGTACTGTCACCGATAAGCGCTACGTGTGCCAGTGAAAGAAGAGGAGGCTGCTTACCTTGTTCCGTCTTCATCTTCTGTTGTTGAGGATTCAGGTAAAACGAAAGGAAGAAGATGGTTTGCACGGTATGAAAAAGAACTGAACAGGGGTAAATGGGTACGCCTCAGCTCGCAGATGAGCCAACGTTTCGACAAGTGGACTTGTCTTCGTCTGGGCATCGCAATCATCACTGGCAGGGGTTTAAATACGCTTTTGCTTCTGAAGAAGAAAAGCTGGGGAGAGGAAAGTGGGTATGAAGGAGCCCCGAATTAGACCTATACATTAAATCCGACTCAAAAGAAATTATTGAAAAAACAAAACAAAGCTAGCTCGAAAGCCTAAAAACCACTCTATAACCGAAAGAGCAACTCTTGACAACTTAGCTTCTAGAACAGACTTAGTTATCAAGCCTGCAGACAAAGGTGGTAGCATAGTGATTCTCTCTGTTGAAAATTACAAAAAAGAGGCATATAGACAGTTTAACAACTCTTGCCCAAAGAAAACCTCTCAATATTCCTAAATTACCACTTAGCAGACCTCCCAACCCAGCTTCCTTCATTTGTGCAGGACACACCTCACTTTCTCCGAATTACTGAGCGTGTTAATAACACCACCAATCTTGCAGATGATTGTATACTTGTCACACTTGACGTCGTGGCCCTCTACACTAATGTTCCTATCTATGAAGGTATCGACGCCCTCTCCCAAGTATTAATCAACAACCACCATCCGCATGCCTCTGAAGTTTATCTCTCGCTCCTTAAACTAGTCCTAAATTTAAATTATTTCGAGTTTGATTCATCCTATTATTTGCAGATATTTGGAACCAGCATGGGTACTCCATTCGGGCCGAGTTACGCGAATATATTCATGGGAGTTCTAGAATCCAATATACTAAATTTATTCCCGGAAAAGCCACTTATATACCTTCACTATATTGACGATATTTTCATGATATGGCAGCATGGATAAGAATCACTTCAGTCGTTCGTCTCGCATCTTAATAATCATCGCACTAGCATTAAATTCACTCATCAGTCGTCGCAATTAAAAGTCGACTTTCTCGACACCACGGTGTCAGTGGAAAATGGAAAACTTAAAACTTCTTTGTACAGAAAGCCAACGGATAAGCAACAATACCTAGATTTTACGAGTCATCATCAAAGACATTGTAAGCAAGGAATATTTGTAGGACAGGCGACACGGCTTAGATGAATATGTAGCGATGATAGTGACTACCTAAACGAACTACATTCATTGAAAGCAACACTAATCCAGAGAAACTATCCCGGTAACTCCCTTAATACGTGCCCTCGAGAAAGCAAGCACTTTAAACCGCAACGACGTGCTCACGAAACGACCAAAGGCCAACACCGAACGCCAGCCTTTCTTTTGTAACTAAATACTCCAATGCCCTTCCAAACATAAACAATATTCTGCGGAAATACCATTCCATGCTAACGTGTAATGAACGCCTCAAGAAAATATTTCCGGAGGCACCAAAGGTAACATACAAACGTAACGCAAACCTCAGAGATATTCTAGTACATTCTAAACCCGACAACAAGCACCCAACACAACCACACCCTTGCTCTCGACCTAGATGTAAGACGTGCAGTCATATACAAAAAGACACCACGATTAAAAGCAATGAAAGTGATTTCACTTTTCACATAAAATCAGGCTTTAACTGCACATCTTCAAACGTTATCTACCTTCTAGAATGCTCCTTCTGTCATAAACAGTACATCGGAGAGACAGGACAAGCAATGAACATACGGCTTATTGAATATCGGGCAGACGTAGGCAAAAACCTCCCGAAAGCAGTTTCCCAGCATTTCAATCAGAAAGACCATAAGTTCGAAGAAATTAAATTATACATTCTCCAGTCAGGCTTTAAATCTGCAAGGGACAGAAAATATAGAGAGGCGTATCTAATTCATAAATTTAGAACATTGGAACCAGCAGGAATAAATATATCTAAGGGAACGTTAGAATTTCTTCTCCATCATAACTATTCAGGAAAACAATCTCACATAGCGTTAATTGTACAGTTTATTCACAACGCATGTACACCCTATTCCCTTCCGCAACAGCATAACCTTGCACGTTCCTCTAAACACATTTCCTCCTTATCACTTGTTGCTAGAATTTGTCCTCATTGTTTTTATTATTTTTTTTTTTTCCATGTTAGTTGCGGTTCCCTGTGCGGCTATTATCCTGTGACTTTGTATTCTCCCTCTCTCTTTGTATTCTGGTACTGCTGCTTTTACTTCTTTTGTAGGCCACAGGATCTCTGGTTCCAGGTTGAGATACATACTTACGATTATTATTATTTTTCACTATGCGGTTATTATCCTGTGACTTTGTACTATCCCCCTACCCCCTCCTTTTAAGAATTGTCCCCCTAGATATATGCCTTATCAGGGCCCTTTGCATAGCCTGCCCTTTGCAAGGTGTATCCGCACCAAACCAGCTTAAGTGGTGACTAATCACCTACCCGACATTGTAGTTTTTCCTGGTACTGCCGCTTTTACTTCTTTTGCAGGCCAAAGAATCCCTGGTTCCATGGCTGATAAGTACATACTGAAGATTGTTTTTTTTTTTTGTTTTTTTCACTTCATGACCCACTTTCTTCTCACCCATCCTCTCCTTCCCACTCCTTCACACCCACTTTCCCTCCCCAGCTTTTCTTTGGAAACAAAAGCGTATTTAAACCCCTGCCAGTGATGATCGCTAGGCCCAGACGAAGACAAGTCCACTTGTTGAAACGGCTCATCTGGGAACTGAGGCCTACCCCATTTACCCTTGTTCAGTTCTTTTTCATACTCCGCAGGCTTCATTAACAGAATTCCAAACACTGTGGCGCCATCTAGTGGCAAAACCTGAAAGCATAACTTTCGCAGTGCTAAAGGAGGGGTGGTTTTTATTTAATGACGCAGTGGAGAGAGCGCAAAATGTAATGAATTGTGACAAGCACTCCTAGAAGAAAAAAGAACAGTGTGCACTGGCGAAAATCGGCTATATTTTGCTGACATGTAGTCACGTGAGGTACTACACCGAAGGTAATGGGTTTCTCCGCTAGATAGCACCTCAGTTTTTATTTGATTTTCAATGGAAAACTAAAATTGTAAAGCCTCTTTTTTTTTTTATATTGTAGTGCTCGATCTGTACTATATGAGGCAAGGTCTTTTCATCTCCACCATAATCTCATGACATTTTGGCCAGTGTTCTGTCCCTTTAAGCTAATCTTTGTATTATGTATCACCACAATGACTTCAGAGAGCCACCAGCAACATCAATACTGCGGATCATCACTTGACGGCAGACACTACCCACCAAAAAGCAACTATGGTTGCCCTGCCCGAGGAAAAAACGCTGCAGGAACAAAAAAGGCACTCAACCGATCCCCATAATGAAACAAAGGCAACAGTGATTATAAGAAAAAGTCACCGTTATCACCATACTAACGCTTGCATTTCAAAGAACTAAAGACATAACACACAGAATCCTACCAGCAAAACACTGCTGTCCAACAATGTTGGGCATGTACTCAACCACGGCCGCTCAATGGAGGCGCACTTGGGTGCGGCCTGTAGAGTCGCCCGGAAGAGCCGTATTGCGCCTAGTTCTCATCGCCACCGCCGCGACGCCACCGCTCCGTGACGTGTCCGGGCGGAGAGCTGCGCACAGCGGCCGTGGCTGTGCTTTCGTTTCGGCGTCCGCGCGGTCGGCGCTTGCTCAATTTAGAATTTATGAGCGGTGTTTCACACATTACGCGATGCTACATGCAAGTTTGCTATTGATAAGGTGATAGCTGCATGTCATCATCACTGGGCTTTTCCAAGTCATTCGTGAACTTCCGTTTCCAACGAGAATCGAGGCAGTCGTGCGCTTCGCTGAGTGGGCACCCATTTAGTTGTGTTTCATCTGCTGTAATAACGTATTACATATTACAATCTTGAAACTGGGACAAGGTTTGGGGCCATTTGTTCAGCGTGCACTTTTCTGGAAACTTACAATTGAGGATCTAGCGTTCAACATTATTGTTCAGCATGTTCCTCCGTTTTCACTGGACATAATATTCAAGTGGGTACCACCACCTAAACATACTAGCTAACACAAACTGTTGCAAAAGAAACAATAAAAGATAGCGAGTTCAACGACACGCCCGCAGGCTCAGGCAACTTTTTTTTTCGTTTGATTATGAAGCCGCGTGATGCACAGAAGTCACGCAAGCTTATTTTACAAGCGAAGAACTTTCCTCGAAAGAGGTTTATGTGCAAGCGTGATTTTTTCCACTGTCAGATTAATGTTGCCTGCCCAGTTGGTCAGCAGTGGTCGCATTAGTTTGGTTAAGTCCTTAGTGCGACTGCGGTCTTCTCTCTCGCAAATCAATTCCGGACATTGCACAAAATAGAGAAGGGATGAAACCAACATGCTGCACAGCTTGCTGCTTCTTCTGACCTCAGGGCACTTCATCACCTTGCTAACAAAGGTGCATGGGGATTTTCAGATACCTTAGGCGTCAATCATCAAGAATTTTGATAAGTCCACCGTTTTGCAGGAATCACAGGGCACAAAATTAATGAAAGGATGGGGACTAATAAAATAAAATTAATGACCCTCTAAAGTAAGCACTCAAAGATATTTAAACTTTGGTAATATATAAATAATGAAAACAAGGGCAGGCACTGAAAACAGAATAAATAAAAATGTTTCATGTGATTAAAAATATTCATACCTTCTCTTAGCAAAGAATTCAATTGGTGCTAACCCTATGTCAGCTGCTGGTTCACACCACACATGAATGAATCCAAGCTGACTCGAAAACTCTCTCGCAGCAGACGTGATGGCAGTGGGCAAGGTACGACTTTCATAATCACGAATGCCAAGTTTTATAGCTGCCTAATTGTTGACAGGTGCATTTGCGGACTTTGATGCTTGCAAGATGCCAACCTGTGCAAAGCATGGCAAAATGTGTGTAATCTCAGTCGATATTCTTTTTTTCACTAGTGGTACCTTCAATATTTTCTCCGAGGTGAAAACTGCAGCACTTGCGTCAACAATGTCGTTCCCGTCATTGAATTACCTTTGGCTGCTAAAAAGCGATACTACAGGCCCGCTGTTGGGGACTTGCTTTAGGACGTATCGGAAGCTGAAAATAAGATTCGGTTAAATGCAATGCACTAGTAAGGCACACAGAAGACATTGTTGTAAGATACTTGATGTGATCAAGAAGGTACTT
Source organism: Amblyomma maculatum (assembly GCF_055883805.1). NCBI lineage: Eukaryota > Metazoa > Arthropoda > Arachnida > Ixodida > Ixodidae > Amblyomma > Amblyomma maculatum. Next base: position 253,224,126 of record NC_139344.1, read on the forward strand.
AATTAGCGCCACTGTTGACCTGGTTGTCTTGATTGTTGCTTCGTACGTTTGCTTGGTTAGCCTTTGACTTGCCTCCTTGGACCTTAATGTCTTCGATATGGCAAAGTCCAAATCTAACCAAGAGAGCCACTTGTCATCTGACAAATAGAGCGGCTCCTCTTGGCGTCTTCATGGCTTCACTGATGTGATGTTGTGCAAGGCATACCATTTTTATATCATTGTCATAAACGTGATCGTGGCGGAGCTATCTTGAAACTGACATGCTTTAGGATGTCTCTGGGGGTTGTCCAGAAGGAAATGAAGTGTAGCTATAACAAGTGGGGAAACTATATCTATTGGCCTGCGCACCTTCATTTTTTTTCAAGGTTGTTTGGCTCAACATGAGTCCGCGTGAGTTACTTAACTTGTAATGTGGGAACTTCGGGAACACGGAGGGGATGGCTGGAGGAAGCAGGATCTTCAGTTTTATGTTCTTCCTGTAATCGTCACCTGCGAAGTACAGTGAGCATACCAGTGACTTGTCACTCGGCTCCCACCGGCTTCCTTTTCCGTCCTAGCCCTCCCGCGATATGTTTTTCAGCCATGCTGCTTGATGTTGTGAATCGCATGGGAACTCATGGTAAACGATCTTCAAATCTTTTCTTGCATTCGTGGTGCACAGCGGCACACAGTAGTTGCCTGGCATGGTGCTGCATACGCTTAGGACGCTGTTGACACAGGCACCGATGACACACATGCAGAACTGTCAGAACCACGCGGTTATGCTGCGCAGTCAAAACGAAAGCACGTGCCAACACAGCCAGCGTGCTCCTTCCGCGTCGTCTGCTCGTCCATGACGGCGGCGCCTCGTCATGGAGTGGTGGCGCCCCCACGAAGAATGACGGCGGAAACTGTAACTTCTCCCAATACGCGCTTCCCCAGCCATTGAGGCGCGACGCGACGGGCTGCACCAAGTGCGCCTCCATTGAGCGGCCGTGACTCAACACTCACGCCAACACATATATCCTCAGTGTAACAAGCATAATTTATTTCATGCGACTTTTCAATCCTAGGCACACCACACACCCTGCGCATAATTTCAACACATAATATGACTGAAAATGATGCTTTGTGAAATAACAATGACTTATAGAATGTGATAAACACTCAAATGTGCGACTAAAAAAGATCTGCACATGTACAAAAAAAAAGGTGTGCAGTTTGCTGCAAGAAGCTCACATGCAAACCTTTGTTATGAAAATGCATCCAGGACTGCAAAAACTGCATTTCTTTCATAAACAAGCACAAAACAGTGGCTTAAAAAATGTGACATATATTGGCCCAATTTTACATAATTCTTCCATAAAAGATGAAAAATAGGACATGAGAGAGATACACTTTACATAATTAAAATTTCATCGAATGTCAACATAAGACATTCACTAGTTTGGGCAATTAAAACGAAAAAATTAGGGGGACGCTCAAGCCTCGCCCTAAGGGCAGATGCGATAGCGCTTTAAAACGAGTACACACCAAAATTTCTTTGTATATTCTGTCTATAGAATGATGCGCCGCACATTATCAAACATGACTAGCCAGGTGGATTTCTTCTCCCATGCAGTTTTGCTTCTGGTTTCAACCACCGAAAAATACATCACAGACGCACTGGCGTCATGTGAGGCGTGCAAAAATTGCAATATTTTTCGCTGCTCTGTTATTTTACTTAGCAAGAATGCTTACGCAAGCCTGCTCAGAAGTTAAGATAACGATTGAATAAGCACCGAATATATGTTTTCTTCATCGCTCACATGAACAAAGCATGTGCATGACATCACAGCTATTGCTCAAAAGCTGAAACAGAAACCGTGGAAACGGAAACCGAAACTGCATTAGAAAAAATTTAATTATAAATTATTTATCCAAGGTAATTGACTTCCATGAAGTAATTCATGTATACTATAGTCTTGCACACTATTAGAAAGAAAAACATGTGTCAAAAAATTTTGCTGTGTCCACTCCTTTAAAACCGCCTTTTCATTATGCAAAATTTTAAACAAATTTTTAATGTTGGTTTGTGGGGCAAGGAAGGCAGAGTATCTGTCTCACTTCTCAGTGGATACCTAAAGTTGCTTAATGGCATACAAATGGAGGTACATATGTAGTCAGTTTATTCCCTATTGCAAAGTAGTCTCCAACTTTACTAGCAAAATAATGCAAAATGGGAAGCAAAGTGGTATGACATCCCCCTGAACGTTACACAAAGAACGGTTGCATCCTAATTTTGATAAGCCCCGCCGCAGTGGTGCAGTAGTTAGGGCGCTCGATCACTGTGCCCAAAGATGCCGGATCAAATCCTGTTTACTGCGGCCGCTTTTCGATTGAGGTGAGGAGCAAGGCACCCGTGTGCTGTGCGATGTCATATACATGCTTACGAACTCCAAGTAGTCAAAACTTCCAGAGCCTTCTACTACAGCGTCTCTCATACTCTCATAGCCTGAGTGACCTTGGGACGTTAAATCCCACAAACCAAACCAAACAATTTTGACAAAAAATCATGTGCATATTTTTCTGTCATGTTTTTTCATGCTGACAGTGATGCCTTTTCGATGAAATGAGCTGTAAACACTATCACGTAATAAGAGGAATGTCCAAGAAATAATGCCTAGGGATGTGCAAATACACTCGAGTTGGATAACAAGTTCTTCAATTACTTGATTCATGAATCGAATACCTAGTATTCAGAAGACTGAATACTCAATATATATGCGACAGGCTTGGCGCTGATGTAGGGAAAACAAGATGCAGTGAACTCTCGCTAATTCAAATCCCGCCAATTCAGAAATTCGAACAGAGAGCGTAGTCCTAGCTGATGCCCATGTAAAGCAATAACGTCTGACAACCATCCATTTGGACAGAAGGTTGCAACAAAGAGTGACTTGGGAATCTAGTGGTCATCCAAATAGACCTCCCTGAAGATAAATTGCTTGGAAAAGTGGGGCCCGCGCACCTCAAGCGCGCACTCTGCAGCAGGTGCAACAATGATCGGAAACCTTCCCTAGCCGAAATATAGCCCAGCAACATAGCTTCAGTTTTGCTTTTCTTAAATTCACACCATCCCACTGCTGCCGTCGGGCATGTGCATCGACAAGAAACACTGCTTCGAACACTGCTTTGCATGTCACTGAGCTTTTAGCTCTATTTTGGGATGGCGCCATGTCGTTCAAACACCTACACATATTGCGCTGTATTATGTACACGTGCTTCCTCTATGTTTCACATACGCTGGTCCATCACATTTTGAAGGTGCTTCACTGCGCATGTCTCACACCACAGTCCGCTTGGTGAAGCATCCTCAAAACGTGCCAGGGCCAAGCACTTGACGAAATGTTGTCAACACTTAGCTATCATCTTGTCAAGGTTGTGCCCATTTTCAAATCCGGTGATCATTCTTTAGCACTAAATTATCCACCAATTTCATTAACTAGCACGATTTGTAAACTCATTGACACGTGTTTCATTCGCAGGCATTTAACCTTTTAGAGCAACACAACATCATCTTTAAATACCAATACAGCTTTCGCGAAGGGTACTCATGCGAAACGCAAGTCTCTAGTTTTATCCAAGATCTTCATTCACCTGTTGATGCTGGTATTCAAGTTGACTCAATATTTCTTGATTGATAGGGTAACTCACAATCTGTTATTAACTAAATTAACACTTCTTAATATTCACCCTCTTGTTATTTCATGAGTCAAAGATTTTCTCTGTTCTAGGTTTCAGTTTGGGCTTAAACTGAACATTAAAAAGACAAAGATCATGGCATCTTGCCCTATCAAGTCCTGGAGCATCAATGGACAAGAAGTGGAAGCTGTGACAGATTTTCTGTTCTTGGGCTCCAAGGTTACCTCGGAAGGAGACTGCAGCCATGAAATTAGGAGACGCCTGCTTCTGGGAAAGAGAGCAATGGTTAGCCTTGACCGCCTAGTAAAGAGCAGAGACATTAGTCTGCCAACCAAGATCCGTATAACTCGTGCTATGGTCTTTCCAGTTGTGATGTATGGATGCGAGAGTTGGACTGTGAAAAAGGCTGACCGCCGAAGAATTGACGCGTTTGAATTGTGTTGCTGGCGAAGACTCTTGAGAGTTCCTTGGACTGCCAGAAGATCAAATCAGTCGATATTGTCGACCATAAACCCTGACTGCTCATTGGAGGGTCAAATTTTAAAGTTAAAGCTCAGCTACTTTGGTCATCTGATGAGAAGAGAGGAGTCGCTGGAGAAAGATTTGATGTTGGGAAAGGTTGAGGGTCGTCGGAAAAGGGGTAGGCAGCGAACGCGTTGGTTAGATGGCATCCTCGAGGCACTGCAGATGAAGTTATGTGATGTTAGGAAGATAGTGAGAGACCGGAAAGCGTGGCGTGACATGGTCCATAGGGTCACGAAGAGTCGGACACGACTGAACGACTAAACTGAAACTGAGGTTTCAGTTTACCACTGTCGATAACCATAATTCGTCCCTTAGCCATGGCATTCCACAAGGAAGCGTGCTTCGCCCCTTACTTTTCTTGATATACCCAACCGAGTATCTTCCCGAATCACTTTTCGCAGACGATTGAGTGATTTACCGCAAAATTTATACTAACGAAAATCGCCTGGCCCTTCAATCAGACCTCGACACAGTAACAGCATGGTGCTCTACTTTGCTTATGCAACTTACCTTTCTAAAATAATATTTGTCTTTTACTAACCAAATGTCCAGATTTAACAGCGTATTCTTTAAATAACCCTCCAGTTGAGTTGGTAACCACGCATAAATATTTTGATCTTCCCCTTCTTCCAGATCTAACATGGAACTACTATATTAACCTTATTCTTGCATCCGCTAAACGGTCTTTAGGTCTCTTAAAACATAATTTAAAGAACGCTCCCTCCCACCTCCGTTTACGTGCTTACATCACTCTTCGACCTAAATTTGAATATGGTTCGGCTATTTGGGACCCTCACCAAGCATACTTAATGACATCGAATCATTGCAGAATCGCACAGTTCGTTTTATCTTCTCATAGCAGCATCACAACCTTGAAGAAATGCACCGATCTTCATAATGACTTTTCTTTGCCTTCTTCCATTTTTGACTGCCGCGACCATCCATGTTAAGTGCTTGTCATGTAATACATCTAACTATGCACATTCTTTCATACAACGTACTATGACAGGAACGCTCTGCCTTCACATGTTGCCACCGTCACTGATGCGAATAAATTTTATAATCTATTAGTTGCAACTACCTCTGCTTACACTTTTTACCAGTGCATTAGGTTTCTTTCTTGCATTTCTGTTATTGATGATTCGCACTTTATTTTCATGCCGTTGTTTGTGAGACATTGTATAACTTATATCAACATTACTGTCTGCTGCTCTGTTCATGTTTGTTTTTTCCTTTAAGCTTCGATGTTTTGTATTTTTGCAAATATTCATATGCTTTTATCTGTTCCGTTGTAGTTTCTTGTAATTGTGGTTTGTTTACTTTTGATTGCATGCCTGTATCTCCCCCCTTGTAATACCCTTGAACTGAGGGCCCTTATAGGTATGTTGTATAAATAAATAAATAAATAAATAAATAAATAAAATAAATATAAATCTCAAATGCTTAGGCATCCATATTCCAAGCATCAGTAGATAAAATTACTGTAAAGCAAACAATTCTTTGCAGTCAATTAGGGACATTAGACAGTTTAAACTTTAACATAATTCGGACATTTGCCTTGGTTCCAAGTTCGCTCACTTGAATCATGGAAGTGCTGCACAACGCGTGCCCCAATATACAATTGGACGCAGTAAACCACGCTGAAGCAGTCTGCGCAAGCCACCAAATTACTCCGCAGCCCTCCAATACGGCTCCTCTTTCTCTCTTTCCACTTTCATTCCTGCAGTCCTCCCTTCCCTTAAAGGCAGAATGAAGGCTCCCTGAAGGCACTCAACTAGTTCGATATTCACACTATTTGATATTCGATTCAATATTTGCATTTTTTATTTATCTGGTTTGATATTCAAGTTACTATTTGGTATTTGCACACCCCCATTTTTTTTTCTTAACACTGTTCATTCAAAATTTATAAAATTAACAATAATACATCTGCATAAGCGTTCAACCTATTATTACTTTTTGCTGCAAGCTGTGTCAACGTGTATGGCTTTGCACGCCTTTGTGAACAAAGGTATGCGCGCCTGCTTTGCACCAGTCTTTTTATTCGCAATGCCAACACGGGCGATAAGTATGTTTATGTTCAGACCAGCCTGAAAACAAAAGCAGCAACTGCCAAATTTGTCTGCACTGTTCTTCCCCATCCTCCTTACAGTCCTGACTTGGCGCCACCTGACTTTCACCTTTGCACTTCATGGATGCAGATTTGAGAATGACAGCATCATTTGTACTGCCAGGATAGGGCGAAACCAGAAGTAAAAAATCAAAAAATCTGGGGGACACATGAAGTTCACCTTAAGGGTATGATGCAATAACATTAAAGGACCCCTGAATCCACAGGCCCCTGACGTCACACAGCTATCTAGTTATTTATTTAATAATACTACCTGCAGCACCACAAAGGCATTATTTCAGGGGGGGATGCACAACAAAATAAAGTATTAAAAGTGTCATAGTCAGTTGATAAGCCACTAAAAAAGCACAAAGAACAGCCTGATATGCAGAAAAATATAAACACATAAGCTTCTGCTTGTTCCATACAGATATAGTTCTCATAAGTGACAGTTTACATTTGATTTCACACACCTAAGAAACATAACATATCAGACAAAGGTGGCAGCTGAACATAAGAGTTATCAATTCTGATTCTGAAGTAAATGCAGTAATTTCCAACCAAAGGAGATTTTCATTTCTAAAACATCATGTCGGAAATTGTAGTAATTGGTGACGAAATGGGCTACACGGTTTTGTACACATTCTAAGGCATCCAATAGTGTATTCATGCACAGATCCTATACTGCTCTGGCATAATCAAGAATTCTAGAGATCTGCATTAGGTACAACAGTTCTTTTATATTTACTGGCGCATTATACAAATTTCACTGGATGAAATTCAATGACCTGGATGCTTTGCCTAATAACATATTCAACACAGGTTCCTCAAGTGAGGTCCTCTCCGAAATGCACACTAACATACTTAATTCAGAGGAGTGTAGAGGTGGTTCTAGCAAGAATTGTTTCGAATAATGCCATTACAATAGATTAAAATCAACAGTGGTCCTAAAACGAACTCCTGAGGTACACAGGATGTAATATGTGCAGACATCAACCCATTTGTTACTTTAGCACACTGCTTTTTAACCCAGTCAAACAAACAAATCACGATGGCATAGAGGTAGCACTTCTGACTTTCGACATGGGTTGCAGGTTTGATTCCACCACCTGAACACCATACAAATTTTCTATTAAGTGACGTCGTTATGAGTAATGCCATGAATATGTCTCGATTCCTCTTTACCAACCAGTATCTTTCATCGCTGGTGCAAATCCACATAAATTGAAAAGTAACATAGGTCCGCCAGATATGCGGCTGTAATATTTGTACAAACTTTCATAAATTGTCAATCAACAGTACTCAAATAAAAAAAAAAAGGGGGGGGGGGGGGGGGGCACTGTATCTTGTGAACACTCCTTGTACAAATAATATCCGCCTGTCATCATTCTACAATGATTAGTTTGAGACACCCCTCAAGAGACTGAGAACTAGTAAGCCCTGGCCTGCGAAAAACAGGCATAAACTAATAATAAAGAATGAATCCATTCACTGGACAACAACTGTTCTTTGACACACACATAGGTGAAAAAAAATTCAGAGGGCACTAAACTCCACTTTAAAGGTATGATGTAATAGCATTAATGGGTCCCCGAGGTCCTCTTTGCATTTTTGCAAACATGGACACTGTTTCTTAAAATCTAGTTTGAATGAAACAGCGTTTAGGGCCAATTAATGCAGAAAATCTGGCATTGCCGCTGTTGTAGGCGTGAGTAAAAAAATAATGGGCAATCCTCTGAAAGGTGGTTATTGGCAAACCCCATGTCTAAGCACAGATTGGCCAGCAGATTGTGTGATGCCACAAGACCACATAACATGGCCAAGCTGAGAGCTGCCAGGGTTCACTTACCAGGATGACATGGTAAGTGAACCCTCTGTGAAATTTAAATCTCGAGTAAAACATGCTACTATTCTGAATCTACACAGGCATGTTTGTATAGCTTCTTTAAAGCGAGGCTTTTATCAATGTCGGGTGGCCTTTCACATTACGTGGAAGCTTACAACTCTGTGCTTATGAGCCGTAAGCTTCCAGGTTTCATTCAAGTCCTTCCTGCATAAAGAAACGATATACAGAACCGTGTATAAAATTTATACTGAATTTTTCTATAGGTACACGCTTCTGTGCAATTCTAGTTTAATGTTATTTCAAATATCATGTGAATTCTGAAATAAGGTGAACAATGTTTGCTATTTTCTAATTTCCCAATTCATCTTTTTTTTTCACTGATCAGATATTCAATATTCAAAGGCATTTTTTTTTCTCATATTCGTATTCGATTCATATTTGAAAATTTCAATATTTGTACACCCTTAGCACTGAATAGACATGCACTAGAAAAAGAGAACAGCCGTATGTGCTACTATAGTTTTTCACATTCCCTACCCATACACTACAGAAGAATACTGATGGGCAGATGACAAGAGGTATGGTAACAGAAGAGCATGTGGTCTTGCTGTGTTTTCACGGCAACGCTGCCTATTAAATAAATATTAATCTTACAATCAAATGGCTCAGCAGATGACAAAAACAAAATCTGCCAGAGACCATGCAGCCAGCTTGTGCAAATGCATGTTGGCTAGCTGTGCGATGACACTGCATGTCAAAGATCCCCAGGTGGTACTAATTATTCCAGTGCCCTCCACTATAGCCACTGCTTAACCTCTTGCTTCTTTCACACCCACCTTCCTCCCTCCCCTCAAAGTGTGCTTGAGGTGTCCACCAAGATATGAGACTGTTTACTGCACCTCTTATTTTCAAAAAGCGATTTTGAAGCACAAAGCAGAGTCCAGCTGTCAGCATCACACTATGTACTTTCACACACACTCCACATGCTTGCACTCGTGCAGCATGGCTGTTGCATCAGTTCATTGAGGAAATTCAAATGAGTTGAAATATAAAAGGCAGTTGAAGACAACAAAATAAGAAGACGATTTCGGCTGGCATAACACATCCTTGCCTTGTCCTTTTTCTGGTGAGCGAACACACTTCACCAGAGGTATCCAGTGTACAGATTTCTTTGGACGCAAACAGCAGAGTTAAAATGTGAATGCATAACTCACCCTAACCAGAAACGTTTTCATCCAACATGAGGCTTAATTTTTTTTCACTGTGAACTGAAGCATGCTGCTTAATTGAAGAGCATTTTGACTTTGAATGCCCCGACCGGCAGTAATGTAAAGCATTTAAACCTGTACACAGCTTAGTTTGCTGAATGTCAAGTAAATGCTAAAGCTAAATGCAAAATAACCTGAACGCTGTTCACATTCAGAAGAGTAAAACTGCCAAAATATTCATTGTGCTGATTCTTGTAGAAACACGACAGCGCTGATGGACTCACCATGGAGCTTTTCAGTTCCAGAACAGTGAAACCGAAATACAACAGCTATGTGCACAACACCTTACCAAAAGTCAATGGGAATGTTGCATCCACAGGAGAATGTAAAAGAAACGTGTCCAGGACACTGCTCACATTTTCGTATTTAAGTTGCATCAGTCAACTACAGTCGAACCCGGATATATCGAACTCGAAGGGGATCGTGAAATAGTTCGATATATCGATAATTCGATATACAAAAATCGGCTTGTGACGGCACTTACGATGACAAAAAACAATACCGCATGTGTCGCGTAATCAACCCACTCGCATAATGAACCCACCCTCCACTTTTGCACCAGAGAATTTTAAAAAAAAATGCGTTAAGACCAGCTCGCTCACATGCAAGCGATTGAGCGATCTCAGCGACGAGCGGCAGTGACAGAACGAAAAATTTCAAACTTGTTGGAACTGCGTCCCTCTTGCCGCTCGAGCCACCGCGGCAGCTCAATACAAGGTTTCTGTGTCGCAGCGGCAGAAACCGCGAGCGTTTTCGCTTGCATGTGGATGGAGCGCCTCACTCCGTTTCGGTCGTCGCATCCACAGCTCATTTCTTGGCAGCGTACCAAGATGCTGCGCAGTGATAACGTCAGGGTGCTTTTATCTTTTTATAGCTGCTCCGGTGGCGGGGAGCGAACTTGGCAGAGTGCCCGTGATGGCTTGATTGCACAAGCCTGGTTCGATTTATCACGCCGCGCGTGGGGGGCGGGCGTCATGATCGCAGCAGCAGACCGCGTGCTTCCGTTGATTCATACATGCAAAGATAAACGGCTCCCGCCAAAAAGACAAAAAAAAAAGCCTGCCGCTTCTTAACATCCGTAGCCGCCATATCTTACGCCTACGTCGCGCGTACAGCACAACGATAAAAAAGGATGACTCTCGCAAAAAAAAAAAAAAAAGAAAAGAAAAAGAAAAGAAAAAAAGAAAGAAAAACAGAGAGAGCTGCCGCTTCTTAACGTCCGCAGGCGCCTTACCATAGCCACGTCAGCCGCCGCGCGCAGAGGGTTCGCAACACACGCTGGAGAAAACATCCGACGTCTGTCTGAAAACGGGCTGAGCTGGCTTGGCGCATGCGTAGCGCGTGCTGAAGGAGAGAGATAGCTCGGCAAAAGAATGGGCACACCCACGCACATGGCTTGCAAACGTCATGTGTTGGCGCGCGGGAAACGATAACTGCAGATGTGCGCGCCTTTGGGGAATGGGCGCGGCGCTGTCCAGAACTGTCCCCTCTCCTTACTTCCGCGCGTGACTTGAAAATGTCACGCGGCAAACGGCCAAGGGTGATGCGATAGTCTTTGGGGAAGGCACACTTTCCAGTGCGTGTAGCGGAGTTCGATATATCGAACGACCGGTGAAATTGAGTTCGATATATGACGCGGCTTTCCTATACTTTTTACATGGGATTTTCAAGGGGATATTCCGTGAGTTCGATATAACCAAAATTCGATATATCCGGGTTCGATATAACCGGGTTCGACTGTACTATGCATTCAGTTGCGATCTGCTTCAACCCCAACACAGTGTTGCGCATCTCTTACAGCAGCTTCTGACATGACTCGGCCAGCAAGCATATGCCCAGCAATACCGTGCAACTACTTTGTCCTTTTCATGTTATTATCAAATCAAATAGTTGGACATATCTTTGCAGAAGTCCAGACCCCCTTTTGCCAGCTGTGCTTTATTGAAAAATTTAGAATGTAGTTTAAAGATAACAGTCCTTGTAAATACAGTTGACCCCAGACATATCGAACTCATTTATAGCAAAGCACTTATTGCAAAATAGTTAGGTACATTGGTGGTTCAACACAAATTTCACATATCAACAGATGAGCATCTTTGCAACTCAGTAGTGTAAATAAGGTGCACCAGTGGCCGCACTGCTCGTGTCCTGTGGCACATGGCACAAGTTTCCCCGAATACAGGGCTCACATCAAATATGCTGCAGAGAGGGTTTTTGGAAAAACCCTCTGTCCATCATAAGAGCTCCAATTTTGCCACACAAATTCGCTCCGTGACAAAAATTAGTCCGCTGTTAAGGCTTTTCTGGCGTTGTAAATTAAAAGGTAACCATACGAATAAATTATAAAACCAAGAATTTCGATACCTTTAACTCGTTTGGTTAGTCAAACACCTAAAACTGATTCTGTTTACTGTTTAGCGGGTAATACACACACCACATACTATGCCACACAATTTGCAACTGTTATTTTTTAATTTTTTTTTAGTTGTATCCTACTACAGTTTACAGTAAATGCAATAGCAATAATAAATTTAAGTACAGTTGATTTCTGCATTACCATCAGCAGCGAAGCAGGCCACATGAGAGCTACCACACAGCTAGACTGGCTTTCTCGCATGACAGCAGTGTCGTATTGAAAACAAGCCTGCCAGGCTGAAAGCCACCTCCGAGTGAACTCGACACACACTTCATTCAGAAAATGGCGCTGCCACGATCAGACAACTAATCGTGGCAGCCCCATTAGAAAAAAGAACGTCCCCTGCAGTGACACAGTGTGCAGTTCGTTATTTCAGGTGTTTTGCTGAACAGGAGTTCAATAAATGTGAACAATACTGCCATACATTTAGATGGGATTTTTAACTGCACATTCTGACAGTTCGATGTAAGCAACAATTTGATATATCCGGGATCAGCTGTGCTAAATTCACATTTTTTATTGTTGGGGTTTGCTCCCCCAACCAAAAATATGACCCCCCCCCCCTCCCCCCTTTCTGAAAAAAATAAAATAAAAATAAAGGCCCAAGCATACAGTAAATAACTTAGATGACTTAACTTTATGCATTGTGATAACACTGCCCTTGTGCATGAAAGCCAAGTGTGCTGTTTGTCCCTGTTGCAAAACGTTTCTCATATTAGGGGTTATGTACATACTGTCCAAATTTGAGTATACAAAAGAACAGCACTGGCTTGGCTAGACCGTCCTGGGCAGGGCAAGACTTCATTTTATTTTATTCAAACTCACCATTTGGGATGCGACCATTCAAACATGAAAACAATAAGGAATGCATACACACAATGTGGCTAGAATTTCAAAGTCTGTACACTTGCACACTGCACGTTAAAACCATGCTAGGCACGCCTTCAAACCACTTGTTGCCCTCAACACAAGGGACAAGAAATCATGTAAAAGAAGAAAAAAACCTGTACAAATATGGCAGTTCCCTTGCACACACCACTAGTATCCTCGCAGTCCATTGTAGATTTTTGTCTTGCTCTCTTCTTTAAGTATCTTCTTAATGGCTGAAAAGAAAGACAGAAAATTAAGATGACGCTTAAGCTTTGCCTTACATGATGGTGCCTCTGACACTGTCTTTTCATTGAAAGACTGGCACAGAGTTTTGCAAAGAGATGTCTTTACAGCTGGTTTGATTTTGGGAGAAGGAAGATGCGGTACCAGTCTCACTTCTCGAAAGACACAATAGACAGCATACGAGTGGAGGTGTGTACATATATCGGCAGTTAGAATCCATATCACAAGGTTGCCTCCAAATTGACTAGCAGATACATGCTAAGTAGAAAGTGCAATCGTATGACATCATCCTGAATGCTGCAAAATAAATAGTTGCATCATATATTTTGGACCAATCATATGCCTATTTTTTCCAACAAGTTATTCTTAATTATAGGTTAGTTACAGCGATGGAAAAAGCAATGTCTTTTCAATCGAACAAGCTGGACGCGCTTCACGTAATATATTAAGTGAGGGCTAGTATCAAGGACCCAGAACTGTTAATAACACAATAAAAAAAAAAAAAAGTCTAAAATATTTACTCCGAGACAGATACGAATACCAGTATGATTTTTTTTTTTTTTAATTCTTTATGAAATGAAATAAAAAAAATATATTTTTTGAGTGGTAATATAAGCAGGCTTACTCCCATTCGCTTTCGTATAACCACTGTAGCTGTGTTATCATACTGTTATTTAGTTGCGCTATGTATGCATTGTGCACATTATAGACCACGTTTTGCTGTTGGTTTAGTTGTGAATGCCCACCCCTCATGTAATCCACAGTTATCAGTAAAACAAACACACTTGATAAAGGAAGGGAATGACGAAAACAGCGCTTACAAACGGGACAGAAGAAAAGGACCAAACACATGCGCTGACTAGCAACCACTAGGTTTACAGTCGTGCCCCGTTAATATGACCCCCGTTAATATTGAACGGCCCGAATTATGAACAGTTTTTCTGGGGACGAAACTTTTTCAGTGTATTTATGCCTCGTTAATATGGAAACTCGCTGTCTGGGCAATGGACAGGGAAAGAATGCACATGGCCCACTTGGGCCCATGTATTTTTGTCTCTGTAATATGGACAGCACTTGAAAAAAAGCAGAGGAGTCCGAACGCAAGTTAATGAAGGGCATGCCCCTCACGAACCTACGCGACAGCCGATACGGCCGGATGCCTGAACAAGTCCTGTGGGGTTAAAGAACCGAAGCGGGCATGTCGCCGTGTTAGAGGGCGGGAGCGCAAGAGTGGAGAGGAAACGTACACAGCAAACCGAGGGTCGGCATAAGAAAGACCCCGAAAGGGGGAACCAGGAGATTTCTGGGAGCAGCGGCAGTGCTGCCGCAGTCGGGACAAACAGCAACATGTGGTTGCAATAAATTCTGTTGAATGTGAACCGAGAGGCCGGTAAAAGCGTAAGAAAGAAATTACAGAAAGAAAGACAAGTGCCTACAGTGGCGGCGGGAACTGAAGTTTTCTTTCCCGAAGCACAGTATCTGTTCCATGAAGCCGTTAACATTTTTCGATGAGAGTTAAGACACGCTCCCAAAGTAGGGCGACAAAAGAAAGGCGATGCACGAGCACGCAACCGAGACCGGGTGTCCCGTCCTGAACGCGCTTCCCTCTCATGCTCCTGGTTTTCGTCCCTGTTGCACTGCCAAACTGCTACATTTTGCACCTCAGGCGGTCCGCATGTCTGCTTTGCTTTAAGTCAACGATGCAGCCTTGACAAGGTCTGAGCTCTTTGTAGTCAATTAGCCGTCGTTCTAAACTGTACTTCCACTTGCAGTGTTTGTTTTATAGGAACACAAAGAAACGACGCCAAGAAGATGGGATGTTTGATAGCACTCTGCATAGCAGCTTGCCAGCTTGACTCCCTCGCTTCCTTACGTAAACAGTATACAAGGCAAAAAAGAGAGAATCAGAAGAACGGAAAGGCAGAAAGGTTAACTAGGCAAGAAAGTGCAAGCATCAGGAGCCTGTAACCCTCAACTTCAGTCAGGATTTTGGCATGGCGGGAGTTAAACGCAAAAGAACAGAGCTGAACGTAGGCGCGAAGCAAGCAATCTGTGAATACAAGCGACAAAAGCCATCTCAGTCAATCCAAGCCGTGAGGGAGTAGTATCGACAGCTCGGCTGTTTCCTCATCTCAGAAG
The DNA here is from genome assembly GCF_055883805.1 of Amblyomma maculatum. Lineage (NCBI taxonomy): Eukaryota > Metazoa > Arthropoda > Arachnida > Ixodida > Ixodidae > Amblyomma > Amblyomma maculatum. Next base: position 253,239,203 of record NC_139344.1, read on the forward strand.
AATCTCAAGCAGCTACTTAGCGGCTACTTTGGTCAGTGACGAGGCCATTTTGGAGGCGGCGGTGAGTAGAGAATCAGACTCTGATTCATCGGCCAGTGAGGAGTTCGTGCTCGAAAGTTCGACCATCATGTGTGTCATGGTACGTGAGTCGCTTCAGACTGCACGACAATTTTTCAAAGACAATAATGATAAGAATAATGCACTCAAAATTGCCGGTGTCCTGCCAAAGAGTCCAGTGCACACAGTTATCTACAAAAGCAGTCATTAATTACAATTATTTTTTCTCAATAAAATCCTTTTCGTTTTTATTCATGACTCGTTATTATGGATGACTCGCTTTATGGACAGTTTTAGTCGGAAACCATATTAACGAGGCACGACTGTATTGCGAAAAGATGCAAGCAATATATAGTGAAAGGGTGAGCAAAACACAGAAAAAACATCTGGTGGTGCAATCATACATGCGACATATATATGTCAGGCTATCAAAAAAAAAAAAAAAAAAAGCCAGAGACTTAGAAATGCCGGCATCTTGGGAATAAAGCCACCGATGGTTCGCTGTGAATGTGAAATGCATCTGATATCAAGCGTGAGGTATGATCTCTATGCTTGACAATGATTGTTGTCTTATTCAGAAATGCCTCAGTTTTCACAATCAGCAGAATGAGTGACTATGTTGTTTTGGCATTCCTTATTTTTTATGTCTTTTGCATGTTGATGCAGTCACTCATTGACCTAGCGTCCGGTCTCCCCGATGTAGTACCAGCCACAAGACAGCGGGATCTTATAAACAACACCGCAACAGAAGTTCACAAATTGCTTAGGTCTATCAGAAGAAGCATCGCAAGCAATTTTGCCTTTTTGGATTCCGAATGGAGAATGTGCGTCAACTGCACTGAAAGGATCAAGGAGAAGACACACCAAATCTCAGTGGCGTGTCCTTCCTCAGGAAGGATGACATCAAATAGTACATACAGTAAAACCTTGTTGATGAGTTTTATTTTAAATGTGGGAAAAAATGAATTACCTGAGAAAATATATGATCCGATCTGCCTGATTAGCATTTATGAACATCAAGTATGAACAGCTCCTTTTTTAGCTCTCACAGGATTCAGTCCATATTTGCATTATCCTAAGCGCAGAAGATCTAATAACAAGTGCGGTTCGTAGAAGGCAATGATGAGCTGAGATTTCTTCTTTGATTGCTTCTGGATGCTTTGCTCCCTTGCATCAATGACATGTGGAGTCACTACATTTTTGCTCATGCTGTGCCCCCAGATCCGGCCCACTCACGCAAGCAAACAGATATAAGTTATTAAATGGTTCCCCCCTAGGGCACCACAAAGAAGCCACCGAGTTTCTCCTCATGAAGTCACGCATGTTGGCTTTCTTTGATGCTTCACCCCTATGCACACAGACACTGCAGGAAAGCAACTGTGGCAGGAGAGCGCACCTGATCAGTTGTTCATGTCACGACCGCTCGTTAGCACATGTCCAATTGATCACAAAGCGCATTACATGACCACAATATGTCCAACTTTCGTAAGTAGTAACTGGGAAATCGTGCTGTCTGGGAATGTATTACCCGGAAAAAAAATAATGCAACTCTATGGGGGATATTTTATCGCCTGCAATTTTGAGCAAATGAAACAGTAAACTGTATGAACCAGGAATGTATCAATGAGGTTCTACTGTAATTTGCTAGTTATTTTTTCCCTCATGCTGTTTCAATTTCAACAGCTAAACAATGGCGGCAACATAACAGATGATTTGAAGTCATGAGGCATGTAGGAACTACATTATGAACGTCTCTTTTTTCATTTTAATTCACGAACCCTTGTATGTAAGCCTACTAAAGAGATGGAATCTCAAAATTACACAAGTAACATTTATACTGCAGTTTCTGAATGACTCATGGTAACCTCAAATTGTCTTGTCTATTATTCCACTGCAGTTGTTCGGCAGTTGAAACCATAACAGTATGAGAAAAATAACATTATAATTATTCAGCAAGAACCATACAGTTTAGTTGGCTGGTTAATTTTTAAGTAGGAGTGTCTGAATAGTAAAATTTTTTTTATTATCAATCGTATAAAAGTATTGAAAAAACAACTCGAAAGTAAAAAATAGCAAACACTGTTCATAGTGTTTATTTCAAAATTCACATAGTGTTTGTAAACAAAATTAAACTATAATTGCACAGAGGTTTATAACCTATAGAATAATCCAGTTTGAATTTTATGAAAGATTATGCGCAGTTTTTTTTTTTTTTCTACAAGAAGGACCTGCATGAAACCAAGAGGAGCTGTCATATTGCTGCTGAATAGAGTAAACTACCGTTAATTTGATCTTCCCGAAACCATAAAGCAACACCTGCATGATGGTCACCTGCATTCTAAATGACACTGAGGTGAGAACAATGTTTTTCATCAAATGCTTTGTGCACACTGTCGGGCACGCCGTCCTCTCCCATTGCATTTTGAGGATGCTTCACTGCAGTGATGAAACTGCAGGAAATTTGAAAATTTTCGTTGCATTCAGTAATTTTCAAATATGAATCGAATAAGGCATATTCTATTCGTGTCCACAACTTCATATACTCGCCAGCCCTTATTTATAAGTTTCTATGCCCCAAAACGACTCTAGCTATGTGAGACGTCACAAAGGAAGACCAAAATTTTGACCGTTTAGCTGATCACGTAGCTGTCATCCTTAGCCTGTCGAGGCTGAATGGCTTTGCATTTCTGGTTCCATTCGTGGACTTTTTTATGATCTAGCCTGAACTGATCAGACATCTGACAACCTTCTCACCATTCAGCCTGTACCACTGGATGACATCCATCTTTCTCTACACAGCATACAAATGCATAATGCATGCAAAACCACAACCGTACTGATCACTACAGCAAAATCTCAGTGATACGAATCCGGTTGATACGAATTTCGGGATGATACAAATGTGCAAAATTCTCCAGCCAGAGTGCATTGTGTACAATGCGCAAAATTTTGGATGGTTCAACACTCTCCCATGCCATAACGGATGATACAAACGCAACCACAACCTTGAGCACTACGCACCGCCCGCACATTGTTGACTCTGCGATCGACAGCCGCGCTGTATGTACGAATCACAAGCAGTTTGTGGTGACGCGTGGTCCACACCTCGCCGATGTTGCGATTTTCTGTCCGGCTCCCGCCGCAAAAAGCTTTTCAGCGGCGCATGGCCCACAAACCACAGACGCCGCAATTGCCGTAGCTGGCGGCGGCGTACGCGTCAGGTGCGCATGGGCCGGACATCGCTCGCTCTGCGATCGCGACCCGTGAGCAGTTTGCAGCGCCATGCGGCCCGCATGTCGCCATCTCCAGTCATGCTGTATATGCGCCATGAGAAGTACGCGGAGGCGGGCAGATCGCACATCGCCGGCATCGCGATCGTTTTCCACGCCGCGAATTAAAGGTTTGCAGCGGCGCACGGCCGTGAGCAATAGTCGGCAGCTTATGCGGCGGTGGGCGCGCACGGGCCGTGTCATGTCATGCTGTACACGCCACGAGAAGTCCACGGAGGCATGCGTCCCACGCGTCGCTTGTCGCGCTATGTGCGCCACAAGTGGCGAGGTGTAAACGCGCGACCGCAATAAACCTTCTCAGACGTAAACAGATATGCGCGAATGCTTTTTCCATGCTTCTGCATAGTTATTTTTATTCGTTTTGATGATACGAATGTTCGGATGATACGGATTTTTTCGCGACCCAGTAAGATTCGTATCACCGAGGTTCTACTGTATTAAACAAAAAAAATGGCAGAGGTGAAGCGGGTAATACAGTCGAACCCGGTTATATCGAACCCGGATATATCGAACTCGAAGGGGATCGCGAAATAGTTCGATATATATCGATAATTCGATATACAGAAATCGGCTTGTGACGGCACTTACGATGCGAAAAAACAATACCGTATTTGGCGCGTAATCAACCCACTCGCGTAATGAACCCACCCTCCACTTTTGCATCCGAGAATTTGAAAAAAAAAAAAAAAAGCGTTAAGGCTAGCTCGCTCAGATGCAAGCGACGAGCGGCAGCGACAGAGCGAAAATTTTCAAACTTGTTGGAACTGCGTCCCTCTCGCCGCTCGAGCCACCGCGGCAGCTCAAAACAAGGTTTCTGTGTTGCATGTCGATGGCGCACGTCAGTCCGTTTCGGTCGGCTCATCCACAGCTCACTGGCAGCGTGCCAAAATGCTGCGCAGCGATAACGTCAGGGCGCGTTTATCTTTTTATAGCTCCTGCGGTGGCGGGGAGCGAACTTGGCAGAGTGCCCGTGATGGCTTGATTGCACAAGCCTGGTTCAATTTATCACGCCCTGCCAAAAAAAATCCCTGCCGCTTTTTAACGTGCGCAGCCGCCATATCTTACGCTACGCCGCGCGTACAGCCCAACGATAGGAAAGGATGACTCTCGCAAAAAAAAAAGAAACAGAGAGCTGGCGCTTCTTAACATCCGCAGGCGCCATAGCCACGTCCGCCGCCGCGCCGCCGCACGTAGAGGGTTCGCAACACACGCTGGAGAAAGCGTCCGACGGCTGTCTGAAAACGGGCTGAGCTGGCTTGGCGCATGCGTTGCGCGTGCTGAAGGAGAGAGATAGCTCAGCAAAAGAATGGGCACACCCACGCACATGGCTTGCAAGGGGATATTTCGTGAGTTTGATAAAACCAAAATTCGATATATCCGGGTTCGATATAACCGGGTTTGACTGTATAGAACTCACGGAATATCCCGTTGAAAATCCCATGTAAAAGTATAAGAAAGCCGCGTCATTTATCTAACTCAATTTCACCGGTCGTTCGATATATCGAACTCCGAACCACGCACTGGAAACCATCACCCTTGGCCGTTTGCCGCGTGACGTTTTCAAGCCACGCGCTGAAGGAATGAAAGGGGACAGTTCGGCGACGGCTGGTCTGGGCAGCTCCGCGCCCATTCCCAAAAGGCGTGCGCATCTGCAGTTATCGTTTCCTGCGCGCCAACACATGACGTTTGCAAGCCATGTGCGTCGGTGTGCCCATTCTTTTGTCGAGCCATCTCTCTCCTTCAGCACATGCTACGCATGCGCCAAGCCAGCTCAGCCCGTTTTGAGACAGACGTCGGACGCTTTCTCCAGCGTGTTGCGAACCCTCTGCGCGCGCCGCGTGGCTGACGTGGCTATGGCGCCTGCGGATGTCAAGAAGCGGCAGCTCTCTCCCTTTTTTTTTTTTTTTTTTTTTTTGCGAGAGTCATCCTTTCTTATCGTTGTGCTGTACGCGCGGCGTAGCGTAAGATATGGCGGCTGCGGACGTTAAAAAGCGGCAGGGATTTCTTTTTTTTTTTTTTTATCGTCTATCCTTGCATGTATGAATCAGCGAAAGCACGCGGTCAGCTGCTGCGATCATGACGCCCGCCCCAAGCGCGGCGTGATAAATCGAACCAGGCTTGTGCAATCGAGCCATCACAGGCACTCTGCCAAGTTCGCTCCCCGCCACCGCAGGAGCTATAAGAAGATAAACGCGCCCTGACGTTATCGCTGCGCAGCATCTGTGGCCGAAAACAAATGTCAGTTTGAAAGAATGTCATTCCATGGAAATGACACTAAATTTCCCGTGTGGCAGGGGTATTACACACGCCCCTTCTCCAGTGCCAAGTATAGCAGGCAAGACAATGATCCCTCAGGCCTGCTTCTCTACCTCTCTGTAAATAATTGCTCTCTTCAAAAATAATAATGCAGCTACTGCCGTGTGCAATTTGCTTTCTCATGTAGAGTTTCATTTCGAAATTGAAATGCCCTCTCGTCCTATTTCTTAGACACGCTATCTGTTCATGCGTCTTTCAAAATGAGCTTCAAGCATATCCAAGGGTCCAGGTCATATGTAAAAAATGGCAAGCAACGAAACTAAAATGACATCGCCACAGTTGTATCATGGTGTGAGCAATGGCACATGCCGCTTAACTTAAGCAAATGTCAATACATGTCTTTCTCTCGTAAGCGCAGCTCTGATAACAGCACATATCGTATCAGTTCCACTCCCGTTGCTCGAACGACATCTTATAAATACCTTGGCGTCCACCTAACATCAACTTTATCTTGGGTTACTCACATTGAAACAATATGCTCGCAGGCTTCATGCACTCTTGGTTACTTACGGAGAAATTTACAATCAGCACCACCCCAAATCCGACAGCTCGCATTCCAGACCTATGTTCGTCCAAAACTAGAATACGCTTCATCCATCTGGCACCCTTCACAAGCATACCTCACTAATAATCTAGAGGCCATCCAAAACCGTGCCGCGCAATTTATCATGTCACAGTACTCACGTGAAACCAGCATCACAGCACTAAAACGAACCCTTTCCCTCCCAAGCCTTCAATCACGCCGCATTATATCACGTCTCTGCCTCCTTCATTCTTTTTTTTTACCATTCTCACAACCGGCACCCTCTCCTGCAACCTCCCTCAAGAATGTCCCGTCGACTTAATCACAATCACCCGTTAAAACTGATTTTTGGCCGCACTGAAGCAATGAATAACTCTTTTTTTCCAGATGCAATAGCCCAATGGAATGCTCTACCGGACGTTATTGCTTCATGCAAAGATCGTGAAATTTTCCGAGCAAAACTAACGAGTCACCTTCAGTGTTCTATTTGACAATGCACACTAGTCTGCTCTTGTATATTTTGTTAATGTTTGTTTGTTGGTTTCGTTTTCTTTCTTTGTTTTTGTCTCTTGAACTGGTGTTCATATGCTGTTATATTGCTGAAACAAAATCTTCTTACAATGTAGTTCTTCGTTACGTCAGAGCATTCAGAATATATTGTGCAATAAAGTAAAACAAGAAGCAGGACCCACCTTCTTTGTCTTCAGCACTAAGGTCACCCTTGGGAAAGTCTACATCAAAGGTAACATACAGGGTGCCCTTTTGGTTGTTGTTTTCATAGTTGGGCATGCCTTCATTCTTCTTGCGTAGCCTTGCTCCCGGCCATGTGATCTTCTCACGCGTAACAAGCACCTGCAAAAAGGTTCACGTTGTGTATAAAAAGCTGCCGATGATTATGTTACTAATGCAAAATCTGAGCGCAGCTCATCACCTGTTTCAGCTTTTTGACAGATTGAGGCAAAGAGTTCAAGCAAGACATGTATGTACAATTACAGACAACTTTTGAAGCGAAAAGCTTCACTACGCTAGTCAACACTGCGCTTCGCGTGAGCCGGCATATGTCGGAGCACGAGTGACGTCACGCACGGCGCACAGGTAGAGGAAGGCGCAGTATCTGTCACACTTGTTTTTGTGGACACTTGAGCAGCGCCACAAAGGAAGGGAAGGAAGGTGGGAGTGAAAGTGGAAAGAGAGAAAGAGGAGCTGTAGTGGAGGGCTACGTAGTAATTTCGATCACCTGGGAATCTTTAACGTGCGCTGACATCACACAGCACACGAACGCCTCTTCGTTTCGCTTCCATTGAAACGCAGCCGCCGCGGTCGAGTTCACACCGGGATACTCCGGCACAGTAGTGAAATTAGTTTTTGTCTAGCGTTCTTACCATTGCCGCAAGTGAGTGTTTATCGTGGAGGCCGGCTATATAACCGCTTGCCAGAGAATAGGCATGCACATTCAACATGGAAGGAGAGGAGAGTGATATTAATGATACAGAAGTGCTACCACGGGAGTTGGCTGAAAAGGAGCGATGAAATGAAAGGCTGAAAGCTCAACGAGCGTCTGAGACACCCGAACAACGAGAAGAATGTCTCGCTAAATGACGCAGCAAAGCAGTCTGAAAAGCCTATAGTATAACCATAAGTTAAAACGTAAGCATACCCATAAGTTAAAACATAACCATATCGATAAGTTAAACCGTAAGCATATCCATAGCCTAAATCATAAAGCATAACCATAAGCTAAACCATAAGCATATCCATAGGCTAAATCATATAGCATAACCATAAGCTAAACCATAAGCATCACAAACTTTTCGCTTCGAGATATCCAGGCTTAACCGTAGCTAAGCCCCAGCCAATTTTTTTATTTTTCACACATATTTCTTCTTCAAGAAACACTCCACTAACAGTTCTTGATTGTCATGAAGGAAGCTTTGTGGTCTGAGAAATAGACGGATACAGTCGAACCCAGTTATATAGAACCCGGATATATTGAATTTTGGTTATATCGAACTCACGAAACATCCCTTGAAAATCCCATGTAAAAGTATAGGAAAGCCGCGTCATATATCGAACTCAATTTCACTGGTCGTTCGATATATCGAACTCCGCACCACGCACTGGAAAGTGTGCCTTCCCCAAAGACGATCGCATCACCCTTGGCCGTTTGCCGTGTGACATTTTCAAGCCACGCGCAGAAGTAATGAGAGGGGATAGTTCAGCGACGGCTGGTCCGGGCAGCACCGCGCCCATTCCCCAAAGGCGCGCGCATCTGCAGTTGTCATTTCCCGCGCGCCAACACGTTGCAAGCCATGTGCGTTTGCCAAGCTATCTCTATCCTTCAGCACGCGCAATGCATGCGCCAAGCCAGCTCAGCCCGTTTTCAGACAGACGTCGGACGCTTTCTTCAGCGTGTGTTGCGAACACTCTGCATGCGGCGGTGGACGTGGCTATGGCGCCTGCGGATGTTAAGAAGCGGCAGATCTCTCTCGTTTTTTTTTGGCGAGAGTCATCTTTTCTTATCGTTGTGCTGTAAGTGCGGCGTAGCGTAAGATATGGCGGCTGCGCACGTTAAGAAGCGGCAGGGTTTTCTTTCTTTCTTTTTTTTTTTTTGCGAGGATGTTTATTTTATTTATTTATTTTTTTTTAATCGTTTATGCTTGCATGTATGAATCAGCGAAAGCATGCGGTCAGCTGCTGCGATCATGACGCCCACCCCAAGCGCGGCATGATAAATCGAACCAGGCTTGTGCAATCAAGCCATCACGGGCACTCTGCCAAGTTCACTCCCTGCCACCGCAGGAGCTATCAAACGATAAATGCGCCCTGACGTTATCGCTGCGCAGCATCTTGGCACGCTGCCAATGAGCTGTGGATGAGAAGACCGAAACGGACTGACGTGCGCCATCGACATGCAAGCGAAAATGCTCGAAATTTCTGCCGCTGCGGCGACACAGAAACCTTGTTTTGAGCTGCCGGGGTGGCTCGAGCGGCGAGAGGGACACAGTTCCAACAAGTTTGAAAATTTTCGCTCTGTCGCTGCTGCTCGTCGCTGAGATCACTCAGTCGCTTGCGACAAATACGGTATCGTTTTTTCGCATCGTAAGTGTTGTCACAAGCCGATTTCTGTATATCGAATTATCGATATATTGAACTATTTCGCGATCCCCTTCGAGTTCGATATATCCGGGTTCGACTGTATATGCTCTATTTGTTGCGCCAATGCATGTTTCTCAAAGACGAAGTGCATTCAAGAATTTCACGAGGTTGTCCCAGCCGTCGAAAGTGTTACGAGCGAGAGGAACGGATGTTCTCCCACATAAGTGATAAAAAATTCCTGTTTGTCTTCATATCTACATTAATGTCCCCCACTACTAACATTGGTGTGGATCAATGGGTGGTTACTGCAAGTCGCAAGAAGTGCATGACGTTGCCGCAGCTAGTGAGCCAAGAGAACGTGGTTCTGCTTTTCAGCTTGGGATGCACGCACCGTGATCTGCCGATGCCGAGCCAACATCAGAGGCAACTGGAAAACTTTGTGCACTATGGCGCGGTCGCCGCCATGAAGGAAGAGGGTACACGCAGTGGTAGGCGGTGGCTACGCGTTTCAGCTTGGGCGAGTGGTAGAAATGGTGCCAGGAGCGGGCGCTGCCCCAGCTGCAGAGCTCGTTACGAGGGACAATGGCAACGACGCAAAACACAAGAACGGGCGCCAAACAGCTGTGCTCTAAAAGCACATAAAAGCAGTTTTGTGCAAACACCAAACTTAACTAACATACGTATTTACTATTGATGGTGCTTAATGGACAACATGCAGACTCTGTTGGTTTACATTTTGTTTTAGCTGTAAGTGCAGCTCTTCACAAATTTTATTTCAATTTTTCACAAGCAAAGTGGCACAATTATTGTGAAAAGGCTGGTGCATTAATGTGTTACTGCACTAACTGAATGCACGTGATGATGCGGTGGCATCGTGTTGCGCCGTAGAACCTTGCATGACAAAGCAGGCACAAGACGTGAATGGGGCATGAGCCACTAACTCAACACCTGAGAAATAAGTCGGTTAGCCCATGTTCCCCTTATGAAACGTAACTGACAGCATATACAATACAAACCAGGAAATAGTACTACATTACGCTGTATCCTTCTCTGCCTGTGATGCTGCACGCTGGTGATTATCTTAATCTGCACTCAATGACAGCAAAGATCTGTCAAGAGAACAATGATGCTCATGCCATTCGAAATACAAAAAAAAAAATCACATTGAGCCTTAAAACCACCAGAAAAAATTTTCAAATTATTAGACAGCACGGATTACTGAATGGCCTTAAATAAACTGCTGTAAACAGTTTCCATCACAATTATTTTGTCTTATGAATACCTGGATACCTGGATTATGGTTATCTATATGCCTATTAAAACCAAGTGGCAACAACAATTTTTCGCAGTTCTGTCAAGTGTCTTGCTTTACACACACAGTCGGGAATGTCAAGAATTGCTCCAAAATTACAAGCCTCAGTGCCTCCACAGCCCTTTTTGCAGCAGGTTGAAGTAGAACGGGTACCTCTTCACTAATGGCCCTATCACCTTTTCAGAACGCTTCACCACACTTACTGTGCTGCGAAGCATCTTCAAAATGCGACAATTCACCACACTAGGAAGAGCAGAGGAAGCATGTGGACGCAAGAGAGAAATACAGTCAAACCCGGATATATCGAATTTTGGTTATATCGAACTCGCGGAATATCCCCTTGAAAATCCCATGTAAAAGTATAGGAAAGCCACGTCATATATTGAATTAAATTTCACCGGTCGTTCGATATATCGAACTCCGCACCACGCACTGGAAATGTGCCTTTCCCAAAGACGATCGCATCACCCTCGCCGTTTGCCGCGCGACGTTTTCAAGCCACGCGCGGAAGGAATGAGAGGGGACAGTTGGGCGACGGCTGCGCTGCGCAGGCGCGCGTGACGTTTGCAAGCCATGTGCGTGAATGAACCAGAGAGATCCGGTGGGAACGAGAGGGGAAAAACGCGGTAGAGCGAAGCGCAAGGGTGTGCCCATTCTTTTGCCGAGCTATTTCTCTCCTTCCTCTCTCCCGGCCTCCGTTCGCAGTAGCACGCGCTACGCATGCGCCAAGCCAGCTCAGCCCGTTTTCAGACAGAACGTCGGACGCTTTCTCCAGCGTGTGTTGCGAACCCTCTGCGTGCAGCAGCTGATGTGGCTATGGCGCCTGCGGACGTTAAGAAGCGGCAGATCTCTCTTTCTCTTGTTTTCTTTTTGAGAGAGTCGTCCATTCTTATCTTGTGCTGTCCGCGCGGCGTGGCGTAAGATATGGCGGCTGCGGACGTTAAGAAGCAGTTTTTTTTTTTTTCCGGAGTCGTTTATCCTTGCATGTATGGCTTTTAGCATTTTTCGCTTCAAACAGCATTTAGCTATCACTCTTTCCAATGATTTTGTGGCAGTGGACTACGCCCGCCCCAAGCGCCGCATGATAAATCGAACCAGGCTTGTGCAATCAAGCCATCATCACGGGCCCTCTGCCAAGTTCGCTCCCCGCCACCGCAGGAGCTAACAAAAGATAAACACGCCGTGACGTTATCGCTGCGCAGCATCTGGCCACGCTGCCAAGAAATGAGCTGTCGATGAGACGACCGAAACAGAGTGGCGCGCGCCTTCCACATACAAGCGAAAACGCTGGTGATTTCTGCTGCAGCGACACAGAAACCTTCTTTTGAGCTTCCGCGGTGGCTCAAGCGGCGAGAGGGACGCAGTTCCTACAAGTTGGAAATTTTTCGCTCTGTCACTGCCGCTCGTCCCTGAGATCGCTCAATCACTTGCGTGTGAACGAGCTGGCCTTGTATTTTTTTTTTTTTTTTCAAATTTTCGGGTGCAAAAGTGGAGGGTGGGTTCATTATGGGAGTGGGTTGATTACGCGACAAATACGGTATCGTTTTTTCGCATCGTAAATGCCGTCCGAAGCCGATTTCTATATATCGAATTATCGATATATCGAACTATTTCGCGATCCCCTTTGAGTTCGATATATCCGGGTTCGACTGTATGCGAAGGCGTAAGAACAGTGCAATGCCCCATCTCAAAACGAAACAAAAATACCAGTGACGCAAAGCAGTGTCCAAAATGGTGCGACTGGCCCACTGCGCTTCCAATGGCAGCAGAAGGATGTCGTGGATTTGAGAAATGAAACTGAAACCATGCTGCTGGGCTACATTTTGGCAATGGTGGACTTCTGATGGTCATCGCACCTGCCATAGCGCACACGCTTGAGGTGGAGGGATGCCACTGTTCTATGCAATTCAAGTTTGAGGACGTCTATGTCCACGATCACTGGCTTCGCAGGTCATACCATGACGAGACCCTTTGTCCAAATTGGTTCATGCTTGAATTACTGAGCTTATGACAACATTTAGTACCAAGAGCAGAAGCCACTTCCCTTGTTTAAGTTTTCCAAATCGCCAAATTAACGAGATTTTACTGTACTTAGTGTAGCCTTCAGCACTGTATAAAGTTATTTTTACCCACATTTCAACTAAACAAAAACGTGTGTGCCAACCGTAACAAATGCAAACCCTGCCATGCATGCATCCACTCAATCAAGTCTAAGCAATTAGCCTTTGTAGCTGGTGATACATCCCTGCAAAAAAATTAGACAAACTAAACTAGTCCAAACAATGAAATGCAAATTGATTCACAACTTTGTATCACAGCTGGATAACCTCAAGACCAACAACAGATCTAATCTTGCACTGCAGCTGCACAACCAACCCAAACTTTTCTTTTTTTCTAGGAAATTACTGACCCATTTCTCTGACTAACGTGTGTTGTAAAACACTGGAACATATAATTTACAGCGCAATCATGAAACACCTTGACTCTCGTGACTTCTTTACGCCAGTTCAGCATGGCTTTAGAATGTGTTTTTCCTGTATCACCCAGTTACTCGAGTTCAGTAATGATCTGTTTTCCTCTTTTGACCACGAATATCAAATTGATTGTGTATTTCTGGATTTTAAAAAAGCCTTTGATTATGTACCTCGTGTGCTATTACTACATTTACGCTGTCTTGGTCTGCATCCCAATATCATCGACTAGCTTCATTCATATCTCCAGGACCGTATGCAGCGTGTTGTAATTAATGGTTGTCACTCCGATTCTTTAAACGTCTCCTCAGGTGTGGCCCCAGGGGTCTGTCCTTGGACCCCTTCTTTTTCTCATTTTTACTAATGATATTGTTCTGGACCTCACCTACCAACTTCGGCTATATGTTGACTGTGTGCTTTACCATGTTGTGGAAAGTTCTTCTGACGCATTAAAACTTCAGCGAGACTTAAATTTTATCCAGTACTGGTGCTCAAAATGGCAAATGTCTTTGAACATTTCAAAATGCAAACTTGTCTCGTTTACTCGTAAGCGTTCCCCTCTACAAACCTGTTACTCATTAAATAATGTTCCCCTGCTAAAAGTTTCTGAATATAAGTATCTCGGCATATATTTCACATCTAACCTTACGTGGACGAGACAAGTTGAGCATATTACATCGAAAGCCTGCGGAATGTTTAATTTTTTAAAGCGTAATTTCAACAAAGCGCAGTCCAATGTCAAGCAGCTCCTGTATTTCACTTACATAAGGCCAATTCTTGAATATGCATGCCCTGTATGGGATCCCCAGTTTATTTACTTATCTGACATGCTCAAACGCGTCCAAAATAATGCTGCCAGGTTTGTGTCTAACAATTACAACTTTTCATCTAGTGTCACGTCTTTTAAACATCATCTTGGTTGGGAATCTTTAGCTCACCGCAAAAAACATTTCATATTGCAGATCATGTATCGCATTTAATTTGGAAAGCTCAGCACTGATAAAGACCAGTACCTGCTTCAACCTCATTTTTTATCTAGATGACTTGATCATCAGTGGAAGATTCGAGAAATAAAATGGCGGACAGATGTATATAAAACCTCGTTCTTTCCACTGACGATCAATGAGTGGGACCGACTGCCAGCTGGCACCACTGAGTGCTGCACGAAAAATTTATTTCGGGCTTTTTTATCAGATGTGTGACGTGGCGCCCAGTTCTCTTGCGTGCGTTTTCTTCATCGCTTTGTTTTTGAGTGTTTTCATCACTTTATTCATAGCGCAGTTGCCCCCTTTAGATGCATGTTTTTCATTCTGCATTATCACTTGTGTAGTGTTATTTTCATTTTTATGTATTTTTATTGTACTACTGGCAGGGCTCTGTAATAAATAAATAAATAAATAAATAAATAAGGGGCACATAGCTACAGAAACAATGTGGTACTGCGGTTCATTTTGAAGCCTCTGTAATAGAATGTGGAAAAAAAAAAACAAAAAAAAGAGTGCTGTAGCTCTGAAGTCCCTGTGGTTCATTTTGAAGCCTCTGTAATAGAATGTGGAAAAAAAAAGAGTGCTGTGGCTTTGAAGTTCCTGTCGTGAAATGTGAAGAAGAGGGTACAGTCGCCGACCATTTTTTCGGACCTGGCGGGACCCAGGAAATGGTCCGAATAATCGAACAGTCCGAAAAATCCGTGAAATTGGGAAAAAAAAAAAATTAACTTTTTTGCAAAAAATCAGCTTTAAAAATCCCGATTTCGCTGCTTCCCATGTTTTGTTTACATGCCAGTAACAGGGAGTTATAGCATAGCGCAATCTGCTACTGTGATCGGCTTCTGCACGCCGCCCATGCACACACACTCCCGTAATTCGATATCTGCCAGTGCACTCGCGGCGCTCGTGCTGGCTGGTGCAGATGCAGCAGGCGTGCGCGCCAGCGAGAAGCATGCAACTCCCTCAAGGCGGTCACCACGTGCACGCGCTCCACAAAGCAATAACATTCAGTTTCCATGGTTAACGACAATAACCAAGACCGCGAGATGGAACTCGTGGGAAAAAGGCGAGTGGAACGACAGCCCCCATGAATTACGAATGCACCGGACCCCCTTGCCCTCCTTTCCCCATGGGTGGTGGCAGCGGATGGCGTCTGTGCGAGCCGTGGCGGACGGTGCTCACGCTCCATTTTCAATCCGATTGCGCGCTCTGTAGGCTGTCGAGATGAAAAAGTCGAGCATTCGCTTATTGCTACTGTCTCAAATGACAACGATGAAGGAGGAACCATGCTAGTCTGTCCGCATGACTGCTTCACCTAGCTTTCACAGCCATGCAAAACCGGTTGTTAACAAAAACGACGGTCACTCACGCCTAAGTGATGCCAAAAAACGAGCCTTCGGCTAAAAAAAACGATCTCCCCACTATTGCTTGCGCCAAATTTGGTCCGAAAAATCAAATTTTTAGACACCATAGGGTCAGAAATATTGGTCGTGAAAATGTACATGCTCCAATGGGCTGCGTGATGCTTCCTGAATAAAGTCCAAATTATTGGAGTCCGAAAAATCGTTCTGTTACTATATATAACGAAAAACTTGCATATAATGAACGACTCAAATATAACAAAAACTAGGACACAACAACCTCTGAAAAGACTGAAACACAGCAAAAATTAAGATATAACCCTCAGCCTCCGAAATTCCCATGTGGTGTACTACCAACTGAGCTACAATGGCATATGCCATTATGTGCTAATGCTAACTTCACTGCACGCACTGTAATTATCTGTGAATTTCTTCTTTCAGGGTGCTTAAAAATATGCTTACGAAGGCGCCATCCAAAAAAGTGCACTGCCGAATTATTCCCACTTTCCTTTTGGTTGCCACTTATGCACATCACTGAAAGTTGTAATACAGCCAACAAGTACTGCAGTTATAATTTCTATGAAGTATGACAAGAAGCACAAGAAATGAACACTGAGAAACTCAACTCCGTGCACAATCAGAACTATGAACAGGCTAATGTGTTTAAACAATGTGCCCCCACCCCCATGCGGTACAGTAGAATCGCGCTGTTGCACCTTTCACGGGACAACGGGAAAAAAATAACACACCAGACAGAATACACAGCAGCCAGGAATCTCACGTGGAAAAAAAAAAAAAAAAAGAAAAAAAAAAAACACGAACGAAAAAGAAAAAAAAAGGGGAGGCTCCGGCCTTTTTTTTTTCTGATCTACTTCTAACAAAGGGGAACATGCTTCTCTGGAATTTGCAAGGCATTTTGGCTTTCGCAATCATTTGCATGCATGCAAAGAAGGCAAGCAGGCCAAGTGGACAAAGCTTGGAAATGCAAGTGCACTTCTCCCCTAATTTTGCTGCAGCCTTTACGCAGTCCTCAGGTACTGAACTGGTACTTAGAAATGTAATACTGAACTGAAGTTCAATAACTGCCTACGTATCTCACTCAACAGTTAAATTTAATTAAGGGGGGACCCGGGTCTTTGCAGCCGAAATTCGGTCAGAAAATCGGATTTTCAATCTTCTTGTTTTCGCGATTTTGAGATCTTTCCGGAGCTATCTCCGAAGTTTCGTTGAAAAATATCGCCTAATTTGTGAATTACAGCGTTCCAAAGACAAGAATCTGCGCGTATGGCCCTTTAAACTGAGGTCAAATCGCGCCGAATTTCGATCTCCCGCAGTTCGAGAAATACGCAATCCGCGGGCATAATCTTGGTGTCGTTCGAAAGATCGCGATTTAGGCCATTCCTATATCTCAGTTGGTGACCATAAGCGAGCCCACCGAAGCGAAAAACAAAGGAATAAAATTGCGTGAAACACGCCCTGCTATTGGACTCCCACCGCACGTGAGGAAAAGGCGAGCTTTGGTTGGCTGGCGGCGTCGACTGCTTGCGGTCCGGCGCCATTTTGAAAAGGTCTCTCCTATGGGCCTAGTCGGCCTAGTGCCGTTCCCCCATCGTAACCACAACGCGAAATGCGCAATATTGAGATTCACGCTTCGTTATTAGCCTTAAAAAAAAAGAAGTAGCAAAAGGAGATAAATGCGCCAGGGACGCTGCATCGCCGCATCTGGTTATCTGCAATCAATGACGAAGCGCCGACGCCATGGTAGAAGAACAAATGGTAGCGTAACTCCCATAGAAGCCTGCGTGTCGACTCTGAGCGAGGCTTTAGTTTCCCAGCGCCCCCTGCGAACTGTGAGGCACAACAAACACGTGACGTTGCTTGTGACGTCACAGTGACGTACTTTTGGCGGGGATTTTGTCTTTTTACTTATGAACGAAAAACAAGGCCAACAACGACGGAGGCAGAACGATGCTCGGATAAGGCAGAAAAATGGACACCGTAACTGTTCAGCCAACTTTACTTGACATGGATTTCTACTATCAAGTTTTACATTAACTGAAATGTTACGGCATCTTTAACCACCTTATCATAGCATCGTTCTGCCTCCGTCGTCGTTAGCCTAGTCTTTCGTCGCGCGTCATGTAAACGAATTCTGGAGCTTATTTCTTCGGGCACGTTTGTGAAGTGAATTCGGCAAGCACATGGACAGAATCACATGGCTTGAGGCATTTCACTAAGGGCATAAATGAGTGAAGCTCTGCTGCATAGAAAGCCAGGCTTTATTAATTCACGATTACTTACATAGACGCTTCACGACAATGAAATCTTTAAGTGTAGGAAAGCGACCACCGCTCATTCGTCACGGTCTTCATGAAATCCTCGTGATAACAAAATGACCTGAGCGTAGGTCTCCAAACGAGACGCGGTGAGATTATAAAAGGGTAAAAGATCTTGCTAACGAAGTACATATCAGCGTCAAAGAACAACAAAAACAAACGGAATAACTAACGATAGCGCTAGAACGCCAACCTGTAAGAGCTTAGGTAAGCAATTCAAATTGGGATTGCTAGTATTTAGAAGTTAATGTGTCTGAAAAGTGAAAATATCTACGATATAGCTTCGCTCCAATAAATCTCGCCCTGTTCATGATTCCCATATTTTACTCGCACTTCATTTGCCACTGAAAGGAGTGAATGTGAGGTTACAAATTTACAACTTAAGCATTTAACATGTTCATGAGAAAGATCCCATTGACAATAGGAACATCACTGTAATAAGAGCCAATAAATCTCGCCCTGTTCATGATTCCCATATTTTACTCGCACTTCATTTGCCACTGAAAGGAGTGAATGTGAGGTTACAAATTTACAACTTAAGCATTTAACATGTTCATGAGAAAGATCCCATTGACAATAGGAACATCACTGTAATAAGAGCTAAAGCACATTCAGCGAACGTTGGTGCGGTAATACGACGCAGTAAGCAAAACATGCAGCAAAGGGAGCGGAACGAAAGGCTTTGAACAATGCGACACGCGTCTTGGGGGCAATAAAATCTCACCTTCACCGCTCAATTAAAACATGCAGCGATACGCCGCTCATGCAGACGTGTACCCGTAAAACAAGCCACCACTTTTGCGACGTGCCTGGGAGGCCGAGCCGAGCCGCCGAGCTGTGACGCAGCATTGTCCCATCGTCCGGAAATGCGCACATGCAGCGGCACTCAGTTTCTCATCGAGCACAGACAGACTTCGCCTTGCTGTAAAGCTCTACCACAACCAGCAGAATGAAATACTGACTGTTTGTTAATAACCCACTCTGTACGCAGCACGCAACGATGAACGTTGAACCGGGGCCGATGAAGCACCCATTCCGCGGATGAAAAAAGCTTTGGTCTGAGCCATATCTGAGCGTTGGGCGTTGGGCAACTACGCAGCGGATAATAAGTGGCCGAGAGAGACCGTTAGAAACAAGTTAAAAAAATATTAAAAATGTGACACGTTTTTTCTTACGCAAGAAACAAAAACTGCATTCATTCCTGAGCGCGAATATTATGTTTACTTTCTAATTCTTTGGAGTTTTGGCAGATCTTATTTTCTGTGCGCTAGTAATTTGCCTCACAGTTCGCAGGAGCCCTCATCATCGAGTTGATGCCGCTGGCAGTAGGCAGCTGCACGCGTTTTCTTCCAAGTTGCGCGACCAGTTGTACATTGACCTTGCCGACGCTCCGCGTCGAGTCCGTGATGGCCTGATAACGGCGTAGCATAGCCGGTCGTGCTCAGTGCGATAGCGAGGAGCGGCACGATCTGCCGCGTACGGAACCGTGAGAGTGCAGATGAGCAAGTGCAGCGGTGCAGCTTTCAATGCCGGGATAGATCGTCCTGTGAGGCAGTCGCGAAGCAGCGTCCCACAACACGCGGGACATAGATAAGATTGCGCGGAATCCCAAATCTTGTCAAAATAAACTTTCTTCTGAATGCTACGCGGTGCAAGACGAGCAGCGGTCGCTTATCACTAGTTGCAGGCCGACTGCGTTTACTGCATGAACGTGAAAATGGCGATCGCGCGCCAGAACTTGGCACCAACTTTTGCGGAGGTCACGATGCAAACACACTCGTCTTGGTGGCGGCCTCCGGACCATGCGTTCCGTTCGCCGGAAATTTCATTCTTTGAGGGCGAATTATATCGATGGGAAATGATGCATTGGCATCAGGAGCTAGTCAGAACCAACTTTAATGAGTTACTGTTAGCTTTGGTGCTTCAAACATTTATCAACACGTTTTTCCTCAATTTCTCAAAATCAAAATATTGAGGTCGGTACATGTTTGGAGGTGCGATATCTCTGGTTCTATTTATGATATTGCTATAATTCCTTTTGCACAAGAAAGGTAAACTCATGTACAGTGCAAAAATATAAATGAATTTGTGGTATTTAATGTGGAAAGTTTTTAAAAATTTCATGTTTTCTGGAGTGTCAAGGTGGCTTTTTGGTCTCTGAACTTTGACAAGCTGTAACTTTGGTTAAAATGGAACCAGGACATTCAATCTTGATTTTTGCATTCTCTGTGTGTTCTAAATTGATTTGATACGTCAGTTTTTATTATAGCTCCTGTAGTTTTACTGACAGCTCACCTCCAAACAAAGAACATAAAGTGTTCAATATCTTCAGAACTAAATGGCTTACATAAAATTAATGTGCATATTTGAAATCAGCACAAAAAGCTGCATAAATGGTGCAACTTTAATCAAAATCTACCAGTAAATAAAAAATATTGACCAGGGTCCTCCCTTAAAGCCAGGCAGTTTGGATCCTAAATTACCCTGCATAATATGTCCACAACCTCCCCTTTTCTAAAAATTGACCAATGAGAATTTTCTAGTATTTTTTTTTTTTTTACCGATGAGGTCTTCTAGTATTTTGGGGGGTTCAAAAAAATCTGAACTGGTCTCAGGTCAATGAAGTGATGACCTTCAAAACTTACTAGTACTTATCGAATATTTTAAAAAAATGTCATCTTACTTCTCTTCTAATTCAAGAAAGCACTTCGGCCACAAGCCAATGTGCTATCCTTCTACCAGTACCACGGTACATGTGATACTTTGCAAAAACATGCGTAATGGCATACAGAAAGAGACAAAATTACGAACAATGCAAGACAACACCTTCTGCAAAATCACATAAGAAAAGCGCAAACAGTAAGCTCATCTACATATATATCTTAACTCACCTTGTGACCGTCCAGGTGGGTGATTTCAGTTTCAAATCCCACCAAGGCATCTGTCAATGAGATGGTCACATTTGTGTAAAGGTCGTCGCCCTTCCTCTCAAAGGCATGATGCCTGAAATAGAGCAATGTGGGATATATATATATATATATATATATATATATATATATATATATATATATATATATATATATATATATACAAAGGCATGTTACTCGATTACAAGTTGTGCTAGAGGATTCAATGAAGTTGCAACACCCCATTTCCCCAAAGTGCTTGAGAAAACCGTTTATCCCAGCACAGATAATGAAACAAGCTGTCATACATATGTGCGCAGCAAAATGATACTTCCTTAGTAGCTATCACCTTACTAATCCCACAGTAAAGTAGCAGGAAAATTACTAATTACAAAATCCAACAAACCACTAAACATTTAATGAAGAGTACATATAAATTTGCAAATTTAGCCAGCTACAATTGAAGCTGAAAGGGCAACAAAGTGACTGCTAATCACTGGCTCAATATTTCTATAATGACCATTTGCAAGTACATTAATTTGAGCTCAGTTACTTTGGGAATCCAGACAATATGAACTGCCATTGTGGTCCTGGCCAATGCCCACGTTAAGACTATGGCACTACTACAGGTCGTGAACTTATTTTCAAATGAAAAAAAAAAAAAAAAAAAGCATTTTTCAAACAGATTAGTGAACAATGAAGTGACCCTGAAGGAGCACTTGATAGTGTCGTGTACAAAAGGCAATCCGCAAAGCAACATGAGAGTGCACAGGCCAGAAAAGTATGTACACTACAGAGCTTGACTAGCAAGGGAACAAGCTAGAAGCTGTTGGGAGAGGCTGCTACTGCATACCTGCACTAATGCCTGCACTTATCCTACATTAGGGACAAAAAGTGTCACCAGCTGTAGTACTAAAATTTTAAGAACACACATCTCGAGACTACCTGCCACTTTCATGCAAACCAACATAGCTCTGCCGGTGGCGGCTCATGGTACTCATCACCAGGAAGAAATTCATATATTTTGAGCGTTACCGGGCGGCACGCATGGCACAGAAACTTGAAATATATCATTTGTGCTGCACACCATTTTACCAGAAAGGCAGGCCACTTATTTCTTTATTTGAAAGAGAAGTAGATACCAACAGGGAAACCTCACTTCAATAAAATAAGATGCTACATCATTACTTTCTATGTTATCTTATGCTAGAGAAAGGGCATCAGTTTTAGAATTCAATGAGCTTTAAGAAGTCAAATTTTTAAAGCTTGCAGTTTAGGCAGGAGAAATATTCTGACGCTAGCATTTGAAACAGTGGCACCATTGCAGACTAAAACAGCTTTCAGGCTTCTATGCAACATATAGCGCCAAGTATGAGGCACAATGTCATGGATGGTACTGGTATACATTTCTCGTACAGATTTGCTTGCTTTGAAGGAGTAAGAACAAGCGAAGTCCTCACAACGTTCTTGGCAACATGTGATGATGCGCTGAGCTTGTCCGTACATCTCCGATGCTGCGAGAAGCCTCAGTTTTATTAGTTAATTATGTCACCAATTTGAACGCTAGCCCAAAAACCCTTCCCATGCTTTACCTACATACAGCCTATAGACAAGCGTCATGTTTGACAAAGGTGGCGCTGCGATCGGCAGCGACATAGGGTGTAGGCAAAAACGTGGCGTGTCTACACTGCGCCAAGTGACGCTGCCTTCGAAACCAGTTCGCATGCGCGGATATTCAGATGCGTAAGCTTCACTTGTGCGTAGAAATAGTTTGGTTTATGCCTGGAGATTACAGTTCAAGCAGTTTTGCAGCCGATTACTGCTGGAATTACCTGGCAAGGAGCTGCATGAAAACGAGAAACCGGGATGTATAAGACAAAATAATAGTCAACACTGTTCAACTCCCGGGCTTATTGCTAGCGCATGAAAGGAGGACAAAGATCTGAATGACTGGAAGTGTTTTCATATGACGACTCTTTTGATGGACTTCTACTGCTCCAAGCCACTCTAAGAAAAATATTACCGACAACTATAGGGAACTAGAAATAATGTTTCTAGCTCACTGTACCTGCAACTTAACTGACAGAATTTCATCTTTTAGTTCTTTGTAACATTCGCCTATAGTGCGCAGCCAAGTTGTTCTATTCCCGTCTGTTTCACAGTGGACGCATTAGGGTCGTTCACAGGTTAATACTGTGGAAGACGCTCACAAAAAAAAAAAGATGCGGCTCACAAATGAAAGATGCAGCTCACAATATATATATATGAACGCTTTTAAGAATACTCTCATGTATTCTCTTTGCTCTGCAGGACAGGTACGTGAGTGCAAATGCAACATAATCCACGATCGCTTGCAGCAAAATTTAGGAGATCTGCTGACCTTTTTAATATACTTGGAACATTTTTATTCAAATGCGCGTCATGTTATTCTGCTTATTTTGCTCCCCTCATAGCCGACTTCAACTTTGAGACACTAAGCTCTATAAGCTCTTTGAGACACTAAGCTCGATCAGAGCTAGGCTATGCGTGGATATTTCATTAGTTCGTCAGGTTCCTTTGAAAAGAAAATTTAATAATCGGAGAAATATTGTTGCGCGTCTTTGCCGGGATCTTAATGTTTACTCGCTTTCTAGGACCGGTGATGAAATGTCACTCGTTGAAACTCGCGGAAGTGGAAACACAGTCCGGGCCGTTTCGGCAATATTGCGCTAGAGTGACTGCTCAAGGTATATATATATATATAATCGCAGCTACCTGCACAGCAGTTTTTGTGTCCTTTTCTATACAAACATATACAAGGGCAATACTGCGGATGAATGGGATGTCACACCTCAGCTTTCCCACCTTCAATTAAGAGCATAGGCACACAGAATATCGCGTCAAAACTTCTTATGACTTGATAGTATATACAGCAAAACATGCATGAGTTGCAGGCGTTAGCTGCTGCATTATTCGTCATGCGGCCTACAAGCAACCAGAAAAATTAAAGTTGGAAACGAACTGATCAAGTTTCAATGCAGAAGTGCAACGCACATTAGCCGCGAAGGCAATCCGTCGCCGAAGGATCTACTTGTCACGCTTGATGCCGCTGCCTTTCGCTCTCATCTTTATCCGACCGCAAGAAACATGTGGAAACAAGTACCATTTTATTTTTGTGCCTCGTGGCGCAACCAACCGCACCGCAGCTTGCAGGAATATCGGTAATTATGCTCGAAAATACAGCAAGCGCCGTGCATCCAATGCAGACGGTGCGGGCTTTTGCCTACACCCCGAAAGTCACTGCTGTCGCCAGCGCCGCCGCATCTCCTCTGACGTCACGGGCTGACGCTTGTCTATATAGATGTAGAATCCTCAAAAAGTGATACAGCTGCCCTTGAAGGAGAAAAGTTGATTCCAATATTTGTCAGAGGACGTCTTAATGCAATGCCTAATGGCTCAAGTCAATTTCCTCGATATACGTGCCTCAATACAATGAAAAGGCATCTCTCATAGTCTGAGTCGCCTCGGGACATCAAACCCTACAAACCAATCAATACAACGAAAATTATGCGCAAAGCAATATAAGATTGGAAGAAAGGAGAACGAGGAAAACTGAGGCACAGTAAAACTTTCGTGTAACAAACTTTACTGCAATGAAATCTTTAAAGTAACAAAGTATATTCTGCAGCCTCTAAAATGTAAGAAAATTTCATTGCTGGCTAGAAATTGTGGGGCTCTGCAGCCCCTGCAGACTGCGCGCACAGTCTGTGCGCAGTCTGCAGTCTGCAGACTGCAGACTGCGCGCGCGTCTTTCTATTTGTATTGTGTTTGCACGGGCAGCGCGAGTGCGCATGAGCAAGCAGATAATCTTGGGGGGCGTGATGTTAGCGGCGACAGACCAGGGTAGATAAGCGCGTCAGAAGCGAGGCGCGGGGCTTTTTTGCGCCAGCGGAAAGGCCGACGCGGGGCAACCGGCGAGCGTCATGGGCCAGCAGGGTGTACACGGACGACCGAAAGAAGATCGCCGACGCGAAGATGGAAGCAGTGCCTGCAGGAACAGCCTAGGCGTATTTCTGTGAGTTGCTGTGCCGCGAGGGGCAATCTTTCTTGTGTCGCCGTTAGCGCTTTGGCCCCATTGCTCGTTTTATTCGCTCCGCAGTGTGTGTTGTTTCGCCGCGTTAAGGCCCTGACATTCTTCCCGCTTTCCGTTGTTCTATTGTCGCGCGCATGAACAGCCTGTTCTCAGAGCAGTAGCGCCTTATGTTTCTCTGTTTTGCTTTTTTTTTGTTTATCCGGAATAAACCGGTGTTTTTAAGAGACTGGATTTGTCACTCGTCGGGCGAGACCATGGCTCGCGGACCGGTTTTTTGAAGGCGAGGCCTTCATCTGGCGCCCAACGTGGGGCCTGTCAACAACTCGACGACTGCGCAAAGTCTCGAGTCAACACCTGTCTCGCGGGGTCGAGCTGCCCTCAGCCTGGGGTCAACTCATCACTGAACTTCTCGAAAGTTCCAACAGCCCCACATGGGGTCACACACAACACATCGTCGAACTCCGAAAGTTTCAACCGATGGTAATCTCGAACCACTTTTACAGGTTGAAGTGTTCGAAACTGATTCCGTCCCGGAGGACACAGCGAATTAGCGAAGCTTCTTCCAAGCTCACCCCCTGAGGAAGCTGGGCGCCAGGGCCGGAGGTTTGCTTGTACCCATTTCTGCCGGTGGGTGTCCGGCGGTGGGTTTCGAACCAACCACCTCCCACAGTCGAGACGGACGCCCAAACCACTCAGCCACGACTAACCACCTACCGCAGCCGTGGCCTAGTAGTTAGGGCGCCCGTCTTGGCTGCGGGAGGTGGTTAGTTCGAAACCCACCGCCGGACACCCACCGGTAAAAATTGGGTACAAGCGCTCCCCGGCCTGGCGCCCGCCTCCTCTGGGGGAATGCGCTTGGGGGAAGCTCCGTAAACCCCGCTGTGCCCTCGCGGGCCACAAACCCAGTTTCGAATATTGCAGCCTGCTAAAGGTGGTTACCCTCGGCTAAATGCCGTGATGCCCTCAATGCCTCTAGCGCAACGGCATCTCCTCAATGAGGAAGCGATAAGCCCCACAAAATAAACCCCAACAAAAAATTGTACCACAAGCTGAAGTGGTTGAGCAGGGCACATACAAAAGTGCACACAGAAGTGCATGCTGCTCAGCCAGCAGATGTAGACAAAGCAGATGAAAATGCAATTAATGGTGGAACACATTGCCGCTTGTGCCATCTGAGATAGCATGGGCATGGCTGGGAAAATCCAGTAGGTGACACAAGAATCTGTAGAACACAGCCAACGTGCACAGAAAACCAGCACAAAATGAAAGGCGCTGCTTGTGCCCTAAGTTAGTGTGTCAGTGTTAGCACATTAATCTATTCCTTAAGATCAATGAAAGGACTAGACACTTATCAGCTGTGAAGCCAATGCTTCACACCTCATAACCTAGATAATGTTGCACGCTATTAGCACTAAGGAATAACTCATCTGTTGGGCCACGATTTCACTGTGTGCCAATTGACAGATTCTGCCTGCCTTCTCGCTCCCGTCAATATTAGAAAAATTATGAAAGGAAGTTATGAGAGGAAGTACTAAATACTGAAGAAACATGGGTTACTGCGGCTACTGACCACCTCTCCTTTTTGTCTTATGAAGTCTGAAACCATGGAAGTTTTTCACACACTTTCATGATCGTATCATCCAAACCCACGTGGCAACACAATGGTATCAGATGTACAAAAATGCACTACCTCTTGGGAGCATCAGCTGGGAATGAAAAAAAAAGTAGAATGCCAAAATGTGTATCAAGCAGGATCATATCAATGATGAGATTTCACTGCACTATGTGTGCAACAAAAGAAAGGAACAAAGACGAGACTGGAACCTGTCATCAGCATGCACATAGTATGCGTACCTCTCATCAAATTTCAATGTCAGCTTCCTTTCATGGCAAAACCCTGTTTACCATGGCTACATGGTCCATTCTTTGAGCAGATGTTTGGTACAGCACAAAGCTCCTAACACTGCCCTTCAAGAAGGTGCAAAAACAGGCCATGCTACCATACTCACAAGGAATTCACCACGCCACCCGACAATTCTGTGGGCAAATGAAAGGTTACAACATTTAAATATTTATGCACTTACGGCATAGTTCGTATCCTCAATTTCAAGTCCCCAGGCTCACCATCAATGTGAGGTTCACCTGCAGTGAAAAAAAAAAAAAAAAAAAAAAAACAGTCTAAAAATTGGCACTATAGGAGAAAAATTTCTCTCCTCAAGGAAATAGACATGACAGAGGAGGCAAAACACTCCAGCAAAAAATCTACTACACTGCTTTGCCACCCAGGCACATAGTGACTGCAATGACGAGTGCAAGGCTGCACGAGCAGCACTTTATAGCTGCGTCATATTCACTGTCTGATCTCAAAAAAAAAAAAAAAAAAACAATAATAATAAAGAGAAAGAAATGAGGAAAAATGTCATATAAATGTTGCAAAGTGCGAAATATCAAAAATGTTTTTTTTTTTTAATTGTGCTAGGAAATTTTCATTGTTTGCTGTTTTCTTGAAATTAGCGCGATCGTATCTCTGTATGGAAACGTTATATAAATATAAGCTTTAGCCGTTTGATAGATAACTATGCTGAGAGCATAGTGTAGAATTATTGCCGCTCTGCCATAAAACTTTCTTGAAACAAAGGCCAACAATGTAGGTAAAAAATCGTTTCCTGGGCCGATTTTGAAAAATTTTGGAAAAACATCAATACTACCCAGAAAAGCAAACATTAACTGAACACAAATAAAAACATATATATTATTCAGCCAAGTTTCAGCTGCCTAACTTTAACATAGTTTGTGTAATTCATAACCAAATTTGGCCAAAACAGCAGAGAAGATAAATGCGGCACTCCACCGCTTCGTCATTATTAATTCCCTGTGCCTCGAAAACATTTTTGACAGCAAAATCAATTTGAGATCTCTTCTTTCCAGTCATCAGGTAACAATATATAAAATTTTGAAATAAATATAAAAGGTCGACTGACCATCTTTCGTTCGATCTTACGTGGAAACCCCCTGGTGTTTTTTCCTGCATTCAATCCGTTCAGTCCCTTCCCTACTTACACGTTTGCACAGAGCACTAAGTTTGTTTGTAGCAGAAAAAAATTACTCAAAACTCCAACCTATCTTCTTGAGCTTGTGGGTCACACCATGCCCATTGCGAACCACGACTGTTCGCGATCGTTCGAACCTTCAGAATCACATTCTGTGAAAGCTACAATCTTTTTGCTTATTTTATTGAGTGCAGCTAAACTCTAATATGCTCACACTCTCAACACCACGTACCTGCCCGGACATGAGTGAACAAATGCAATACCCAAGGACACAGACCAGCAGCACGGCCGCTCGATGAGAGCTTGCCAGGTGCAACCTACCACATCGCTACGAGCATGTGGTGCACACAGGTGAGGCAACCACTACCTCTGGCTGCTCAGTTTCACCTTTGTGCGAGTGAGGCCCCAAAATTTCTCACAATGTAAGCGTCGAAAATGTCATGCTCAAGAACCTAAAAAATGATATGAATATTACTTATAGTGGTCTTCAAGCCTCTCAATAAATAAAGTGCTTAAAAGTAATACTTCAAACACTATTCAATAGTTGTTAACCAGCTTGTTAGTTAACACGTCTTACCTACATTTTGATGCACACCTCTGTAGGCAATACTATGCAGAAAAAACTCAAGAACCCTATATTTGAAAACTGGGACTCTTAAGTGAAACACCCTGTATACATACAATGGAATCCCTTTAACCCAAGTGAGCATAGTTCAAGCCAATATTTTCTTATGTCAACAACAAACATTAGAAAGAACAATCTAATTTCAATTTACGTATAATCGGAACACATTTTCTATCCACTTCAAGTTTGTATTATCTAGTCAACTGTACTGTGACATCCCCATAGAGTGCAAGATGTTTTTATGAGCTTGGAGGTCACACCTCAACACTAGAAAGTGAAACAAGGATAGTGGACACTGTCATAACACAAATCAGGATAGACCACATCAACAATGGAGGAAAAATTTAAAACAATAGAACATAAAAAAGCACTCCTACAGAGAAAATTTCACTCTATAATCAGAAAAATACCTCCCTGCCATGGACTGCAAGTGCAATTTAGCAGCAAGTTTTCATTCCTTTTCTTAATAAAACACTGCACCTACATATTACATGGTAGAAGACGAGAGAAAAATGTACAGTAGCTGTATCATGTGAGCCACTGAGGTTCGAAAAGGCTATCAACATATCAGCCAATACTACGAACACGTGGCAGAATAATTCTGTTCACCTATGGGAACATGCACTGGTTATGCATTTGCAACGAGACAAAAAAAAAAAAGGTGTCAATACTATAAGATTAATGCAGCACAAAACATGCACACTTGAGGCTCCTATGATGCTAAGCATTTTGAAAAGCCTTATTTAGTAAACGTGCATTAACTATCTGGACATTATGATGCACTAACAAATATACCGCAATAAAAACATCTCCAAAAGCAAACTGGCCATTTAAATCCACCTTACACCAGAACAACTTTCCCTAGTTACTGACCTTCTGCCACAAAGACTTGCTCTTGACCATCTCTCATGCCAGCCTCCACTTCCACCTCCAACAATTTTTCTTCATTCACCAGCCTGAAAAGGTACACCCACACCCAAGATCCCATTGCCCATGAAGGTACACAGAGAGCTAATTTCTTACAATATTCCAGACAAGTGTGCCCAAACGTGACCATACAAACTCACTTGACATTGGGGCATTCATCACAGACAGTCTGCTGCATCATTTGGAAGCGGCCAGGTCCTAGCTGACGTGTGACCATCTCTTGGCGACAGTTGCACCGCCGGGTGCCCTTGGCTGGCTTCACCACTGGCTTGTTACGAACAACTTCGACAAAGTTTCCTGCATAGAGCTCTTCCAAGGTAACCCAGAGGTCCATGACTACATCTGCACCTCGAGGGATTTCCCGCTGCTCATTCCGGGAGCCTTCACCAAAAAAGCCAAAGTCTCCAAAGAAACTGCCGAAGGAAGGGAAGCATACTGCAATTAAAAATAGTGAAAAATCCGAAAAGTATAACCTACAACATGAAAGACAAGCAGCAGTAGTAGTAATGATATGGTATCGCATAGGATATGATAATACATGGCTGGCTGACTGCCCCAATGCTGCACATGCACTAGGAGGGATGATGCTGTAGTGGTGGGCTCAAAATTAATTTGTGTTTTTACATGTATTGACAGCACATAGCAAATAGCTGTTTTTTACCTCCACTGAAATGCGGCTAGTGCAGCCGGGATTTACTCCATAAAGTTTTCCTAGAAAGCCAAATGCCAAAGCCCCTGATCTACCGCAGACAATTTAACAGCAGTAGCATAATATGAACACTGCTTCAATGATTAACTTTTCCTACAGAGTAAATTCAGTGCTGCTGCAAAGAGTATAATGTCAAAATAGAAAAGTGACACCAAAAGCCTACACACAGTGCAAGTGAAGAGACAATGCAACAGGTAATTGCAAAAAGATTATTACTTTTTTGCCCTTGCAACAAAACAAGATGGCAATGCCATGAAGGTAGCACACAAAAAGTGACAAAGGATCAGGCAAAAAAAAATGGAGACAGTAACTAGAGCTAATCCAATTTGTCTTGTGCATTCGCAATTAAAAAAAAATGCACAACAAACCAGCCAAAAAACGATATGCAAGCTGCTGACCTCAACTGACATTTTCTTTAAATGCAGATACTAGGCCAGATGTCTTGCAAGTCTCAACACAGATGCTATGATAGGGTGCCAGGGACAGCATTTACCAAGTTTCCACACTGCACGTTGTGCGTATAGATTAGACTCTTGCAATACTTCTGATTCGCAAATTTATTAAATATCTTTCTGTCTCTCTCATTAAAACATTACGGCCACTGTGATGCCTATACAAGCCATCTGGGTTTGTACATGCGGGCATACAACCAGATTGAAAGGCATATTAACAGAAACAATGCATATTATACAATGCATAATTTGTCATCCAAATTAAAACATAACAAAAAGATCTTCGTGCAACTTAATCAGATAACTCTGTTTACTTCCAGGCAAAAAAGGTTATCACGTGGTGCACATACTGCTCCCGAAATTTCGAACCAGCAGGAAAAGGAGTTTTCTGCTGGTTATAAACTCAGTGAAACTCTGCAGAAAAGAAAGCACTCACCTCGCAAAGGGATCACTGCCCCCGAAAGCATCATGTTTCAACCCCTCTTCTCCATGCCGGTCGTACGTTTTTCGCTTGTCAGGATCTGAGAGCACCTCATAAGCTGCTCCTAGATCTTGGAACTTTTCTTGTGCACGCGGATCGTCCTTGTTTTTATCAGGGTGCAATTCCTTAGCCAGCTTTCGGTATGCTTTTTTGATCTGATTCACATTTGCCGAACGTGGCACCCCCAGGATATTATAGAAGTCCCTCCTGAAAGGCAAGGCGCAGGTATCAGTGTCCGAAGGTGCTAGTGTGACCAACCGATGACCCCCTGCAGACATCCTGTACGTAAAGTACAGTATCTAACATAACATGCGAACACTATAGAAGATACTCCGATAGCCTCATGACTTTGGGTGAAAACCAATTTGTCCAGCAAGTCATTCTTGTAAAATGATAACGCTACAGACATTGAACAGCTCTGTGTCACCCTGCCACAACGTCTCAGCAGGACAGACACACATTGCGAATGCATCTATGCAATCTTAGGCTATTTCACAACGAGCACAGATGCCAGGCTCCAGTCAAAGACGGCCGTGCGCTGCTGCACGCAAGACACGTCAGCGAAACATATATTTTGTCTGGATGGTCAGCAATTCTCTTGTCAGCAATCACAAAACTGCGAATTTCGAAAATATTGACACGGACATGTATTGTTGACGTGGAGCGAAACAAGCTAGCAAAATGTTCTCGGCAGCCTTGAGCAAGAGGTCAAGCAGATAATGAGAAAGAATGGCGACAATAGGGTAAAAACATGCAAGCAAGGTGTGCACAAGGTGGAACGAAATAATTTAGTCCACAAGTACTTATTGCGAACTCGGCATGATCTGACAGCGAATCTTCACCGAACAATAGCAAGCGGACGATCTCATTCATTCTACTAGATTACATTTCTCACTTTCAAAGAAAAATTAACGACTGCAGTGTAATGAACGCTCGACGTTACATCTATTTCGAACTAACAATGCAGCTCTCAGGACTTACCCAGCTAAACTTTGAGCTATTAGAAGTAGAAGAACGTAAAAGCTCAAGAGCCCAAGCGCCGGCGACGCCATTGTTGTGATATACACGTGTATCAAAGTGCATGCCGGGTAGAAAAGGAGCTGAGCGTGGCGTCACCTACGGAACCACGGTGGTCATTTCCGATTGGCTACATGAAAGCGAAACCGAAAATGAATTGCGAATCACTTTTTATTTTCTGAAAATGCCCCTCTAAAACAACAACAACAACAAAAAAGAAACTGAATTATGGAAACGGTGTAGCATATGCCGCTTAAGGAATCAGTAGTCATTTCCGATTGTATACAAGGTTTATGTTGTATACGTGAAAGCGGAACTGAAAATGAATTGCAAAATTGCAAAGAATGGAACACGTAGGATAGCGTTATCGCGCCCCGTTCGCACCGTCTACTCATTTACTTGTCGCGCTTACCAAGGAGGTTATGTAGAACTTGAGTGGAAGCGGTGCGTGAAAAGTGAAGCCGGCGTCCGCCATCTTGCAAGGGGCAAGAAGGAGATATCGCTATGGGGCGCTTCAATATATAACGTCCCATTTGCAACTCTACGCTACTTGTATGAATATCTTCACGCTCTTTTGGATCACATGGGATAAAACTTCAGCTAAAAAGTTCTGAAAAAAATAAATGTGTATACTAATGAGCAGCATTATTGGATCCTACGGCACAGCGCATTTATACAGTGTGTATAAATGTGCTGTCGTGTTGATTATCTCGAGTATGAGAGCCTGAAGTGTTATGTCGTTGAATAGCTTATGTCGAGTATAATTGCACTAGACCTATTTTAAGCCTTAATTGCTATCAATAATAAAATTAATTAAATAAAAAGAAATAAATTAGTTCTTTGTATTAAATTCAACTTTCCGCTACAGCATCAAATAAGTCATATATCGTACAAATAGCTTCTATCGAGAACGAGATATTGCACTATACGATTTGATGGTATCAGATGAGCTTTAACAATTGAACTTTAGGCTACAAAATCAAGTCATATATCGTTTAAATGGTCTGTACGAATAGAATTCAAAATCAAATGGTAAACTACGCAAAACGATGTAAACCCGAACTAACGCGGGTCTCACTCGTTTAAAATGAACGCGTGGAAGAAGCGAAACTGTCTCAATGTTTACAGATTCACAGCACGTAAGGAATGCTAAGGGCTCCCGGTATTTTTTTTTTTTTTTTTTTTTTTTGCTTTGACCGCTTGAAAGAAACTAACATCTGGCGCGTTGGCACGTGCGTGCCCTCGGTTAGCTATTGGCAGAAACATCTGAAAGAAGACACGATCATTCGTGTCTTTCCTGCACTTCATAATTTATGTAGCATTATCATAACACTTTTTCAGCTTGAAACATTTTTATTAAAAGGCTGTCATTTTTTCTCACAGTGCTACCCAAAAGAGTTTGAAAGATGTCTCACTAGTTCTAGAAGTCGTAGTGTAATATATAGTTTTCGAATGCTAATAATATCATTAAAGTAACAGGCTTAATTGATTCAGCGTTGGTAAAGCAGGCAACGAATGCCGCTCATTTGGACAGAAAATTTTCATACTGTCAGCGAAGCAAACGCGCCGCAATGCAGATTTAAGGGCATATTCTCATCCCGAAACAGTGTCCGCGGCAACTGTGTGCTCTAATCTTGAAACTCAGTTTACGGATGTGCTATGTGCGCCGCAGCGCAAGAGTGTTTTTTGGTCCAAGCAGTGAGAAATGTGCATGGAGAACATTATGATAGCTCGGCCCCGATTACATCCACTCTTATCACAATGTAAGGCGTATGAAACAAGAAATTGGCAGACTATACAATGGATTTTGACGACAACATGATTTCATTAAGATTTTCTTAAATTCGCATGCGCGCAAGTGCTCGCGAAACGCGCGCGATGCGCTTGCGCTATATTGACCTTGTTTGCGTTGGCCGGCGCCGCGTGCTTTTTGCCGCTTGCAACTTGGCCGCCGCTGGCTCGGCCGGC
Organism: Amblyomma maculatum; assembly: GCF_055883805.1. Classification (NCBI taxonomy): domain Eukaryota; kingdom Metazoa; phylum Arthropoda; class Arachnida; order Ixodida; family Ixodidae; genus Amblyomma; species Amblyomma maculatum. The sequence continues at coordinate 253,273,158 of NC_139344.1, forward strand.
TTCCGATGACCCGCTCGCGTTGGCTTCAATAGGGGACCGCCACTCCAGAAGTTCTATATAACCTCCTTGGCGCTTACTCGTTTTTATTTATTAATCCTTCCGGGCATAGCCTCCTTTATACATTCTGTGCCTGGCAACTCCGCTCTCCAAGGCCGTCGCCGCCGCTCCTCCTCCGTTGACAAGTTACGCCGCTGGCTGCCGAGAGATGGCGACAGCGACGTAGGACGCCATGCGCAGCGCTTATAGGGGCGCCACTGTAAGCCGCGTAGCGGCGGCCGTCGGAACCCGAGGCGGGCCTCATGCGGCAAGCGTGGTCGCGGTGCGCGCGTGCGATCTGCCGTTTGTGTGCGTATCGCGGGCACTTCCGCGGTGACAGTGGCGCAAGGGGATCGCACTTTATAACAGTGGACATGTGTTCGATATCATGGCCGTCTGGAACTACATTGCCTCCATATGCATCAAGTGCCTGCTGCAGACGAGCGTCAACAAAGTTGCGTACGAAGTGGAGCTCATTTTGAGTGCCCCGCTATCATTACAACGCCACACTAATTCGTTAATTTTTTTACCTATGAACCAATGCTCTTTCACACGCTTGCTTCGTTTATATGCAATATGTTGCTACAGTAACTATAGGCAGCGTCGCCGAAACTGCGAGCGGTTTCGTACCGGTGCGACCACGAAAAGCCAGCGAGCTTGCAAACCAGCATTCTGAGCATCAGGAAAATAGCGCATATTGGGCTCCTGCAGCAAGAGTTCAGATTATTCATGCTTGCGCTTTACCACTTCCTGTACAGCATGTATTTCACTTATTCCGCCGTCGAAAAGGCAGTGCGGGCAGATAATTTCATGGGGGAGTGAGATATCAACAGAGACAATATCTGAAAAGCTGCATCACAGGTTAGCCAAGAGCATATTAGATTTAAATTTTATATCCTATTTTATTATTGTAGTATCATCTTCATTTCATTTGTATCATCCTCGTGCCCAACTGCAGAGTTACAGCGCGGTTTATAACAAGCTCTACAGCCCTTAGTCTGAATAGCAAGTGCAGCGATATGTTATGTATTCGTAATCTTGCCAGACAACAGGAACACTGGATCTGGTCTTCAAAGTAATTGCATGGCATGTTTCAAAACGCATATTGCCAAATATCTGTTCAATAACCCGCCGCAGTGGCTCAGGCTACTGAGGAGGATCGAGCTATGGGGGCCGAAGTCGACCGCGCCGCTCGCGTTAAATTAGGTGGAGGCAAAACGCAAAATGCAACCGTGTGCTGTGCGATGTCAATGCACGCTAAAGAACGTCTGGCTGAGCGTTTCACAAATCTAATGCGTATTGTATCTTCTCATCTACCGGAGGCGACCAAGTTTAAACAAGAAGTGTTCACGGAAGGTGCAATGACAAGCAGAAAACACAGAAAACATAGTTATCACTCAGACCTTACACACGGCAAATTTACTGCCTTTTCCATAGAATAACGCTCGTTGAAAATGATATTTGTTTGCTGCTACACGAGAAAATATAATGACATTCGATGAAAATGACATCAGGTATCGAATGTGTTTGAGGTACTCATCCGAATGCGATCAACGAGGAAACGTGTTATGTCGAGAGACTCGGTGAGAAGATACACCCAAAATAAACTAAAAAAGTGCCACCTAGCTGCATTAAATACTACTTTGCTTTTATAATTTTGCAGCTAGTCATCTATGTGAAATATGCCAAATAGCATCGTAAAAAAAAAAAAAAAAACGCACCCATTGCTGCCAGCCAACCCGTAGCCACCGCACTCAGTGCGGGCGGAACAGATCGCTCCTGCTGCCGCGGTCCGTCAACGCCGAGTCGCCGACACGGCGGATTTCTTTCGCTACATTCAGAAAAGCATGCTCTGTTGATCTTAAATAATACGCGTTTAATTTGAGGAAGGAATCTAAAAAAAAAAATACCGACGATTACGTTACTTCCTAATGCGAAATTTGAGCGCAGCAAATAAGCTGTTTCACCTTTTCGATAGATTGAGGCAAAGAAATCGAGCAACACATGTATGCGCTATCACAGAATTTTTTTTTTATTTTTCACACGTATTCCTTTAACAAAGACTCCACTAACAGTTCTTGACAGTCATGAAGGAAGCTTTGTGGTCGGAGAAATAGACTGATATATGTTCGACTCGCCGCTGGGCCTCTGCTCTGGCAGCTCGTTTAGCAGCAGCAGTAGCAGACGGAGGACTTCCACCGGTCGTCTCGCTCATGGCTCAGAAAGAACTGGCAGATAATTTCACAGTGGCGAACGGCAGCGGCAATTTCGGCTCGGGCGGTGTGTACACCCAGCGGCAAACGATGGGGGCAGAAGCGCGCGCAGCAAGCGGACAACGCGATAAAGGGAGGAGGGAAGAGATAGCAGCGACTGACTGATGCTGCTGACGCCGATAGTGAGTCAACCCCAGCTGCGGAGTTGGTTTCAGGGACAACGCCGCCGATGCCGACGCAAACAATATGATACCCTCGCTTCCGCAGCGCCAAGAACCAGGTCTAGCCGTGGGAAGGTGGTCACGTATTCGTCGACGTGCCGGGGCCTACGTGAAATAACCGGCGCGTCGGCAACTGAAGAGCACCCTATTCGCCACACAGGAACAGGGGGGGGGGGGGGACCCTCCCCTCCTCTTTCTGCATGGCGGCGATGGTGTTCTATGCAGTCACGTTATCTTGACTCTCTAGCGGCGTCAGCGGCATCCAGCGGTATCAGTCGGTCGCTGCTAGCGCTGGGGGGATGGAAGGGGGGCGGAGCTGGTTACGAGGCCGACGCCGACGCGAAACCCAGGAACGGACGCCAAAGAGCTGCGCTCTAAAATATCTTTACTAAGGATCGCTGGTATGTAACGAGATTTTGGAAGAAGTGATAACAGCGATACTAGCAAATTTCTGCTTTTAGCAGCTGCTGCCAGTGTGACGGAGCTCATCCGATTTCGTTCTCTAGCCCCGCTGCTAAGTCGTCGCCGATGTTACACCTTCCGTTTACTGTAAGACAATTTGTGAGACAATTGAACTGATATAGTAACACAGGTTTATGAATAAAAAGTGTACTATTTCCAAAGCAATTCCAGCTACGGCTTTTATTTGAAACCATTTAGGTGTTTAGGCCTAGCGACGACTAGGGCCAAGCACACGGCCAGAGCACCGTCGTCGGCCGCCTTCGCGGGCAGGGTCGTTGCGGTAAGCTCGCGGCATCCGATGTGGCAAGCGTTAAGAATTTGCCGTATGCTTTCTTGATGAGGCTAAGCTCGAGCATTTTTCGACAGGCCTTAATACGCCGAGCAAACGATCTGGCGGAAATGTATACGGGAGTCAACGGAGTTGTAGTATGCTGCGCCGTACTTCCGTACCCTTTCATAAACAAACGCCGCCGACACAGCCGCTGACTTCGTAATTGATAGTCCTAATCAAGAGGTTAGTTACAAGGTATGCAAGACATGACTGTCAATTTAAAGGCCGCTTTCGTTTATAGCGCCGTCATCTTCGCAACATATTGAAGGCACTTCAATAGTTGCATATCAATCACAATTACCATAATTTGGAAATGGCATTAGCTTTGGTCGTGTAGCAGCGCGTCGAAAAAATGACATTAACCTGAACAAATGTCATTTGGTGCGATTTCTTGCTTTCTACGTCGAACAGCCGCGATTCACGGCCGCCGTCGTTCTCGTGAAGCATCACTGGAAACTTGTACAAACGTGTTCCTGGCAAGGCTTTATGTGTGTTCGAAAACCCAATTACGCAGCAATTCTTCCGAGACATTGCTAAAGGTTGACAGCGGCGTTATATCTGTTAAACGGCGACCAAAGACGAAAACACGACAGGCGCTCACATACGCTGTCACGAACAGCGCTTGACCGAGCCCGCCTACGCTTTGCGGCCTTGGCGACAGGCGGCGTTGTCGGCGTTTTGCGCATCGCGTTCCATCCATCCATCCACCCTCGCCAGGCGAGTGCCGGGTGCGCAGTGTTGCAAAGCGGTCCGGATAGCCACGCGCTGCCGTTTTCTCGCTGTTTCGTGGACTGTTTTGCAGTGTGCAAGGTCATGCTTCTACTTTTCTCTGCCTTCGGATGTTGCAGGAATAGAGCATTGCACCAACAAGTGCCAGCTTTGTTTTGTCCTTCCGGCGATAGCTGCGAAGTGTTCAGCTGCTTTAAGGCTTGTAAAAAATATTGACAGCACCAAACACTGTGTTTATTAAGCGTCAATACTGCAATAGTAATGTTAGATGTGCATCTGTGCTTTCTGGACTGCAATGCTGATTGCTTCCCTGCCTAGCTCGTCTGCGTGGTGTGTTAGATGTGCTCCTGCGAAGGTTTTTTTTTTTTTTGGAGTATACGCTAATTACGAAATTTTGTGATAAAATAGAAACACAAGATTTACCTATTTTAAAGATGACTACTTTAAAGTGAGTTAAACCGAATCGTGCAAAGCCTATATTAGTTTTCCTTGCCAACTAAACCGCTGTCCCTCTCTAGCATCGGAAACCGCAAAACTCATACTCAACCGCATTAAGGCCTGTGAAAAATAATGGAATCACCAGAAGTGTGTTTATTACGCGTCAGTAAGGTAATAATAATATTAAATGTGCAAGTGTATTTTCTGGACTGCGATGCTAACTTCCTTCCTGTAGCTCATCTTTGTGGTATGCTACATGTGCTCCAGCCCAGTATTTTTTGTTTCGCGAACTGCGCAAATCTGTGAAAAAATAAAAACATAAGCTTTGCCTATTGTGACGATTATTTTGGAGTGATCGAAACAGAAAGATGCAACACGTATATTTGTCTTTCCTTGTTTTTCAAGTAAAAAAAAAACGTGTGTACGACGCACCGAATCATTGAAAGTAACAGCTGATACCAAAATTGTTCTCCTTACAGATCTCAATGGCATACTGCGATGCAGTTGTTCTAATAATCTGTAAATCAAGCTGGTTTCTGAAGTGCTATCAGTGACAGCAGTCACCGTGAACATTTTTCCCTACTTGTGGCAACTATTCATCACACCACTTCTACACGTTACTCTTGTAGCACAATTGCTGTTGTAAAATGTGTACATAAATGCTGGTGCCATTCTTCTTAAATTTTGTTTTATTGCAGCGTAGACTAGCATTGTAATTTTTCTATTAACATTGGCGCTAGCGGAGTAGTCATGCAGTTTTTCGAGCCAGGCGCAATTTCTTGAAACTGCCCGATATAAAATGTCAAATAGCGTTGGTGTTATTACCTAACAAGTATCATGCTCACTTGTTATGCTTAGTGGATGTCGGCCTTGCAAGTAAATATGCTGAAAATGCACGATTCATGCTTAGGAACAGTTATCACGCTAGCGAATAACAGCGCTCCCGCCCCGCGCCGACGTTCGTAGTCGTGCAACCCGTGCGCCTGGACCTCTACGTCAGTGGCGCCCTCAGCGAGGGGGAGCGGCAGCGCCGCGCAACTTTACCCGACGGCGCCGCTCATGGAGGAGAGGCCCTGACGTCAGTTTTCTGAAGCCGGCGCGGCCGCGCCGCGACCGCACGCTGCAACGTCTCTCCTCCTCCTTTACCCTTTCTCCGCGACGCTCACGTACCTAGGGCCCTTAGCAACGCTGTTGCTAGTGGCCCCAGTTTTCATAGCAACGCGTCGCCGTTGCTAATGGCCCGACTTGGCTAACCTTAAATTTTGACGTCACTTCCGCCACACTTTCTTCAATGCATTGGGAATGGCAAGGGCCTCTCCAAAGTTGTTTCCTTCCTCCATGGCGCCGCTCTATTGTTCGTGCCGCGCGTTGACAGGCACAGAAAGTATAAAGGAGGTTATGTTCCGGGACGTAGAAGCGCTGCCAGCCATCTTGCCGATACGCGCGGGCCTCAAGTTGCAGTCGTAGTTCGTCGGCAACATCGTTGCCAATCCGAGCCGGCGCGATGAAGATCTCGGAGGCCATGCCCTGTCTATCTTATTCCGTGCGCCACACGCATGATATGGCGCTACGTGTACGCCAAGCGAAGAAGAAGTACAGCGGAAAAGTAATTTGCCACTGCGTGTTCTGTACTTTTGTAATTTACATGCTCATAATTATTATTATACGCCACAATACACTTCTCTAAGGGAGATTTCTGAGACAACACCGCAGTCAATAGACGCGCCTTTGTCCATTTCAAATCATATAGCTGGCGTGGCGGAGTGGTTAGCGTGCTCGTCTAGCACCTCGGAGGCCCACGTTCGATTCCTCAGGTTGGCGATTTTGCTTACTCGTTTTTAGTTATTAATGCTGCTGGGATTTGTCGCTCACGGCCAACGCCGGACGACGCGGGACGGCGGCCGCCGACGACGACACCGACTTTTCTGCGACACGGGGCCCTTAAGGTGGCGGTTCTACGGTCGCTATCTTGGAAGTAGTTCAGATTCTGCCACCAGGCCACGCCACTATCCATGACACCCAGCCCTCTCGACCTCCGCTGCCTGAAGGCTTTCCTTGTGTTGCTGCGCGAGCTTTGAAAAGTTTTTGCGGCTCCACATCAGTGTTCAGGCAGAGAAGGGGAGGACTTTTGTCCCCGTCCTGCGCATCATGGGCTGCCCCAATGAACTCCGCTCTTCACCCCACCGCACCACTACTTCGAACAATACGCGCCCCGAAAATGGGACAAGAGCCTTCTCTCACTTGCCTATACTTCGTCTCACAAGATGTTTGCAGCACAGCGAAAGGCAGAGGCACCCCAGCTGGTGCAACCAGGATCACGCGTACAATAGGCAATTGTGCTCCTAAGCGCCTCTCCCCCCCCCCCCCCCAAATTGGCGGGGATGACAGTAGGAGCACAATTCTCTAGTATAGTGCGCACAGGCGAGAGGCACTTAGGAGCACAACTGAAAGGGCTCCTCTGCCTTTCGAAGTGCTGCAGATATCTTGTGAGACGAAGTATAGACGAAGAGTCACGAACCCGATTGCTCCTACCCGCCGAGCGTGAGGGGGTTGGACTGGACTGCAGTAGGCCAGCTTGACTGAACACAAATAAAACAGGGTGTCAACATGATTGCACAGTGCAATCTTAGTACGAGTGAAAAGGAAAAGCGAATGGCATTACTTCTGCAGACTTCGTCAATGAACCTTAGTTGAAGTCGGCGCCTGTCTTGTGTTCTTTTGATCCTCGTCTTCAGGGCTGAGCAATCGGGTAATCATTAGCGAGCTTTAGAATACGCGACCCTGTCCGTAAATGGGATAGAGTAATAGCGGAGCGTGTGCACTATAATAGAGAATTGTGCTCCTACTGTCCCCCGCGCTATTACCCTGTCCCCTTAAGCGGTGGGGGTACCATATTCTAAACCTCCCTATTGTTGATTCCATAGATAAAGTAGGGAGTAGGGATCGGAACACTCCTTGACTGGAGTGGAAGCTGCCAGCTCTTGCGGTCAACAGAAATTTGTTTTATCAAACGTGATTACAAATATGATAATGTAGCTATAGTTAGCTGAACTTCAGTCAATAGTCGCTCTTGTTTATTTTTTGTTCGTGCTTGTCCAATCTTGGAAACTATACTCCATTTCATACATCAAGTGCAACCCTACCAAAGCTACAGCTCTTGTTTGCGCTCTCCGCATCCGCGATGAAAAATAGTGCCTGTTCTTGACGAGAGTAAATAATAGTTGCTTTGTCTGCAACCTTAGTACATTTTACATTTGCCATCAACTTCATAAAAAGCCCCTTTTTTAGGGATAAAGGCTCGGATTCGGTGAATTTGTATGTTTTTTATGTGGTTTTTGTTCGTGCCGCGTTTTCGCTGCCTCGCAACCTTGCCAGCTGTGCCACTAGATGGCGCTGGCTGTGCCCTCCGCGCTGCGCATCTCGTTTTGAGAAAATGGTTCGTTGGTGTGCACTTTTTCTATAAGATCCGCTCTGCGAAGATGTCTGGGCATGCGAAGCAAGTTATTGCAAACGTGCACGCTCGGAATAGAGCCCGTTTCCGCAGGAACCACTCGGCTACAGAACGAGCGCGTAGTGATACGCCTCCTGTTTTTTTTTCTTACGGACTATTTGCGTAGCTTTTGCTGCGTTGCACCTGATGTATTAAACGGAGTATAGAGCTGGTAAATTACAATGTGCAAATAAGTGAATGATTGCCCATTTTTTCCTTTTGAGATGAATCGATATTTCGAAATTGATGTGAAATCCACCAAGAGGCTATGTATCGCGCAGGAGGCCGGCATGTATTCATGTTCTCATCGGCACTGGGGAGGCGCATTCACACTAATCTATGTGGGAAATGGGGGAAGGGGAGAGGGGGTTGTAAATGAAGGTTGCCAGAAGAAAGGACCTAACGGGAACAGTTTTGTAAGCGCTTATGGCGGCTACTTCCCCGCTCCCAATTGGATGCTCCACAGAGTCCTCACTTTATTTATTCGCGCGCGCGCGCGCGCGCGTGTGTGTGTGTGTGTGTGTGTGTGTGTGTGTGTGTGTGTGTGTGTGTGTGTGTGTGTGTGTGTGTGTGTGTGTGTGTGTGTGTGTGTGTGTGTGTGTGTGTGTGTGTGTGTGTGTGTGTGTGTGTGTGTGTGTGTGTGTGTGTGTGTGTGTGTGTGTGTGTGTGTGTGTGTGTGTGTGTGTGTGTGTGTGTGTGCACGGCCGCTCGATGGAAGCGCACTAGGTGCGGCCTGCTACGTCGCCCGAAACCGGCGGGAGACGCCTACTTCCAGTCGTCACCGCCGCGGCGCCACCGTTCGGGGACAGCCGCGCGCGGAGAGCTGCGCCTGGCTGCGCTTTGAGGGAGGCGTCGGCGTGGTAGAAGCCTTTTATTTTAAAGATATAAGAGCTCCGCTTCACACAATTTGGCAACAAGAATTAGTATGTACTGTAATGTCTAGTGTGACCATGTCAGCACTTAGCGCTTGCTCGGCAAGGATGTATACTGGAGTGTACCCCGAAAAACTTGACGGTGGTTCAAGGCCACTCGATTGGAGAGCACGCATTATCGTGATGTTGCATTCGGATCCAGTTGTTCGTCACATTAAAATGTGGCCCGGCTGTGAACAATTCGAAGCTGTTCAGCTGCCATGGTAGCCTAATGCACAACCACTTAATTAACTATGTCGCGAATTCCGTGTGTCACTTTCATACCACCTACTTATTCCTGCATTAATACCGTTTCTTGGGCTAGTTGGGTCATATTTGTGCTGTGAAAAACTGCGCCGAAATAAACACACCACAAGACAGAAGACGGGACAACATACAGCCTGCATACAGCTTTTATACACAAATTGATGTCAACCTGTTCTAAGCTGCCAGCGCTATCCAATAAAAAAATCTCCTACTATGAGCAACCTCTGTGAAAATGCGACATGTAACCCACCTTTCTATTTCATTATGACAAATTTTACGGTGGAAATATGAAGATGTTTATTAGGTTAAACCTAGATGATAACCTGGGATCTTCTACTCAGTTGGAGACCTTAAACTTTGTACGCCAGAACGCTATTCGTCATGGCTTCCTGCATTTTGCATGACCGGACAAAGTAAGCGCGCTTGATAGAGCCGGTCTGCCTCAAGGTGCTACGTATATGCGCCGAAAGTGTTTATTACTATTTTTATTGGCTGCTCGCAAAGCCATATAATTTTGCTGGTTCGTAATTTTCAATGGAAGAACGCGCATCGAATGTTGTTGTTGTGAAACTCTTAGCTGTGATCACAAGAATGTTCACGCGTCAGAGCGCAACTGCAGCCGAGATTCAGCGAGCAGCCGAGTACGCTTATTTAATGGCCACACAAAAAAAGGAAGAAAATTACCAATCGCAGACGGGAAACCTTTCTTGAGAGAGGTTTATGCCATAGCCATAAACATCGCTCCACTGTTGAGTTGACATTTCCAGCCCAGCTCGCTATCAGTGGGGGCAGCAACTTAATGATATCTTACATAGCGCCTTAGCATGGGCACGATCATTGTTTTTATAGATTAGCTGCAGGTACTGTGTACAGTGAGAAAACAATGATGAAACCAAAAGTTTACACAGCTTGCTACTTCACCGGACCTCTTCAGACTTCATCATCCTGTTAATGAAGGTGCTCGTAAGCTGACAAAGCTTGATTACTTCCTTTGCGAGGTACATCAAGCCTCCATTGTCCTTGGTTTTAATTAACCTGTAACTGGTCCAGTTGTCTATATTTCCTGCAAAAGGCTCTTGCTCGACTGACATGTCGCCTCAAAACCATTACCAAATATCGCATAAATTAAGCAACAACCTGGTAGTGATAAACAAAACTTGGGGTTCTTAAGTCTCCTTGAGGAGCCTCGTTAGAGTGCCCGCACTTTGCTACCTGCTTATTCACCGTATCCCGTAATTGCTGCCTCTGTCGCATATCATTAGAATGCAGCCTTAAGCCACCGCATTATATGAAATAGCACCCTACACATAGCTATTCGCCGCGAGATCGACCTAGAGGTGGCGCCACCGTCACTCCGGTAGTGTGGATCGGCAGCCGGCGGCGCTCGCAGAAACGCACGCTGCGTAGGTCTGCTTCCGAGTTTACGGCGGGTTTGTTGGCGATGAAAACGTGTCTTCTGCAGTATTTCTGCAATATTGCAGAAAAAAATCCAAGGATTTCGCCAATGCAGCAGAAGAAGAGCGGATTTTAGGAAAACAAAGCACGCAAACACCAGTCTTCTAGATTTATTTTGCACGTTTCTTGCCTGTGCCGCGCTCACGCGCCTAATGCTTGGGCCTGCCTAATGACAGCTTTGTTTTTCTTATCGACTTTTAAACAGTTTGCGCGTGTCTCATGCGAGTGAGACCGGCGAATTTAGTGTCAGGCCCACGCACATACAAGGTTCGTGCTCTTACCTGCAGTAATTTAGATTGAATCGAGAAAGCCTGGTTCATTATATCGTACTTGACTCGAGGATTAAGCAGGTTAAATGTAGCATTGGCAGCGCACTGCATGACGAGTTGCTTTAGACTGAGTGCACATCAACTCTGGCCCAGACAACCACGCACAAGCATTCCCCAAAAATAAGATCACGCCGACACTATACAGGAAACCTTGCCGCACTGGAAAGCTGATTGTTCACGTGTACAACGCTGAGTGGATTGAATTTGCCGAGATGCTTTTTGCGGCCACTGTCATAGAATGTGATAGTGTATTAATGCGTGCGCCATTAACTGTAAATGATTTCCTGAAACCGAGGAAAGTATAAGGGATTTCTGATGTGTGTGATCTTAATATATAACAGTAAATTAGTGGTGTAATTATTATGTTTTGCAATGCGAATAAATTTCACCGTGTGAGAGAACTTCTACACACTTGACAGAATTTGCAATAATCAGCGATTAATTTTCAGTAACGTTAAAGTGCAATCTACGAATTACTCGCTACGAAGACATCGTTATAAACTGCACATGGGCACTGTCATGTTCTGGGAAGCAATTTTACAGGCTGAAAATTTATCACTAATTATTTAGCAGTGACTAAATCTTACGCGAAGTAAAATATTAGGGTTGCTTCCAAAACAGATGCCGGATATAAAACTATTCCGAAAGAAATGGAGGTCATATTCTTATCATGCGACTATAAAAATGCATTTATTCCCGAACTAAACACTGATATTTAAGCCCGCATGAAGCTGTTTTACTCCCCTTGTCAGAAATGACGAGTTTTGTCGGAAGACAGCACTTGGACGAAAAAGGATTATAATGATTATAATAGGCTACCAGTAAAGTACATTGATCTAGGTGTATTATGTAATATTTAGAATAACAATTAGGTGCAGGGAATATGTTTACCAAACATTCGAGCATTTCTCTAAAGCAAAATGTGCTCTCTAAACCTTTTACGGATGCACTGAAGCCTTCAAAAAAAAAAAAAAAAAAAGAAAAAGAAAAGAAATTCACATTGGCCCGGGTTTAACGCATGAAAGTGGCATCGGCTATGAACGATGATTGCAAAGGCTGGTTTTGGTGTCGTTTTTTAATTTTTCATTATTAACACCACATTTACCACGTGAGATTTATTGTGCAGTCAAATCCCACAGCAGGGGAACGCCTTTCGAAACGGTTGTGATTGAAGCCCCCGTTCTCGAAATCAGCAGTCGAGCGCCCTTACCATTGAGACACCGCGACAGAGGTTTAAAAGCAAAAAAAAAAAAAAAAGTACTCACACAACTCTATCGTGCATACCGACGGCATAGTAGGCATAGAGTGGTCTGTTCAAACTGCATTCTGCTATATAAAGCAGTCTGCAGTGGCATATGTTTTAGTAGCTGCGGTATTCCAAACAGAAACGGGAATATGCGATTTCTGAGCGTTTACATTAACTTTTATTGACGGCAACGACCTTTTTTGCTTTGACACGGCGGTAGCGACAGTAGCACTTCGTTTGAGACATTGCATGTCAAAGGACCTCAAGCGCCGAAGACCGCGATGGATGATGTCCTTATCCAAGCATGACATGCTCGATACGGACAAGTATATATTTTTTAATGAAGCGTGGGGTTATAGACTGTTCATATTTATTTTGCAAGAGGCATATAGGTAAGCAAAAGCTCACAGGAACTGCAAAACAAACAAAAACACTCCTGTACACGCCGCATGCGCGCGCGTAAATCACTGCGGGCTGGCACACGACGCGAAAACGCATCCACACTGAGTAGGTTTCGCCGCTGAGCCGCAAGGTGGCGACTCTGCTCGATCTCGAGGCCAATATAAAGTCCCTCTTTACCGAAGCCGTACGAACGTGCTCTATATGAGTATAGTGTGCCTAACTTGGGATCTAAGGGTCCCGCTTTCAATAATTCCCATTTCACCCTTACATCTTATTGACTCTCTCTGGTTTGACAGCTCCTGCTGCATTGAACATGTCATGTGTTCTCATTGCGCCAAAGGTGTCTGGCCATATCACCAACTAAAGTGCCTCTTGCCAGACAGGTTTTTTTCCCACTTTCCGCCGACAGAGCGGGCGCCGGATTTTCTGTGGTGTGGAACGTGGCTTTTCATTTTATCGCATCGGCTCAAACAGTCTCAACAGTATAAACACATGTTGTATGCACAAGCTCCTTTACTTGCAAGGCCACTCAGACTAGCGCTGCAAAATTTAGAACAAATTGCAAGCTTATATAAGAAAAAACCCTTCGTAGCTTTTTCTGATATGTCCTCGCAACATAACCTGCGAGAAAAGCTTCTGGTGCTACCTCATCGTGTTCATCTGCTTCACAACACATCGTCAAAAATCCTAGTTCACTGGCCAGCTCCCTGGTAATTAAATAGGTTAAACAACGTGACGGGAACACAGAAAAAGAGGACGACACAATTAGCGCGGTTCTGCCGTCTTCTGCTCCTGTGTTCCCGTCACGTTGTTTGCACGGTTAACCTATAATTAATCACCAACAAGTCCAATCTGCTGTCCCTTGTAGCAAATTCAATGGTAGCTGATAGAGCATTATGCTTCAGCATCTGGACTTTTTAACCTCAGCGCCGCTTTCATTTCAGAGGAAGCGAGTGCATTTCCACTCCTCGGTGCTGCCTTTGCCTGAAGCGAGCTCAGCAGATAAAATTAGAGGGTCTCTTAGATGTCTCTTAAGCGCAGGACGGCGAAAGCCTACCCCTCTCCTATCATTTGCCTCTCATTGTTTGCCACAGTTCGTCATTTCAAGTCGTCGTTTAATATATTGGTCGTTTCTCAGTCATGATGAGTCTGCCTGCGTAGTCATTGTAGCCCTTATCACTCATAACTAAGCAGGTTGCTCATTTAGAATCAGCAGTGGTCATTACATGTCGTCGTTTCACATATTGGTCATTTCATCATTATTAACCATTATTACTCATTAGCATTAGTCATTACCTCTATCAATGTCTATTTATAACTTTTATTGAATACCTATCACCATCAATCATTTTCATTCTTAATCTCCCTCCTTGCATGTCCGTTTTTGTGACTGGCGCACCAGTGCACAGATGCGACGCACAGATAACAGGCACAGCTTCTGCGCATAGATTTTCGCTCCATGAGCCTAGAACGGCTTTCGCTTTAAAAAACAAATGCATCCATTATCAACGTTAACGTGCTTGCACACGCACACACAAAAAAGTTTGCGTTTACCACGCAGACGCGAGGCGAACACGTCCTGAAAGGAAGCAAACCGCGCGCTCAGAGCCGGCGACCCCGGCGGCGACGTGTCCCCGAACAGTGGCGCCCTCAGCAGAAATAGCGGGCGCAACTGTAAACTCCCCAAGGACGCGCTTGCCCATTGACGGCGGCGCGATGCAGCAGGCCGCACCCAGTGCGCTTCCATCGAGCGGCCGTGGTGTGTGTGTGTGTGTGTGTGTGTGTGTGTGTGTGTGTGTGTGTGTGTGTGTGTGTGTGTGTGTGTGTGTGTGTGTGTGTGTGTGTGTGTGTGTGTGTGTGTGTGTGTGTGTGTGTGTGTGTGTGTGTGTGTGTGTGTGTGTGTGTGTGTGTGTGTGTGTGCGTGCGTGCGTGCGTGCGTGTGTGTGTGTGTGTGTGTGTGTGTGTGCGCGCGCGCGCGCGTACGCATTTAAAGGAACACAGTATTTTCAGGCAATTAGAATAAAATTTTAACAATCAATCTCCTAGAAACATTTTTCTCCGGCAGAATTTCACTCGACACTGAAATCTGATGTGAAAAGTAGCATGCTATGGAAGACGCTGACCTGTCCTGCTGCAGCTTCCTGTGATGATGCATGCGCTTTCTGAACCAATATATTGGGTGGACTACTGTTCATTATTAGCTTAGAGTCTGACTTTATTGTACTCATTTCACAGAGCACACACACGTATGCAACAGGTATACTTTAGTGTTGAGCCCGCCTTTCGGCTTCATGTGTTGGTAGTAAATAATTTCGTGATGTGGCAATTACTTGTATATTCACACATTTGCAACATAATAATCAGAGCCCAATTTTTACTCCATGCAAGAGCGCCCATGCTTACCAAATGTTTTCCTGCAAATGCCAAACGATTAGACGCATCGATCAGATCGCGTTCTGTCAGATTTGGCATGTGCTATAATTTGTGAATTTTTCCATACCAATGCAGTACAGTGGTTTTGCTTCATGTGGTCAAACGGAAGCACGTTCTTTGTATGCTTCGAAATTCTCACATGCTTCTATGTCACTTTCGCTAACATGATCGGACACCTTTCAGAGCACAGGAAGTCGAGTTGCTTCAAAACAAGGTTCACAGTCAAGAAATTGGGCGTTGAGACGGCGGGCGGGTGGACGCCTGGGTGACACGGTACCTACCTTACTCGAGATAAGGGCCCCATTCTTTTGGAAACGCTCTGCCTGCCGACGGGCTTTTAGAGCGTTAGCTCTGTTGCTCACTTGCGCAAGTGGTGCGTTTTTCTAAGAATCGTAAACAGTGCCATCACCATAGCAACATCGCCGTCTTCGTTGTGTCCGGGCAAACTAGACCGAACGTTACACTCCCCCGGCCACAGCGGCAAAGCGCAGTAGCGGGCGATGCTAGGCAGGTATAGCATTATAGCAAAAATGAACGCCGAACCAGCCTCCCTGCCGAATGCATCAATGGTTTACCGTAGACGCCGTAATGCTTCGGACAATCCGCGGTATATCCCCCTTCACGAAGCGGAATTAGCTAGCAAGAGGGCGGGACATCATGCACGTATAAAATAAACAAAATAAGCGCAAATAAAAGCATCAAACGGGAAACCAATTCAATGTTATCTCTCATATAATATATAAATATATATATATATATATATATATATATATATATATATATATATAAACAAAAAGCATTCGTTTATATCTTCTTCAAATACTTTGACTTGATCAGTGGCCCTATATATATATATATATATATATATATATATATATATATATATATATATATAGGGCCACTGATCAAGTCAAAGTATTTGAAGAAGATATAAACGAATGCTTTTTGTCTGGTTTCTCCATTGTGAACAACGAAGCTGTAGGGCTTCCGAAACGTTAGTACGTTTTCATGAAACTTTGACTTGGTCAGTGACCCTGTATATTTTTTATGCCACCACCTGATCAGACTGCATTTCGTCGAACTCTTGATTACAGTGGTTTCTCTCATTTGAGCTAAAGCTCGACATTCGATTCAGCAGCGTTGAGCCTCATCGTTTTTATTTTTTTATTTTATTTTATTTTATTTATTTATTTATTTATTTATTTTTTCAATTTTTAGTGAAGGGAATGACGGAAACGCAGTGGCAAAACCCGATACAACATCACATTTTTGTATTGGAGAAGCTTCACATGGCTGTTCCCTACTTGCCCATTCACCGAAAAAATCCCCGGAAGCTACTGCGACACGTTACCTTTACTATCATCACCGGAACACAACATTCGGAAAAAAAAAAAAAAGAAACATGACTGAAACGGTGGTCATTATCTTCGGCCGCCCACTATACATCATTTTTTCTCCTTTTTTTGGAGCCTGCACTGCTCGCGCTATATAGGAACTTCAGTAGGAAGGTTGAAGAGGCATGCTTGTGCATGTTCAGGTTTTCAAGTTGCACTTGGCAGACTGTCGAAACATTTTATCTGTACCAGTAAAGTGGCAGAGGGTACAATTATTCGTGCAATTTCTCCTAGGGATCGAGACGCTCTTTGAAATTATATTATAGTAATTTATACAGTGTTATAGTTCCGTGCCCTACAATTCATTTTATCGTAGAAAGGGGAAGATGTTTTTTTCTTTTTGCCACTGAAAAAAAAAAGTCTAAATTCCACACCCTCATAACATATGCTAACACTGCGAACATCCGAAGATAGCTTTGTGGCGGAGCTAAGACGAGGAATAACCAGCTCCGACAGCGTTCGTGTTCGAACTGTTTTTTTTTTTCGCTGCTTGCACTGAGACGCTTAGTGCCAAAATCTTCTTTGTCCAGCGCCGTGCCGTTGTTTGTGATAAAAGCGCGGCGCGAGGAGCGCTCCAAGACTACAAGCAACTACGACCCTGCCAACCATTTTTTTTTCCTCCCGCGGCTGCGGCGGCAAAGTCGAATTTATTCCCACTTTTGTAACATTTTTTTTCCTGCCCTGCCTAAGATATGGAAGATTAACAAACAGCAATGCAGTTGGGCTGATACCAGTAAATAAACTACACTTTAGCAGCCGATGCATTCTTTATCATGTGTGCAGAGCGAAGCAGAATTTTAGTATTTCTTTTACCGTTCCTATCTTTGTTCTGGACTCTTAAAATCTTCATATTGTCACGTAATGGTGACAAGGTCGACGACACAAATGAAGGGTCGATGATTGCACTGAAGAAACTCTTTATTGGGCTGACTTGCGCCCGCAAAAGAACTAAGCAACTCGGCGGCGGAGACAGAAACAAACGTGCTAGTCGATCGTCGGACAAAGAATGCCCGTCACACTCGTCAACGCTTAATTGAAAGGCTGCACAGAACAATCTAGATAACGTCGCAAACAGCTACCAGTACCAATCTCTTTCTCTATGCCATCACGGGCTGGAACATTGTGGAAAGACACACGAGTGGCCGGAATCTTTGAGATAGATCTCGGTGCATCTTGCGCTACCACGAAACTGATAAAGATGTGACTAGCAACGTCGAGCATTAACAAACAAAGATTACGGAACAGATACGCGATCCAGAATCAGTGATGTCTTTATGCCGGCGGCTGTTAAAAAACAACAAATACAGTTTTGAAGGTTTCGCGGCAATATCATGCAATAAATTTGTGCTGCACGTAACCTCTTATCCTCATTTGATAATTTCCATAGCATCAAGTTTTATTTTTCCTTTGAGGGTTTGCATGGTACCGACCCTCTAACGCGCGAGATTTCATTGTCTGACTTTCAGTGTAAGACTGACTCGATAATTAGAATGCAGAGATTTCGCGTCGTCTGGATGTATCTCTAGCTGCTAGGTTGAAATTATGACAGCACTGTTCTTTGAATTGCTCATTCCGCTTAGTCGTTTCTGACGAAGGATAGCGGCTTCCTTTGTTCGTCGGTTTCCCGATGTTAGCGGCTTTTCGCTTCTCGTGCAAGGCAGCCCCATGAGCAGAAAGATGCCTGCTTTTACCAAACACAAGCATATATCATGTGTGTTACTAAAAAAGCTAGAAACGAGTAACGAAAGCCACTACTTGTACTGGACAAGAAGCACGTTTCGTTCGCCAGGGTACAGTGTTGATTGTAGCCGGGGCGCACCTCAGCTGCACGCGCGAGAGCCTTAGCTGGCAACGTTTCGGCACACAAACTGTATGACACACTTAATTCGAGGCGATAAATAAATCTCAAAGCAAGCAAGTTTAAATTTGTCAAGGGACCATTTTCAAGTAGCACTACTGCGCATGCGCGAAGCACCTGCACCTCAGTTCGACCCGACCACTTGACCCGACTCGCCAGTGTTTACTTCTCTCGCCCGATGGAAAGGAAAGGGCAGAGGGAAAACGTTGTAGAAGCACAATACCCTCTCGTAAATACCCCTCGATTCAGGTAGATTCAGGTAAAGCCCCTCTATCTGGAAAGTAGCGAAACTCTCCTCCCTTCGGCTGCTTTCCTCCTCAATTCTCCTCTGATTTCACTCTCCCACCGGCGGGAGCGCTGCGCACGGCACGCTGAACCTGCCTGCGCTCGAGGGGCGCCGCGGAAGGGTCAATGATAGTGAATGGCGGGGGCCTTTTGTGCTGCCTTTTAAAGCATTCTTTTAAATCTGCTTTGCACAGGTAACTACTAATCGATTTGGAAATGTTATGTTTGGTTTTAGCGGCACATAGTGTTCGCAATAACAAAGAAGGAAGGAGAAGACGCTCAAAACGGCAAGAAATGTTTGCACTCAGCATCGCGCTCGGGTACTCTGAAGCATCAAGAACGGGAAATAAACTGAGCAGGCAATTATGGTGTCATCTGTGTTGGGTGACAGATAGATGACCCTGAATGAGAGCCAATGGCCCCTTCAGAAATCTTCTGCATCTTTGTGCGTGAGCGGCAAACCGGCGAATTCTAACATAGATCGCTTCTGGCTAACCTATAAGCAAAAGCGCCGATTGTTGTGTGCTTTCATTTTCAAATCACATCTGTGAGAAAACGATGAAGCAGTGTTTCTACAGCTGCTAATCAGAGGCAGTGTAGGTGAAAAAAGTGGCTTTTATTTCTTCGCAAAATCAATTGATCAGCAAAGTGACTCATGCAAAATAGGGTCTTATTTTATTGGCACAATACTGGTTTGCTTTAAAGGTCGTAAGATGTGGCGCATACAAAATACACAGTTCCAAATACAGAAGAAATGTAGCGATAAACACTGTTGCACATTGGAACCAAGTAGCATCTTTGATTTTACTGACACAGCACTGGTCGCTTTACAAGGGTCCTAAGGCTGGCGCAGGCACATTAATTGAAAACACACATTTTTAAATAAAAATAAATGCACAGAAAAACACTGTTAGACAATTGGAAGATGCTGAGAAACCTTAACGAAATGAAAAGATATGAAAACGAAGTCCAAGCAAATAATTTTCGTAGAAACATTTTTCACACAAGCTACAATCCAATTTTAATTTCGATGCTTCAGATATGCACGAGAATATCTTTAAAAAATGCAAGCAGTTACCAGAAATTTTGAACAATTTACAGATTCATTCAGGCGACAGGCAAAATATTATTTGTATGCAGATTTTCAAACCACAACTTTCACAAATTTTTCAAATTAATAAAACATGAAATTACGAATGCATACTGTCACCGAATCTGAGCTGCAGCGACCCGCATGCCTACGCTTTTGCTACCGCATTTACTACTAGTCACTGGAGACATTTTAGAGGCTCCATCTCGGACAAAAATCTGGATCCGTACTTTCACGAAAACACTCACAATCTCTTTTACAACATCGTGGCAGGCTGGGAAGCAAGATACCAATGAAATTCTTATCCGGGCCTGCAGTTGTGCAGTGCTGATTGAATTTTTGAGGAGACCCTCTCTGTTACTGCGGAAAAAGTTCTCAGAAATTTTTACAGTTTCGATTACGGCTGGCGATGGGTTCGTCAGTGACATGAAAAAGTTCAACTCAATTAACCTTGCCGGTGCCGTGTTGGTAATCAGCGGCAGTCGTTCTGTTCTACTATTCTATGTTCTGTTTCTGTTCTACTTGAACACTGAAACGCGCAGCAGCACGGCATCGCGTGCACGAAACTGCACGCGCGCAAGCCACAGGAACGGTACGACGAGGCAGTTTAATGGCGGCAGCAAGAAAATAAAAAACAAGCAAAACAAAATTTTGCGCGCGCTGATGACGTATGGTGACGTGTTTATCACGTCACGGGGCCCGGCAGCCAACGACAAACCAGAAAACCCGCCCGACTACTGTGCCGGAGTCACCCGGGTTCGAACCCGACCTCGGCGGCTGCGTTTCGATGGAGGCGAAACGAGGAGGTGTCCGGGTGCAGTGCGATGTCAGCGCACGTTAAAGATCCCCAGGTGGTCGAAATTACTCCGTAGCCCTCCACTATGGCTCCTCTTTCTCTCTTTCCACCTTCACTCCCACTTTCCTCCCTTCCCTTAAGGCGCGGTTGAGGTGTCCGCAGATAACAAGTGAGACAGTTACCGCGCCTTTCCCTTCCGATAAATCAATCAGTTATCTGACTGCACGGCTGCCACATCTTGTATGTGTGGCAGTCATGCAACCACAATGCAGCGGTGAGAGATCGCGCATTCTTTTAAATGTTCGTTATGGAAAAAAAATGGCAGTGGCTTAGCTCAGCTATGCCAGGATATACGTTGCGAGAGGTACGTTTGTCTGGCTGAGCTTGTTGTGGTCATTCTTGTTTAGGAATGAGAGACAGCTTTATTTATGCCATCGCGAGCACTTTGGACTACTAAAGTGCGATGAGGCGAAATCGTCTGTTGCGCGGTGTTCGGAAGCCCTTCCTCTTTTTCCTTCCTACTCGGGTAAGGTGTCCGCGGAGAATTGTGGCAGATACTGCGCCTTTTCTTTCCTGTAAACCAATTTGAAACGCCGCTGATGCCTACTGCACTGAGTCTGTATATGCTGCGTGGTGCGGCGTTCGAGGAAGCGCCAGATGAATTGCGCCGCAGACATTATTATTGTGTTCTGTTAGGCGCTCGTTAAGGCATCTGCCCGTCCGGCCGACGCACTGTTTGCCGCAAGATAGTGGGATGGAGTAGATAACAGCACCAGAGAACACAATAATAATGTTTTAACTCCGTTAAAGGGCACCTCGGCATCCATTGCAGAGATTGTAAAAGTAACGACTGCCAGCCTTATTTCCAAATAACAAAAGTGTTAAATAGGCATCGGGGCAAGATAACCCGTGAAATTATTGAGGCCGCACAAATCGCATGGCCAAATGACGCCTGTGTCAGGAGCCCGTCCTTGGCGTTGTCAGCAAAGCAACTTAGATATCTAGCTACAGGGAAGTGACGTGATGCCATCACGTGTTTTCAAGTGTATAATCAAATGTGTATCGATTCTGTGTTTTCTTTTGTTGTTTGGAGCCTGATATATATATTACCACGTTCCGAGCAATAAACATCAGTTGCAAGTCAGCGCCTGTCCGTGTCGTCTTCCTTCCGTCCTTGTCCAAGTCGCGCTGTTGTTCAGAAAATGGCATACCAACTCGCCCAAGCATCAGTCGTCATGATGTCACATCACCTCATGCCGTCACAACTGGTGATGACGTCACCAGGCGATTAACGCATATACGAAGCTGACCCCATGTTGTGCTTTCTGTGTTGTGCTTTGTTTCAAAGAAGTTCGCAGTATGAAGACCGATACTCCCCTGCTTATGTAATGCCTTCTTGCCCTTAAGGAAGCAATAGATGAAATTTCAGTACGAAAGAGAGTGCGTATTTTCCCCTACAACGTTTTAATATTAGTAATAATAATAATAATAATAATAATAATAATAATAATAATAATAATAATAATAATAATAATAATAATAATAATAATAATAATTGGTTCACGTGAAAAGAAAGACGCAGTATCTGTCCAAGGTTTCTGTGGACATCTGAACCGCGCCGCAGAGCAAGGGAGGAACGTGAGAGAGAAAGTAGAAAGAGAGAACGAGGAGCCGTAGCGGAGGGCTACGGAGTAATTTGGACCACCTGGGGAACTTGCACTGACATGGCACACCTCGCGGACGCCTCTTCGTTTCCCCTCAGTCGAAACGCAGCCGCACCCCAACGCGGAAACGCCTACATCAATCTATCGAAAAGTTGAAACAAGTGATGAGCTCCTCTCAAATTTCGCATTAGGAAGTAACGTAATCTTCGGCAGTTTTTTTCTTTAGTGCCGCCTCAATTGCACGGTCGAAAAGAAAAGCATTAACTACCAAACCATTGACGCACAAGGCGCAAAGGTTTTCTCATCATTTTCTTTGTCTTAAAAAATGATTTGTCTAGCAAAAGTTTTATTACACGTTTACATTGACATGTGGGATGACATATTACCAAAACTGAAAACGTACATCGTTAAAAAATGGTACTTAGCATCAAAGTTGCAAAGTGAGTTGCAAAGCATCTACGCGGACGATGTGACCGTCTGGATGTGCGAAGGGAACGACTCGTACATCACATCCAGGCTCCAAGAGGCAGCAGATATAATCAGCAAACACGCAGAGGACGTAGGTCTATGCTGTTCGTCATAAAAATCGGAGCTCCTGGTAATGACCAGCAGTAATGGGAAAATAACTACAAATATCAAAATTAAAGTCAACGGGAACGAAGTCCCGAAAGTTGATGAAATTAGAATATTAGGTATTATTATCAACCGCAGGGGTAGTAACAAAAGCCTGATTAAGAAATTAAAAGATTAGGCGGAGCTCGTAGTCAGATTATTTAAGAAGACGTCCAACAGAAGGAGTGGTCTCACGGAGGCTGGTAGACTCAGACTCGTACAAGCTTTTGTCACGAACAGAATCTGCTACGCGACTCCATTCCTAAATATCAACAAGACCGAAGAACGCGAATTAAACACCATAATTAAGAGATGCACGAAGTTCGCTCTAGGACTCCCCATAATTGCTTCTAACGACATTCTAGACAAAATGTGGTTGCATAATGAGTGGAAAGAGCTAGCTGCGGAGGATAGGCTGTCCCAGACAGAGCGACTCGCAGAAACGGCGGCGGGTAGACAAATCCTCGACTGGGTAAACCTACTAGCGCCCGGGGAAGGCGAAAGTGTCAGAGAAAGCATAGATCGAGAAATCAGAAAGCATCTATACGTCTCGCCCATACCGAAGAAAATACTCTCCGTACACGACGAGGGGAGGAGGAAAAGCAGAGCTAAACACCTCGCTAACAAATTGGACAAACTCCCGCCGGGATCGGTCGCCTACACCGATGCATCGATCGGGAAAGAAGGCGACGTAACCTCGGTCGCCCTATTAAACACCGGGATCGCCATAGGAATCGAAAGAATCCGAGATCTAGCGCCGGTAGAAGCGGAGGAGCCATTGCCATTGCACGACCAGGCTTGAAACACGTCATCAGCGATAGCAAAGCGGCGGTTAGGAATTTTAGCAAGGGTAGAGTCAGCAATCGTGCTGCAAAAATTCTGAACAAGTCGTCTCTCGCCGAAAGCGTGACCATAATCTGGACCGCAGCACACGCCCGTCTCGCCGGCAACGAGGCTGCCCACATGCTCGTCCGCTCCTCGCTACCTCGGGGTGCTGCGGACGCCTCCACAAGAACGTCTAAAAGCAAAGAATGTATTGGTACGTTTAGGGATGTAACCGACAACCTGGAGAAAGACCGGAGGATATATCCGCCACCGGATAGATCCCTGAGTAAAAAGGAATCATACGACTGGAGAAGACTCCAAGCTCGACATTTCTTTTTCCCCCTGTGGAGGAGTTGGACGGGTGCCAGAGGGCGGAAGAGGGACGCTGCAGAAACCGCAATTTGCAAATTTTGCGGCCACGTGACAACATTAGATCACATAATATGCAGATGCGTTCGAGCCCCAGGGCGCAACGCGAATAAATCTAGTGACGAATGGGAGACCACGCTAAGAAGCTCCGACGAAAAAACAGCGATTCGCCGTCCGCCTGGCGGCCGAGGCTGAAGACATCTTTTCTTAGACGGGGCCGGGTGTCCTCCGGCCGCGGTGCGACAGACTGCCTCCCCGGACGCCTGCGTGCGGACCCAGAGGTGGCTGCCGCGCCATATTCTGCGGAAATAAATGTTCTTGCTCCTCCTCCTCCGCTGCCTCGTGCGGACACGTGAGAAAATAGAGAAAAAAAGAAAAAGAAGAGGGATCAGCCGTCGTCCACCACCGAAGCGGTAGCGGGTGCTATGACGCCCTAAATTTGCGATAATGCGGCCAGTAGTGCGGCAGCACTAAAATCCCCGGGTGGTCGAAATTACTCCGTGGCCCTCCACTGCGGCACCTGTTTTTCTCTTTCCGCGTTCTCTCCAAACTACTTCCCTTCCCTGACGGCTCGGTTCAGCTGTCCGCTGACAAGCCTGGCCGGTACTGCGCCTTTCCTATAAACCATTTTATGTAGACATGAAATGGTCTTGGAATATATCGAATTGTTACGGAATATTCGCTACCAATTCAGGATACCGCGATGGGTTAGCCGAAAAGCCCTGTGCCTCTTTTAGAAATCACCGCACCCACAAGTGGTCCATGTTTTAAATGGCATGTGCTGCGATATAAACTATCCAATTTTTCTTAGTATGGCAAACTCTTTTCTGCGAGATCACGTCTTGGGCACTATAGATGAGCTAGCAGCTTTTTAAATGCTGTCTTATGAATTGTCAAGATTCGTCCCAATACATAGAGTAAGAAGGCTACACAAGCGTTGTTGTTGCAAACTACCTGTATGAGATATATATTCAGTGTATGTACATGACTGAGGGCTTGTCAGATCAGTAAGTGTAAAAAAAAAAAAAGTACTTTAGTTTTGTAGAATAATATGGAAAATAATTTTCTTTTAAAAGTATAGTTCACAAAAACACTACCACGTGTCTCTCGAAGTTGAACTCCTCGTTCACTTCTTACAATCCTCCTACGTGGTTGGGGAGAGACGCGCCTGCAGTATTCATGCTTTCTGCGTTCACGCGCCCAGCCCTTCGAGACCAGTTTGCTATTTTCTGTTTTTTTTTTTTTCGCCCATGGTATCCCAGGGACAAAAGGACCAGCCCCTCAAGGGTTGATTAAATCCATCGTCATGTATACTCTTTTCGTGTAATTAAATGTATTTCTCCTCCTCCTCCTCCTCATTCGGTTCAGCAGCGTTAAAAAGCTCATCTTTTTCTTTTTTTTTTTTTTCATAAAACACCGCGTATTAAGCACACTCCCCTGTATTCGAATTTGCGAAATCTCAGGGCAGCATTCTGTCTATATCAGTATTTACATTTTACAATCTGGTCTTTTCTAGAGAAGCTACAGAGGATTAAGCATCAGGTTTAACCAGAATTTGTTTCGCCCGCTAATCATTCCATTATCTTTTTACCACGCTGCTACAAATACCTGCGCTATGTCTGGTTCGCACACTCTTCTCACGACGGCACGCACCGCCACATTCCCCTGCCGGATCCCTCAGGCTTATCAACGGTGCTCGTTACACAGCTCGTCGCTGTTCTCGGTACGGTATACGCAATGAATGCTTGGATGCAACAAGTGAAGTGACGCGCTGATCTCCAGCGCGATGCTGCATTTGAGAATTCTGGCTATTTTCAACCCAGCAACGCGAGCGTCCTTCCGAAGATGGCTGAAAAAAAAAAAAAAAAAAAAGGATGCCTCGCGCTAGCGCCACAATGCCGTGACAAAACTTGCAGCTCACGTAAGTAATAGGGTGTCAGATAAGTGAACAAGAGTGAATGCTCCTTAAGAATCGCGGACCCGTACCGAATTCCTGCTAGGAGTGACGACTACAATTAAAGCAAATAAGTTTTCCCCAACGGCAGCATATATAGCCGCTGCCACCGCTGCAGCGCGGCTCCCTTGGATTGCTTGTGCACTTACTCCACTGCGGATGAGTCCCATAAATCTAACATGTAGTGATTAGAGTATCAGCTTTGCTCTTCGCACTGCAAATACCTAGGTCATGTGGTGCCGCAAATTTCGCCTTCAACCGAGAAAAGAAAATGCACGGGTATGCAAGGTAGCTCTAGTTGAGCGACCGCCTCGCGCGGACAGAGGAGTAATGAGAGAATTAAAAAGAAACAAACAGAAAGAAGCTCATCGCAACAGCCGCCAGCGAAACGTTGGCGGGTGCAGAGTCGGCACGGATAACAGCTAGATACCAAAACGCCGGTGGCAAAGTAGCCTCCGCCGGCCACGGAGGGCCGAGAGCTAACACTGCTCTGAAGAGCGAGAGCATTTGCAGCGCTATATATACAGCTAGTCACGTGGTCTGGCGATCACGCGACCGGCGCAAGAGAAGCGAGCGCACGCGCTTTCTCACGCCATGCGCACGCGCAGCCGCTCCTCGTGGTTTCAAGGCCATTGCGCTGCTTTGCACACCTTGGAGGGATTTCGAGTCAGTTTGTTGCTACAAGGGCTTGCTCTGACTGCATGGCTTCCACGCCTTGTGTGTGTGGCAGCTTAGCCTAAAAGTCCTGTGCCTCTTTTAGAAATCACTGCACACATACACTTTAACTTGTCCGTGATTGAAAAGCAAATGTGCTGCGCTATAAACAATCCAATTTATATTAGTTTAGCAAAATGCGTTCTGTGGGATGGTGTCTTGGGCACTATAGATGAGCTAGCGTGGTGTTAAGCACTGTAACTTGAAGTGAAGATGCAGTTTTCAAGGTTTTTGTGTCCGTAACTTTCCTCGGCTCGCCTGCGCACTGCGCACAGCTTTGAAACGGCTTATCATTTGATGATACGCTATCACTGATATGCGAAAGCGCTGGACAAAGCCAAGGTCACCGCGGCCAGGAGGTTGTCCTTGAAATCCATGTAAGACGTCCGATTACTGTCCGCAGCATCCGGTGTCATACGCGACCGCTGGCGGATGCGTTTTGATTGAGGCTCAAGTAGAAGTCAGTGCGCTGTACAACCCCAGGGGATGTGCATAGGCATGCATGTACTTAGGAAGCGGAGGGTCCTGGCTGTTTTGCGGGACACACGCAAAAAGCCATGCTTCCGAAGCTGTATGGGATAAGTACAATGTTCTACACAAATTTACATTAAGAACTGACAACACCGGTGGGAGGAAGTATTCCTCCGACAATTTTGTACAAGATTTATCCTTGTTGTGAACGGCATAGTGACTGCGCCTATCCTTACGTACTTGGAAGGGAGGGAAGTATATTTTAATGCTATGATGGTCTGATTCTATAGAGTAATACGGCTACGCAAGTGTTAATGTTGCAAAGTTCCTGTATGAGATATATATTCAGTCTACGTCGTGAGCAAATGTGGTATACAACACTCAACCGGTGGCGGAGCTCGGGAAAACTGCATAATAAGGCCATATAGCGGTAGAGACAGCGACCGTGACATGTGCACCTTTATAAAATGCGGCACCGCCACTTGTGTCTCGATCCCAGATAGCTGTTGTTAGATGAAGTAGCAATGCACTTTATGGAGATATTCAAAGAACAGTTCTTGATGGCCTTTACAAGTTCTGTCCGAAAAGAAAGAGCTCAGGCCCTACTCCAATCAAGAATTCAAATACCAAACGAGCCCGTCCTGGTCTACGTAGAGGAGATGAAACGCCTGCTTCGCCGCGCCAACCCTAACATGACCGACGGTGAGAGAGTGAAATTCCTAATGCGAGGAGTTAGAGTCGCTTTTTGCGGGGCTTGTCCGGAACCCGCCGAAAACTGTGGAAGAATTTGAAAGTGAAGCATCGACCATCGAGAAGACGTTGGACACCCGGATGCGCCACTACGAGCGACCACTTCAACCAGACTACTCATGCCACTACCCCAGCGCATCTGCAAGCGGAGAGAACCTTCGGGACCTCATCCGGGAGATCGTGCGAGAGGAGCTCCGCCGAATGCTGCCATCATCGCAACAACCCCAGGTGGCGACGCTCGCGGACGTCGTCCGTGAAGAAGTTCAGCAGGCGCTGGGCGTTCCTAAAGCGACGACTATACTGCTCCAGTGCATGAATCAGCAGCGATGGACTATGCAGCTGCATTATGTCGTCCTGCACCCCGACGCGACCTTCCAAGCCCTCGTCGCTACCATCCTGATTCCGAAAGCCGCCCCAATTGGTCCCCGCCCGCCAAGCCTACCAACGTCCCCCAAGCCCCAGAAAGTGCGACGCCTGGAGGACCGCAAACAACCGACCGCTGTGCTTCCATTGTGGTGAGGCAGGACACATCCTCCGTCACTGCCCGTACAGGCGGATCGGCCTCCGTGGTTTCGCTGTCGACGCCCCACGACCCCGTCCTGGCGAGCGACCACAGGAAATCAACGACTTCCTGCGCAGCGGAGAGCACTCGTCGCCAAGGCGTCTGTCACGCTCGCCATCACCGCACAATGCCCGATTTGCGTCGCCGGGCCGCGGTTACGTGCAAGGACGGTCTCCTAGCCCCGTAGGGGGAACTAAAGGCAGCAACCGTTGGAGGTGAGGTTGCTCAACGGCGAAAAGACGAAGATCCTCCGCCGCCGACGACCACTAACGACGACGCAACCATTTCACCGCCGCTCCACACGACGTCATCGACGACAACACGACCAGAGTGCAAGCAGACACCGCCGCCCAGCGAAGTAACAACGGTATGCCCCGGCCATGACCTGAAGAAACGACGCAGCCGAGATCGGACACCAAGGCCCACGTGCAATGCGAGGACGCGAACAAGCGACCTTGAAGTTGATGTCGACGGTCGCAGAGTCATTGCCCTAGTAGACACCGGAGCTGACTATTCAGTCATCAGTGGATCGTTAGCCTCCCAGCTCAGGAACGTTACGACCTTTGTGCCGTACAAAATCATTCGCCGCGTCGGATCACTGGACTATGAAGTCATTCCCGACGGAACGTCAACATCACAACGGCGACGCATACGCTCAGAAATTGTACATGTTGTACGACTGAAGCCGTATTACGAGCGTTAAAGAATCTGTGGTGTTTAAACTTTGCAGTGTTTATGTTTAAGTTTCTTTGTTTTGGAACATCGAGGCGATGTTGTTTTTTTTTTTTAAGGGGGGAGTAACGCCGCGAAACCTTCAAAACAGTATTTGTTGTTAACATCCGCCGGTATACAGGCTTATCACTCTGATTATGGACCGCGTATCAGTTCCGTAATCTTTGTTTGTTAATGCTCGATGTCGCGGGTCACACCTTTATCCGTTTTGTTGTAGCGCAAGATGCACCGAGATCTGTCTGGAAGGTTCCGGCCACTCGGGTGTCTTTCCACAATTTTCCAGCCCGTGCTGGTAGTTTTTTGCGACGTTATCTAGATTGTTTTGCGCAGCCTTTAAATTGAGCGTTGACGAGTGTGACGGGCATTCTTTGTTCGACGACCGACGAGCGTGTTTGTTGCTATCGCCGCCGCCGAGTTGCTTAGTTCCTTTGCGGGCGCAAGTCAGCCCAAATAAAGGTTTCTTTAGTGCAATCATCGACCCCTTCATTTGTGTCGTCGACCTCGTCACCACTACGTGACAATATCATTCCCTTGGGTTAATATCATCCCCTTGGGTTTTTCGGCAGGTTACGCTACACGACAACGCCACTCGCTGACAATAACACCATTATATACGATATTTTTTTTTCTTGAAGTATCAATAAATGGAACAATCTAACTAACGACATTGTAATCCAAGGTTCACTGCTTTTATTTGAATCTTATTTGTGCTGATGTAGCGATTGATCTTATTGCATTTATTTTTTCAGTCACAGTTGTTCCTTTGCGTTGCGTCGCATTTCAGCTGACGCTTGTGTGTGCACATAGTGAGTGACGTCATGCGTCTTCCGTTGTGTACCGCTGCATTTTGTATACTTCGTTTTTTTTTTTTTTCTGTCTGTATCCACCCTGCCAAGGACTTGGAAACAAGACCATAGTGTAAATTATTAACTAATTAATTATATATTATTTAATTAACGGGATATAAGATTGCTCTGCACATGGGCAGCTTTTCAATTTTCCGTCACTGACGAAGATACATCAACACAATCAAGGTATATAGAACTTTCTCAAAAATTTCATGCCACATGGATGCGCTGATGAAGATGCCAGTGACAATTACTCGCTTATTGCAATACGATTTCTGACAGTTTCTTTCTTTTTTTTTTTTTTTCGCTACCAGGCTTAGGCCAGCCAGCGTATAAGCCAACCAGGACCTTTGAGGAGTCGCGATGCGATCACATGGCGTATCAATTATTGCGTCCTCGTATGTGTCTCTCGGCCTCCATTATTTGTTGATCGCATTTCCGGTCAGCGAGTTTTATCTGCGCTTCATCGTGGGCTTCGTCGCAGCACCAAATTTCAGCCCTAGGAGAACGGAGAACAATAACGGCGCCAAAGAATCCAGTGACCTGGAGTCGCAAACAAAACTGTTGCCTAGGCTCCGAATGTTCCCCGTAAAAGACGTACATATATACCTTTATGTGTATATTGTGCGTATTAGACAAGTCATGAATGAATGAGACCAAATGCAAATAAGACAAACCAAAGCCAAACTACTTTCAACTATCCTAAGGAGGCTCAGATAGTCGCTAATAAAATCAGGACAACTTTAGACTGCAATAAAGCAAAAGATGAAGCAGGTTTTCTGAAAGGGTGCACTCTACTATTCTTCATATCCATGCCACCAACCAGGTAATAGAATGCTCAGAATATATAACCAGCCCTTATACATAGCATTCACTGATTATGAAAAAGCATTTGACGAAGTCGAAACCTTGGCGGTCATGCAGGCATTGCGAAATCAGGCTGTAGACGAGCCGTATATGAAAGTACTGAAAGATATATATAGTGACTGCACAGCAACCATAGTTCTGCATGAAGTGACAAATTTTCTATAAACAAAGATGCTAGGCAAGGAGACACGATCTCCCCAGTACTACTCACTGCTTGCTTAGCGGAAGTAGTCAAAGATTTGGAACGGGAGCAGTTAGGAAAAAGGGTAGATGGAGAATACCTCAGTAACCTGTGATTTGCTGATGGATGACATTACCTTGCTAAGTAACTCAGGAGATAAATTGCAAAGAATGATTGATGACCTAGACAGGAAAAGTAAAAACTAAGGTTGAAAATCAAAATGTAGAAGACTAAGGTAATGTTCAACAGCCTCGGGACGGAACAGCAGTTTACGTATGGTAGCGAAGCACTGGAAGTAGTAAGCGATATGTCTACTTAGGACAGGTAGTAACGGCAGATCCGGACCTTGAAAGGGAAATAACAAGGAGAGTAAGATTGGTATTGAGCGAATTTGGCAAGCACTCGCAGATTATGACTGCTGAAACCCTCACCTCACCCTGACCTGGGAGAGGGAAACCACGTATAGATCTAAAGTTTTGTATCTGCTGCAATAAAGGCTCTTTGCAAAGCACGAAGAGAATAGATGAGAGTGGGCATCCTTGCCGTGTTCCACGTGTAACAACTATGGGACCACTGACCGTTTAAAAGATTTTTATTTTTCATAATAATCTACAATCCTCAGGCACATTTCTCTGGGACACATATTGGTCTGACAAGCACTCAGTCATGTATAGTCGTGAACAAAAGTGGTATACAAGACTCAGCCGGTGACGGAGCTCGGGGAAAACGGCACAATAATGCCATACAGCGGTAGAGACAGCGACCGCGACATGTGCACCTTTATAAAATGCTGCACCGCCACTTTTGTCTCGATCCCAGATAGCTGCGTTAGATCAAGTCGCAATGCAGTTTTCCCGAGCTCCGCCACCGGTTGAGTGTTGTATACTACTTTTGCTCACGACATACACTGAGTATATATCTCATACAGGAACTTTGTAACAATGACACTTCCGTAGCCTTATTATACTCTATGGATTCAGACCATCACACCATTAAAAAATACTTCCCTCCCTTCCACGTACGTAAGGATAGGTGCGGACATTATGCCGTTCACATCAAGGATAAATCGTCTAAAAAATCGTCAGAGGAATTCTTCCTCCCCGGTGTAGTCCGTTCTTCATTTAAATTTGTGTAGAACATTGTTCTTATCCCATGCAGCATTGGAAGCATGACTTTTTGCGTGTGTCCCGCAAAACAGCCAGGACCCTCCAATTCCTAAGTACATACATGCCTATGCACATAATAAACTCTACACAAAAAGAGAATTTATTGGGTACATACATACATAGAAAAACGCACATTACTCACAAAACAAAGCACTATACAGAACAGTATAGGTGACATATGCATAATAAACTAAAAATAACACGATTCCCCTGAGAGGAGAAAACAGTATAAAAGAGGAGGTTTCTAATAAAGGACGACAGGCATATCATGTCTGCTGCCCCGTGCAACATAGAAGCGTGTGTGCCAGCGCCCCGCAGAAACCGCGTCTCGCCGTCAGTTTCTAACAGTCCAGACAGATACTTCCAGATTACGAGGCGCAGCCTCTGCAATGCTGTGTGCATTGCTCAGCGAGGCACCTGCGATGCCACAACCCAAACAGAACCACACAGAACACAAGGTGTTTAAAAGGGGTGCGTCGGCGCCTTACGCCGGGGTTCATGCGGACGTTAAACATCCTATATGCGAGCCGCCACAATGTTCTCGCAACTACACATTCGAAAAAAACATGCGCGAGGCTCTCGGAAGCACCGCAGTTGGCACACTGGTCATTGGGTACAACACCCCATCTGGCAAGGCGCTGTCTCGTGAGGAGGACGCCCCAGCGCCAAATCAGTCAAAATCTCGGACTTCATTTGGCAGCCGACAAGCTGCCCACGCTTGCCATTTGCGTACATCGGTCTCTCGTTGCTCATCAGCTGAAAGCCTGCAAACGGCTAATAATTGGCTGATGCGTATGGCTGGTAGGTCGCCTACATTAACATCTGACAGGTCTGCATCTAGGGTCGACTTTATCTCGGCAACCTCGCGGTAAAAAGGCAGAGGTCTGTCCGCTTGTGGACCGAGGTATTTATTGTTCGGGTGTAAGCACACGACGGGCCGTGTTCAGCCAGTACAGGATGAGCGAGCGACCAGGGTAAGACTCGTCAGCTAATAGCCTCCTCGAGCCACGGTCGGGATGCACGGAAGGCCAAGGCCTCCCCTGCTCCTCGGAAGGTGTAGGATGTGACGGGCGACTAGCGCTGTCCGGCCATCCCAAACAAAAGTCCCTATAAGGGACGCGAGTCTGTTCACCACCCGGCGTGGGATTGTCGCGATACGCGCCACAGGAAAGGTGAAAGCGCGCGCTCCTGTCTTGACGACGCTAACATTAGCATCGAGCGCGAGAATTGAAACTCGCTGCGTCAGAAAGGGCGTGCGTGGCTCGCGAGAGAACTACGTCGCATGTCCGGGGGGAGACTCCGCTTGGCTCAAACAGCACGCCAAGTACACGCACTGCGTCCACAAACGGTACGGCGGCGGCTAAAGGGCCCCTGAGCTGACCGAAGCGGAGATCGTTACTTTCCTTCGGGTTGAGCTGCGCTCCTGATACAGCTGCGTATTCTGAAAAGATGTTCAAAAAAACAATGAAGCTGTCATTGTCCCGCACGAAGAGTGAAATGTCGTCCGCGTATGCAGATACAACGACAGTCTCCTGTCCTACTGTTGGAAAACCTCGAATACGCCTGTCCCCGGCGACCCTACGCAGCAGCGGGTCGAATTATGAAGAGTACCGGCGAGAGCGGGCACCCCTGACGCACTCCCCGCATAATCGGAAAGCTGCCGGCAATTTGGCCATTCAGTACTAGTTCAGTGCTAAGACCTGTGTAAAGGCCGCGTAGGAGCTGAACGAATTCGTCAGGAAAACCAAATGAGCGGAGCACAGCGAACAAGTAATCATGTTCTACGCAGTCGAAGGCCTTTGCCTGGTCCAAGGAAACAAAAGCTCCAGTGATCCGTTTGGCACAGATGTATTCGAATACGTCTCTCGTCAGTGTCAGCGAAGCGAACACCGATCGTCCAGGTACCGAACAGGATTGGTATGGGCTAACCAAGTTCTGAAGGTAGATTCGCACTCTACGGACTAGCAATGTGGCTACGAGCTTATAGTTGGTGTTAAGGAGGGTAATCGGTCGCCACGATGAGGGACTCGACGGCGTCATGCCCTCCTTCGGTATTAGAACGATACAGCCGACACTGAACGAGGGTGGCTTGGTGCTGCTCTCGAGGAAACAATTTACGAGCTTAAGTAAAGAATGACCGAGGATGTCAAAGAAAGTAGAATAAAAACCGGTTACAAGTCCGTCAGGGCCGGGAACGGTCGACTGGTTCATCACCGCTGTACGGTTGCTTTTTTGACCCGCTCCGCACGCATGCGGCCGCACCGAGACGACCGGTTCGGCGGGGCATACAATATCGCACACCCGCATCCGTCGTCCGCAGAAAAGTTGACTCAATCTCAACTTTTTGCCCGCACGTGCTGATCAGCAAGGCGACCGGATTGCAGCTATTGGTTGCGCTGTAGGCGACGTCTCTGGCTCCTCCTCCTCGATCTTGCTAGGCAACATGGCCGCCAGCGGTGTGAAGCGAAGCGTAGATGGTAGTTGTTGCTCTGCCGCAAAAACCAATATACTTAGCGCGCATTGCTAATACTAGTGTTCCTATCGACTGTGATTTCCCCTCAAGTAGGATCATATGCGCCACTGTTATCTGCGCTGAGCTGAAGGCAGTGATCTTCCAACCGGCGAAGTGTACTAGGTCGCACTGGTGTCACGACGTGTTTGTGATTATCGCTAGCCGTGAGGATCTTCACGGCCGACAGCCAGCAATAGTTTCACGGTGATTTTCATGCGCACGAATCGGCTCCTCAGCGCATCGAAAAGTGCCCGTGCATGTGTTGCGAAAGTGTTTACGACTTCAGCGACTGCCACCTAGAAGAGGACTGTCCATGTTTGCAAAGTTCGTCACACAGTGTTTTCCTAATACTGAAATTAACTTGGTGACAACTAGTCTGGCACTCGTTCCACTGGTCGCAGTGACCGCAACAGAAACGAGCACACGACTTTGTTTCCGCGATGTGTCGATCGCCTGTGTTGATCGCGGTCCGTGTATGTGCTGTGCTTGCCGAGCCCTTCCCGTGCGAGCGCCGAGCCCTTCGACGACGTTAGCTGCACGGCTTTCGGGCTACTAATATGCCACTATTCCGCAGTTTGCGCTTTGTGCTGATGTGGGTGCTCGACGGCACTGTGCAAACTGTGAAAATATCGTGTACTTTCACGGCAGCTGTCACTTTGAGAGTACCTTCCTGTTTATTTTTATTTCCTGCTAGCTATGGTGCACCTATGTCTGCAATAAGTATCTGTGCGATGAATCGGTCGACTGAACACTCCTGTATGTGATGGGCTAAACACTTTATTACCACATCAGGTCTTAAAAAAAAAAAAAAAAAAAAAAAATAGACGCGATGCCAAAAAAAAAAAAAAACAAGTACAGTATGGCGGGAGGTTATGCTTATGAAAAAAAAGCACACCATATGCAACTGTGCCTAATGATATGGACACTTTGGTGTACCTAAGGCATGTTGAGCATGAAAACATATTTGGTTAAAAAGAAAGAAAACAATTGAAGAAATTACTGTGGTTACAATCTGCTTTCTTCCTGCATAACTTGGATGAGTTAAGTTCATTGGACAACTGCTTAGACAAATGATGTATGTAGGCTTTATACTAACATGATGCTGTTATGGAGTTGCACACATTACATCCCATACTTGTTGCTTTGACAGCTCTACTCTCGCCAGACTGCATGCCAACTCAGTTTCAATGGTATTGAGAGCTGTTCAGCTGCATTTCTTTGCTAAGGGGTACCAATTGAGATATTTTCGATGCCATCAAAATCAGATGTCGATGCTCATGTCCGTGCCTATTTGCTGCTTCCATTTTGCTGTGACGCCCATGATTACTTGCCTACTGAGTGATATCGATGATGTACGTGTGCAAATCTTACAACAATGTAGAATGCAATACTGATTTTTTTAGTCTTTGTTGCATTTGCTGCTCGCCTAAATTTTTTGCACCTTGCAAAGTGATCAACTGGGTTTTCTCACATATCAGTTTACATTTGCTGTATGGCCACCACTGTGCATGGTCTCATACCACATTCGCAAAGATTCATTACCTTATCTTTTCATCGTGTGTTGAGCATTATCACATAGGTATTGGTTCTATAATGGTGATGTTGATCCACTATGAAAGCTGTGAGGCATGGATGTAACACCTGACTTGTTGACACTAAGGTCACATGTAACTTAATCTGAATTCATTCCTTTTCTGCTTAGATTGGATTTGCTGTTTGCATTCACAGATTCACTACTCTGCTTTGCACCTGTGCAGAGTGTTTTACCTTAGCTTTGCAGGATAAGGTTATAACAGAATGGTTACAATCTAAGCGGGCAGCCTAATTCATTTTGTGCAATGACTAGCAAATGAGCTGCCAAGCTTTGCAGTGGTGACTTTACTGCTAACTATTTTAACATAAGAAAAAGTGATTTGGGAAGCGGAGTGTGTGAGCTGAAGGTCTGTGCCTCACAATTCATGAATTCACAAAAACATTGTACTCAGTGCAATGAACGGTATTAGGATGGCAGTTTTTCAGAGTAACAGCCATGCAATTCAGTCTGTTTTATGTTCCTACGCAAATACAAAGAGCCTTAAAAGCCCTCACACACTATAATAGAAACCTCGGTACCACAGTGGTAGTTTTGTTTGCAAGTATTGCTGTGCTTATTAATGAAAATTACATGGGTCATAAAAATACATTTTAACGAGCTGTATATGTGAACTTATTTCTTTTCTAGTTATGGTAATGACACAAACAGCCAGGCTGTGGGACTCAAGAAGGACATTTCTCTTTGGAAAGTGTGCAAGATAATTACAACACTGTGTTTCATGGAACAAAAATTTGTTCAGTGGAAAATATGTCGGCTTAACTTGTTTTTAAAACTTTTACACAACGCATTAATATGGGTCTTGTGGAGCTGGCAAAAACACTGCTAAAGGACAAGGACAGTAGGAAAGAATAAATGCAATTGTACTATGTAGCAATTCTTGTTCTCCTTGTTTCTTCATGCAGTTTCCTCTTTTCTTTTCCCACGAGCTATCCCCACAGTGCACTAGGATCAAGCCCTTTAGAATTTACTTAGTCACGACAGGAGAAAGTACAGGAAGCAGTGTGTATGTGTACTTGTAATGCACATTATAGTTAGCCATCTCATCTCATTGGCAAAGTCCCCGCTGGGGTGGCGCGCTCGACTACTGTTCCCAAGGATATGGGATCAAATCCCGGCCCTGGCGGTCACTTTTGGATGGAGGCGAAAAACAAGGCACCCGTGTGCTGTGCGATATCAGTGCACGTTAAAGAACCCCAGGTGGTCGAAATTTCCGGAGTCCTCCTTTACGGTGTCTCTCATAGCCCGAGTTGCTTTGGGACGTTAAACCCCACAAACCAAACCAAACCACTGACCTCAAAATGCTGCTTATTCTTATCATGATCCCAGAAGCATGCACCCCCTAGCATCTGATAAGAGACTACAGGACAGCTTCCACCATATCAGTTAAGACCACAGCTGCGTCATTACCGTTTCACTTGAAGCTGACCCCAAGAGATGCCAGCAAACCATGCATACCAAGTATCCCGGCTAAATTTAATCAAACCTTAAATTAGGTAGACTGGTCTAGGCTAGTGAAACCAACCGAGAACTATTCAGAGTTGATTGCCCTAGTCTCCTGTGGCTTTCCATTTGCCATGGTTTTTCTGCAGGTAGTAAAAACTAATTAGTAACTTATTTATTGGCCCCAGGAGCAAAGCATCAGCTCTAAAGTTGCAGATAGTGCTGAAAAGCAGCTGCCCGCAATGTTTGCTTCATGGCATGATTTCCATAGCCTGCTTCCAAATCGAGCTTTCATATGACTAGCTGCTCACACATCTCTCACCCACATCATGCAAAGCCACACCATGGAGAGCACTTCTGACAAAAGCCAATTTTGTTGTCCGAGCCACGTTTCGGGACATTGAAGAGAAATTGCCGTCATGCAGACACTTTATTTATTGGGTTTGTTGCCGTTCAAGACAGAGAAAAAAAAAAGTTATGCAAAATAGAAGGCACCTTGGTGCAAACATTTCTGTCAGCTGTTTTGGAAAACAGTTTTCTACTTGCTTATTGATACTAATTGTTCTTGAAACCAATAATTTAAACATATAGCCTTAATCATTTTAAGGTTAATAATGAAACACCAGCCTAGGCCAGGCAACTTTCAACAGCCCACAGCTGGATTATTTCACTGAGCTAGGGCACATAGATTTTCTGAAAGCTAGGACACCTGGTATATAACACACTGCATAGTCTTTTGTTTTGTTATTTTTTTCTTTTAGTTGTTTTAATGTCACAGCCACCTTCTGTTTAAGTACATCACACAATATGCTAAGTATTGATTTCAGGAACTCTAGGATTAAAATAATGTGTTTTATTGCACAAACATTTCTCAGATTAAAATAAACTGCATTTAACCAATATCAATGCTTTCATAAAGCAGCAGCACAAAGAGAGCCCTGTGCAACGAACATGTAGTAACAACATGGCAAACTGCAGCTAATGTAAATACTTTAATTGCCGTCATGGGAACTAATTACCCTGGCTCTATTCCCACATAGAAATTGCCAATAGCTATACATGTTTCATGCCGAAATCCTCATGCTTTAGTTTGCATGTTACAGCACTGAACTGCATCCAAGAAATCAATCAGTTGTGAGTGAGCTGTTTTTCTCTTCAGGTAACACCTTGAGTCTCCATTTCCTTTTCACACATCTGTCACATATTTCATTTTAATTTTCCTTTAGGGGAATGTAGTGAAAGGCAAAAGAGAGCTTGCATTGGTTTGAGGCTAATCATCGGTAGATCTTCTTCCATAATTGTTATCTTTCCCGGGTTGCGCTGGTTCAGGCTCCACTAGATTTTTTTTTTTTTTTGTAGCTCTTTTCTGTATTGTATACATGCCCAAACCGTCATATCATTCCTTTTTGAATGCTTCTTTCAGCATTCATGATTTTAACGCCTGGTGAATGTCGCCAATGCAGATTCTTGTCTTTTATCCTCACTGCACTCATATACCTTGCCATCAATGGGACGGGTGCGTGCTACTTTTGCAACTAATAGCTCTTTATTGGGCTGACTTGCACCCACAAAACAGTAAAGCAAAACGGCTTCGTCTATAGTAGCAATCGTGCACCCACAAAACAGTAAAGCAAAACGGCTTCGTCTATAGTAGCAATCGTGCTCATCGGTCGTCGAACTATGAATGCGCGTTCATTTGACAGTGCTCAACTTAAATTCGGTGTAGAAACATCTAAATAAATCAGCGAAGGCATGCTAGAAAAGTCAGAAAAGTGGACAGACAATGTGGTGGCAGCTACGAACCGTGCGAGCAAAGGCCAATTCAAATTTACGGTGGTGGCCATGTAAGCACTCAAGAACTCTACTTAAGCGCTACTAATTTGTAGCTGACGAGACCCCATGAGCACAACAAAAACACGCCTTGGTGATCCCAAGGAAAGCGAACTGTGCCTAGGTGAGAAGTGATTTGGGAGCAGGCAGTAGTGATCGGAAGGATTCAATGTGCCTCACAGTTCATGGGTTCACAAAATATTGTCCACAGTGGAACGGTATGATGAAAGTTTCACAGAGTGACAGCCGATGTGATTCATTCTGTTTTACTTTCCTACTGAAACGAAAGAGCCTTGAAAGACCTCACACTCTACAATATAAACCTTGCTACCACAGTGCCGATTTTGTTTGCAAGCAATGCCGTGCATATTAATGAAGAATACATGGGTCACAAGGCTCCAATAGGCTCTTGTTTATTGTCCAAGTACCAAACTTCCATGTCAATGAAGTGTAAATGCATTGAAAGTTTCATCTGCAGGAAAACTGCTCGTATTAAGAGTCATTCACGTCCATATTAACAGGGTCTGTGTTAACGAGGCATAGCTGTATATGTGAACTTTTTCTTTAGTTATGGAAATGAGACAAACAGTGAAGCTGTGTGTTTTGAAACTGTGGGACTCAAGAAGGGCATTTCTCTGGAAAGTCTGCAAGACGATTACAACACTGCGTTGCATGGAACAGAAATTGTTGATTGCAAAATAAGTCGACTTAACCTGCCGCGAATACTTTTACACAACACATTAACATATGTCCTGTGGTGCTGGCAAAAAAATACTGCTAAAGGACAAGGTCAGTAGGAAAGAATAAATGCCACTGTACAGGGAAGCAATTCTTGTTATTTTCCTTTCTCCTCACACAGTTTCCTCTTTTGTTTAGCCACCAGGTATCCCTAGAGTGCACTTGCATCAAGATCTTTGAAATTTACCCAAGGTGATGACAGGACAAAGTACAGGAAGCAGTTTGTATGTGTACTTGTAATGCACACTGTATAATCACCCACATCATCATACATTGGCCTCAAAGTGTGTCTTGCTAATAGTCCCCCAGTTACTTGGCGAATTGCACACAGACAAGAATGCATACAGAGTTAAATAAAATGAAAAGAGGCAAACTTCAATACACAGCAAAGGATGCCAGTGAAAGATGCAAGCCACAGCTGCCCTTCTTTTTCCTCGATGCTCTTTCGCCCAACTTCAACATGGCCTTTTCCAAGTTTCTGATGCTTGTTGATACATTGCATTGTGTTCTTCGAAAAGCAAACTAAGAACAAAAGAAGCTATATTAGGTTGAAAATGTTACTAGTCAGCAACCAAAATCCCTTCTGAAACTTTTAGTTATAAAAGGTAATGACACCACTTAGTAATTAGCAACGTTATCTACTACCTTGTGTTTTTGAAAAGAGAATCACCATTACATTCACCCTTACTATTTTTACTTGTCAAGAAAAGGCCCGAAATATCACTGTAAAGCTATGTGCAAACATACGCATGCATGCTACGCACACACTTAAACGGCTTACCATTTCATCTTATTCTGTAGCATTGCTTGAGATTACAGGTTTGCTTGCAGTAACCACAAAGCACGGCTGCTGTATATTCTATACGCTTGTCACCCTTATGCCATATTTTCTTAGTGCTAAAATGAACTTGTGCTAGTCGTGTCTCGTTCCCATGGCTGCAGTGATTGCTGCCAATGTTAGCGCTGAACACTTAGTGCTAAAATGAACTTGTGTTAGTCGTGCCTCGGTCCTATGGCTGCAGTGATTGCTGCCAATGTTAGCACAGAACACTATGTGTAAGCAAAGGTTGCTGACCTCCTCAAGTTTCTTTTCATTATACATTACTCACTTCCTCCTGTGGAGTGTAAAAAATTAGACAACAAATATTGCCACATAATCTGTGCTTTTATACCTATTTTATTTATACCATTTATAATGCCAGTGGGGCTTTTAGTTACAATCGCAGCTATGCAGTATAGTTTTGTTTTATACTGTACTGTCTACATGCAGTTTCTTAAGGATGCTTCTGTATTTTGCCTCTTTTTATTGCAGTTTGCATACATTGCTTACTATTCTGTAGAGTTAGTCTTTCTTTATGCCAGCTTTTCATTTTGTGGTTTATTAGGAGGACTTAAAAAATTAACTGCAAATTCGGTGCACAGTCCTATTCAAGCAGTAGTTTTCACCCGTGTCACCACTGCAAGATTGTGTGCACATCTAGAAGAAATAAACTGAATTCAATTTACCACAATAGAATAACTTGTACCAATAGTACCTGGAAAATGAATTTCAATGGCAGCCTTATTTCTGTGCTTACAGGCACCAATGGAAAGAATTTTTTTAGGCCACTGAGCACAGAGTGGAAGGAAGGTTTTTTTGCATTTGTTAAAATCTGTGCTCAAAGTGGAACTGGAAAGCGGAACTTGTTATCCACTTGAAGAAGTGGATAGATAACCTGCAGTAGCAACTAGATATATGACTGAAAATTTTAATATTAAGGGCTTTGTAAACACTTTTCATCAAATCTCATGCCTCAACCAGTCAACACCTGAAGGCTTTGTAAAAACATAGCGTCCAATCTTATGTTTCAGCCAATGAGCGCCTGAAAATAGAGCCAATTGTAAAGCCAGTCTATGTGGGTTAATTTAGACTACAGAAATGACTGAATACATATCAAGATGTTAGTAAAGTCACAATCAGGAAGCACCAGTTTTACTTTCGTATGGGTGCTTCACAGTGTTCTCTGACATTTGCAACTGATTTCGGTCCAAAATATTGAGTATGCCTCTCCAACGGTTCACCTTATACTGTGGCCTTCCAGAGCAAAGGCACATAACCACTTGG
The DNA here is from genome assembly GCF_055883805.1 of Amblyomma maculatum. NCBI lineage: Eukaryota > Metazoa > Arthropoda > Arachnida > Ixodida > Ixodidae > Amblyomma > Amblyomma maculatum. Next base: position 253,315,477 of record NC_139344.1, read on the forward strand.
TTTTTGCGTACGCCTCATAAGCAAACAGTAAACAGCCATGGCGCATTCCATGCTGCCTGTCCTCATCATGATCCCAAAGGCATACAAACCCCAATATCATGCATATGATTTGAGCACTGAATATATGCCACCGACATTATTTATACTGGCTCAGTCTATGTACTAGGCCTCAATACAGCCTGACCTGTAAAGAATGTATTGGTAATCAAGAATGATACTTCACTTCATATTGAAGACAATGTATTTTGTCCAGGTGATTTCTAGAGATAAAATTACAACTGGCACAGAATGTAATACACATTCTTCAACATATCAATGAAAAGGTATATTGACTAGTGGAACACTAAATAGTAATCATGGGGCCAGTTCTTTAGGCACATCTCTAGAGTGCAAGCAGATGCTGGAAGCAAAGGCTCTGTCTTTGTAGATAAAAAGGTTGCAGAATTTCTGCCTTTTTGTTCAGCAGAGCACTGTTACATGCTATTGTATGCATTTCCAATGTGCAGTGTGACTAAAGGTGATGTCTCTTTGCTTTGCACAGTAACCTTCAAGCTATAGTCACTATGACCTGGCTAAGCATGACATAGTCCATGTCATGCATACATCTTAAATGTGAGTAATCAATCTCTTACATGTCACGGCAGCGGCAGCCACAGGATTTGGTTCTAGGGGGAGCGAAAAGACTGCCTTTGTCTGTGAAATGCTCGTGCTCTGTTTTTAAACAATAAATGGTGAACAACAAAAATCTTTTACGTTAACTTATTCTTTTCATGCAACTGTTATACATACACGAGCGATATTCATATATGTAATCATTTTTATATTTATCTTAAAATATTACAGCATGAATAATGCTGTGCTGCTTCCAAGGTGATTGCTTCGATTTCGAAACTAACCAGTAGGAAATTTTACTTGTTACAAAATGCTTCTTAAAAGAGAAAAGGGGGGGAGGGGGGGGACATCGGCCTCATAGGACCACCACTGTGTCATGACCGTTTCACTTGAAGGTGACCCCGAGAGGAAAGCTTAAATGCAATCAAGCCTTTAAATACGGCAGAGTGACCTAGGCTAGTGAAAGCAACTGAAAACTGTTTAGTTGTCTGTCCTAATTAAGGATAGAGGGGTTTTAGTCTGCCATACCTGCAGTGGCTTTTCATTTGCCTTATTTATCCTATTAGCAAAAACACAGTCTGCATTTTTTACTTATCGCCTCAGGAACAAAGCATCAATTCTAAAGTTGTAAGTAGTCTAGAAATAGAGTTACGTGCAATGTTTGCACCAAGGTACGATTTACACAACTTTACTAACCTCCAACCATAGCTATCATTTGACTAGCTGCTCATGCATATCTTTCACGCAGGGCACATGAAAAACATCATGGAGAGCATTTCAGTCTCGGGACATTGCAGTGGAATTGCTGTTATGCAGAAGTTTTCGTTTTGTGCTTGTTCCCATTCAAGATCATGAAAAAAAAAAGTGCACAATAAATAGCACCTGGGTGCACACATTTCTGTCAGCTTTTTTTTTTTTAAAGATAGTTTACTGCTTTTCTATTGATGCTAGTTTTTCTTGAAGCCAATGGTTGAAATGGTAATTGTATAGTCTTAATCATTAAAGGGTTCATAATGAATGCTGCATAATGAAACTCGAGCCAGGTAATCCTCAACAGCCACAGCTGGTGCGCCTAGCTAGTGGGCTAGCTATAGGCACACAAGCTTTTTTTGAAAGCTAGGACAACTGGTGTATAAAACACTCCAAGGCTCTCCTTTAGTTCTGTTAATGTCATGCCAGCTTCTGTTTTAAACACATTACACAATATGCTTTGATTTTGTTTCTGCAATTCTTGAATTAAAATAATGTGTTTAGTTGCACAGTAATTTCTCAGCAGAAAATAAAGCATTTACCCAACAACTAATGCTTTCATAAAGCAGCACAAATGCCCTGTGGAACAAATATGCAGCAACAACAGGGGCAAACTGCAGGTGATGTAAATATACCTTAATTGCCAGCCTTGGCAACTATCCAGCCTCTATTCCCACATAGGAATTGCTACACATATTGCTGAAATTCTGATGCTTTAGCTTGCACGTATCATAAATGAACTGCACCCAAGTAATCAGTCAGTTGGGAATAAGCTGTTTGCCCATGCGTGCTAGCTCTTCAGGTAGTGTCCTTAGGTCTGCCAATTTCCTTTTCACACCTCTGTTCCATATTGTACTTTTTGTCCTCATGAAAAGGGGGGAGGGAGGGGGGTGGACAAAGAGAGTTTGCACTTGTTCACACTTGAGGCTATTCACCTGTAGATCCCTCTCCATATCTTGCTACCTTTCCCGGCTGTATTTGGGCCAGTTCGGGCTAGACTTCCTTGTTTTTGTTGCCCTTTCATTTACATCTTGAACTTTCACAGCATCCTTCTTCAGCTGTCACTTCAAGAATACCTTTCTGTTGCTTTGTTTTTATTTCCTGCTGGATATACGCATCTATATGCCTAAAAAAACATTTCTTTGATAGATGACTAAGCACAACTTCTGTATGCGATAGGCTGAACATGTCACCACATAAGGTTTTTTTCGTCCCCTGCCCTTTCCACGACGAGAAAACGCGCTTCCGCTGGACAACTCTCCCGCTGTTCTGCGCGACTTTGCATTGAAGCCATCTGGGGTAAAAAGGGGGCTATCTGGAGAAAAATAAAAATTAATAGCTAGATGGTGAGAGAGAGAGAGAGAGAGAGAGAGGGGGGGGGGGTACATGACAGTATCTTTAAGACCTTCTTTTTGAAGTACATTAGTTAACATTAAGAGAACATTCTAGCTTCTGTTAGACACATTACACGAGATGTTTTATTTAATATTGTTATCTGTGGGAAGTGATAAAAGATATATGCTTCTCGACTGACAGTAAATCGCACCAGCATTTTCATACAGCAGCACAATGAGCCCCGTGGAGCAAATTTGGGTCAGCAGCTAGAACATACTGCAGGAAGCACGCAGTGTGTAGTGAACTGCACATAATTTCCTTATTTGCCAGTAACTATATATACCGCCACATAACAATCGGTATATGTGTGTGTACATATGCTGTATGAATGCTTATGGTCTAGCTTGCATGCAATATTATATATATATATATAGATATACCTATATCAGTCGTCGATTTGCTTGACAACTTCCTTCATCACCATATATATATATATATATATAGCATTTAAAGGAGCGAACAGTCTCAGAGTGCAAGGCAAACTTTTTTTTTTTATTATTATTCATACTGTTGACATTTACGCAGTGCCTGGTGTCATCGTGTGTTGTGTTGTGTTGGGTTTTATGGCGCATAAGCAACTAAGGCTATCATGCGCCAAGAGCAAGGTTAATGTTAAATCTATAGTTTATTTAAAAAGTTTCCTTCTTCTAGGAAACTGAGAACAGATGCTAGGTTTACAAGTGCTCTTTCTCCTAAAAGCAAGGTGGGATGAAATGGGATGGTATGATTGTAAAATATGGTAAAATGTTTTCTCCGTAGTGCCTCAAGTTTTGAGCATGTAATTAGAATGTGGTTTACAGTGAGTATCTCGTCGCATTCTTCACAGGTCGGTTTGTTATGTTTCATTAGCAGAAAGTTATGTGTAAGATGAGTATGTCCAATACGAAGACGGCATACTATCACTTCCATAAAACGTTGTTGATGTGTGCTCGATTTCCATTCTCCTAGTACAGGCTTTATGAGACGCAACTTATTATTTTCTTGGTTGTGCCATCTGGACTGCCATTTATTCATCTGTTTATGTTTTATTAATTTCAAGCAATCACTATGTGGTATGTTTGCTTTCTGAATCAATTTGTTGTGGGCAAGTGCAGCACATTTGTCTGCTCTTTCATTGCCGTCAATGCCTACGTGACTAGGGACCCAACAGAACACTATGTTATGTCCTTGTGTTGTGATCATTTTTACATTATGTATTATGTCACCGATTAGAGGCATGGCAGCATTTCTGTGATTTAAAGCCGTCAGTACACTCAACGAATCGGTGTAGATGACACTGTTCCCAATGCCTTCATTCACTATTTTTCCTACAGCTGTCAGGATAGCATAAGATTCAGCTGTAAAAATTGATGCGCACTGAGGAAGCCTAATTATTTGTTCCCAGTTCTCTTCAACTACGGCACAGCCAACATAAGTAGAAGTTTTTGATCCATCTGTATAAAACTCTGTATAATTACTGTACTTTTCTTTTATTGTGCGAAATTCTTGTATTATATGTTCTTTAGGAGTTTGGCTTTTGTTGAAGCGTGTTAGAGTGAGATCACAGACATTTGGAAGTTTGTACCATGGGGGTAGGGGCCTGTTTTTTGGTGCAGTGTCGGGCAAGGTGTCCAGAATTTCTAGCTCACTGCAAATGTCTTCGAAACGCATTATCAGTGGCCTCGTTGCTTGTGGTTTATTTGTGAAAATTACTCGTGAGCGGCATGTTGAGACTATTGGATAGCAGAGGTGTTTTTTCTGTGATCTTATTCTAAGGACATAAGCACATGTGAGTGAAGCCCTTCTATCTTTCAGCGGAGGCTCGTTCGTCTCTGCATACAGACTATCAACAGGGGATGTTCTGTAAGCGCCACAAGAAAGGCGTAAACCTAGGTTATGTACCGGGTCCAATTTCCTTAAATATGATGGTCTAGCTGACCCGTAGACTATGGACCCGTAGTCCAAGCTAGACCGCACAACAGATCGATATATATGTAGAAGACACGCCCTATCAGACCCCCAATGTTTCCGAGAGAGAACCTTCAGTATGTTTAGAGATTTTATGGCTTTCCTCTTTAGGATGTTTATGTGAGGCAGGAATGTTAGTTTTCTGTCGAACGTTACACCCAAAAATTTATGTTCGCTCTTTACTGGCAACTCAATCCCATTTAGGTGTAGCTTGGGATTGATCTGTATACCTCGTTTCAGCGAGAACATTACTGCCACTGTTTTCTGTGGGGAAAATTTGAACCCATTTTTAAAAGCCCATGAGTCTAGTTTATTTAGTGTTAATTGTACTTGTCTTTCACAAATTGATATGTTTGAGGATGTGCAGGCTATTTGAAGGTCGTCGACATACAGCGAGAACATAATGGATTTTGGGATTACCTTGCTAATAGAATTCATTTTTACAATAAACAAAGTTGTACTTAAAATGCACCCCTGGGGTACCCCATTCTCTTGAATAAAGTTCCTCGAGAAGGTGGCACCGAGACGTACTTGAAATGAACGACCTGATAGAAAGTCCTTCAGAACATTTAGCATCCGGCCTCGGATGCCCAAATCTGCTATATCGCGTAGGATCCCGAACCTCCAAGTCGTGTCGTATGCCTTTTCCATGTCAAAGAAAACGGCCAGGCAATTTTGTTTATGTATGAACGCTTCCCTGACAGTATTTTCAAGACGCACTAAGTGGTCGGTCGTTGCGCACCCTTTTTTAAAACCACACTGATGAACATTAAGAAGTTTGTGAGATTCTAGGATGAAAGTTAGTCTGATGTTTAAAACACTTTCAAAACATTTTGCTAAACAGCTGGTCAGAGCTATGGGTCTGTAACTGCCCGCTGAGGTCGGCGGCTTTCCTGGTTTCAGAAACGGAACAATAACAGCTTGTTTCCAAGCCTCTGGGAGTTTACCCAGAGTCCAAATTCTGTTAAAGAATTTCACAAGTGCCTCTACAGAGGATTCAGATAAATGAGCCAGCATTTCGTAATGAATTTCGTCAGGGCCAGGCGCAGTCTGTTTTCCAGCAGCAAGGACGTTCTTTACTTCTTGGAGTGTAATAAAACTATTATATGATTCATTTCTGCCACCACTTGTTGGGAGTTTTTGTTTCTCAGCTATGTTTTTGTATTTTAAGAATGTTTCTGTGTAGTGCGACGAACTTGAAACGTGTGTGAAATGTTCGCCTAGTATATTGGCCTGTTCTTCTATGCTAGTCTGAATACCAGGGGCTGTGAGGATGGGAATTGTAAACGGGGAAAAGTTTCCACTGAGTTTACGAACTTGTTCCCACATTTTCTTAGACGTCATTGAGCTATTTATTGACGTGACATACTTCTGCCAGGATTCTTTTTCAGAGTTGCGACGGACGTATCGAGCTTTAGCTTTGGCCTTTTTAAAAGCTGTAAGATTTTCGTGTGTAGGGTACCTTCGGAAAACACCCCATGCTTTATTTTGTCGCTTTTTGGCCTCCTTACATTCCCGAGACCACCACGTCTTGTGTTTTTGTCGCACCACACCTAAGGACTGTGGAATGGTGAGATGAGCGGCAGTGATAATGCAAGTCGTGAACAACTCATTTATTCTGTCGACACTAAGGGCATCTGAGAAAACTGCTCCTAGATTCGCCTCTACTTTAAAAAGCTCCCAATCTGCTAAGTGAAGTTTCCACCGTTTCGGTTTGGTCGGCATGACTGATGGTGAGGATGATAAGCTGATTATTGCTGGCAGGTGGTCGCTACTATACGGGTTGTTCAGAACATCCCATTTAAAATCATTAAAAAGGGAAGGTGAACTAAAAGCCAAATCTAAAAAACTCATTTTTCCTGACCTTGGTGAACAGTACGTGGGCTTACAGGAGTTCAATAAGCAAATGTCTGAACTAAGAATAAAATCCTCGATAAGCTGTCCACGTGTATCACTTTTTTCACTTCCCCACAAAGGGGAGTGTGCATTAAAATCTCCTACTACTAGGTAGGGCTCTGGTAGTTGGCAAAAAAGGTTTTCTAGATCATGGAGTGTTATTTTAAGATTTGGTTCAAGATAGACAGAACACACAGTAAGAGTTTTAAAGGCAATTATTGTGGCTGCTACAGCTTCTAAGGGAGTGTTTAATTTCAGTTCTTGAGCTGGAACTCCACTTTGCAATATGATGGCCGCACCACCCGAAAGCCTGCTTGCTTGCTCTCGATCTCGGCGGAAGACTTGATATTTTTTCAGTATATTCGAGTGCATGCAACCTAAATTTGTTTCCTGTACGCACAGTGCAACTGGCGAGGCTGTATCTAGAATGTCTTTTATGTCATTAATATTCTTTAGAAGTCCTCTACAGTTCCACTGTACCAGGAATGCCATCTTATTTTGTTGAAAGCTTAGAAATTAAGTTAGGTTTTTTCCAGGGCCCGTGATTCGGGCCTTGTCTGTTTTGGTTCTTTCCAAGGAGCTCTGCCGTCTCTGTGACGAAGACGGCAAAGAGCTGTCCTGGCCTATGTCCATTACCTCGTCTGAGGTGCTGGACGAACGTGCCAGAGGCACGTGTTCTTTCTTTTTAGACCTTGCCTCGTGGGCGGAGGTCTTGTGGCCCGCCGACCCTGAGGGACGCGTAGCCTGTTTTGGGGGTGGTGGAGGAGCGGGAGCTGCTTCCACCGGGGCAGGGGATGGCACTACCTCAGCCTCGTTTGAGGTCTGGGTAGGTGCCGAAGGCCGTTGTGGTGCCCCGCCCTGTCGCACCACATCGGCGAGATTTGGTTTCGCTGTGAACTGAAATGCGTTCTTGGTTTTGTTGTACTGAGTACGTGCCTCTTTGTATGTGATGTTCTTTGTTGTTTTTAGTGTAATGATCTGCTTTTCTTCTTTCCATTTTTGGCAGGATCGAGAGTATGCGGGGTGATCCCCCTCACAGTTTGCACAGCGTGGGTTTGCGGTGCAGTTATCAGAGTTGTGGTCGTTCGCAGAAATTTCGCACAAGTTCTGCGGCCACGGCAACTTTGCGAACCATGGCCGTATTTCTGGCAGTTGAAGCATCTCCTCGGATTTGGGATGTACGGTCGGACGTTTATTTTGATGTATCCGACTTCAATTGACTCTGGGAGGGTGCAGCTATTGAAAGTCAGAACCAGATGTTTTGTAGGGATCTCCTTGTTATCCTTTCGGATTTTTATTCTGTGAACTGCTATGACGTTTTGGTCTGCTAGTCCTTCTGCCATTTCATCTTCAGTGAGAGCAATGAAGTCTATCTCAGATATTACTCCTTTTACAATGTTCAAGGATCGGTGGGGAGTGATGACGACAGGGATGTCCCCAAGCGACACAATGTTTTTCAGGTTGGAGGACTGGCACTTGGTTTGTACTTCTAGCAAGAGGTCACCATTTGCAAGTTTTGATACTTTATATCCAGGGCCCAGGTCTTTAGTGAGACACTTTGACACTATGAAAGGGGAGATTTTTCGAGCGGGTTTTTCAAGCTCCTCGCTATGTATGACATGGAACTTTGGGAAAGTCTCTTTTGTTTTCACAAAGAAATGGCTTGTAGCATCGGTCCGCCCTCGTTTGTTTGGAGGGCGATCATTTGTTTGGGAGAAAGAATCCATGAAAGGGTTTGTGTTTTCGGTAGTTGTGCCTGCCACCCACCATGGAGCCCAACGAGGGGACGGGACAGGAACTTGCAAGAAGTCCTGCCCACGCCAGCAGTACACCGCTACTATAACCAAATATGGGCAACTCAGGGTAGCTACTCCACACAAGGTTAACCCTCGCCGCCAAGAAAAAAGGAAAAACAAGAAGTGAGGAGGAGACAGGACAGTGCTGAGAAAAGAGATAGGAAAGTGAAAGATGAAGTGGAGGACAGGAAAAGGCGACTGCCGATTTCCCCCGGGTGGGTCAGCCCGGAGGTGCCGTCTGTGGGAAGCGTGGGCCAAAGTGGTGTGTTGCCTCCGCCGAGGGGCCTTAAAGGTCCAAACACTCGGCATCGGCTCAACCACCAGGATCCCCTTTTCCCCAGACACGGCGATGCCACGCACGGCTAAGCGTGGGTGCTCGGGGTCCGTGGTGTCGCACAAAACACACAAACACCTGCTTTAACAGGTGCCCCCTGCGGGGGCCTGGTGTCATCGACGGTACCGGAAGCATGGAAGAATGCAAACATTATCCTCATTCACAAGAAAGGGGACTCTAAGGACCTTAAAAATTACAGACCAATCAGCTTACTGTCTGTTACGTATAAGGTATTTACTAAGGTAATCGCTAATAGAATCAGGACAACCTTAGACTGCAATCAAGCAAAGGATCAAGCAGGGTTTCGGAAACGGTACTCTACTATCGATCATATCCATACCATCAATCAGGTGATAGAAAAATGCGCGGAATATAACCAGCCCTTATACATAGCGTTCATTGATTACGAAAAAGCATTTGACTCAGTTGAAACCTCGGCGGTGATGCAGGCATTGCGAAATCAGGGGGTAGACGAGCCGTACGTGAAAGTGCTGGAAGATATATATAGTGGCTGCACAGCAACCATAGTTCTGCATAAAGAAAGTAACAAAATTCCCATAAAGAAAGGTGTTAGGCAAGGAGACACAATCTCCCCAGTACTATTCACAGCTTGTTTAGAGGAAGTATTCAGAGACTTGGAATGGGAGAAGTTAGGGATAAGGCTAGATGGAGAATACCTCAGTAATCTGCGATTTGCTGACGACATTGCCTTGCTAAGCAACTCGGGAGATGAACTGCAAATAATGATTGATGACCTAGACAGGGAAAGTAGAAAGGTAGGCTTGAAAATCAATATGCAGAAGACTAAGGTAATGTTCAACAGCCTCGGGAAGGAACAGGAGTTTACATTAGGTAGCGAAATACTGGAAGTAGTAGGCGAATATATCTACTTAGGACAGGTAGTAACCGCAGATCCGGACCATGAAAAGGAAATAACAAGAAGAATAAGATTGGGATGGAGCGCATTTGGCAAGCACTCGCAGATTATGACTAGCAGCTTACCGGTATCGCTCAAGAGGAAAGTATACAACAGTTGCATCTTGCCTGTACTCACCTATGGGGCTGAAACGTGGAGGCTAACCAAGAGAGTTCTACTTAAGTTGAGGACAACCCAGAGGGCTATGGAACGAAAAATGGTAGGGGTAACATTAAGAGATAGAAAGCGTGCAGAGTGGGTCAGAGAAATAACTCAAGTTAACGACATTCTAGTGGAAATTAAGAAGAAGAAATGGACATGGGCAGGACATGTAGTGCGAAGAGAGGATAACCGATGGTCGCTGAGGGTAACAAACTGGATTCCAAGGGAAGGAAAGCGTAGCAGGGGGCGGCAGAAAGTTAGGTGGGCGGATGAGATTAAGAAGTTCGCAGGGGTCAAGTGGATGCAGCTAGCACAGAACCGGGTTAAGTGGAGAGATATGGGAGAGGCCTTCGCCCTGCAGTGGGTATAATCAGGCTGATGATGATGATGATGACATTTACGGGAATGTTGTCGTGTGTTGATTACTGGAATAAAGAGCATTAAATGCAAAGCGGAAGGAAAAACAACGCGACGATGGTGGGAGTCGAACCCACGACCTCCGAATGTCGTGTTCAGTGCTCTTCCAACTAAGCTACATCGACGGCTGTCCTCCCCTCCGCTTGCTTGGGTATATATGTTCACTAACCGGATATATATAAATATATATATATATATATATATATATATATATATATATATATATACATATATATCCGGTTAGGATATGCACATGACTGCACTGCAGGCTGCAACGCCCCTGTAAACTTCACAGCTGCCTTTTGAACAAGTCTGAAGTCACCTGAAAAGAAACATAGAACAAAAACAGAAAACCACAAGCACAAACAGGCAAAGGAATGAAATAAAAATAAATGAAGAAGCTGCTATAAATGCCAAAGGCCACACATTTACACGAGCGCAGCACAGTGAGAGCTCTGAAGCGAAGCCAGTACATAAAACATCACTGGCTGGTCTGGGCCTGGATCAAACAGACCGCTATGAGAGGGCCTGCTGAACCAGATGCAGACCAGAACCTGGCAGCGGCAGCAGAACAGCAGAACTGTTAGGCATTCAAGAGATTTTCACCCAGCATACAAATGGTCAACACATGTCGCGTCCTAGCGCTGTGCTGCCACTGCAAACCGGAAATTGCTTGAATTCCTAAATGCAGCACATGAACCAGTTTCAGGAAACCACTCACTGCAGTGCAAGCTGTGGGCCAGGTCTCAATCCTTTTGTCTAGCTTTAACGTGAGCTAACCTGAAAATGCCTATTGAATAAAATGTAGGCCGGAATTCGACAATGGCTACACCATGTTCACGTTCAAGGTAAATGTAACTTGCTATTTTGGAAGTACAATGCCAGCATCAAGTACTTTGTCCTGCCATGACACACGTCCAGCTTGAGAGAGAAAGTACTGCACGAACTTTTCTAGCACTGCCTTTGCCTGAGCTCCATAGTTGTTGCTGCTGCACCTGCGAACAGGTGTAAAGCCAGGACCTGTGCGCTCATCAGCTCTCCATTCACCATCAATTACTCGCCCATCCTCTCCCACCCTGTCGACATCTGCTGGGGAACAATACTGAAAAATGGTGTCCTCTTCGTCATCAAGTGTCCTCAGGTAGTTATGCAAAAGCACAGTGGCCCATACTATTGCATCCACCGTTTTCGTAGAGGCCCTGATTTCCTGACGAAGGATCCTCCACCGGTTAGCCAAAATGCCAAAGGCATTCTCTACGATACGCCTTGCTCGACATAGCCTATAGTTAAAAATCCTCCTTTCTGAGTTCAGGCTTGCTCCTGGGAAGGGTCTCATGAGATTTGAAGACAGTGGGAAGGCCTCATCCCCAACTATGACATAAGGAAGTTCTACAGAGGTGCCTGGGAGCAGCCTTGGTTCTGGTATGGACCAAGAGCCCGCTCTGAATTCCTTCCCCAGTTCACAGCTGTTGAAGAGGCCAGCATCCCCACGAGAACCGCATTCCTCAATGTCTATTTTAATGAATCGATATCTGGCATCACACACAGCAAGTAGAACTGTGCTGAAGCCACCCATGTAGTTGTGGAACACTGTTCCAGAGTTAACAGGCGCCTCTATCTTAATGTGCTTCCTATCAATTGCCCCAATACAATTTGGAAAATTACAAAGGTCTTAAAATTCAAAAGCTATTCGTCTCCAGTCAGCTGTGGTTGGCTCTGGGAGATACAAGGGCTGAAGAACTTGCCGCAAGGAAATGCATGCTTGCCTCACAATACGGCCTGCTATAGAGTCGGAGATCCTGTACGACTTTGCTATAATCCTCAACGTGGAACCGTGTGCCAGGTACCTGCAAAAATAGGAAACCCAGTGAGTAGGGCCAATGCAAAGCACTATTTGTACATGGAACAAACTTTTAGGCACAGATGTCATTCAGTGAAGCAGTTTATAATTTGGTTTACGGGTTTAACGTTGCAAAGTGAACCAAGGTTATGAGGGATGCTGTTAGGTTAGGAGGGTCCGAAAATTTTGAATACCTGGGGCTCGTTAAATACCGTTGAATACCTGGGGCTCGCCTGTGTACATTGCAATGTACACAGGCGCCTTGCTTTTTGCCTCAATTGAAAAGTAGGCACCACAGCCTGGATCAAATACAAATCCTCGAGTTCAGGAGTAAGTGTCCATCACCGAGCTGATATGGTGGTGAGATACTAGTTCATATTGTTGAAAAGCATGAAATGCAAGCACAATCTCAAACAGGCAATACATAGGCATGGAACCACTCTTTGATTAAGAATGAAGTACTTAGTACAAGCACGAAGAATTTTGGAATTATTATTCTATTAGTCAGCAGATCACTACATCAGCAACCAATCATTAGCTGTAATAAAAGAATCCGCGTAGTCGGCGTCTTACTACACCTGCCCCCTTTGCTTCATATCTCAGAGCTGATCTGATGTCATAAAAGTCCTTGAGGGCAAGGAGCAGTAGTCGAAGAACGAGACTATGCAAGGCTTGGCAGTGGTATTTTTCTTTCGTATAGGTTGTGCCTACTTTGAACACAAAGTACAGTGCCACTGGCATTCACACCACTAATGTTTCTGTTAACTAAACAAGGGAACATGCAAACAAATCTCGGAACACACTTGCTGCAATGCCTGAAGTCAGAGGCACTTTGGCAATGAGTTTCCTCAGCACCGAGCCAGGCCACTGAGCTCTTGTTTACTTGTACTGTTTGGTTTCGGTTTGTAGGGTTTAAATGTCCCAAAACGACTCAGATTATAGAAGTCAAAAGATTATGACATGTATTCTAGCTTTCAGTTCTTCACTGAATGCTTGGTTGATGCAAATACTAACATTATCTCACCCATCCATAAGCTTGAGAATGTGAGCTAGGCCCAGTATATGTGATATGCTCTGCCAATATTAATACATGAGAAATGGAATCATGTGCCTTGTAAAAAGCCAGCAAAATGTATACAGCTTTACACTTGGTAAATATAAAAGTGCAGATTCTCACTATATGGTTGGGCATCTAAATATCTGATCAACGAGGATCCAAAGGAAATTAATGTATGGACATTTGAGTGTGAAACCTTATAAAAGGAAGTAACGTAAATGTGCTGGATGCATGTAAGTCCCCAACAGAGGACTAAAAATCCATAAATATTAGTTTTCCACCACCTTACATTGAAATAACAGTATTAAGACCTGTTGCTCCCTTACGAGAACGCAAATTTGCAATGCACTGTCATGAGATATTTTATTATCGGACTGTTTTTTAGACTTACACAGTCCCTTTACATGCTATGTAAATATATGGCCTTTTGTTTTCCTTGTATTCAGTATCTACATATTCGATGTTGGACGAGCCATGCATAAAAAATTGCAGTATGTTTGCAAAAAAAGTCATCAATAGACTCTGACATTCAAGGCATGCAATCAAGCTATGGAGATGTAATTTACTTAGGATCATCACACCTAAATCAAAATTCAAGCAAGTCTACATGTTTTCTTTGCAGCTGGGAGCCGTTTGTGTCAATAGGCCATGGTCAACATACTGCTAGAAGTATGCTTAAATATTAGTTCAGCATGATGTGGTGGCCTGAAATTTTTATACCCTTTTTTTTAGCCTAAGATAATAAGATAAATCAGGGGAGCTGACTACTTTTCTGTGTTTGCTGATTACTATAATTGCTGCAGCATTATTCTGCTGTGAAATTTTGTCAGCGTTCAGCATTTCCTCTTAGCAGCTTTGGAACCGCTTGACTACAAAATACTGACAGCAAGCTAAACAGTGAAGCAAATATTCACAGTATTCTAACATATTTTCACATTTCTACTTAGCACTGGTTGATGGATGTCTTGCATTGTTTGTAAAATAATGTATGTGCAATCAAGAAACAAACTGGGAGATCTCACGAAAAGCACATGGTGTACTAGACATGGCAATACTTGAAATATAGAATTGACCACAAATGTAAAGGAATGTTTACAGCCACAATAAAAAGTTAGTACATAATCAAAAATGACATTATTGCCTTCTTGACTGAGCAGATGTTGAAATGCTGAAAGGATGATTACATGCAGGAACTAACCATAAGCACTTAAAAAGCTTACTAGTACTGCTGTGACTATGCACACAAGTAGAACAAGAAAACCCATGAGGCGCTGTGCACTGTGAATTACAAGTAAACAATACATTTTTTTTTTCATACATGCGGTACAATAACTAAAGAGATTAAAATGTGGATGCACCTTAAACAGATGACAGCATTGCATACACCTGCACATGGTATATGCTACTTACACGTCACTGGACTGTAAAAAAACAAAACAAAAAAAAAACACGCTTACCTTAATATGAATGCCAGCTTCTCCCCAGCTGACAAACTGACCATTGAGGCTTTGAGTGGCTCAATCAGAGGTCTAACTCTAGGAGACTGTCAAACCTGCACAATAACAACAGCATAATGAAACCCTTGTCTATTGAATAAAATGAGTTAGACAACCCCACGTTTCCTGTACGCAAAAAAGCACGGCAGATGCATGTATGCTGAGTAACAAGGGCGATATGCTACAGCGGCCACGGGTAAAATTAAAATTAGTTCATGCTTTTTACTGACTGAGAAATTCATGAACGTGATGTTGGCCGTACTCCTTCGTATCGGGTGAGCCTAGGTAATTACCGCGAAGCTGAGGCAAAAAAAACACACACAAAAAAAAAAAACAATAATAATAGAACCAACTAGGCAAGAAATTGATGTCCATACTTTATTTTTTTCATTGACGAGCACTTCCGCGCCTTTGGCTCGCTTCGTTTAAAGGCTTCGTTGAGGTTAATAATGCACAAATGTAACCGCGTTTGCATTCCCAGTCTCTTTCATAGTTATGAGTAAAACAAACTTAGTAATAAAGTTTTCACACGCTCTATGCTCTGACGGATGAAAACGCACTTCCCATCTCATGCATCCCTGACGCGAGCACACTACCTGCTCCGGCGTACTGCGCTCAAGAAATTCGCGAAATACAGGCAAGGATGATATGAACATGTACTACTTACCTTTCCACAGACATGCGGAAGTACTGGAAGAAGCCTGTGCCGTCTTCGCTTCTCATGTCCCGCACCAACGTAAAATACTCGCCGAGTCGACGCCGATCTCTCAAAAGACGTTTTGTAGGCTTACGCCTTTTACGTTGCTGCTGGTGGATTACGTCGGCGGCGATGAACTGAGCAACTAAAGACCAATTGACATCGCTACTGGCGGCCATGTAGGTAGTCAGGCGCTCTGCTGAACTGCTACTCATGTGGTAGCTGACGAGAGCCATCGATCACACCAAAAGCCTCGACAAAAACCACGCCATGGCGATTCCGACACAGCCGAGATGCAGCACGCTAGAAAGGAAGACGCGAAAGAGCTCCGCGGTGGTCACGCCGTCACGCAGCAGTTGGAGAATGATGGTATTGGACAGAAGGCGACGCCCGAACGCGCCAATCGGGACGCTGGAACCGTCCGGCTGACCGGCAGTCAGCAAAACGATCGTACAGCACCCTTTCCGCACCCCGTCCGCTTGAGGCAGAAAACGTGCGGGTCGCATGCGTGCGGAGCGGGTCAAAAAAGCAACCGTACAGCCGCACCTCCTCCAAAGTGTCGAACATACGTCTTCTGGAAGTTGAGGAAGCGACGCACAGAAGGAGCCGACAGCTTCTTGAAAATGCTCCTCCTGGTCGAGGCCTTGCGACGAAAAGGGGGCCGCGAAATGCTCGCTAAACGATTTGCGGATGTCCGCGGGTTTCGAAGACGTCGTACCGTCCGCAAACGTGACGCTCAACACGCGCGTTCGCCTGTTACTGCGCTGGCCAACGGCTCGAGCGTGTCCGAGGTCCGCGGCATCCTCAAGCGGCACGTTTGATGGTCCCACTGAGAGTGATGCGCGAGAACTGTCTTCGAGGATGCGGTGATAACGCTCGCGCAGCGCGCATCGCGAACGTAAGCGTTTCGCCGCCCCGTACGATGCGCATACGGCGCAAAACGTCATTCAGCATGGTCGTCATGCGGACACGCCGCGCCTTCCCCGCACTCACAAGAACATCGCGCCAGCGTGTTTTCAGCGTGTCGAAGGTAACAGGTAACGGAAGGAGAGATGCAGGATAGAATCGGGTGATTGCGGTGGCTGTAACTGCGTTATTAGTTACTCTTTTCAAAAACATTTTGCGGCCTTGCGTTCCAGGGGCGAAGTCTCACAGTCACCGGGGAAGAAAATATTTTCGACCGGAGGGTGGACAGTGGGCCTTTAACTACAACGTGTGGGGTGCGTGAGATACTATAAAATGTTTAACTGAAAAATTGTCACTGTATGTATTACAGAATTAAACCTTATGTGCACTGGTGCTTTAATGTACAAACTTATGAAGTATTTACAACCATAGATAAGCACAATATTTAGCTCCAGGGAGGCTAGTTTGGCAGTCTAACAGTTTGTGAACTACTTTACTGAAGATCTGGTGCCCGAATAAAAACTTTTACCTCCTCCCAGTGTGGACGAACAAAGCCTGACAGTTTTTGTGAAGGAGCTGTGATGGTTTGTGCTTAGTACACTTTTGCAAACAAGTCTTTAGGAGCCTAGAATGCAGCACTGTCAAAGCATATATTCACACAATATACAATAATCATCACTGCAAAATAAAAACCAACTATTTCAGATGGCGTTCAGGTGAGTTGTGTCGCCTACCTACCATTAAAGTGCTCCATAATTGAATTTATTGTACCAGTTCCGCCGCAGGGGGCACCTGTTAAAGCAGGTGCTTGTGTCTACTGTGCGACACCATGGACCCTGAGCACCCACGCTTAGCTGAGCGTGGCATCGCCGTGTTTGGGGAAAAGGGATCCTGGTGGTTGAGCTGATGCCGAGTGTTCGAACCTTTAAGGCCCCTCGGCGGAGGCAGCACACCACTTTGGCCCACGCTTCCCACAGATGGCACCTCCGACCTGACCAGAGGAAATGGGCAGTCGCCTTTTTCTATCCTCACCTCCATCTTTCACTTTCCTATCTTCTATCATACAACTCTCCTGTCCTCTACTCTCTTTTTGGTTTTTCCTCACTTCCTGGTGGCGAGGGTTAACCGTGTGTTGAGTAATTACCCTGTGTTGCCCCATATTAGGTTATAGTTATGGTGTACAGCTAGCGGAGGCAGGACTTGTTCACAATTTCCTGCCCCAACCCCTTATTGGGTTCCATGGTGGGTGGCTGGCACCGTGGCCGAACAGCACACTTTTTATGGATCCCTCCTCAAAACCAAATGAAACCAAATGATCGCCCTATAATAGGCGGACCGAAGCAGCATCTGACTTTTTCTACAAGAACCCAAAAGATTTCATTAAGTTTCACATAATTCACAGTGAAAATCCAGAAAAGGGGGAACCCCCATTACAGTGTCTGCACACAGATCTCTGAACTTTCTCCGTGGAGTGATATCCGAAAACGACTTCTTGAACCTCACAGAGGAAAAAATGCTAGAGGGACTACAAAATCAAAATGTGACTGACGTGCACAAATTTAAAATAAGAAAAGACAACAAGGAAATACCTACCAAACACATTGGCCTGACTTTTGCAACCTTACAACTTCCTGAATCGATTGAAGTAGGGTACATCAATGTAAATGTTCGACACTATATACCCAACCCCAGACGCTGCTTTAACTGCCAACGTTTCGGTCATGGCTCACAGAGTTGCCGTAGCCACAAAACATGTGCTAGATGTGCTGCAAAGGATCATGTATCCGATGCCCGTGCTGCTGCGCCGCATTGCGCAAACTGCGAGGGTGACCATCCCACATTTTCTAGGTCGTGCCAGTCATGGAAAAAAGAAGAGGAAATTATAACCTGAAAACAACTAAAACATCAGCTTCAAAGAAGCACGTTAAAGAATCAAAGACACAAACCCGTTTGTTTTCACAGCGAAAGCAAACTACTCCAAAGTGGCATGGCGGGGCAACGCGCCACACTTGGATCTGGTTCCTTTTCAGGCTGTGCCTCGAGCAGGACCACCTCCGTCTCAAACAGGGACAGCGTAAGTTGCCCTATCAGCTGAGAAACAGGGTCCGCCGGCCCCTCAACCGGCTGCCCAAAAGGCTTCTTTGCGGAAGGAGAAGCCTGAAATCTCTGCTCCCGCAGCTCGTCTGCGAACCTCCAGCGTCTCCGAGCAGGCGATGAATACTACTCCTCACTTGCCACCGCTGGAGCGGTGGCACTCTCTTGAACGAAAAAAAAAGAGCGAAATAAAATAACAGAACTGGACAATCCGGAAACCTAAGTTTTTAGTTCCATAGCATTTCTGGCCCACTGGGACTGCCATTGACTCATTAGGAACTACAGTGATGCAACCGATCTTTTAAATTCACTTGCCCCCGGTTGTTCCATGTTTACAAAAGACAAACCTAGGGTCTAAACACACAAATATTCTAAAAAAGTATAAAATCTTTTGCTGCGATTGACAGCAAGCAAATAGGCTCTCCGGAGGTGTTGCTATAATCATTCAGAATTCAGTTGCCACTCATCAAATTGACCTCAAAACTAATTATGAGGCTGTTGCGATCACTATCCTTCACTACAAAACAATAACATTATGTTCTGTATGCCTTGAACCCCATTCTGATGTCACACTTCATGACCTGGAATCACTTCTTAAACAGATACCAGAGCCTTATCTAGTAGTTGGAGATTTTGATGCACATTCTACTTTCTGGAGAAATAAACAAACTGATAGCAGGGGCCATATTTTAGAAGATTTTATTTTGTGCAACAATGTTTGCCTGCTCAATACTGGAAAGCCTACTTACTGCTTGCCAAGTACTGGAGCAATGAGCTGCTTAGATCTGTCTTTCAGTTCACCATCAATTTTTACAGATTTTAAATGGGATGTTCAGAACACCTCACAGGGGAGTGATCATTTCCCTGTCACAATCAGCTTAGCACCTTCACCACCCATCACGCTTAACAAACAACAATGGTGGGTCCATTATTTCAGGCCATTACTTCTGGACATTATTTCAATCAAATGCTAACCTCGAAAACATTTAATCAGATCACCTCAGCGTGGATGAGCTTAATGAAAAGATTACAACTTGCATCATAGCTGCGGCATACTTAGCTATCCCGCAGTCCCCAGGAGCTGTGCAAACAAATCACAAGATCTGGTATTTGTGAGAATGTAAAGAAGCAAGAAGAAAACAAAACAAAGCCTGGGGAATTTTTCGCAGGCACCCCACAGATAAACATCTAATCAATTTCAAGCACACAAGATCCAAAGCACGATATGTCTGCCGCAATGCCGAAAGGTCTTCCTGTCAAAAATATCTATCTTCCATAAATAGTTCAAACACATAAAAAAAAATGTGGGAGCAAGTTCGTAAACTTGATGGAACCTTCTCTCCTTTCACAATTCTATTTCTTACAGATCCCAGCACACAAACGAGCATAGAAGAACAGGCAACACTTTAGGCGAACACTTTTCTTCAGTATCAAGTTCATTACACAACACAAAATCCTTCTTAAAATACAAAACTTCAGCTGAAAAACAAAGACTTCCAACAAGTGGGAGTGGAAATAAACCTTACAACTCCTTGCTCACAGTACAAGAAATAAATACCGTTCTAGCTGCGGGTAAAAAAATGGAGCCTGGGCCGAACGAAATACTTGAAATGCTAGCACATCTCTCCACACCTTCGATAGGAGCCCTTGTGAATTTTTTCAATAAGATATGGGTACATGGAAAGATCCCAGAAACATGGAAGAAGGCATTTATTGTGCCTTTCCTGAAGACAGAAAAGCCACCCACTGCCCCCGGTAGTTATAGACCTATATAACCCTTACAAGTTGCCTTGCAAAATTATTTGAAAGTGTTTTAAATATTAAGCTAACCTTTGTCCTTCCATCTCGGGAACTTCTAGACATCCACCAGTGTGGTTTCCAAAAAGCATGTTCTACAACAGACCATTTAGTCTACCTTGAAACCACGGTCCATGAAGCATTTATACATAAGCAGCACTGTCTTGCCGTCTTCTTTGATATGGAGAAAGCTTACGATACGCCATGGAGGTTCGGCATCCTTCGCGACCTAGCGGATTTGGGCATCCGTGGTAGAATGCTGAACTGTCTAAAAGACTTCCTTTCGAATCATATATTTCGTGTGCGCTTAGGCTCAACTTTTTCAAGAAAGTATATGCAGGAGAATGGGGTGCCACAAGGATGTATATTAAGTACAACTCTCTTTATGGTAAAAAAGATTTCTTTAAATTAAATAATCCCGAAATCTGTAATGTATTCACTGTATGTCGACGACCTACAGACCACATACACATCCTCCAATGTATCAACATGTGAAAGACAAGTGCAGCTTACCATAAACAAGCTAGTGACATGGGCAGATCAAAATGGACTTAAGTTTTCACCACAAAAAACAGTGGCTGCTCTATTCTCTCTGCGACGAGGGTTACAAACCGACCCTAACTTGCACCTAAATGAAACAATACTGCCAATAAAAAACGAGCACAAATTTCTTGGTGTAACTTTGGCAAGAAGCTCACTTTCTTGCCACATATCAACAACCTCAAAAAGTAAGCTTCCCGATCCCTGAACATACTGAAAGTACTATCACACAAACGCAGGGGCTCTGACAGAACATGTATTTTACGTGTTTCTCACTCAGTAGTACGCTCTTCCCTGGACTACGGATGTGTCGTGTATCGGTCAAGAAGGCCCCCTTACTTAAAGCATTTAGATCCTATGCAAAACCTTGGCCTGCGGCGTACAACTGGCGCATACAGAACATCCCTTGTAAATCGCCTCCATGTAGAAACAAACAAAGAACAATGCTTACGTGTGCTTACGTGCTGAAAATAAGGTCCATCCCAAAACACCTCTGCCAATCTATAGTCACAAAGTGCCCATCCAGAACACTTTTTAACAACAAGCCTCAAGCAATAAGACCACTAATTCTCCGTTTTTAACAAATAAGCCAGGAACTAAACATACTTGATAAACTTCCACACGTTGCCAATAGTCTGGAACAAATTGCCCCTTAGTACAGCTTCGCTTCTGTATGCGACCTCTCACTAACACAGTTTGGTAAAAGGGAGACACCACCTGACCATATAGTACAAGAGTTCCTAGCCTTAGAAGAAAAGTACAAAAACCACGAGACATATTATACAGATGGTTCTAAAACAACTTTTTATGTTGGTAGTGGTGTAAAAGAAGAAAAACTAGAAAAAACAGTTAAGCTACCTCTACAAATGAACCTCCCCTCCCAGACAGAAGAACAATACTTACGTGTGCTTACGTGCTAAAAATAAGGTCCATCCCAAAACACCTCTGCTACTCTATAGTCACAAAGTGCCCATTTAAAACACTTTTTGACAACATATTTTGAACAAATAAGCCAGGAACTAAACATACTTGATACAAAAATTGTCCCTTAGTACAGCTTCGCTTCTGTATGCGACCTCTCACTAACACAGTTTAGTAAAAAGCAGCCACCACCTGATCATATAATACAAGAGTTCCTAGCCTATGAGGAAAAGTACAAAAACCACGAGGCATATTATACAGACAGTTCTAAAACAACTTTTTATGTTGGCAGTGGTGTATTAGAAGAAAAACTAGAAAAAACAGTCAAGCTACCTCTGTGTGCAACAGTTTTTACTGCCGAATGTTATGCCATCTCCTTAGCTGCGGAAAAGGTAGTAAAGTGCAACATTGAAAAAATTATAATCTACACAGACTCACTTAGTGTGACCACAGCATTACACGCCAGAAATGCAACACAACCCTTTATAGGAAATATAATACATTGCATAAGAACAGCTGAAACACGGGGACACGAAATTAAATTCTGCTGGGTTCCAAGTCGCATAGGGATAAATGGAAATGAAAGAGCTGATGCATGTGCTGCAGCCGCCCAAAATGCAAAAATAGAACGAGTAAATGTACCTCATAAAGATGCCATAAAATCTATACGAAGAAAATTGAAAGAGAAATGGCAGGATTCATGGGACGAAGAAATGAACAATAAGTTACAAGTACTGAAGCCCGTTGTAGAGGAATGGAAAACATGTACCCACCAAGTGTGTTTCATTGAAGTGGTTCTATGTCGTCTTCGTATCGGTCACACACATCTTACACATAACGTTTTACTAACGGAACACGATCAGACTACTTGTGAAGAATGTGGAGAGGTGCTCACAATCAGCCACATCCTAATCAGTTGTACAAGACTTGAAGACCTATGACAGACTTTACAGTGAACATATACCATTCCACCCAAGCTTACGTTTAGGAGATAGGTCACTCGTTGACACTTCCTGCATAGTTTCGTTCCTAAAATAAGCAAAGTATTGTAATAAGTTATACAACCTATAATAACGTTTTAAAGCCCTTTAGCCACGGTCAGATTTTAAACCTTGCTTTTGGCGCATGATAGCCTTAGGTGACTATGTGCCATAAAACACAACACATTAATTTGAGAGTTCATGGGCACAGCACCCACAGATATGAAACTGGAGTAATGTGATACCTATCTTATGTATCTCAACTCGGTTTTTTTTTTATCTGTAGCCATTTTTGTACGAAAATAATATGAAAGTTTCTTTTGGCGTTCAAGTAATCGTGGCTAGATTACAAATAGGTTTGCTTTTGAGATTCGAGTAAGCAACGGATAAATGTCAGATCAGCATTTTGCGTAAAATGTGTTTGCACAGGCTGCAGATGCATAGATTGTAAAAATTGATGAAGCATCAATGTTTATTTCTTAGTCATGCATTACAGCACTATGCTACCTCCAAGCTCTAAGGTTCTACAAGGTAAAGAGCACCCTTTTCCTCGAATTATATGATCTTCTATAGTCTTCAGGGGTGTTATTTGGATACGCTAGGTGGCTGAGAAGCAAGCCTTGTTGTCTGGTAAAGATGGTATGTGCAGTAATTGCAGTGAAGTAATCCTTTTGATATCTGAGCCATTCAAGAGAATTTTAAGTGTCATAGACTCTACTGTTTTCCTGTCACGCTCTGCACCGCGTGCACCACACACAGGCATCCACCGGTCCTCTCGCAGCTTTCTGCAGACGCTCTTTAGCCTTGGAAGTTTCAGCAAAGTAGGTTGATGTGGACAGCAGGCCTTTTCAGCTGCATTGTTAAAAAGCACAGTCTTAATAATGGAAAGTACTAGCAGTAAATGAAAGCGCTATATGGTTCATAGGAATTGTACGAACATAAAATTATGAAAAAAAATAAAAACCTCTGGAAACAGCGTGCAAATAGAATAACTTCACACAGGAATTGGCAACTGAAATTAGAGAAATAATGACTAAATTCCTTTACCAAAGATATGTAATATGTTAAGAAACATGTTTAAAATGACAGATTAAAAATAACAATCACATGCTGTTCTACTGTCTAGTAAAAAGGTCCAACACATTAAAGAAAGGGCAAGTGACTCTTATACCATGCTCGAGTTATTAGCTCCGAAAATGTGCAGAAGTATATTCTTACTCAAACAGACTCTCTTTTTTTTTCTCTCCTAAAATATCTTCCTAATTTTACTTTGCATTCATAGAGAACATGTTGTATATCATGTAACCAGAAAAATTCCAAACTCAGAAGCTGGTGCCAAAAAATAATAAAATAAAGAACTCTCTTGTCACCCATCCTACACCAGCGGTGCCATAATCCCTTAGCTTGAAACCATTCCATCAAAACGTAATGGGTGAGATACCATGTAACACATGTTATGGTCCAAATGATTTAGGCATCTGAATGATAAAGGCACACACATCCAGGGCGTGTGCCTTGCCACGAATGATAACTTCTGTGTAGAGTGCACAGTAGGGGAGCCAAAGGTGCCATAATAACTCCACTTTCACTTCAATTGTTAAATCACTTTTCTGGTGCAAGCATCAAAAGAGCAAGACGAAAGTCAGGCTGACGAACCATGCAGGACAACGGAAAGCAGAGTCTTATGGTTTACTTTCCTGTCTGCCTTTTTAGCAATTTTCTTAGCGTCTTTTTTATGTTCGTTTAACCCTGTAACTGGGTTGGAAGTACTTCGTCGAAAGATAGACACACGCCAGACGGGCCGAGCAGCGTGTGAATACGACACAATACGGTATTTATACTAAGAAGCGTCTCGGTCACAGACTGTCTACGTGAGCGAAAATTCCCGAGGACCTCGCTAGAGAATGAGCTTATGGTATCCAATAGCCTAGACGTAGATACACACCCGAAAGAGGCGACGGAGCACGCAGGCTTTTCGAAGGCTTCACTTATCACGCTCGCACTCTGGAGGAAAGCAAATGCATACGGGCACGACACAGACAGTCGGCTTAGCGACATAACGTGTAAACGCAAGACATCTTCCTGCTGAAACTGATACCGAGCAATGCAAGCGGCACCATCATTCACGAAAGAATTGTTGCACTAGTCAGTGAAATGCGCCGTTAATTTAAACCCACTCTCGTGCACACTACAATTCTCATCAAATCCACATTTGTTTTTGTTTTTTTAATAATCATGATGACCTATCGCGCCACGAATAGCTTCAGATTATACTCGGAAACGAAAAAAGTACTGTAGACTAAAAAAAAAAAAAAAGTTTTACAGCTGATCGCTATCAAACAGCGGCAACAAGCGCGACGACCGGAGGCTCGCCCGATGAGCGGTGCCTTTGCATTCACGAATGGCGAAATAGAAGTCCTTACCTGTAGCAATATGTAGTGCCAACGTGCTTCCGTCTCTCAGAAGCATCGGCGACAAACACGTCGCTTTTCTCCAGGGTAGACTTTGTAAACACGTTTGTCAGCTGATCACGATTTCTTGAGGACCTTCAGTGACGCAGGCGCCTGAACTTCGGTCTGGTAGTCCCTGATGCACTTGAATGCTTGAATCATGTCAGAATTAAGCGTGAACCGTCATAAACGCGACCACTTTTCACAAAACAATACAAATTTCATCACAAACAAGGAACAGCAATGCGATTTTCAGGGACGAGTTACGTGCTCAATATTGCCGTCATTTTGCCCAGTGTGATGATGATGATGATGATCTATTGACCATTGACCATTCCCTTTTTATCGGGTGGGCATGGTGTCGGTGCCCCGGTCGTAAGAAAGAAATAAACCACAGCAACACAACATACGAAAAAAACAAAAACATGATGCACGAAATAAAAAAAAAAAAGATCAAAGAGCACACAGCAACACACATCAAACACGTGACTGATTGACTTATAGGAAGGGACAGGCGCGATAACGGTCTCACTAGTTTTCTGTGGACACCTCAACGACACCGTAAGGGAAGGGAAGAAGGTGGAAAGAGAGAAAGAGGAGCCGTTGTGGAGGGCTACGGAGTAATTTCGACCACCTGGGGATCTTTAACATACGCTGAAATCGGATAGCACACGGTCGCCTCTTCGTTTCGCCTCCTTCGAAACGCAGCCGCCGAGGTCGGGTTCGAACCCGGGTACTCCGGCACAGAAGCCGGGCGTCATACCACTGCACCACCCCCGGCTTTTTTTTTTTATTATTGCATTAATCTTTTACTGATGTATTTGTACCACTGCAACACCCCGGCGGGGCGATCAAACAATTTGTTCAAGTGTTTGATCGCCCCGCCGGGGTGGTGGAGTGGTAAGACGCCCAACACTTGAACAAATTAGGCCTTCGTAGAACGAGGGTGAGAGAGAAAGCGGAAAGAAAGAGGAGCCGCAGTGGAGGGCTATGGGGTAATTTCGACCACTTGGGGATCTTCAACTTGCACTGACATAGGACACCTCGCGGACGCGTCTCCGTTTCGCCTCAATCGAAACGCAGCCGCCGGCTGTCGGGATCGAGGAGGAGGAGGACAATAAAACATCTTTATTTATTCAGCGGGGGGGGGACCCTCAGTCCAGGGTCCCGTTGGCCGCGGCTGCAGTAACAGCGCGGCGTCCCAATCTTCAATGCAGGGGTGGGAGAGTGAACTTAGAGAAGGGATAATTTGCCACGCCAAACCATGGGGTAGAGCGTTGCCCGCTCACCGCAATGTGGGCAGTCAGAGGAATAAAGGCAGGAGTACCAGAAGTTTAGGAAAATGGTGTATCAAACGTATTAGTTTGCAGGCGGTGGTAAGTTGCTGCTTAATTCTTGAATAGACAGTGTACAGGGGGTGGTAATGTACGTCGAACAGCCTGTAGTGTTCTAGCAGTTCTGTGAATGGAAGGGTCGGGGAGTCCTCCCCTCTCTGGGGATGGAATTCGGGTACTCCCGCGCAGTAGTCACGCGTCTTACCACTGTGGGGCACCCCCTCCCACTTCCTCCTCGGCGGCGACACCGCGCGAGCGCCTCCCCCCTCTTTTTTTAGTGGCGGCGACGGTATTCTCCGGGGGCCCAAGCGCCGGCTCGGCTTCAGCTGATCCCTGTGCGTGTATCACAAGCCGAAACGATGGGCCAAGTCGACTTGACTCGCTAGCGGCGTCAGCGGCATCATTCAGCTGCTGCCTATCTATTCGTCGTGCAACGTTCCTATGGGCCCACGCACAGGCGCCCACGACCTCCCGATAACTTAATTTCTCTCTTCGCTCCTCCTCCAGTGCCACCCCGGTGCGGCGGCAATCAGAGCGCCGGATGGGTGGCGGCGGATCTCGACATTTTCACCGCCCTAGCCGAAACGCATACCTTAATCTATCGAAAAGGTGAAACAGCTGATGAACTGCTCTCAAATTCCGCATTAGGAAGTAACGTAATAGTCGGCATTTTTTTTTCTTTATTGGCGCCTCACTTGCATAGCAGAAAATAAAAAGCATTAACTACCGAACCAGGGATGTACAAGGCGTAAAGGTTTTCTCTTCTTTTTCTTTAGCTTAAATAATGGTTTGTTTAGAAAAAGTTTTATTACGCATTTACCTTGAAAATGCACGGGTCTGCCAGCTAGCTCTAGTTGAGCGACCGACGCCGCCTCGCGCGGACAGAGGAGTAGTGTAAGGAATAAAAAGTAAAAACCAAAAGAGAAAGACGCGCCTCGCAACAGCCGTCATGCGCCACCGAAACGCTGGCGGGTGCAGTGACGGCATGCACAACAGGTACAGATACCAAAACGCGCCTCCGCCGAAAACGGCCACAGAGAGCCGGGAGCTAATACCGCTCTGAAAAGCGAGTGCAGCTGCAGCGCTATATATAGGGCTAGTCACGTGGTCTGGTGATCACGCGACCGACGCAAGAGAAGCGAGCACACGCTCATGCTCACGCCATGCGCGCGGCATGCGCGCGCGCAGCCGCTGCTCATGGTTTCGAGGCCATTGCGTAGGTTTGCAGACCTTGGAAGTTATAGCTCGGAGGGTTTTCGCGTTAGTTTGTTGCTTCAAGGGCTTGCTCTGAGTGCACGGTGGTAAGACGCCCGACTACTGTGCCGGAGTCACCCGGGTTCGAACCCGACCTCGGCGGCTGCGTTTCGATGGAGGCGAAACGAAGAGGTGTCCGGGTGCTGTGCGATGTCAGCGCACGTTAAAGATCCCCAGGTGGTCTAAATTACTCCGTAGGCCTCCACTACGGCTCCTCCTTCTCTCTTTCGATTTCACTCCCAACTTCTTCCTTTCCCTTACGGTGTGGTTGAGGTGTCCACAGAAAACAAGTGAGGCAGTTATCGCGCCTATCCCTTCCTATAAGTCAATCAGTCAGCCTGGTGATGTCATCACCGCATGTGACATCATTATGACGTCTCTTCTGGTTATTAAACATGACCACACGTGACGTCATGATTTTCTGAAGAACAGCGCGACTTCGACAAAGACGGAAGGAAGACGACACGGACAGGCGCTGACTTGCAACTGATGTTTATTGCTCGGAACGTGGTAATATATGCATCAGGCTCCAAACAACAAAAGAAAACACAGAAGTGATACAAATTTGATTATACACTTGAAAACACGTGTGAGGCGACCACGTAACTTCCCTGTAGCTAGATATCTAAGTTCCTTTGCTGATAACGCCAAGGACGGGCTCCTGACACAGGCGTCATTTGACCATGCGATTTGTGTGGCCTCAATAATTTCACGGGTTATCTTGTTCCGATGTCTATTTAACACTTTTGTTATTTGGAAATAAGGCTGGCAGTCGTTACTTTTATAATCTCTGTAATGGATGCCGAGATGCCCTTCTGGTGGTGTTATCTACTCCATCCCACTATCTTGCGGCAAACAGAGCGTCGGCCAGACGGGCAGATGCCTTAACGAGCGCCTAAGAGAACACAATAATAATGTTTTTACTCCATTAAAGGGCATCTCGGCATCCATTGCAGAGATTATAAAAGTAACGACTGCCAGCCTTATTTCCAAATAACAAAAGTGTTAAATAGACATCGGAACAAGATAACCCGTGAAATTATTGAGGCCGCACAAATCGTATGGTCAAATGGCGCCTGTGTCAGCAACCCGTCCTTGGTGTTGTCACCAAAGGAACTTAGATATCTAGTTACAGGGAAGTGACGTGGTCGCATCACACGTGTTTTCAAGTGTATAATCAAATTTGTATCACTTCTGTGTTTTCTTTTGTTGTTTGGAGCCTGATATATATATATTACCACGTTCCGAGCAATAAACATCAGTTGCAAGTCAGCGCCTGTCCGTGTCGTCTTCCTTCCGTCCTTGCCCAAGTCGCGCTGTTCTTCAGAAAATGGCATACCAACTCGCCCAAGCATCAGTCGTCATGATGTCACATCACCTCACGCCGTCACGACTGGTGATGACGTCACCAGGCGATTTACGCATATACGAAGCTGACCCCATGTTGTGCTTTCTGTGTTGTGCTTTGTTTCAAGGAAGTTCGCAGTATGAAGACCGATACTCCTCTGCTTATGTAATGCCTTCTTGCCCTTAAGGAAGCAATAGATGAAATGAAATTTCAGTACAAAAGAGAGTACGTATTTTCCCTTACATCGTTTTAATAATAATAATAATAATAATAATAATAATAATAATAATAATAATAATAATAATAATAATAATAATAATAATAATAATAATAATAATAACAATAATAATAATTGGTTCACGTGAAAGGAAAGACGCAGTATCTGTCCAAGGTTTCTGTGGACATCTGAACCGCGCCGTAGAGCAAGGGAGGAATGTGAGAGAGAAAGTGGAAAGGGAGAACGAGGAACCGTAGCGGAGAACTACGGAGTAATTTCGACCACCTGGGGAACTTGCACTGACATATGGCACACCTCGCGGACGCCTCTTCGTTTCACCTCAGTCGAAACGCAGCCGCACCCCAACGCGGAATACATCAATCTATCGAAAAGTGTAAACAACTGATGAGCTCCTCTCAAATTTCGCATTAGGAAGTAACGTAATCGTCGGCAATTTTTTTTCTTTAGTGCCGCCTCAATTGCATAGTCGAAAAGAAAAGCATTAACTACCAAACCATTGACGCACAAGGCACAAAGGTTTTCTCATCATTTTCTTTGTCTTAAAAAATGGTTTGTCTAGAAAAAGTTTTATTACACGTTCACATTGACATGTGGGATGACAAATTACCAAAACTGAAAACGTTCATGGTTAAAAAATGGTACTTAGCATCAAAGTTGCAAAGCATCTACGCGGCCGATGTGACCGTCTGGATGTGCGAAGGGAACGACTCGTACATCACATCCAGGCTCCAAGAGGCAGCAGATATAATCAGCAAACACGCAGAGGACGTAAGTCTATGCTGTTCGCCAGAAAAATCGGAGCTCCTGGTAATGACCAGCAGTAATGGGAAGATAACTACAGATATTAAAATTAAAGTAAACGGGAACGAAGTCCCGAAAGTCGATGAAATTAGAATATTAGGTATGATTATCAACCGCAAGGGTAGTAACAAAAGCCTGATTAAGAAATTAAAAGATCAGGCGGAGCTCTTAGTCAGATTATTTAAGAAGACGTCCAACAGAAGGAGTGGTCTCACGGAGGCTAGTAGACTCAGACTCGTACAAGCTTTTGTCACGAACAGAATCTGCTACGCGACTCCATTCCTAAATATCAACAAGAGCGAAGAACGCGAATTAAACACCATAATTAAGAGATGCACAAAGTTCGCTCTAGGACTCCCCATAATTACTTCTAACGACATTCTAGAGAAAATTTGGTTGCATAATGAGTGGAAAGAGCTAGCTGCGGAGGTTAGGCTGTCCCAGACAGAGCGACTCGCAGGAACGGCGGTGGGTAGAGAAATCCTCGACTGGGTAAACCTACTAGCGCCCGGGGAAGGCGAAAGTGTCAGAGAAAGCATAGATCGAGAAATCAGAAAGCATCTATACGTCTCGCCCATACCGAAGAACATACTCCCCGTACACGAAGAGGGGAGGAGGAAAAGCAGAGCTAAGCACCTCGCTAACAAATTGGACAAACTCCCGCCGGGATCGGTCGCCTACACCGATACATCGATCGGGAAAGAAGGCGACGTAACCTCGGTCGCCCTATTAGACACCGGGATCGCCATAGGAATCGAAATAATCCGAGATCTACGGCCGGGTAGAGGCGGAGGGGATTGCAATAGCCATTGCCATTGCACGACCAGGCGTGAAACACGTCATCAGCGATAGCAAAGCGGCGGTTAGGAATTTTAGCAAGGGTAGAGTCAGCAATCGTGCTGCAAAAATTCTGAACGAGTCGTCTCTCGCCGAAAGCGTGACCATAATCTGGACCCCAGCACACGCCCGTCTCGCCGGGAACGAGGCTGCCCACATGCTCGCCCGCTCCTCGCTACCCCGGGGTGCTGCGGACGCCTCCACAAGAACGTCTAAAAGCAAATAATGTATTGCTACGTTTAGGGATGTAACCGACAACCTGGAGAAAGACCGGAGGATATATCCTCCGGATCCCTGAGTAAAAAGGAATCATACCACTGGAGAAGACTCCAAGCTCGAAGTTTCTTTTCGCCCCTGTGGAGGAGTTGGACGGGTGTCAGAGGGCGGAAGAGGGACGGTGCAGAAACCGCAATTTGCAAATTTTCCGGCCACGTGGCAACATTAGATCACATAATATGGAGATGTGTTCGAGCTACAGGGCGCAACGCGATTAAAACTAGTGACGAATGGGAGACCACGCTAAGAAGCTCTGACGAAAAAACAGCGATTCGCCGTCCGCCTGGCGGCCGAGGCTGAAGACCTCTTCTCCTAGACGGGGCCGGGTGTCCTCCGGCCGCGGTGCGACAGACTGCCTCCCCGGACGCCTGCGTGCGGATCCAGAGTTGGCTGCCGCGCCATATTCGGCGGAAATAAATGTTCTTCCTCCTCCTGCTCCGCTGCCTCGTGCGGACACAAGAGAAAATAGAGAAAAAAGAAAAAGAAGGGGGATCAGCCGTCGTCCACCACCGAAGCGTTGGCGGGTGCTATGACGCCCTAAATTTGCGATAATGCGGCCAGTTGTGCGGCAGCACTAAAATCCCCGGGTGGTCGAAATTACTCCGTGGCCCTCCACTGCGGCACCTCTCTTTCTCTTTCCGCGTTCTCTCCAAACTACTTCCCTTCTCTGAAGGCTCGGTTCAGCTGTCCGCTGACAAGCCTGACAAGTACTGCGCCTTTCCTATAAACCATTTTATGTAGACATGAAATGGTCGCGGAATATATAGAATTGTTACGGAATATTCGCTACCAATACAGGATACCGCGATGGGTTAGCCTAAAAACCCTGTGCCTCTTTTAGAAATCACCGCACCCACAAGCGGTTCATGTTTGAAATGGCTTGTGCTGCGATATAAACTATCCAGTTTTTCTTAGTATGGCAAACTCTTTTCTGCGAGATCACGTCTTGGGCACTATAGATGAGCTAGCAGCTTTTTAAACGCTGTCTTATGAATTGCCAAGATTCGTCCCAATAATAGTGTAAGAAGGCTACACAAGCGTTATTGTTGCAAAGAACCTGTATGAGATATATATTCAGTGTATGTACATACCTGAGGGTTTGTCAGACCAGTAAGTGTAAAAAAAAAAATATATTTTAGTTTTGTAGAATAATAAGGAAAATAAAACTCTTTTTAAAGTATAGTTCACAAAAACACTACCACGTGTCTCACGAGGTTGAACTTCTCATTCACTTCTTACAATCCTCCTACGTGGTTGGGGAGAGACGCGCCTGCAGTATTCATGCTTTGTGCGTTCACGCCACGGGCCCAGCCCTTCGAGGCCAGTTTGGTTTTTTTCTGGTTTTTTTTTTTCACCTATGGTGTCCCAGGGACAAAAGGACCAGCCCCTTAAGGGTTGATCAAATCCATCTTCATGTATACTCTTTTCGTGTAATTAAATGTATTTCTCCTCCTCTTCCTCATTCAGCAGCGTTAAAAAGCTTTACTTTTTTTTTTTTTTTTTCACAAAACACCGCGTATTAAGCACACTCGCCTGTAATCGAATGTGAGAAATCTCAGGGCAGCATTTTGTCTATTTCAGTATTTACATTTTGCAATTTGGTCTTTTCTAGAGAAGAGACAGAGGATTAAGCATCAGGTTTAACCAGAATTCGTTTCGCCCGCTAATCATTCCATTATCTTTGCACCACGCTGCTACAAATACCTGCGCTATTTCTGGTTCGCACACCCTTTTCACGACGGCACGCACCGCCACATTACCCTGCCAGATCCCTCAGGCTTATCAACGGTGCTCGTTACACAGCTCGTCGCTGTTCTCGGTACGGGATACGCAATGTATGCTTGAATACAACAAGTGAAGTGACGCGCTGATGTCCAGCGCGATGCTGCATTTCAGAATTCTGGCTATTTTCAACTCAGCAACGCGAGCGTCCTTCCAAAGATGGCTAAAAAAATAAAAAATAAAAAGGGATGCCTCGCGCTAGCGCCACAATGCCGTGATAAAACTTGCAGCTCACGTAAGTAATAGGCTGTCAGATAAGTGAACAAGAGTGAATGCTCCTTAAGAATCGCGGACCCGTACCGAATTCCTGCTAGGAGTGACGACTACAATTAAAACAAAAAAGATTTCCCTCATGGCTGCATATATAGCCGCTGCCACCGCTGCAGCGCGGCTCCCTTGGAATGCTTGTGCACTTAGTCCACTGCGGATGAGGAGCATAAATCAAACACGTAGTGATTAGAGTATCAGGTTTGCTCTTCGCACTGCAAATACCTAGGTGACGTGGCGCCGCAAATTTTGCCTTCAACCGAGGAAAGAAAATGCACGGGTCTGCCAGGTAGCTCTAGTTGAGCGACCACCTCGCGCGGACAGAGGAGTAATGAGAGAAATAAATAGAAACAAACAGAAAAAACCTCCTCGCAACAGCCGCCAGCGAAACTTTGGCGTGTGCCGTGACGGCACGCATAATAAATACCAAAACGCCGGTGGCAAAGCAGCCTCCGCCGAAATCGGCCACGGAGGGCCGAGAGCTAACACTGCTCTGAAAAGCTAGAGCATTTGCAGCGCTATATATACGCCTAGTCACGTGGTCTGGCGATCACGCGACCGACGCAAGAGAAGCGAGCGCACGCGCTTTGTCACGCCACGCGCACGCGCAGCCGCTCCTCGTGGTTTCAAGGCCATTGCGCTGCTTTGCACACCTTGGAGGGATTTCGCGTTAGTTTGTTGCTACAAGGGCTTGCTCTGACTGCATGGCTGCCACACCTTGTTTGTGTCAGCTTAGCATAAAAGCCCTGTGCCTCTTTTAGAAATTACTTCACTCGCAAAATTTAACTTGTCCGTGATTGAGAAGCACATGTGCTGCGCTATAAACAATCCAATTTATCTTAGTATAGCAAAATGCGTTCTGTGGGATTGTGTCTCGGACACTATAGATGAGCTAGCGTGGTGTTAAGCACTGTAACTTGAAGTGAAGATACAGTTTTCAAGGTTTTTTTGTCCGTAACTTTCCTCGGCTCGCCTGCGCACTGCGCACAGCTTTGAAACGGCTCATCATTTAATGATACGCTATCATTGATATGCGAAAGCGCTGGACAAAGCCAAGGTTGCCGCGGCCAGGAGGTTGTCCTTGAAGTCCATGTAAGACGCCCGATTACTGTCCGCAGCATCCGCTGTCATACGCGACCGCTGGCGGATGCGTTTTGATTGAGGCTCAAGTAGAAGTCAGTGCCCTGTACAACCCCAGGGGATGTGCATAGGCATGCGTGTACTTAGGAAGTGGAGGGTCCTGGCTGTTTTGCGGGACACACGCAAAAAGTCATGCTTCCGAAGCTGTATGGGATAAGTACAATGTTCTACACAAATTTACATGAAGAACTGACAACACCGGTGTAGGAAGTATTCCTCCGACGATTTTCTACAACATTTATCCTTGTTGTGAACGGCATAGTGACCGCGCCTATCCTTACGTACTTGGAAGGGAGGGAGGTATTTTTAATTCTATGATGATCTGATTCCATAGAGTAATACGGCTACGCAAGTGTTAATGTTGCAAAGTTCCTGTATGAGATATATATTCAGTCTATGTCGTGAGCAAAAGTGGTATACAACACTCAACCGGTGGCGGAGCTCGGGAAAACTGCATTGCGACTTGATCTAACAACAGCGATCTGGGATCGAGACAAAAGTGGCGGTGCCGCATTTTATAAAGGTGCACATGTCACGGTCGCTGTCTCTACCGCTATATGGCATTATTATGCCGTTTTCCCCGAGCTCCGTCACCGGCTGAGTCTTGTATACCACTTTTGTTCACGACTATACATGACTGAGTGCTTGTCAGACCAATATGTGTGCCAGAGAAATGTGCCTGAGGATTGTAGATTATTATGAAAAATAAAAATCTTTTAAACGGTCAGTGACCCGATAGTTGTTACACGTGGAATACGGCAAGGATGCCTACTCTCATCTATTCTCTTGGTGCTTTGAAAAGAGCCTTTATTGCAGCAGATCCAAAACTTCAGATCTATACGTGCTTTCCCTCTCCCAAGTCAGGGTGAGGGGAGGGTTTCAGCAGCCATAATCTGCGAGTGCTTGCCAAATTCGCTCCATACCAATCTTACTCTCCTTGTTATTTCCCTTTCATGGTCCGGATCTGCGGTTACTGCCTGTCCTATGTGGACATTTCGCTTACTACTTCCAGTGCTTCGCTACATAACGTAAACTGCTGTTCCTCCCCGAGACTTTTGAACATTACCTTAGTCTTCTGCATTTTGATTTTAAAGTCTTGCTTGTGACTTTCCCTGTCTAGGTCATCAATCATTCTTTGCAA
This sequence comes from Amblyomma maculatum, assembly GCF_055883805.1. Classification (NCBI taxonomy): domain Eukaryota; kingdom Metazoa; phylum Arthropoda; class Arachnida; order Ixodida; family Ixodidae; genus Amblyomma; species Amblyomma maculatum. The sequence goes on from NC_139344.1 coordinate 253,350,898, forward strand.
TTTTTCCCCCGAGTTACTTAGTAAGGCAATGTCATCAGCAAATCACAGATTGCTGAGGTATTCTCCATCTGCCCCTCTCCCTAACTGCTCTCGTTTCAAATCTTTGACTACTTCCTCTATGCAAGCAGTGAATAGTTCTGGGGAGATCGTGTCTCCTTCCCTAGCACCTTTGTTTGTAGAAAATTTGTCACTTGAGCAGAACTATGGTTGCTGTGCAGTCACTATATATATCTTTCAGTACTTTCATATACGGCTCGTCTACAGCCTGATTTCGCAATGCCTGCATGACCGCAGAGGTTTCGACTTTGTCAAATGCTTTTTCGTAATCAGCGAATGATATGTATGAGGGCTGCTTGTATATTCTGAGACTTCTATTACCTGGTTGATGGCATGGATATGAAGAATAGTAGAGTGCACCCTTTCCGAAAACCTGCTTAATCTTTTGCTTTATTGCCGTCTAAAGTTTTCCTGATTTTATTAGCCTTGTATACCACTTATCTTAGCCCCCTTAGGATAGTTGAAAGTGGTTTGGCTTTGATTTTATTAGCCTTGTTTACCACGTATCTTAGCCTCCTTAGGATAGTTGAAAGTGGTTTGGCTTTGGTTTGTCTTATTTGCATTTGGTCTCATTCATTCATGACTTGTCTAATACGCACAATATACACATAAAGGTATATATGTACGTCTTTTACGGGGAACATTCGGAGCCTATAGGCAACAGTTTTGTTTGAGACTCCAGGTCACCGGATTTTTTGGCGCCGTTATTGTGCTCCGTTCTCCTAGGGCTGAAATTTGGTGCTGCGACGAAGCCTACGATGAAGCGCAGATAAAACTCGCTGACCGGAAATGCGATCAACAAATAATGGAGGCCGAGAGGCACATACGAGGACGCAATAATTGATACACCGTGTGATCGCATCGCGACTCCTCAAGGGTCCTGGCTGACTTATACGCTGGCTGGCCTAAGCCTGGTAGCGAAAAAGAAACTGTCTGAGATCGTATTGCAATAAGCGAGTAATTGTCACTGGCATCTTCATCAGCGCATCCATGTGGCAATACATTTTTGAGAAAGTTCTAATCACCTTGAATTTGTTGATGTATCTTCGTCAGTGACGGAAAATTGAAAAGCCGCCCATGTGCAGAGCAATGTTATATCCCGTTAATTAAATAATATATAATTAAATTATTAATAATTTATACTGTGGTCTTGTTTCCAAGACCTTGACAGGGTGGATTCAGACAGAAAAAAAAAACGAATTATACAAAATGCAGCGGTACATAACGGAAGACGCATGACGTCACTCACTACGTGCACACACAAGCATCAGCTGAAATGCGACGCAACACAAAAACACGACTGTAACTGAAAAAATAAATACAAAAAGATCAAACGCCACATAAACACAAAATGAGATTGAAATAATAGCACTGAGCCTTGGGTTACAATGTCGTTAGTTGGATTGTTCCATTTATTAATACTTCTAGAAAAAAAAGTAGTCAAAACTTGAAGCAATTCTTTCTAGTAAGTAATGGTGTTATTGTCAGCGCGTGACGTTGCCACGTAGTGTAGCCAGCCGAAAAACCCAAGGGGATGATATTAACCCAAGGGGATGATATTAATCGAGACCTTCCCTCCTGGTGCGCCCCTTTCGCTCTTGTTTTTTTACGCCTTCCGTCCCTCTTCTCTCATGGAGAGGTTGGGGTGGCAATGGGCACAGGCATCTTAACGCCGTCTACCTTTCCTCCCAACCAATTTTCCCAAGGTTAAACGTTGTATCTTGAAGCTCGAAGGCGTGTGACAAAACTAACTATGCGAGTGCGGTTGGCACCTGGCAATTGATATGCCTGTGAATGCAACGCGCTGGACAGACGTGATCTCTTACGCATACATACACATAGAAGAGCCGTAAAGCAAACAGCAAACGCAGAAAGAAGTAATTATACTCCGAAAGGCATAGCCTATTATTGTTATTTGTTGTGTTTTCGGCTGATTCACCTAACTGGTAAAGACGACTAATGTGTTGTTGATCTCCGATGCTGGTACACCATCGAACATAAGCAACATAAGAACACCATGAGCGAACATAAGCAATTTAAATGAAGTCTAGAGCTAAACATGTTACGTTCAGTATGGAGCGCACCTTTACGTCTCAACATGTCGAGCCCACAAAGTATTTGTCCATTGTTGTCCCTAGGGGAGCTTGTTGAGAGAACGTCTTAGTCGCGATGCCCTCTAGGAACGAGGTCTACTGAGTTCTAGACTACTGTGGGCGCAACTTGTAAATAATCTTTGAAAGCGCATCTGTCGTCGTAGGCGCATCGTATGTCTCACCGATGGCAAAAGAACGCGTACTATGCGCACCCGTGATCTCACAGTGCACTTCTCAGCCGCGCGGCGAGGAAAAAAGAAATAAGCACGAACATCGGCTAAATGCTTACGGCTAGCTTTAGTGCTTATCGTTTCTCTCGTTTGCGTTCTTGCGCCGCACCTGAGTGTAAACGCCAACGAGTTAGAGACAAGCGCGAACGCTAGCTGGTCAAAAAAGCACTTGCTGGTAAGACGGCCGACTACCGTTTTCTCCTCTGTTCAAAAGATGCAGCGGTACGTCATACCTTAACCAGAGGCGGTTGGCAGGCCTGTGCATTTTCTTTTCCACCTTCCTACAGTCGCAGCAACAACCAAGCGGCTTTTTAAACAATGTGTTCCTCCAAAATACTTCCCAGGTCGTATCTGGATTCAGGGCGTTTGTGGTGGTAATGTATCAACATTTTACTGTGGTGTTAGTGAAAGTGTGAAAATAGTGAAATTGTGAGAAATCATGAGTACACTTCACCAGAGTACCCAAGTTCGAACCCTAAAGCCGGCAGCTGCGTTTTGGCAGCTTCAGCCGAAATGCCCTATTACTATCAACGTTCCTTGTGAATAGAGAAATCTCACCAGTATATGCTGGAACTCCAATCTCACTCTCATCTGGAAGAGGCAAACCACGTATAAATTTAAAGTTTTGGATCTGCTACAATAAAGGCTCTATACAAAGCACGAAGAGAATAGATAAGAGTGGGCATCCTTGCCGTATTCCACGTGTAACAGCTATCGGATCAGGGACCTTTAAAAATAATTTAATTTTCATACTAATCTACAAAACTCAGGTAGATTTCTCTCGGACGCTTATTGGTCTGACAAGCACTCAGTCATGTACACTCAACTGGTGGCGGAGCTCGGGAAAAGTGCATTGCGACTTCATCTAACAACAGCTACTAAGGATCGAGACAATAGTGGCGGTGCCCCATTTTATCCACATGCATATGTCACGCTCGCTGTCTCTACCCCTATATGGCCTTATTATGCCGTTTTGCCGAGCTCCGTCACCGGCTGAGGGTTGTATATCACTTTTGCTCACGACACACACTGAGTATATATCTCATACAGGAACATTGCAACAATAACACTTGCGTAGCCTTATTACTCTATGGATTCAGACCATCACACCTTAAAAAATACTTCCCTCCCTTCCACGTACGTAAGGATAGCTGCGGTCATTATACCGTTCACAGCAAGAATAAATCGTCTAAAAAAATCGTCAGAGGAATTCTTCCTCCCCGGTGTTGTCCGTTCTTCATTTAAATTTGTGTAGAACATTGTTCTTATCCCATACAGCATTGGAAGCATGACTTTTTGCGTGTGTCCCGCAAAACAGCCAGGACCCTCCAATTCCTAAGTTCATACATGCCTATGCACATAATAAATTCTACTCAAAAAGGGAATTTATTGGGTACATACGTACATAGAAAAACGCACATTACTCACAAAACAAAGCACTATACAAAACAGTATAGGCTACATATGCATAATAAACTAAAGATAACACGATTCCCCTGAGAGGAGAAAACAGTATAAACGAGGACGTTTCAAATAAAGGACGACAGGCATATCATGTCTGCTGCCTCGTACAACATAGAAGCGTGTGTGCCAGCGCCCCGCAGAAACCGCGTCTCGCCGTCAGTTTCTAACAGTCCAGACAGATACTTCCAGATGACGAGGCGCAGCCTCTGCAAGGCTGGGTGCATTGCTCAGCGAGGCACCTGCGATGCCACAACCCAAACAGAACCACACAGAACACAAGGTGTTTAAAAGGGGTGCGTCGGCGCATTACGCCGGGGTTCATGCGGACGTTAAACATCCTATATATGCGAGCCGCCACATTGTTCTCGCAACTACACGTTCGAAAAAAACATGAGCGAGGATCTCGAGAGCACCGCAGTTGGCACACTGGTCATTGGGTACAACACCACATCTGGCAAGGCGCTGTCTCGTGAGGAGGACGCCCCAGCGCCTAAGTCAGTCAAAATCTCGCACTTCATTTGGCAGCCGACAAGCTGCCCACGCTCGCCAATTTGCGTACATCGGTCTCTCGTTGCTCATCAGCTGAAAGCCTGCAAACGGCTAAGAATTGGTTGATGCGTATGGCTGGTAGGTCGCCTACATTAACATCTGACAGGTCTGCATATAGAGTCGACTTTATCTCGGCAACCTCGCGGTAAAAAGGCAGAGGTCTGTCCGCTTGTGGACCGAGGTATTGTTCGGGTGTAAGCACACGACGCGCCATGCTCATCCAGTACAGGATGAGCGAGCGACCAGGATAAGACTTGTCAGCTAATAGCCTCTCTACCAGCCTTAACGCGAGCATGTCCGGGGGGAGACTCCGCTTCGCTCAAACAGCACGCCAAGTACACGCACTGCGTCCACAAACGGTACGGCGGCGGCTAAAGGGCCCCTGAGCTGACCGAGGCGGAGAGCGTTACTTTTCTTCGGGTTGAGCTGCGCTCCTGATACAGCTGCGTATTCTTAAAAGATTTAAAAAAAAAAAAAAAAAAAAACAATGAAGCTGTCATTGTCACGCACGAAGAATGAGACGTCTTCTGGAAGTTGAGGAAGCAGCGCACAGAAGGAGCGACAGCTTCTTGAAAATGCTCCTCCTGGTCGAGGCCTCGCGACGAAAATAGGGCCGCGAAATTCTGGCTAAACGATTTGCGGATGTCCGCGGGTTTCGAAGACGTCGTACCGTCCGCAAATGTGACGCTCTCCACGCGCGTTCGCCTGTTACTGCGCTGGCCAACGGCTCGAGCGTGTCCGAGGTCCGCGGCATCCTCAAGCGGCATGTTTCATGGTCCCGCTGAGAGTGATGCGCGAGAACTGTCTTCGAGGATGCGGTGATAACGCTCGCGCAGCGTCTCGAGATATTCGCGCATCGCGAACGTAAGCGTTTCGCCGCCCCGTACGATGCTCATACGGCGCAGAACGTCATTCATCATGGTCGTCATGCGGACACGCCGCGCCTTCCCCGCACTCACAAGAACATCGCGCCAGCGTGTTTTCAGCGCGTCCCAGGTAACAGGTGTTATGTCACTAACTGCTGCCACAGATAAGCACAACTCTCGGCGTATATCAGTGAAACACTGTTCATCGCGTAGTACCGCTGCATCCATGCGCCATATCAGGGGGCTGTTTGCACGGCCCAGGGCTGCTCGCAGAGTAACCGTGACCGGGAAGTGATGACTTAGTTTAAGGCCTGGCGGGAAAGGCAAAAAATACCTCGCACTGTAGCAAGTCAGGTGCCATGGCGGAGGGGATGTAAACTAGATCTATTGGGCTCGCGCTCTGGCCCCAGACTTGTGTTGCCTCGAAATGGTCTCTGTGAAGAGTGACCCACGCGTCCTCTAAGCGTAATGATCGCACTAGTTTTCCAAGTTCTTTCGCGTGGTAATTGGAGGCTCCCTGACCAGGCTGCCTGCTGTCGCGAATTGTGCCTAAACACAATTGAAATCCCCGGGCAGAAAGTGGGTCGAGAAAGTATGTCATGATGGATCGAAAGAACTCGTTTTTCAGACTACGCGGGACTGGCGCGTACACGTCGACAAAACGAGTCTTGCGGCCAACCAGAAAAATGTCAACGACAATCAGGCGCCCATCTATGCCATATGTACAATGAGCACATGCCCTGTATGCTTGGGAAAGAAAGATCCCGCCTACGCCACAACACCGTGAGTCCGTTAACGAAACAAAGGCCTCAACATTGAAACGAGAACGAAAGGAAAGGACATCGGCGGGGGTGCGGAAGTTGCACTCCTGCAAAACCAAAACATCTACTCGATGCGAACGCGCAAGATGAAGCACCTCCCTTTGCTTGTCAGGGTGACGAAAGCCTTGCACGTTAAAGGAAGCAAAACGAAACAAGAGCCATCATAAAAAGGAGGAGGAACAAAGACTACTATACATATCACAGAAACAAAGAAACAGAGGAGAACATAACAGACTCGCGGAAAAGTTCGTCGGGCAAAGACTGTAAACGTGTCCGCTAATCAGCACTAGGGAGGCGCTCTGGGGAGTTGAGTGTTGATTCTTTCGGGCCCGGGCCTCGACATGGTCCGTGTGGCGCGCGCGTCTGAGGAAACAAAACTAAACACACACACACACACACACACACACACACACACACACACACACACACACACACACACACACACACACACACACACACACACACACACACACACACACACACACACACACACACACACACACACACACACACACACACACACACACACACACACACACACACACACACACACACACACACACACACACTGCACGGAAGGCACGCAGTTCACCCTCCGCAGGCCGCAGCGACGCAGCCGAGCTGACTATTAGCCGGGAGCGAGAAGCGACTGAGCCGCGTCGAAGCCACCACCAGACCTGCGAAGAGGAGGAGGAGGGTGCTGCCGTTGAGCCTGAGAGGCAGCGCCATGCTGGTTACGACTCGGCGTCCTAGAAGTCCATCTCGGAGCCGTCTCGTGCCTTCCGCACCTTCTTATGAGGCGCTGATGCTTTCGAAGATGCACAGCTCTCTGTACCGGACAGGTGGCGCTTGCCGTCGTCCGCCAAAGGCGCTTTCATTGCGCGGTCCGTACTCAGGCGTTGCGGCCTCGCGGAGCCAGAGCGTCGTGTCACCGTAACGCCAGACAGGGTGGCTTCCTTACTCGGGAGGACGGGGGTAGAAGCTGCGGATTGCAGGAAGCGCGGGGCGTTCAGCAGAGCCTCCAGATCTGCCGACTTGACATGTGGAGCGGGCGTCTTCTGCAGCTTGTCGCCGTGCGTGTACTGGCCCGCCATAGGTTGCGAATCCAATGCTCGGGACTCAGAGCCGGGTACGTCTGAGGAATTTTTCGAGTCGCTCTGATAGGTTGTCACCTCCGTCACAGGCTCGCTATCGGGGCAGGGCTCTATTATTTAGTCTAACATCTGGCAGGGGTACTAAAGTACGTCCCAATTTATAATGGTCGATAATTTCCCCATAATTTTGCAGACGCTCGTCGTATGCCCAGTGTTCGGGCATACTTTCTGAAGTAGAAGGGCTACCCTGAAGGGCTACCCTGAAGGGCTACCCTGAAGTAGAGAGGTCGGGCTAGCTCGTCAGCCGCCTCGTTACCAGGGCGGCAGCGTTAGCGGGTGTCCAAATTAACTGAATTTTCCTATTTATCGTTCTTTGGGTGAGGATTTTGGCCGCCACCGGCGATATCCTCCCCTTCCCAAAATTTTGAATGGCAGTTTTGCTGTCGCTAACTATGAACTTCGCTTCTATTCCTACGCAAGCTAGCGCTATCGCAACTTCCTCCGCAGTCTCTATGTGGCGGCCTCTGATGGCTGCCGCGGATATCGGTGCCCCTCGGACATCGACTACCGAAGCTACCGCCGCACCTGTTCTGCCACTTGCCGCATCAACATAGACTACTTCCTTTCCTCCCATGTTCTTGAACCGTCGCTCTAGAGCTTGTTCATGAACCCGGTCTGGGCGTTTCACGCGCTACCAGACTTTAGGGACAATGATCTCAGTAAACACTGTGGAGCGAGAGGGACCCTCGACCACATAATTTGGGAGTGCCCACAATCTCCAGGGATAGGGAAAAATATTACAAGTAGAGAAGCCTGGGATACCCTGCTGCGAAGCGCGGACCCTGCGATCCAGCACCGCAACGTCCATCTGGCGGAAGAGGCCGCAACAAGCCAAGGGCTACCTGCCAGCCTCTAATCCGCGGGCGCACGACTCCCCGTTTCCGCTGGAATTAAAAGTTGTACAACCAACCAAATCGGTGGAGGGCTCCGTGGTTGCCCCGTAAGAGAGGGCCTCAGACGTGGTCGTCAAGGCCTCGTCGTCGTCCTTCTCTGCATCCCTGCTGGGCTCCTGGGTGTCGCCGTACAGCTCCAGGTTCGCGGCCTTTCCGGGTTGTACGCCAGGCTCCGAGGACGACTTGGCAGCCGCTGCATAAGAGCGTGGTAGAACAAAATCCACCGTTGGATGTTCGCCGCCACAGCGCTTGCACGCGGAGCGGCAACTCGCACTGTCATGGCCGTAAGCGCTGCAATGACCGCAGCGCACCGCCGAACAAGCAGCGCCAATGTGGCCCTCAACGCCGCACCTGGAACACACGCGTTTCATTCCTCGATACTCCAGCATCACGCGGGTCCCAGTTACCATCAGGAAGTTGGGGGCTGACCGCGTCATTTCCAACTTGACCTGCCGCGTCCCGTTCCGGACGTGGCTCCTAGACTGGAACGCTACTTCTGAAACGGATCGGACTTTTCCGTACGGGGAAAGCGCTGCAGCGAGAGCCTCGTCGCTGGCGCACGGGGGAGGACGGTAAACCGTCACATAAACCACCGGAGCTCCCATCCGCTCCAGCGGCACTTCTTTTCCGGCGAGGCGCAGGACGCCTCAAGCCCTCGCCACCATTTTGGTCGTTTGCGCCATGGAGGACACGGCGGCCTGGACACGAAGACCTCCAAGGTGCTGCAGGTACTGCAGCCACTTTACTCCTACAACCTCCTCGATAGTGTCGATGAGGCTGTCCGCCGGAACAGGTTCCGGCACTGTTAATGTGAAGCACTGCGCCTTGAACGGGCGCAGTGCCGGGGCTGGTCGTTCCATGTATCGCTCCAGGGCCCGGGCAGCCGCGATAGGAACGCGGCGCCGGAGAGGCAGGTCCTCCGGGGAGAGTGCAGGAACACTTCGGTGCGCAGCAGCCTCCTCAGCAAACACGGGGCCACTACACTTTGATCTTAGTCAAAAGACCGAGATGTTCGGCAATCACATAGAGTTCGACGACAGCGCACTTGCCTTGTCAGATGGAAGGAAGGATGCACTAGGTGCTATCCTCCTGTGAGGGTACACACCTCAACCTGCGACCATCATCAACCTACGGCAACCCCAGGCAAGGCCTCCCGCACAATAAGGTTTGGGGCTTTTTTTGTTTCGGGGAGCGGGCTTTTCCCAGCCAAGGCGCTCATGCAATCCGGCCTGTTCCCACCTGGGTGGGGTCGCAGTGTATATGCACCACGTCCGCACCACCCCGCTGGGTCGAAGACTGACGCGAGCAAGTCTTCTAATATCTCACTTCTAGTTTTCCGTTTTCTTCTTTGAAGATCACCATGGGGTGTCTCTTTGACCTTAGCCAAAAGGCGCGACCTCAACACAAATTCGGACCATAGAGTTTATGAACCCGCTAGCTCATCTATAGTGTTCAAGACGTGATCGCACCGAACACATTTTGCTAAACTAATATAAATTGGATTGTTTATATCACAGCACATGTGATTTTCAATCACGGACAAGTTAAAGTTTACGAGTGCAGTGATTTCTAAAAGAGGCACAGGACTTTTAGGCTAAGCTGCCACACATACAAGGCGTGGCAGCCATGCAGTCAGAGCAAGCCCTTGTAGCAACAAACTGACGCGAAATCCCTCCATGGTGTGCAAAGCAGCGCAGTGACCTTGAAACCACGAGGAGCAGCTGCGCGTGCGCCTGGCGTGAGAAAGCGCGTGCGCTCGCGTCTCTTGCGTCGGTCGCGTGATCGCCAGACCACGTGACTAGCCGTATATATAGCGCTGCAAATGCTCTCGTTTTTCAGAGCAGTGTTAGCTCTGGGCCCTCCGTGGCCGTTTTCGGCGGAGGCTACTTTGCCACCGGCGTTTTGGTATCTGTTATGCACCGCCAACGTTTCGCTGGCGGCTGTTGCGAGGAGGTTTTTTCTGTTTGTTTCTTTTTATTTCTCTCATTACTCCTCTGTCCGCGCGAGGTTTGTCGCTCAACTAGAGCTAGCTGGCAGACCCGTGCATTTTCTTTCCTCGATTGAAGGCAAAATTTGCGGCGCCATATGACCGAGGCATTTGCAATGCGAAGAGAAATGCTTATGCTCTAATCAATACGTGTTTGATTTATGCGGTTCATCCGCAGTGGAATAAGTGCAAAAGCATTACTGCAGCGGTGGCAGCGGCTATATATGCTGCCATGGGGGAAAACGTATTTTCTTTTATTGTAGTCGTCACTCCTAGCAGGAACTCGGTACCGGTCCGCTATTCTTAAGGAGTATTCACTCTTGTTCATTTATCTGACAGCCTATTACTTACGTGAGCTGCAAGTTTTGTCACGGCATTGTGGCGCTGGCGCGAGGCATCCCTTTTTTTTTTTGGGGGGGGGGGGGGGGGGGGGGGGTGGCCTTTGGAAGGATGCTCTTGTAGCTGTGTTGAAAATTGCCAGAATTCTCAAATGCAGCATTGCTGGAAATCAGCGTGTCACTTCACTTGTTGCATCCAACCATTCATTGCGTATACCGTAGCCGAGAACAGCGACAAGCTGTGTAACGAGCACCGTTGATAAGCCTGAGGGATCTGGCAGGGGGATGTGGCGGTGCGTGCCGCCGTGAAAAGAGTGTGCGAACCATACACAGCGCAGGTATTCGTAGCAGCGTCCTGATCCTTTTGTCACTGGGACACCATGGGTTAAAGGGCTGGCCGTGTGGCGTGAACGCAGAAAGCATGAATACTGCAGGCGCGTCTCTCCCTAACCACGTAGGAGGATTGTAAGAAGTGAATGAGGAGTTCAACTTCGTGAGACACGTGGTAGTGTTTTTGTGAACTATACTTTAAAAAGCATTTTATTTTCCTTATTATTCTACAAAACTAAAGTATATTTTTTTTTTACACTTACTGGTCTGACAAGCCCTCAGTCATGTACATACACTGAATATATATCTCATACAGGTTCTTTGCTACAATAACGCTTGTGTAGCCTTCTTACACTATGTATTGGGACGAATCTTGGCAATTCATAAGACAGCGTTTAAAAAGCTGCTAGCTCATCTATAGTGCCCAAGACGTGATCTCGCAGAAAAGAGTTTGCCATACTAAGAAAAACTGGATAGTTTATATCGCAGCACAAGCCATTTCAAACATGAACCACTTGTGGGTGCGGTGATTTCTAAAAGAGGCACAGGGTTTTTAGGCTAAACCATCGCGGTATCCTGTATTGGTAGCGAATATTCCTTAACAATTCGATATATTCCGCGACCATTTCATGTCTACATAAAATGGTTTATAGGAAAGGCGCAGTACCTGTCAGGCTTGTCAGCGGACAGCTGAACCGAGCCTTCAGAGAAGGGAAGTAGTTTGGAGAGAACGCGGAAAGAGAAAAAGAGGTGCCGCAGTGGAGAGCCACGGAGTAATTTCGACCACCCGGGGATTTTAGTGCTGCCGCACAACTGGCCACATTATCGCAAATGTAGGGCGTCATAGCACCCGCCAACGCTTCGGTGGTGGATGACGGCTGATCCCCCTTGTTTTTCTTTTTTCTCTATTTTCTCTTGTGTCCGCACGAGGCAGCGGAGGAGGAGAAGGAAGAACATTTATTTCCGCCGAATATGGCGCGGCAGCCACCTCTGGATCCGCACGCAGGCGTCCGGGGAGGCAGTCTGTCGCACCACGGCCGGAGGACACCCGGCCCCGTCTAGGAGAAGAGGTTTTCAGCCTCGGCCGCCAGGCGGACGGCGAATCGCTGTTTCTTCGTCGGAGCTTCTTAGCGTGGTCTCCCATTCGTTACTAGTTTTAATCGCGTTGCGCCCTGGGGCTCGAACGCATCTCCATATTATGTGATCTAATGTTGCCACGTGGCCGGAAAATTTGCAAATTGCGGTTTCTGCAGCGTCCCTCTTCCGCCCTCTGGCACCCGTCCAACTCCCCCATAGGGGCGAAAAGAAATTTCGAGCTTGGAGTCTTCTCCATACGTATGATTCCTTTTTACTCAGGGATCCGGAGGATATATCCTCCGGTCTTTCTCCAGGTTGTCGGTTACATCCCTAAACGTACCAATACATTATTTGCTTTTAGACGTTCTTGTGGAGGCGTCCGCAGCCCCCCGAGGTAGCGAGGAGCGGCCGAGCATGTGGGCAGCCTCGTTGCCGGCGAGACGGGCGTGTGCTAGGGTCCAGATTATGGTCACGCTTTCGGCGAGAGACGACTCGTCCAGAATTTTTGCAGCACGATTGCTGACTCTACCCTTGCTAAAATTCCTAACCGCCGCTTTGCTATCGCTGATGACGTGTTTCACGCCTGATCGTGCAATGGCAATGGCTATTGCAATCTCCTCCGCCTCTAGCGGCCGTAGATCTCGGATTCTTTCGATTCCTATGGCGATCCCGGTGTCTAATAGGGCGACCGAGGTTACGTCGCCTTCTTTCCCGATCGATGTATCGGTGTAGGCGACCGATCCCGGCGGGAGTTTGTCCAATTTGTTAGCGAGGTGCTTAGCTCTGCTTTTCCTCCTCCCCTCTTCGTGTACGGGGAGCATGTTCTTCGGTATGGGCGAGACGTATAGATGCTTTCTGATTTCTCGATCTATGCTTTCTCTGACACTTTCGCCTTCCCCGGGCGCTAGTAGGTTTACCCAGTCGAGGATTTGTCTACCCGCCGCCGTTCCTGCGAGTCGCTCTGTCTGGGACAGCCTAACCTCCGCAGCCAGCTCTTTCCACTCATTATGCAACCAAATTTTCTCTAGAATGTCGTTAGAAGTAATTATGGGGAGTCCTAGAGCGAACTTCGTGCATCTCTTAATTATGGTGTTTAATTCGCGTTCTTCGGTCTTGTTGATATTTAGGAATGGAGTCGCGTAGCAGATTCTGCTCGTGACAAAAGCTTGTACGAGTCTGAGTCTACTAGCCTCCGTGAGACCACTCCTTCTGTTGGACGTCTTCTTAAATAATCTGACTACGAGCTCCGCCTGATCTTTTAATTTCTTAATCAGGCTTTTGTTACTACCCCTGCGGTTGATAATCATACCTAATATTCTAATTTCATCGACTTTCGGGACTTCGTTCCCGTTTACTTTAATTTTGATATCTGTAGTTATCTTCCCATTACTGCTGGTAATTACCAGGAGCTCCGATTTTTCTGGCGAACAGCATAGACTTACGTCCTCTGCGTGTTTGCTGATTATATCTGCTGCCTCTTGGAGCCTGGATGTGATGTACGAGTCGTTCCCTTCGCACATCCAGACGGTCACATCGTCCGCGTAGATGCTTTGCAACTTACTTTGCAACTTTGATGCTAAGTACCATTTTTTAACCATGTACGTTTTCAGTTTTGGTAATTTGTCATCCCACATGTCAATGTAAACGTGTAATAAAAGTTTTGCTAGACAAACCATTTTTTAAGACAAAGAAAATGATGAGAAAACCTTTGTGCCTTGTGCGTCAATGGTTTGGTAGTTAATCCTTTTCTTTTCGACTATGCAATTGAGGCGGCACTAAAGAAAAAAATTGCAGACGATTACGTTACTTCCTAATGCGAAATTTGAGAGGAGCTCATCAGTTGTTTACACTTTTCGATAGATTGATGTATTCCGCGTTGGGGTGCGACTGCGTTTCGACTGAGGTGAAACGAAGAGGCGTCCGCGAGGTGTGCCATGTCAGTGCAAGTTCCCCAGGTGGTCGAAATTACTCCGTAGTCCTCCGCCACGGCTCCTCGTTTTCTCTTTCCACTTTCTCTCTCTCACATTCCTCCCTTGCTCTACGGCGCGGTTCAGATGTCCACAGAAACCTTGTGACAGAAACTGCGTCTTTCCTTTCATGTGAACCAATTATTATTATTATTATTATTAATATTAATATTAAAACGGTGTAGGGGAAAATACGCACTCTCTTTTGTACTGAAATTCCATTTCATCTATTGCTTCCTTAAGGGCAAGAAGGCATTACATAAGCAGGGGAGTATCGGTCTTCATACTGCGAACTTCCTTGAAACAAAGCACAACACAGAAAGCACAACATGGGGTCAGCTTCGTGTATGCGTAATCGCTTGGTGACGTCATCACCAGTCGTGACGGCATGAGGTGATGTGAATCATGACGACGTCACATGTGGTCATGTTTAATAACCAGAAGAGACGTCATAATGATGTCACATCCGGTGATGACGTCACCAGGCGAATCACGCACACACGAAGTTGATCCCGCTGGGCGTTCGAACCTGTCGTCCTTGCAGCGCAATTCATCTGGCGCTTCCTCGAACGCCGCACCACGCAGCATATACAGACTCAGTGCAGTAGGCATCAGCGGCGTTTCAAATTGGTTTACAGGAAAGAAAAGGCGCAGTATCTGTCACAATTCTCCGCGGACACTTTACCCGAGTCGTAAGGAAAAAGAGGAAGGGCTTCAGAACACCGCGAAACCGACGATTTCGCCTCATCGCACTGCAGTAGTCCAAAGTGCTCCGTATGGCATAAATAAAGCTCTCTCATTGCTAAACAAGAATGACCACAACAAGCTCAGCCAGGCAAACGTACCTCTCGCAACTTATATCCTGGCATAGCTGAGCTAAGCCACTGCCATTTTTTTTTCCATAACAAACATTTAAAAGAATGCGCGATTTCTCACCTCTGCATTGTGGTTGCATGGCTGCCACACATACAAGCGGACACCTGAACCGCGCCTTAAGGGAAGGGAGGAAGGTGGGAGTGAAGGTGGGAAGAGACAAAGAGGAGCCGTAGTGGAGGGCTACGGAGTAATTTCGACCACCTGGGGATCTTTAACGTGCGCTGACATGGCACAGCACCCGGACACCTCCTCATTTCGCCTCCATCGAAACGCAGCCGCCGAGGTCGGGTTCGAACCCGGGTGACTCCGGCACAGTAGTCGGGCGTCTTACCACCCTGCAGTCAGAGCAAGCCCTTGAAGCAACAAACTAACGCGAAATCCCTCCGAGCTATAACTTCGAAGGTGTGCAAACCTCTGCAATGGCCTCGAAACCACGAGCACCGGCTGCGCCTGCGCATGGCGTGAGCATGCGCGTGCGCTCGCTTCTCTTGCGTCGGTCGCGTGATCGCCAGACCACGTGACTAGCCCTTTATATAGCGCTGCAGCTGCACTCGCTTTTCAGAGCGGTATTAGCTCCCGGCTCTCTGTGGCCGTTTTCGCCGGATGCTCCTTTGCCACCGGCGTTTTGGTATCTGTACCTGTTGTGCATGCCGTCACTGCACCCGCCAACGTTTCGGTGGCGGATGACGGCTGTTGCGAGGCGCGTCTTTCTGTTTGTTTTTTACTTTTTATTCCTTACACTACTCCTCTGTCCGCGCGAGGCGGCGTCGATCGCTCAACTAGAGCTAGCTGGCAGACCGGTGCATTTTCAAGGTAAATGTGTAATAAAACTTTTTCTAAACAAACCAATCTTTAAGCTAAAGAAAAATAGGAGAAAACCTTTACGCCTTGTACAACCCTGGTTCGGTAGTTAATGCTTTTTATTTTCTGCTATGCAAGTGAGACGCCAATAAAGAAAAAAAAAATGCCGACTATTACGTTACTTCCTAATGCGAAATTTGAGAGCAGTTCATCAGCTATTTCACCTTTTCGATAGATTGAGGTATGCGTTCCGGCTAGGGCGGTGCAAATATCGAGATCCGCCGCCACCGATCCGGCGCACTGATTGCCGCCGCACAGGGGTGGCACTGGAGGAGGAGCGAAGAGAGAAATTAAGTTATCGGGAGGTCGTGGGCGCCTGTGCGTGGGCCCATAGGAACGTTGCACGACGAATAGATAGGCAGCAGCTGAATGATGCCGCTGACGCCGCTAGCGAGTCAAGTCGACTTGGCCCTGCGTTTCGGCCTTGTGATACACGCACCGGGATCAGCTGAAGCCGAGCCGGCGCTTGGGCCCCCGGAGAATACCGTCGCCGCCACTAAAAAAAGAGGGGAGGGGGGGGGGGGGGGGGGGCTCGCGCGGTGTCGCCGCCGAGGAGGAAGTGGGAGGGGGTGCCCCACTGCGGTGTTACAGTGGTAAGACGCGTGACTACTGCGCGGGAGTACCCGAATTCCATACCGAGAGCGGGGAGGCATCCCCGATCCTTACATTCACAGAACTGCTAGAACACTACAGGCTGTTCGACGTACATTACCACCCCCTGTACCCTGTCTATTCAAGAAGCAGCAACTTACCGCCGCCTGCAAATTAATACCTTTGTTACACCATTTTCCTAAACTTCTGGTAATCCTGCCTTTATTCCTCTGACTGCCCACATTGCGGTGAGCGGGCAACGCTCTACCACATGGTTTGGGCGTGCCAAATTATCCCTTCTCTACGTTCACTCTCCCACCCCTGCATTCAAGATTGGGAGGCCACCCTGCAGGACCCCTGCCCGGAGCGCCAGCAATGACTTGCTCGCCGCGCTGTTACTGCAGCCGCGGCCAACGGGACCCTGGACTAAGGGTCCCCCCCCCCCCCCCCCCGCTGACTAAATAAAGATGTTTTATTGTCGTCCTCCTGCTCGATCCCAATAGCCGGCGGCTGCGTTTCGATTGAGGCGAAACGGAGACGCGTCCGCGAGGTGTCCTATGTCAGTGCAAGTTGAAGTTACCCAGGTGGTCGGAATTACTCCGTAGCCCTCCACTGCTGCTCCTCTTTTTTTCCGCTTTCTCCCTCACCCTCGCTCTACGAAGGCCTAATTTGTTCAAGTGTTGGGCGTCTTACCACTCCACCACCCCGGCGGGGCGATCAAACACTTGAACAAATTGCTTGATCGCCCCGCCGGGGTGGTGCAGTGGTACAAATACATCAGCAAAAGATTAATGCAATAAAAAAAAAAGCCAGGGTGGTGCAGTGGTATGACGCCCGGCTTCTGTGCCGGAGTACCCGGGTTCGAACACGACCTCGGCGGCTGCGTTTCGAAAGAGGCGAACCGAAGAGGCGACCGTGTGCTATCCGATGTCAGCGCACGTTAAAGATCCCCAGGTGGTCGAAATTACTCCGTAGCCCTCCACTACGGCTCCTCTTTCTCTCTTTCCACTTTCACTCCCACCTTCTTCCCTTCCCTTACGGTGTGGTTGAGGTGTCCACAGAAAACTAGTGAGACCGTTATCGCGCCGGTCCCTTCCTATAAGTCAATCAGTCACGTGTTTGATGTGTGTTGCTGTGTGCTCTTTGATGTTTTTTTTTTCGTGCATCATGTTTTTGTTTTTTTCGTATGTTGTGTTGCTGTGGTTTATTTCTTTCTTACGACCGGGGCACCAACACCCTGCCCACCTGATAAAAAGGGAATGGTCAATAGATCATCATCATCATCACACTGGGCAAAATGACGGCAATATTGAGCACGTAACTCGTCCCTGAAGATTGCATTGCTGTTCCTTGTTTGTGATGAAATTTGTAGTGTTTTGTGAAAAGTGGTCGCGTTTATGACGGTTCACGCTTAATTCTGACATGATTCAAGCATTCCAGTGCACCAGGGACTGCTGCTCACACGCTGCTCGGCCCGTCTGGCTTGTGTCTACCTTTCGACGAAGTACTTCCAACCCAGTTACAGGGTTAAACGAACATAAAAAAGACGCTAAGAAAATTGCTAAAAAGGCAGACAGGAAAGTAAACCATACGACTCTGCTTTCCGTTGTCCTGCATGGTTCGTCAGCTTGACTTTCGTCTTGCTCTTTTGATGCTTGCACCAGAAAAGTGATTTAACAACTGAAATGAAAGTGAAGTTATGGCACCTTTGGCTCTCCTACTGTGCACTCTACACTGAAGTTATCATTTGTGGCAAAGCACACGCCCTGGATGTGTGTGTCTTTATCATTCAGATGCCTAAATCATTTGGACCATAACATGTGTTACATGGTATCTCACCCATTACTTTTCGACTGGAATGGTTTCAAGCTAAGGGATCATGGCACCGCTGGTGTAGGATGGGTGACAAGAGAGTTCTTTATTTTTATATTTTTGGGCACCAGCTTCTGAGTTTGGAATTTTTCTGGTTACATGATATACAACATGTTCTCTATGACTGCAAAGTACCACTAGGAAGATATTTTAGGAGAGAAAAAAGATTCTGTTTGAGTAAGAATATACTTCTGCACATTTTCGGAGCTAATAACTCGAGCATGGTATAAGAAGAGTCGGTGTCCCTTTCTTTAATGTGTTAGACCTTTGTACTAGACAGTAGAACAGCATGTGATTGTTATTTTTAATCTGTCATTTTAAACATGTTTCTTAACATATTACATATCTTTGGTAAGAGAATTCAGTCATTTTTTTCTCTAATTTCAGTTGCCAATTCCTGTGTGAAGTTATTCTATTTGTACGCTGTTTCCAGAGGGTTTCTTTTTCATAATGTTATCTTTGTACAATTTCTATGAACCATAGTGCTCTTTCATTTACTGCTAGTACTTTTCATTATTAGAACTGTGCTTTTTAACACTGCAGCTGAAAAGGCCTGCTGCCCACATCAACTATACTTTGCTGAAACTTCCAAGGCTAAAGAGCGTCTGCAGAGAGCTGCGAGAGGACCGGTGGATGCCTGTGTGTGGAGCATGCGGTGCAGAGCGTGACAGGAAAACAGTAGAGTCTATGACACTTAACATTCTCTTGAATGGCTCAGATATCAAAAGGATTACTTCACTGCAATTATTGCACATACCATCTTAACCAGACAACAAGGCTTGCTTCTCAGCCACCTAGCGTATCCAAATAACACCCCTAAAGACTATAGAAGATCATATAATTCGAGGAAAAGGGTGTTCTTTACCTTGTAGAACCTTAGAGTTTGGAGGTAGCATAGTGCTCTATTGCATGACTAAGAAATAAACTTTGATGCTTCATCAATTTTTACAATCTATGCATCTGCAGCCTTTGCAAACACATTTTATGCAAAATGCTGATCTGACATTTATCCATTGCTTACTCGAATCTTAAAAGTAAACCTATCTGTAATCTAGCTACGATTACTTGCACGCCAAAAGAAAGTTTCGTATTATTTTCGTACAAAAATGGCTACAGATAAAAACACCGAGTTGAGATACATAACATAGGCATCACATTATTCCAGTTTCATATCTGTGGGTGCTGTGCCCATGAACTGTTGCGTGTTGCGTTTTATGGCACATAGTCACCTAAGGCTATCATGCGCCAAAAGCAAGGTTTAAAATCTGACCGTGGCTAAAGGGCTTTAAAACGTTATTATACGTTGTATAACTTATTAGAATACTTTGCTTCTTTTAGGAACGAAACTATGCAGGAAGTGTCAACGAGTGACCTATCTCCTAAACGTAAGCTTGGGTGGAATGGTATATGTTCATTGTAAAGTTGTGCGAAGTGCTTCTGTGACAGGTCTTCAAGTCTTGTACAACTGATTAGGATGTGGCTGATTGTGAGCACCTCTCCATATTCTTCACAAGTAGTCTGATCGTGTTTCGTTAGTAAAACGTTATGCATAAGATGTGTGTGACCGATACGAAGACGACATAGAACCACTTCAATGAAACACACTTGGTGGGTACATGTTTTCCATTCCTCTACAACGGGCTTCGGTACTTGTAACTTATTGTTGATTTCTTTGTCCCATGAATCCTGCTATTTCTCTTTCAATTTTCTTTGTATAGATTTTATGACATCTTTATGAGGTACATTTACTCATTCTATTTTTACATTCTGGGCGGCTGCAGCACATGCATAAGCTCTTTCATTTCCATTTATCATTACGCGACTTGGCACCCAGCAGTATTTAATTTCGTGTCCCCGTGTTTCAGCTGTTCTTATGCAACATATTATATTTCCTAATAAGGGTTGGGTTGCATTTCTGGCGTCTAGTGCTTTGATCACACTAAGTTAGTCTGTGTAGATTATAGTTTTTTCAATGTTGCACTTTATTACTTTTTCCGCAGCTAAGGAGATGGCATAACATTCGGCAGTAAAAACTGTTGCACACAGAGGTAGCTTGACTGTTTTTTCTAGTTTTTCTTCTAATACACCACTGCCAACATAAAAAGTTGTTTTAGAACTGTCTGTATAATATGCCTCGTGTTTTTTGTACTTTTCCTCTAAGGCTAGGAACTCTTGTATTATATGATCAGGTGGTGTCTGCTTTTTACCAAACTGTGTTAGTGAGAGGTCGCATACAGAAGCGAAGCTGTACTAAGGGGCAATTTTTGTATCATGTATGTTTAGTTCCTGGCTTATTTGTTCAAAATATGTTGTTAAAAAGTGTTTTAGATGGGCACTTTGTGACTATAGAGTAGCAGAGGTGTTTTGGGATGGACCTTATTTTTAGCACGTAAGCACACGTAAGTATTGTTCTTCTGTCTGGGAGGGGAGGTTCATTTGTTTCTACATGGAGGCTATTTACAAGGGATGTTCTGTATGCACCAGTTGTAAGCCGCAGGCCAAGGTTTTGTATAGGATCTAGATGTTTTAAGTAAGAAGGTCTTCTTGACCCATACACGACACATCCGTAGCCCAGGGAAGAGCGTACTACTGAGTGATAAACACGTAAAATACGTGTTCTGTCAGAGCCCCAGCGTTTCTGTGATAGTACTTTCAGTATGTTCAGGGATCGGGAAGCTTACTTTTTGAGGTTGTTGATATGTGGCAAGAAAGTGAGCTTCTTGTCAAAAGTTACACCAAGAAATTTGTGCTTGTTTTTTATTGGCAGTATTGTTTCATTTAGGTGCAAGTTAGGGTCGGTTTGTAACCCTTGTCGCAGAGAGAATAGAGCAGCCACTGTTTTTTGTGGTGAAAACTTAAGTCCATTTTGATCTGTCCATGTCGCGAGCTTGTTTATGCTGTTAGGTTTGGGGTCGCGTGGGCTTGGGTAACGTACCGCTGCCAGCAGTTATTACGTGCGGCGCGCGGCCCCTCGGTAGCGTTGGCCTGGCGGCTCCGTGGACGGCGGACTGCATCAACGGTTCCAGCAAAGACGAGGCGTCTTCTAACGAAACAACCTTTACTGCAACATCACGAAGAAACGGGCAGTGAAGCTGACCCGGAGAGATTACAGACACTCTCACACAGCTGGTGTCTGGCGTCGTGTCAACGGCGCGTTAAAGTAGTCTCTGTCCCAGCGGAGTCGGCCGCTGCTTTTTATAGGTTTTCCCGTTCACAGGGAAAGGGTAAACCCTCACAGGAAAGGGAGTGCCAAATATGTTGGTTCACGACGAATGACTCAATCGCAGATGGTCCGACCTCATCTCCTCCACCTCCTGCAGACGGGCGAGGGCGGCGCCCTCTCTCACGAGCTCCAGGCTTGGCCGGCGTTTGCCCACACACACGCACGCACACACATTTGGCGCGTGGCAGGATCACGTTGAGACTTGTCGGCGGGAGGAAGCGTTGCCGGCCGATGAACGGCGTCGAAATGGCCGATCCGCTCGCGGTTCTGCCTGTTGCTGTGCGGTGGCCGCGTCAGCTGTCCCACTTCTCGGTGGAGAAACGTAACAGACTGCCCCGCCGGGGAAGGGAGATCCCGAAGGGCAGGGGACTGCATCCGCTGTCCGGAGGGATCGGGATGTTGCTGCTAGCCGGGGTCGTCCGACTCTGTTTCTCTTGAGCCAGTCAGCCTGAAGAATTCCTTGGCAAGTCCGGGTTTCCAAGGCACTCTGCAACTTGTCTTCAGGAGAGAATTCTGACAACCTACAGCATCACAACCACGCTAAAAACTCAACTGGTCAGCCAGCAAGCACGGCACAATCTTCACTAAGTTATGCCAGACTATTTCCCTCTTATGCCGCCATCTACATTAAAGGGCAGCTCAGCAGCACTTAGAACGCGTCCACAAATTTGAAAATTGCGCTTTCAAAAACACAATTTAAACAAAGATAATGAATATAAATGTTTAAAACCCTATGCCAGGAAGAAAAACACCAACTAGTGAATAAAGGCTTCTTCTCACGTTATGGGCTTCGACTTAAGCTATCGGCGTTACCATTGAGATCATCCATTTCACTGAATCTTCGGTTGTCCGTTTCACGGAGCAACCTTACCTTCCTGTCTCTGTGCGAAGAAACACATGAGCATAAGTCACTCACTTTTCTGAGCAATCTATCCCTCTCCTTACGCTTTGCGCACTAGTCACGCGATTTCTCGGCACGGGCGCATTTGTGCCTGAGGGATATTCGCGTTCTTTTTCGCGATAGCTTCCACTTGCTCCGTTGTTTCTCGCGCCTGCCTTTCCGCTTTTTTCTACGGCAGCACTGAAACACAGGCTTTCTGCTTTCTTTTTGCAATCGTTTGCGTTTGCTCTCCTTACGATGGCATCAATCTTTCTCGCGCCTGCCTTTCCGCGTTTTTGTGCGGCAGCACTGGAACACATGCTTTCTGCTTTCTTTTCGCAACCGTATGAGTTCGCTCTCCTTACGATGGTAGCATTCTTCCTCGCTCCTGCCTTTCCGCGTTTTTCGGTGGCAGGACTTGAATACTCTAGTCCTACTTTCTTTCGGCGCGAGCTCTGGCAAGCTAGCGGTCAACGTTCTAGCGGTAACCGGAGCTAGTAGGACACCGGTGTCGTCGAATCGGTCAAAGTGCGGTGCAGCGTCTGCATCCCGGCCAGCAGCGCATGACTCACCTTCAGACAAGTCCGAACAACAACTGCTCACGCCTGCCCCTAAGCTAGGCATTTCCTCTGGCAGCGCCGCGGCTGCATCGCTTGACTCACTTTCATTCAAATCCGAACAACCGCTCATGCCAGCCCTCAAGCTAGGCATTTCCTCTGGCGGCTCGCCACTCACGTTACACGGGTCCTCCGATGAGCCGCATTGCTCAGCGCTAACCGGCGCACGATCAAGCTCATTCGACAGCTGGGGCGCTTAGGATAGCGTGAGGGTCATGTGTGCTACGTCCGCGTTCGCACTGGGGTTGCTTTCGCGAATACAACCTAGCGTGGTATCAGGGCACGAACGATTCTGACTCTGCTCTGGTCGCTCGCTGTCGCCTTCGCAAGTCTCGCTCTCTACAGCGGACGCGCACTCCTCGTCGGTCTGCCCTGGCTGATCACAACTCGCGGGCTGCGCAGTTTCCCTGATCGGCACTTCGTTTTTCTGCGTGCCCTGCTCTATGAAACAGCTGATTTCGGAAACCGAAATTTTCTCATTTCCTAGCTGATTTCCATCTCCAACACGCTCTAGACCAGCTTCTGCATTTAACTCGAGAGGCGCTTCAGCTAATATCAGTTCCCCACACTCATTTGATGGAACTGTATCTCCTACAGCTACTTGGGTTGGCATGCAGTTCACCTCGCTTAACGGCGTCACTTCGGACTTCTCGCCGATTAAGCCTGTGCTAACCGTCTCAGATGGCTCGACCAAGGTAACACGATGCTCTTCTGTTAGAGGCTCGGTCGGCTCGCTACTGCGGTCACATTGCTCGGCCGCTTCCCCAAGCTGTTTCTCACAGTCCGGTGCAAGTTCGATTTGCTCCGGAACTTCCGCACTGTCTAGCCATTCGCTTACAGCGGCTTTCAACTGATAGGCCAAATCAAAGTACGACTCGTCACAATGTTTCTCGCTCTCATACCTCTTCCGAAGATCATGAGGCGTTATCCGATATCGTATCAGCAATGACTCTTTTAGTGCATCGTAATTTTTCAAGCGGTCGCCAGCCAATCGCTTGATTTCTTCCGACGCTTCAGCGGAGAGAAGAGCTACCAACTTCTGCGCCCAACTATCTCGCTCGAAGCGTTTACTTCTACAGACATTCTCAAAGTCTGCCAAATACTCGGCCATATCCTCGGCAATGAGGAACGGTGGCGGACCATCTCGCGGTATTGAACCGTTACACTGAATGGCATTGCGAGCTTTAATCCTTTCCGCGCTCATTCTATGTGCTGATATCTCCAGCTGCATCAGTTTCCTTACGCGGGCGTCCTCTTTCTCGTGACGTTCTCTACGTTCACGTTCCTCTTTCTCGTGACGTTCGTCAATGATCTCAAGAAATTCCAAAAGCTCGTCATCTTCAGCTTCCAACGCAAGAATAGCCTTTAGCACTTCTGGTTTTCTGAGTTTGTCTCACAAATCCAGACCCAACTCCTTCGCAAGCTCCAGCAATTTCGGTTTGCGCAACGACTTCAAATCCAAATTCATGGCTGTCAGAGTGCTGCCTTCTCTACTGCCGACTATTGCCTTGCTGCTATTAACCCAGCAACAACGACAACACAATTACCAGCTCTGTTCTCTACTTAACAAAAGCCTGGCAAAACTCAGTAGAAGAAAGTCCCGCACTCACCAAACCTCGCAGCCAAGAATCCAACGCAGTCGTTCCGCTGCAGGCAACCAGTCATCACACAGGGCTCGTTGCACTGCTCCCGCCTTTCCGCTGAGCTGCTTTGATTCACGGGTCACGCCTGTGACATCTCCGCTCTTCCCACCAGATTTTGCACCTCAGTCAGGCCTGGCTCGTTTCACCGACCACGGTCACTGCTTGGTCGTCCTCGCCTCTCCGCTGCTCACCAGTTGTTGGACGACGTTATCGTCTGGCTCGTCCCTCCAACCACGGTTACGGCTTGGTCGTCATCGTCCCACCGCTGTTCACCAGTTGTTGGACGACGGTATCGCCTGGCTCGTCCCTCCAACCACGGTTACGACTTGGTCGTCGTCATCCCATCGCTGTTCACCAATTGTTAGGTTTGGGGTCGCGTGGGCTTGGGTAACGTACCGCTGCCAGCAGTTATTACGTGCGGCGCGCGGCCCCTCGGTAGCGTTGGCCTGGCGGCTCCGTGGACGGCGGACGGCATCAGCGGTTCCAGCAAAGACGAGGCGTCTTCTAACGAAACAACCTTTACTGCAACATCATGAAGAAACGGGCAGTGAAGCTGACCCGGAGAGATTACAGACACTCTCACACAGCTGGTGTCTAGCGTCATGCCAACGGCGCGTCAATGTAGTCTCTGTCCCAGCGCAGTCGGCCGCTGCTTTTTATAGGTTTTCCCGTTCACAGGGAAAGGGTAAATCCTCACAGGAAAGGGAGAGCCAAACATGTTGGTTCACGACGAATGACTCAATCGCAGATGGTCCGACCTCATCTCCTCCACCTCCTGCAGACGGGCGAGGGCGGCGCCCTCTCTCATGAGCTCCAGGCTTGGCCGGCGTTTGCCCTCACACACGCACGCACACACATTTGGGGCGCGGCAGGATCACGTTGAGACTTGTCGGCGGGAGGAAGCGTTGCGCGGCCGATGAACGGCGTCGAAATGGCCGATCCGCTCGCGGTTCTGCCTGTTGCTGTGCGGTGGCCGCGTCAGCTGTCCCACTTCTCGGTGGAGAAACGCAACAATGCTAAGCAGCACTTTTCTTTCATATACATTGGAGGATGTGTATGCTGTCTGTAGGTCGTCGACATACAGTGAATACATTACAGATTTCGGGATTATTTTATTTAAAGAATTCATTTTTACCATAAAGAGAGTTGTACTTAATATACAGCCTTGTGGCACCCCATTCTCCCGCATAAACGTTCGTGAAAAAGCTGAGCCTAAGCACACACGAAATGTACGATTCGAAAGGAAGTCTTTTAGACAGTTCAGCATTCTACCACGGATGCCCAAATCCGCAAGGTCGCGAAGGATGCCGAACCTTCATGTCGTATCGTATGCCTTCTCCATATCAAAGAAGATGGCAAGACAGTGCTGCTTATGAATAAATGCTTCATGGACCGTGTTTTCAAGGTGGACTAAATAGTCCATTGTAGAACATGCTTTTTTGAAACCACACTGGTGAATGTCTAGAAGTTCCCGAGATTGAAGGACAAAGGTTAGCTTAATATTTAAAACACTTTCAAATGATTTTACAAGGCAACTTGTAAAGGTTATATAGGTCTATAACTACCGAGGGCAGTGAGTGGCTTTCTTGGCTTCAGGAAAGGCACAATTAATGCTTTCTTCCATGTTTCTGGGGTCTTTCCATGTACCCATATCTTATTGAAAAAATTCACAAGGGCTCCTATCGCAGGTGTGGAGAAATGTGCTAGCATTTAGAGTATTTCGTTCGGCCCAGGCTCCATCTTTTTACCCGCAGCTAAAACGGTATTTACAATAATATGAAAAATAAAATTCTTTTAAAAGTAGTGTTCACAAAAACACTACCACGTGTCTCTCGAAGTTGAACTCCTCATTCACTTCTTACAATAATCCTATGTGGTTAGGGAGAGACGCGCCTGCAGTATTCATGCTTTGTGCGTTCACGCCACAGGCCCAGCCCTTCGAGGCCAGTTTGCTATTTTCTGTTTGTTTTTTTTTTAATTTTTTTTCCCATCTATGGTGTCCCAGGGACAAAAAGGACCAGCCCCTCAAGGGTTGATCAAATTCATCTTCATGTATACTCTTTTCGTGTAATTAAATGTATTTCTCCTCCACCTCCTCATTCGGTTCAGCAGCGTTAAAAAGCTCAACTTTTTTTTTTTCTCATAAAACAACGCGCACACTCGCCTGTAATCGAATGTGCGATATCTCAGGGCAGCATTTTGTCCATTTCAGTATTTACATTTTACAATCTGGTCTTTTCTAGAGAAGCCAAAGAGGATTAAGCATCAGGTTTAACCAGAATTTGTTTCGCCCGCTAATCATTCCATTATCTTTTTACCACGCTGCTACAAATACCTGCGCTATGTCTGGTTCGCACACTCTTTTCACGACGGCACGCACCGCCACATTCCCCTGCCAGATCCCTCAGGCTTATCAACGGTGCTCGTTACACAGCTCGTCGCTGTTCTCGGTACGGTATACGCAATGAATGCTTGGATGCAACAAGTGAAGTGACGCGCTGATCTCCAGCGCGATGCTGCATTTGAGAATTCTGGCTATTCTCAACAGAGCAGCGAGAGCGTCCTTCCGATGATAGCTAAAAAAAAAAATAGGGGGGGGGGGGGGGATGCCTCGCGCTAGCGGCACAATGCCGTGACAAAACTTGCAGCTCACGTAAGTAATAGGCTGTCAGATGAATGAACAACAGTGAATATTCCTTAAGAATAGCGGACCCGTACCGAATTCCTGCTAGGAGTGACGACTACAATTAAAGAGAGTAAGTTTTCCCCCATGGCTGCATATATAGCCGCTGCCACCGCTGCAGCGCGGCTCCCTTGGAATGCTTGTGCACTTACTCCACTGCGGATGAGTCGCATAAATCAAACACGTAGTGATTAGAGTATAAGGTTTGCTCTACGCATTTCAAATGCCTAGGTCATGTGGCTCCGCAAATTTTGCCTTCAACCGAGAAAAGAAAATGCATGGGTCTGCCAGCTAGCTCCAGTTGAGCGACTACGCCGTGCGGACAGAGGAGTAATGAGAGAAATAAAAAGAAACAAACACAAAGAAGCGCCTCGCAACAGCCGCCAGCGAAACGTTGGCGGGTGCAGTGTCGGCACGCATAACAGATACCAAAACGCCGGTGGCAAAGGAGCCACCGCCGAAAACGGCCACGGAGGGCCGAGAGCTAAAACCGCTCTGAAAAGCGAGAGCATTTGCAGCGCTATACATACATGGCAGTAATTGAATTACAGTAATGAAATTACTGTAATTTAATTACTTTTTCCAATAATTTGTCATGTAATGATTTACGCTTTCGGTTTGGTAATTTAGTAATGTAATGAATTACTTTTGGCAGTAATTTCGCTGCAAAAGTAATTAATTCCTTTCGAAATTACTTTTACTTAAATGCACCACTATTGCTTCAATAGACAACAAAGTAGAATGCTGCGAAAGCAGGAACAACGTGGAACAAAGCAGGAACAACGGATCGGCAAAACGAGACAAAACTGAGCAAAACAGTGCGCCTGAGACCTCCTTTGTAGCAGTTAACTGTGCAGTTATCCCATGGCAACCTTTCTTCAAGCAGCAGGAAACTAGGCGTCAAGGGAATGCCGAAGGGACAGATGGTGCAAGAAAGCCGGAGTTGAAAACTAGTTGGAAGCGCGGCGTGTTGCGTCGGATAGGGCACAGTTGTGCCTGGTTACACTCGTCACGACGGGGCGGGGGAGGGTTTGGGTGGGGTGGACAGGCAGAAGGGTCCATGCCGTGAGCCGCCGTGGTGTGAGCATTACTGAGCGCAAGGTGCCGAGGACGATTCTTGGGACTACTGAAGCAATAAATAGCCTAGCTTCTTCGGGACTTTCAAATGGCGGAGACAGCTAGCTCCGGACCAGCAAGACGCTAGGTTCGCCGCTCATTTCACTACCGTTCAACCTGCTTCTGCTTTTGTCGTTATTTTTTTGCGATTGTCTTATTTTTTCAACGTCAAGTGCTGTAGGAAAGAGGGAAGGAATAGTTCTCTGGGACGAAATTTGGCGGGAAGACGAAAGAGAACTAGTTCGTGTCTGGAGAACTAGTTGTTGTTTTGTTTACTAGCTTTAGTTAGTTTTTGCATGGATGAAAACTAGAAAGTAATTTGAAAGTAATTGAATTACTCAGTCGAAGTAATTGCAATGTAATTTCATTATTTTTAGGAGCAGTAATGAGTAATGTAGTTTACTTTTCTGCGATTATCGGGAAAGTAATTAGTAATGTAATTTAATTCCTTTTCAAAAGGAATTTTGCCATGTATGGCGCTATATATACGGCTAGTCACGTGGTCTGGCGATCACGCGACCGACGCAAGAGACGCGAGCGCACGCGCTTTCTCACGCAACGCGCACGCGCAGCCGCTCCTCGTGGTTTCAAGGTCATTGCGCTGCTTTGCACACCTTGGAGGGATTTCGCGTCAGTTTGTTGCTACAAGGGCTTGCTCTGACTGCATGGCTGCCACGCCTTGTATGTGTGGCAGCTTAGCCTAAAAGTCCTGTGCCTCTTTTAGAAATCACTGCACTCGTAAACTTTAACTTGTCCGTGATTGAAAATCACATGTGCTGTGATATAAACAATCCAATTTATATTAGTTTAGCAAAATGTGTTCGGTGCGATCACGTCTTGAACACTATAGATGAGCTAGCGGGTTCATAAACTCTCTGTTCGGAATTGTCGGCCTTTTGGCTAAGATCAAAGAGACACCCCATGGTGATCTTCAAAGAAGAAAACGGAAAACTAGAAGTGAGATATTAGAAGACTTGCTCGCGTCAGTCTTCGACCCAGCGGGGTGGTGTGGACGTGGTGCATATACACTGCGACCCCACCCCGGTGGGAACAGGCCGGATTGCATGAGCCCCTTGGCTGGGAAAAGCCCGCTCCCCGAAAAAAAAAAAAAAAAAACCCAAACCTTATTGTCGGGAGGCCTTGCCTGGGGTTGCCGTAGGTTGATGATGGTCGCAGATTGAGGTCTGTACCCTCACAGGAGGATAGCACCTAGTGCATCCTTCCTTCCTTCCGACAAGGCAAGTGCGCTGTCGTCGAACTCTATGTGATTGCCGAACATCTCGGCCTTTTGGCTAAGGTCAAAGTGTAGTGGCCCCGTGTTTGCTGAGGAGGCTGCTGCGCACCGAAGTGTTCCTGCACTCTCCCCGGAGGACCTGCCTGTCCGGCGCCGCGTTCCTATCGCGGCTGCCCGGGCCCTGGATCGAGACATGGAACGACCAGCCCCGGCACTGCGCCCGTTCAAGGCGCAGTGCTTCACATTAACTGTGCCGGAACCTGTTCCGGCGGACAGCCTCATCGACACTATCGAGGAGGTTGTAGGAGTAGGGGGGCTGCAGAAGCCGGGCGTCATACCACTGCACCACCCTGGCTTTTTTTTTTTATTGCATTAATCTTTTGCTGATGTATTTGTACCACTGCACCACCCCGCCGGGCCATCAAGCAATTTGTTCAAGTGTTTGATCGCCCCGCCGGGGTGGTGGAGTGGTAAGACGCCCAACACTTGAACAAATTAGGCCTTCGTAGAGCGAGGGTGAGAGAGAAAGCGGAAAAAAAGAGGAGCAGCAGTGGAGGGCTACGGAGTAATTCCGACCACCTGGGTAACTTCAACTTGCACTGACATAGGACACCTCGCGGACGCGTCTCCGTTTCGCCTCAATCGAAACGCAGCCGCCGGCTATCGGGATCGAGGAGGAGGACGACAATAAAACATCTTTATTTAGTCAGCGGGGGGGATCCTCAGTCCAGTGTCCCGTTGGCCGCGGCTGCAGTAACAGCGCGGCGAGCAAGTCATTGCTGGCGCTCCGGGCAGGGGTCCTGCAGGGTGGCCTCCCAATCTTGAATGCAGGGGTGGGAGAGTGAACGTAGAGAAGGGATAATTTGGCACGCCCAAACCATGTGGTAGAGCGTTGCCCGCTCACCGCAATGTGGGCAGTCAGAGGAATAAAGGCAGGATTACCAGAAGTTTAGGAAAATGGTGTAACAAAGGTATTAATTTGCAGGCGGCGGTAAGTTGCTGCTTCTTGAATAGACAGGGTACAGGGGGTGGTAATGTACACTCGAACAGCCTGTAGTGTTCTAGCAGTTCTGTGAATGTAAGGATCGGGGATGCCTCCCCGCTCTCGGTATGGAATTCGGGTACTCCCGCGCAGTAGTCACGCGTCTTACCACTGTAACACCGCAGTGGGGCACCCCCTCCCACTTCCTCCTCGGCGGCGACACCGCGCGAGCCCCCCCCCCCCCCCCCCTTCCTCCCCTCTTTTTTTAGTGGCGGCGACGGCATTCTCCGGGGGCCCAAGCGCCGGCTCGGCTTCAGCTGATCCCGGTGCGTGTATCACAAGGCCGAAACGCAGGGCCAAGTCGACTTGACTCGCTAGCGGCGTCAGCGGCATCATTCAGCTGCTGCCTATCTATTCGTCGTGCAACGTTCCTATGGGCCCACGCACAGGCGCCCACGACCTCCCGATAACTTAATTTCTCTCTTCGCTCCTCCTCCAGTGCCACCCCTGTGCGGCGGTAATCAGAGCGCCGGATCGGTGGCGGCGGATCTCAATATTTGCACCGCCCTAGCCGAAACGCATACCTCAATCTATCGAAAAGGTGAAATAGCTGATGAACTGCTCTCAAATTTCGCATTAGGAAGTAACGTAATAGTCGGCATTTTTTTTTCTTTATTGGCGTCTCACTTGCATAGCAGAAAATAAAAAGCATTAACTACCGAACCAGGGTTGTACAAGGCGTAAAGGTTTTCACCTATTTTTCTTTAGCTTAAAGATTGGTTTGTTTAGAAAAAGTTTTATTACACATTTACCTTGCAAATGCACCGGTCTGCCAGCTAGCTCTAGTTGAGCGACCGACGCCGCCTCGCGCGGACAGAGTAGTAGTGTAAGGAATAAAAAGTAAAAAACAAACAGAAAGACGCGCCTCGCAACAGCCGTCATGCGCCACCGAAACGTTGGCGGGTGCAGTGACGGCATGCACAACAGGTACAGATACCAAAACGCCGGTGGCAAAGGAGCCTCCGGCGAAAACGGCCACAGAGAGCCGGGAGCTAATACCGCTCTGAAAAGCGAGTGCAGCTGCAGCGCTATATATAGGGCTAGTCACGTGGTCTGGCGATCACGCGACCGACGCAAGAGAAGCGAGCGCACGCGCATGCTCACGCCATGCGCAGGCGCAGCCGGTGCTCGCGGTTTCGAGGCCATTGCAGAGGTTTGCAGACCTTCGAAGTTATAGCTCGGAGGGTTTTCGCGTTAGTTTGTTGCTTCAAGGGCTTGCTCTGACTGCAGGGTGGTAAGACGCCCGACTACTGTGCCGGAGTCACCCGGGTTCGAACCCGACTTCGGCGGCTGCGTTTCGATGGAGGCGAAACGAGGAGGTGTTCGGGTGCTGTGCGATGTCAGCGCACGTTAAAGATCCCCAGGTGGTCGAAATTACTCCGTAGCCCTCCACTACGGCTCCTCTTTCTCTCTTCCCACCTTCACTCCCACCTTCCTCCCTTCCCTTAAGGCGCGGTTCAGGTGTCCGCTTGTATGTGTGGCAGCCATGCAACCACAATGCAGAGGTGAGAGATCGCGCATTCTTTTAAATGTTTGTTATGGAAAAAAAATATGGCAGTGGCTTAGCTCAGCTATGCCAGGATATAAGTTGCGAGAGGTACGTTTGCCTGGCTGAGCTTGTTGTGGTCATTCTTATTTAGCAATGAGAGAGCTTTATTTATGCCATACGGAGCACTTTGGACTACTGCAGTGCGATGAGGCGAAATCGTCTGTTGTGCGGTGTTCGAAGCCCTTCCTCTTTTTCCTTACGACTCGGGTAAAGTGTCCGCGGAGAATTGTGACAGATACTGCGCCTTTTCTTTCCTGTAAACCAATTTGAAACGCCGCTGATGCCTACTGCACTGAGTCTGTATATGCTGCGTGGTGCGGCGTTCGAGGAAGCGCCAGATGAATTGCGCTGCAAGGACGACTGGTTCGAACGCCCAGCGGGATCAACTTCGTGTGTGCGTGATTCGCCTGGTGACGTCATCACCGGATGTGACATCATTATGACGTCTCTTCTGGTTATTAAACATGACCACATGTGACGTCGTCATGATTCACATCACCTCATGCCGTCACGACTGGTGATGACGTCACCAAGCGATTACGCATACACGAAGCTGACCCCATGTTGTGCTTTCTGTGTTGTGCTTTGTTTCAAGGAAGTTTGCAGTATGAAGACCGATACTCCCCTGCTTATGTAATGCCTTCTTGCCCTCAAGGAAGCAATAGATGAAATGGAATTTCAGTACAAAAGAGAGTGCGTATTTTCCCCTACACCGTTTTAATATTAATATTAATATTAATAATAATAATAATAATAATAATAATAATAATAATAATAATAATAATAATAATAATAATAATAATTGGTTCACATGAAAGGAAAGACGCAGTTTCTGTCACAAGGTTTCTGTGGACATCTGAACCGCGCCGTAGAGCAAGGGAGGAATGTGACAGAGAAAGTGGAAAGAGAAAACGAGGAGCCGTAGCGGAGGACTACGGAGTAATTTCGACCACCTGGGGAACTTGCACTGACATGGCACACCTCGCGGACGCCTATTCGTTTCACCGCAGTCGAAACGCAGTCGCACCCCAACGCGGAATACATCAATCTATCGAAAAGTGTAAACAACTGATGAGCTCCTCTCAAATTTCGCATTAGGAAGTAACGTAATCGTCTGCAATTTTTTTCTTTAGTGCCGCCTCAATTGCATAGTCGAAAAGAAAAGAATTAACTACCAAACCATTGACGCACAAGGCACAAAGGTTTTCTCATCATTTTCTTTGTCTTAAAAAATGGTTTGTCTAGCAAAACTTTTATTACACGTTTACATTGACATGTGGGATGACAAATTACCAAAACTGAAAACGTACATGGTTAAAAAATGGTACTTAGCATCAAAGTTGCAAAGTGAGTTGCAAAGCATCTACGCGGACGATGTGACCGTCTGGATGTGCGAAGGGAACGACTCGTACATCACATCCAGGCTCCAAGAGGCAGCAGATATAATCAGCAAACACGCAGAGGACGTAAGTCTATGCTGTTCGCCAGAAAAATCGCAGCTCCTGGTAATGACCAGCAGTAATGGGAAGATAACTACAGATATCAAAATTAAAGTAAACGGGAACGAAGTCCCGAAAGTCGATTAAATTAGAATATTAGGTATGATTATCAACCGCAGGGGTAGTAACAAAAGCCTGATTAAGAAATTAAAAGATCAGGCGGAGCTCGTAGTCAGATTATTTAAGAAGACGTCCAACAGAAGGAGTGGTCTCACGGAGGCTAGTAGACTCAGACTCGTACAAGCTTTTGTCACGAGCAGAACCTGCTACGCGACTCCATTCCTAAATATCAACAAGACCGAAGAACGCGAATTAAACACCATAATTAAGAGATGCACGAAGTTCGCTCTAGGACTCCCCATAATTACTTCTAACGACATTCTAGAAAAAATTTGGTTGCATAATGAGTGGAAAGAGCTAGCTGCGGAGGTTAGGCTGTCCCAGACAGAGCGACTCGCAGGAACGGCGGCGGGTAGACAAATCCTCGACTAGGTAAACCTACTAGCGCCCGGGGAAGGCGAAAGTGTCAGAGAAAGCATAGATCGAGAAATCAGAAAGCATCTATACGTCTCGCCCATACCGAAGAACATACTCCCCGTACACGAAGAGGGGAGGAGGAAAAGCAGAGCTAAGCACCTCGCTAACAAATTGGACAAACTCCCGCCGGGATCGGTCGCCTACACCGATACATCGATCGGGAAAGAAGGCGACGTAACCTCGGTCGCCCTATTAGGCACCGGGATCGCCATAGGAATCGAAAGAATCCGAGATCTACGGCCGCTAGAGGCGGAGGAGATTGCAATAGCCATTGCCATTGCACGACCAGGCGTGAAACACGTCATCAGCGATAGCAAAGCGGCGGTTAGGAATTTTAGCAAGGGTAGAGTCAGCAATCATCATCATCATCATCATCATCATCATCATCATCATCATCATCATCCTGATTATACCCACTGCAGGGCGAAGGCCTCTCCCATATCTCTCCACTTAACCCGGTTCTGTGCTAGCTGCATCCACTTGACCCCTGCGAACTTCTTAATCTCATCCGCCCACCTAACTTTCTGTCGCCCCCTGCTTCCCTTGGAATCCTTCCCTTGGAATCCAGTTTGTTACCCTCAGCGACCATCGGTTATCCTCTCTTCGTACTACATGTCCTGCCCATGTCCATTTCTTCTTCTTAATTTCCACTAGAATGTCGTTAACTTGAGTTATTTCTCTGACCCACTCTGCACGCTTTCTATCTCTTAATGTTACCCCTACCATTTTTCGTTCCATAGCCCTCTGGGTTGTCCTCAACTTAAGTTGAACTCTCTTGGTTAGCCTCCACGTTTCAGCCCCATAGGTGAGTGCAGGCAAGATGCAACTGTTGTATACTTTCCTCTTGAGCGATACCGGTAAGCTGCTAGTCATAATCTGCGAGTGCTTGCCAAATGCGCTCCATCCCAATCTTATTCTTCTTGTTATTTCCTTTTCATGGTCCGGATCTGCGGTTACTACCTGTCCTAAGTAGATATATTCGCCTACTACTTCCAGTATTTCGCTACCTAATGTAAACTCCTGTTCCCTCCCGAGGCTGTTGAACATTACCTTAGTCTTCTGCATATTGATTTTCAAGCCTACCTTTCTACTTTTCCTGTCTAGGTCATCAATCATTATTTGCAGTTCATCTCCCGAGTTGCTTAGCAAGGCAATGTCATCAGCAAATCGCAGATTACTGAGGTATTCTCCATCTAGCCTTATCCCTAACTGCTCCCATTCCAAGTCTCTGAATACTTCCTCGAAACAAGCTGTGAATAGTACTGGGGAGATTGTGTCTCCTTGCCTAACACCTTTCTTTATGGGAATTTTGTTACTTTCTTTATGCAGAACTATGGTTGCTGTGCAGCCACTATATATATCTTCCAGCACTTTCACGTACGGCTCGTCTACCCCCTGATTTCGCAATGCCTGCATCACCGCCGAGGTTTCAACTGAGTCAAATGCTTTTTCGTAATCAATGAATGCTATGTATAAGGGCTGGTTATATTCCGCGCATTTTTCTATCACCTGATTGATGGTATGGATATGATCGATAGTAGAGTACCGTTTCCGAAACCCTGCTTGATCCTTTGCTTGATTGCAGTCTAAGGTTGTCCTGATTCTATTAGTGATTACCTTAGTAAATACCTTATACGTAACAGACAGTAAGCTGATTGGTCTGTAATTTTTAAGGTCCTTAGAGTCCCCTTTCTTGTGAATGAAGATAATGTTTGCATTCTTCCATGCTTCCGGTACCGTCGATGACACCAGGCACTGCGTATACAGAATGGCCAGTTTTTCTAGCACGATATCCCCCCCGTCCTTCAGCAAATCTGTAGTTATCTGATCCTCTCCAGCTGATTTCCCCCTTTTCATAGTTTCTAGTGCTTTCTTGACGTCGTCCTTCGTCACTGGTGGAACGTCTGACTGTTTTTCCCTACCGCCAATCTCATTACGGTCCTGACTACTTTGGCTACTGTAGAGATCTGTATAGAACTCCTCGGCTACTTTGACTATCTTGTCCATATTAGTGATGACGTTGCCCACCTTGTCCCTTATCGCATACATCTGGTTTTTGCTTATGCCCAATTTCTTCTTTACCGCTTTAAGGCTTCCCCCGTTCTTTACAGCATGCTCAATTTTCTCCATGTTATACTTCCTTATATCGGCCACCTTGCGCTTATTGATTAGCTTTGATATCTCGGCCAATTCGATCTGGTCTGTTGGATTGGAAGCTTTCATACTCTGCCGTTTCTTAATCAAATCTTTCGTCTCCTTAGACAGCTTACCGGTATCCTCTCTAACTATCCTACCGCCTACTTCTACCGCGCACTCAGTAATGATATCTCTGAAATTATTGTTCCTTGCCTCTAGGGTAATGTCGCCATCCTCAGTTAGAGCTGAATACCTATTCTGTAGCGAGATCCTGAACTCTTCTGCCCTCCCCCTCACCGCTAATTCGTTGATGGGTTTCTTTCTTACTAATCTATTGCGTTCCTTCTTCAGATTTAGGCTAATTCGGGACCTCACCATCCTGTGGTCACTACATCGAACTTTCCCGATTACCTCTACATCCTGCACAATGGCGGGGGTTGAACACATTATGAAGTCGATTTCATTTTTAGTCTCTCCGTTAGGACTTTTCCATGTCCATTTTCGGTTCTTCCGTTTGCTGAAGAAGGTATTCATGATTCGTAAGTTATTGCGCTCTGCAAACTCAACTAGTAACTCCCCCCTGCTATTCCTAGAACCAATGCCATAGTCACCTACTGCCTTGCCTCCTGCCTGTTTTTTCCCTACCTTGGCATTGAAGTCGCCCATAAGTACAGTATACTGCGTCTTTACTTTTCGCATTGCCGATTCTACATCTTCATAGAAGCTTTCAATTGCCTGAAAGCTTCTATGAAGATGTAGTCAGCAATCGTGATGCAAAAATTCTGGACGAGTCGTCTCTCGCCGAAAGCGTGACCATAATCTGGACCCCAGCACACGCCCGTCTCGCCGGCAACGAGGCTGCCCACATGCTCGCCCGTTCCTCGCTACCTCGGGGGGCTGCGGACGCCTCCACAAGAACGTCTAAAAGCAAATAATGTATTGGTACGTTTAGGGATGTAACCGACAACCTGGAGAAAGACCGGAGGATATATCCTCCGGATCCCTGAGTAAAAAGGAATCATACGACTGGAGAAGACTCCAAGCTCGAAATTTCTTTTCGCCCCTATGCGGGAGTTGGACGGGTGCCAGAGGGCGGAAGAGGGACGGTGCAGAAACCGCAATTTGCAAATTTTCCGGCCACGTGGCAACATTAGATCACATAATATGGAGATGCGTTCGAGCCCCAGGGCGCAACGCGATTACAACTAGTGACGAATGGGAGACCACGCTAAGAAGCTACGACGAAGAAACAGCGATTCGCCGTCCGCCTGGCGGCCGAGGCTGAAAACCTCTTCTCCTAGACGGGGCCGGGTGTCCTCCGGCCGTGGTGCGACAGACTGCCTCCCCGGACGCCTGCGTGCGGATCCAGAGGTGGCTGCCGCGCCATATTCGGCGGAAATAAATGTTCTTCCTCCTCCTCCTCCGCTGCCTCGTGCGGACACAAGAGAAAATAGAGAAAAAAGAAAAACAAGGGGGATCAGCCGTCATCCACCACCGAAGCGTTGGCGGGTGCTATGACGCCCTACATTTGCGATAATGTGGCCAGTTGTGCGGCAGCACTAAAATCCCCGGGTGGTCGAAATTACTCCATGCCCTCCACTGCGGCACCTCTTTTTCTCTTTCCGCGTTCTCTCCAAACTACTTCCCTTCTCTGAAGGCTCGGTTCAGCTGTCCGCTGACAAGCCTGACAGGTACTGCGCCTTTCCTATAAACCATTTTATGTAGACATGAAATGGTCGCGGAATATATCGAATTGTTACGGAATATTCGCTACCAATACAGGATACCGCGATGGGTTAGCCTAAAAACCCTGTGCCTCTTTTAGAAATCACCGCACCCACAAGTGGTTCATGTTTGAAATGGCTTGTGCTGCGATATAAACTATCCAGTTTTTCTTAGTATGGCAAACTCTTTTCTGCGAGATCACGTCTTGGGCACTATAGATGAGCTAGCAGTTTTTAAACGCTGTCTTATGAATTGCCAAGATTCGTCCCAATACATAGTGTAAGAAGGCTACACAAGCGTTATTGTAGCAAAGAACCTGTATGAGATATATATTCAGTGTATGTACATGACTGAGGGCTTGTCAAACTAGTAAGTGTAAAAAAAAAATATATACTTTAGTTTTGTAGAATAATAAGGAAAATAAAATGCTTTTTAAAGTATAGTTCACAAAAACACTACCACGTGTCTCACGAAGTTGAACTCCTCATTCACTTCTTACAATCCTCCTACGTGGTTAGGGAGAGACGCGCCTGCAGTATTCATGCTTTGTGCGTTCACGCCACACGCCCAGCCCTTTAACCCATGGTGTCCCAGTGACAAAAGGACCAGGACGCTGCTACGAATACCTGCGCTGTGTATGGTTCGCACACTCTTTTCACGACGGCACGCACCGCCACATCCCCCTGCCAGATCCCTCAGGCTTATCAACGGTGCTCGTTACACAGCTTGTCGCTGTTCTCGGCTACGGTATACGCAATGAATGGTTGGATGCAACAAGTGAAGTGACGCGCTGATTTCCAGCGCAATGCTGCATTTGAGAATTCTGGCAATTTTCAACACAGCTACAAGAGCATCCTTCCAAAGGCCACCCCCCCCCAAAAAACAAAAAACAAAAAGGGATGTCTCGCGCCAGCGCCACAATGCCGTGACAAAACTTGCAGCTCACGTAAGTAATAGGCTGTCAGATAAATGAACAAGAGTGAATACTCCTTAAGAATAGCGGACCCGTACCGAGTTCCTGCTAGGAGTGACGACTACAATAAAAGAAAATACGTTTTCCTCCATGGCAGCATATATAGCCGCTGCCACCGCTGCAGTAATGCTTTTGCACTTATTCCACTGCGGATGAACCGCATAAATCAAACACGTATTGATTAGAGCATAAGCATTGCTCTTCGCATTGCAAATGCCTCGGTCATATGGCGCCGCAAATTTTGCCTTCAATCGAGGAACGAAAATGCACGGGTCTGCCAGCTAGCTCTAGTTGAGCGACAAACCTCGCGCGGACAGAGGAGTAATGAGAGAAATAAAAAGAAACAAACAGAAAAATCCTCCTCGCAACAGGCGCCAGCGAAACGTTGGCGGTGCATAACAGATACCAAAACGCCGGTGGCAAAGTAGTCTCCGCCGAAAACGGCCACGGAGGGCCCAGAGCTAACACTGCTCTGAAAAGCGAGAGCATTTGCAGCGCTATATATACGGCTAGTCACGTGGTCTGGCGATCACGCGACCGACGCAAGAGACGCGAGCGCACGCGCTTTCTCACGCCACGCGCACGCTCAGCTGCTCCTCGTGGTTTCAAGGTCACTGCGCTGCTTTGCACACGATGGAGGGATTTCGCGTCAGTTTGTTGCTACAAGGGCTTGCTCTGACTGCATGGCTGCCACGCCTTGTATGTGTGGCAGCTTAGCCTAAAAGTCCTGTGCCTCTTTTAGAAATCACTGCACTCGTAAACTTTAACTTGTCCGTGATTGAAAATCACATGTGCTGCGATATAAACAATCCAATTTATATTAGTTTAGCAAAATGTGTTGTGTGCGATCACGTCTTGAACACTATAGATGAGCTAACGGGTTCATAAACTCTATGGTCCGAATTTGTGTTGAGATCGCGCCTTTTGGCTAAGATCAAAGAGACACCCCATGGTGATCTTCAAAGAAGAAAACGGAAAACTAGAAGTGAGATATTAGAAGACTTGCTCGCGTCAGTCTTCGACCCAGCGGGGTGGTGCGGACGTGGTGCACATACACTGCGACCCCACCCCGGTGGGAACAGGCCGGATTGCATGAGCGCCTTGGCTGGGAAAAGCCCGCTCCCCGAAACAAAAAAAGCCCCAAACCTTATTGTGCGGGAGGCCTTGCCTGGGGTTGCCGTAGGTTGATGATGGTCGCAGGTTGAGGTGTGTACCGTCACAGGAGGATAGCACCTAGTGCATCCTTCCTTCCATCTGACAAGGCAAGTGCGCTGTCGTCGAACTCTATGTGATTGCCGAGCATCTCGGTCTTTTGACTAAGATCAAAGTGTAGTGGCCCCGTGTTTGCTGATGAGGCTGCTGCGCACCGAAGTGTTCCTGCACTCTCCCCGGAGGACCTGCCTGTCCGGCGCCGCGTTCCTATCGCGGCTGCCCGGGCCCTGGAGCGATACATGGAACGACCAGCCCCGGCACTGCGCCCGTTCAAGGCGCAGTGCTTCACATTAACAGTGCCGGAACCTGTTCCGGCGGACAGCCTCATCGACACTATCGAGGAGGTTGTAGGAGTAGGGTGGCTGCAGTACCTGCAGCACCTTGGAGGTCTTCGTGTCCAGGCCGCCGTGTCCTCCATGGCGCAAACGACCAAAATGGTGGCGAGGGCTTGAGGCGTCCTGCGTCTCGCCGGAACAGAAGTGCCGCTGGAGCAGATGGGAGCTCCGGTGGTTTATGTGACGGTTTACCGTCCTCCCCCGTGCGCCAGCGACGAGGCTCTCGCTGCAGCGCTTTCCCCGTACGGAAAAGTCCGATCCGTTTCAGAAGTAGCGTTCCAGTCTAGGAGCCACGTCCGGAACGGGACGCGGCAGGTCAAGTTGGAAATGATGCGGTCAGCCCCCAACTTCCTGATGGTAACTGGGACCCGCGTGATGCTGGAGTATCGAGGAATGAAACGCGTGTGTTCCAGGTGCGGCGTTGAGGGCCACATTGGCGCTGCTTGTTCGGCGGTGCGCTGCGGTCATTTCAGCGCTTACGGCCATGACAGTGCGAGTTGCCGCTCCGCGTGCAAGCGCTGTGGCGGCGAACATC